>NC_079339.1:21138537-21804092 GCF_029582105.1 Oenanthe melanoleuca
GACTGAGTGCAGTCCCAGTGCTAACTGCTGAGTCTTTAGCCCTCTGACCAGATGACACCCCAGTGTTGGTTGCATGCTGTGGACACATTCCCTTATGGTGCCTCACTAGACTGGGATATGGTTATATGAGGCTTCCGGAGCCAGACAGTAGCTCCTGATATTAATGGGCAACATGGCACACCCCTTCAGCTCTCCCACCTCTCACTGGTGTACCTAAGCATGCATATGTATAAAGAGAATACCCAGGAAACAAACTAGAAATGCATCAATTTTGCAGCCACAGATAAGTATTTGGTCCTGTCAGCAGGGACTGTAACTGAAGGTAAACAGCAGCTCTACTGAATATTCAATTTGTCCCATAACATGTCAGTAAAAATAACAAAGATCTCTTTTGCTATAAATAATATAGATTACTCTTTCAGAATTTCATCACTTCAGCAAGGCTGTCAGAAGTCTGTAAGGCAAAATGCCCTGCAATATCAGTATTTCAGACGTCACATTGACACTCTCCACAGCTTTTTCTTTAGGCCTCAGTGGTTAAAGTGAAGATGGGTGAGGTGGCATTAACTAACTCAAGTGCTTTACTGCCAGCTTTCATTTCAGATGAACTTATTCAAGGACAGCCTCTTCCTCTGACATAACATTGTACAGTAGCCAGCTCTTATTTCTCAGCTGTTAAAAAAACCAGAGAGAACAACATAATTCATACTTGTTTTGGAAAAAAGTTATTTTGAAGCAGCTTATAATTAGCAGCTAATCATAGGTGCCTCGAACAAAAGGGCTCATATCTTCTAAACAGATTTCAAATAGTCACATTAGAATGGGTGAGAAATGGGATTTTCATGTTCATACCTTTCTCATGTCTTCATTGCATGACAGGATGACCAAGGCACAATGCCTTTGTGCACTTGGATTCCTAATACAGTATTATAACACGTCTCCCTAGCAACACAGGCTACTGAAAGCACATCAAATTTGTCCTTTGCTCACTAAAATTTCTTACTATAAAATACTGAATTGAGTTCAAAGTCACAGCTTCCCCTAGAACCATTCAATTGTCTGGACCTGGAATATCTCAAGTTTGAGCAGGAATGACAGCTTGGACCTTGAACCCTTCTCAGTGATAGAAAAGTTCATGTGTGCAGATGCAATTGCCTTAAAAATTAGTGTAAAGTTGTTATTGAAATCTCCCAGCAATAAATGGACATCACAAATCTCCTTTTTCCCAGCTAAAATGCAAGGTTAAATTCTTTTATTTGTCTTTTCTAGTGTATTTATCTTCCCTAGCAATATTGAAGAGAAGTAATACACCATTCGAAATAAGATCTTCTGGGCTTCCTTCTACAGAAGAAGGGCAAGACGGCAAGATACATGTTGCAAAGGGCAATGTATTGTCTAATCCTCCTAATTTATTAGCACAAGTGAGATCAAGGGCCACTTCTGGGTCAGCTGATCCACATGAACTTCCCCACTCTTCTCAGGCCCTTAGGGGTAATCTTGGATTGGAGACAGACAGAGGTAGAAGGCACAAAATAAAGCAAAAGTGTGGGAAAAAATGGCTCAGAGAGAAAAAATAATGAGTCAATGAACAGTTAATCAGGAGGGCAGATTGTCAACACAGCTCCTGCATGCTCTAACTGCATGCAGCAGCAGCAGCTGTTTGCTCTGTGCTTAAAAGCAACAGCTCTTCTGACAGCATAAATTCCACTAAAGAATTTTAGTTATTTAAAAGGTGATTAGATTGTAGTCATTTATTCCATTTTTATTACAATGGGTTTTTTTCCTTAGGGATCCTAAAGGGTTATTATAATTTCTCATAAAGCACTTTTACTCCCAATAATCAATATCAATTTTAATATACTGTATTATTTTTTAGATTTATATTCTTGTTTTGTGTGGGATTTAGGTATTAATAGAATTAAAAAGAAATGAGATAGAGTGCTCTACTTGGAAGTTTCATATTAAAAATAATTGGCTCTTCCTCTCATTTCCAGATGATACAGAAACATTTACACTGAACTATTTCTTCTGTTCTTCTGAGTTAAAGAGTTTTAATAAATAAGGGATAAAGGGTCCTTCTTTTGGGAACTTCCAGGTAGCAATAAAAGTCCCTCATCTAGCTGAGGTGAGAATTAGGCCCTTCAGAAATTTGAGGAGGTACCCAGTTCATTTCCATTGTGCTATCACATGTTAATTGAAACCAGTTAAATAATTCAAGTGGTACATCTTTGACCAAAGCCATTTTGTTTGTGAGAACCTTTATGCTAATCCTTTGTGATAACCCCTCTCTCTCATATAATTAAGTAATCTGTTTTTCTTTGCCAAAACTGTATGTTTGCTAACTCAGTTGTGTCCCATAGCTCCCACTTAGATTTATCTGCCCAGACAGTTTTTATCACAGTCTGCACAAAAACCTCCAAACCCTTGGCACAGAATCTCCTACAGAGTACTTTGCAGGCTCTTCTGTTCTGTGCCCTGCAGGGATATATTTTACATATCAGAAATGTGATGGTAAAAAAGAAAACCATTTTTCAAAAAGAAATTCAGCCTTTTATTTTCCATGCATTCTATGCAAGTAATAGTTTTGCAGGAGATTTCCTTTTAAAATAAAAATTAAAATAAATGTAGTGCCCTATTCTCTGCAACTAGCTGATCTGATCTGTGATTACTACAGCGACAGCCAGAAGTAATCAGACTGGAAGAAGCAGAGATTTGTTTTTCTCTCTTGGAAGAATTGGTATGTGCTTTAATATTATGTACATTTCGATTTTCTTAAAAGCTGCATTCTAGATTAAATTAACTTACTTCCATACTGTGAACGGGTAGGAACACAACCTACAACCCAGTAGTTGCAATAAAACCCACTTTGCACCATTATTTTTTAAATAATCTGGAAAGCAAATTATATTGTCTTTATCCTTTGTCTTTTATACAATGATATTTACACAATAAATTCATACATGTTTCCAAAGCACTTTCAAATGATACATTGAGAAGTTACTTTAAAAAGAATCAGGAAACAGTCATTTCAAGTACGGTATAGGGAGGAAATTAAATGGTGAACACAATACTAGGTGTCAAGACAAGAAGTGCAAAATAATACTCAGCCCTTTTACACTGCATAAAGCAATGAGATGAAGCATCTAAGACACTCTGACAGTCACAATAAATAGCAATAAATTTATAACATTCTGTCATGGTTTAACCTCAGCTGGCAACTAAGTAACACACAGCTACTCTCTACTCCCTTATGCCCAGTGGGATGATAAGGAGAACCAGAAAAAGGTAAAACCCATGAGCTGAGATATCAACAGTCTAAAACTGAAATAAATTCAAAATAAGAATAATAATAATGATGATGATGATGCAAAGAAAAAGACAGAGCAGAATAAAACCCAAATAAGATAAGTGAAGCACAAGACAACTGCTTACCAACCACAGTCCAACGCCCAGGCCAACCCCAAAGAGTGCTTGGTAACTCCTGGCCAACTGTCCCGTTTACAGGCTGAAAATTGCAATTCCAGCCCAAATCAGGACACATCGTCTTTCAGAATTGTAAGAAAACTGAAAAAAAAAATTTATAGCAACTTCTTCTTCTTGAAATTAAATGCTGTATTTTACAAGAGTTCCGTTTTAATCACATATCATTATATAACAAAGGCACCACATAATAGAAGCAGGCTGATGCTCTTAAAAATCTCCTGAATATAAGCCAAAATGTTAATGAAACACCAAAGTACTTGGAAACATGATCTTCCAGGTCATTTCCAATCTAAGCACTAAGAGGTCTGATCCTTCACAGAGAACTCAAGTACAGAATTCATCCTTCCTCATTGTTCTGTCAAGGGAGAGAAGGATGTGTTACAAAAGGACTTCACTAATCAGGGAGAAATTAAATGACAATCCTATCAGTCTGTTCATATTTTGAAATTTACAGGAACAGGAGGACCTCATCCAATTATTTTTTTAATATAGTGTAAATATATCCAATCACTTCACTGAGGCTTAGATAATGGTTTTAGTAGGTAGGAGTAGGTTGTATGCAACAGTAGTGGTTTTGGTTTACCAATTTGAAATTTTTCAGCCAACACTAAATCCATGACAAAATTAACCCAGGACAATAACTCAACTGCACACTTTGCCATATGACAGCAAATCACCTTCCCAGAATAGACTTCCAAACCATGAATGAGCACTGAATGCCAAATTGCCATGGATTTATCACATAAATTCCCATTTATTCTACAGAAAAGCATGACAGAGGAATATCATAAGGGATCATGACTCAGCATGCATTACTCTTGGTAGCTTTGTGGCCAAGCTTTGCTCTGGTGTTTGCATCTCTGGATGCTCTTTCCAGGGACGAGAATAGTATAGAGGCTACACTTGCAGTTCTTGGTCAATGACCCTTAATAAAAAAAGTCTCTGAACAGTCCAAATCACCACTTCACTCTATTCTCACTCAGGTTTATGGACCAAAATGCATTATCTTTCCCTTGTAAGTCATTACAAAGTATATGGAAAGTTACCAAAGCAAAACTCCAGTGCCTTAGCAAACAAGATGTTTATTCAGTGGATCCAAAGCCAGGCAGTGAACTCATTGCTTGGAACTATGGTTTAGGATAATCTGGTTTGTTTCCAACTGGAAATCTTGAGCCCTGATATTCCTGCCTATAAGTTGGTTTTGGTATCTATTAATAATTTATTAATTGTTAAGTAATTATTAAAATATGTGATTTTAATACAGAATTTGAACTTCTATTTAAAACACCAGTATGTACAGTCCTCTTAAAAGTCAAATAATTAAGTTCTAGCTAATCTAGCCAGCTAATTACTAATGTGACAGTATCTCAAGTAAATGGTACCAATCTGCACTAAGTTTCTCTTCTGGTTACCCCCTGCACTGTGATTCCACAACATAATCAGTTGGTTTTTCAGCTCTAAGCTTATTGTAGCAAGTGCTATCACTTCATCTATGTTCTGTAATGTTCCAACCATGTTATTGATTTGCAGTAAATGATAGTTGCACCAGCACAACTCTTATCCACAAGCCCTTATTCACAGTACACTCTTTACTAGGCCCCTATGGTGCCATTTCCTATGGCTTGTGAGAGTCACCAGGACATTTCATAGATCATACTCTGAAATTATCTGTCAGTCACATAGAAGTTAATGAAGATATTCCATTCCCAAAAAACAAAATTTAAAAAATAGAGATAATAAACCTTTATTCATCCAAAGAAACCATTCTCATTTACAAAAAAACCCAGGACATTCAGCAATAGCACCTTTCTAAAATATTAGTCTTTCTTAGTTTAGATTGCAGTAGTGGCAAAACTAGAAGGCAATATGATATGGAAGTTGGTTGTAAACACTTGCAAAGTTCCCAGTGAGTCTCATGGTGTATTCCATCTGCTATAATCTACAGTTCTACAAGTTAGTAGAGGAACAGCTCAAAATTTATTTTCTATTCTAACAAGGGAGGACTATTTTCCTAGGGCTGTATATCTTCAATGTTTCTAAACACAGAAACCCTGTACTTGCTTCCAGTACCCAGATTAGACAGAATTTTTTTCTTTCAAAGACCGTCAATAGCATTTATCAACACAAAGGGAAATTTACTATATAGAAAATGAGCCCCTCCTTAACATCTGAAGTTAGAATCTGAAGTTAGAAACATCACTGTACATGGTGTTTCCAGTCTAATAATTGAATTGATCTAATTTTATTTTGTGACAAATTAGCTATTGAATCAAAACATATTTTTCTTGATGGTGAGGGAAATTACATTTATAATTTAATAAAAATTTCTGTTGCTCCTTTCACTATATCCAAACATTCACCAAAATACTAGTCTGTTTCAATCTAAACCATATGTAGATGTTTTTCACATTTTTTTTTCTGCACAGGTTGAGTTAAGCTTCACTGAAGGGAGTGCAAAAGAAAATGAAAAATACAGCAGAGTTGGGCCTTTGTTTGCAACAAAGACATGCTGCTCCTTTAATGTGTTAGTGATTGCTATTGTTACAACAGACTAGAACACTTATGGGTTAACCAATATATTAAGCAGTGGAATTGACTTTAAAAACATAACAAGAGCCTTTACTTTGCATGTGAAATTTTTTTTAAAATCAGGCCTGTGGTCTCTGTAGCCAGAGTGGTCACAATCTGACAGCTTTGTAGATGAACACCAGCAAACAGGATGGTCATATAACCATGCCAAAAATTTAGTATGATATATCTGTCATTCACTGGCTTCTTAAATGTGGATTATAACTAAGACTCTGTGCCTAAATTATGATTGGAAATGAAATGCTTTCTTATATTAGTTGAAATTCTCCTTCAGGTTGACAGAGGAAAGTATGAGGAAAATAGTTTGGTCTTGATTTAATAGAATAAATCCTGGTTGATGGAAGGGTGTTTTTAATAAGCCTCCATGTTGTACAAAGAGGACTTAATTGTTGTCTGGTAGCAGATGAAAAAGTCTATCCAGCATCGACCTGGTGCTGGCTTTGCTACCCATTAAGGACATGACTGAGGAGTACACTATTCATCCCAGTAGAGGTGCACTTATATTGGAACAAAAGAAGCCCATCTGCCTCCCTTTTGCAAACCATTTCCCTCATCTATTCAAAAAGAACTTCATATTTTTATTTTCTAAATGTCCCAATTTTTCTTAGGCTTCCTATGGACAACCTGGCAAATTGAACGTTGAATAAAATCTATACCAAAACATAAAGATATTATACTTTAAAAAATATTTATATCTATTTTTTTATTTACTGATAAACAAACTACTATCAGATTATACACCCTTTTTATTTAATCCTCTAAAAAATTAATTTGAGGAAAAGGTACTGTTTAAGATTTAGAAGAACTCAGGTGAAGTTTCTACTTCACTGTAATATCTACATTTTTGTTCCATTAGAACTCACTTCTGCTGGCTGGGAAGCAGAAGTGGATGAGAAGATGCAAATTACAGCAGAGATTACAAACTATTTTCAGTAGACTCTTGGAAGAATGTCGTTGCTTCTCTCCTTGATGAACAGTCCAGGCTTTGTGAGAGCTGTAGATGTATGAAGAAGGTACACATTTAAAAATGGTGCATACATGGCAGCTTTATAAATATATATGATATCAGAATTGGTACAGTATCTGAGGAATAGGCACAATTCATTCTGTTTAAGACAGTGTCCAAACAATATGATGTTTGTAACTATAGGGATTACTCTTACCATAAGATCACGGACAGCTATAGAGCAAATAATGAAGGAAAAGTAATTAAAACCATTAAAAGACAATGGAATAAAATGCAACATTGGTTTACTAAGACCAGCTCACTTCCAGCTATTTCCATATTTTTTTTAGTAAAACCTCTGATTTTGATCAATGCAATCTTGTAGCAAGCTTGCACTTTGTGCATTCATCATGGTTCACCCTTCACAAAAAAACCCACACCAGATTTCTGTGTTACAAAAAATAGACATTCACATTCATTTCCCATTCAGATAAAAACTTCCCACCTCCTCCTGCCTTTCATATACAGTTGTCATGTTTTCTGCACATTCTTCTTTTAAATCTGACTGTGCATGATTTTGTCTGAATTTAAAACACAATTTTCTCTGGTAATAGATGTAGCAATGGTTGGAAAATGTTGAAATGTAAAGAATTCTTCTCCATGTTTTAGGATATTTAAAGAAAAGGCTGCTTATACTGTGAATACAATATATGTTAAATAAATAATCTGAATAGTGGAAGCAATGTATTGCCAGTCAAAAGAGATAATATTAAAGTAAATGTGCAAATCTCTTGCCTAAAGTAGTGAGGAATATGGAATGACTGAGTAGTTTATAAGAATCTGCTCCCATGTGTGTCTTTTGATTAAAAGAAAGATACAGTGGTGGTTATTTTCAGATTATATATAAACTCACTAAAAGCCTATGGTGGCTGACAGCAAACCAAACCAGTTTAAACAAATCTTTTTGTATCAATAACTAATTACATCCTTGTTCTGCCTCAGTAACAAAGATTGATAGTTCCATTATAGTGTTTAATTAGAATTGTTTTTAATTTATCCTTTGGAAGTGATCTAATTGGTGAAGGAACAGATGTTACAGGTCACATGGCACCAGCATGACAGTGCTGGTACAGAATGGCCAACTGGGCTGTGAATGCCTTCCAGAATCTCTTTCAAACACAGGGGTAGAGGGGAGTTTGCAGCGTGTCTGGTTTCATTTGCAGATATTACCTGCAAAACCCGTGAGGTTCAATCTCCTGCTGGGATGAACTATAAACTTACTGACTCGGATGAACAGTCAGTAACTATTTTTCATTATCATTTCTTTGGCAGCTGATAAACAGAACAGATTCAGGACAGCAGGCAAACAGGACTCTATTTAGGCCTCTCTCTATGCAGTTTTGCTTTTTGTCCTAAGCATCTCACAGAAAAAGAATTTCTTTTTTTTTTGGAACCATGGTCTATTAACACTGATTTGCAAGAGAGACATAGCATTAGATATTTGACATAACTCATGGAGTACAAGTATAGTGTCAGAGAGATGGAGAGACACTTATGTTTGTAGGAGCTTTTACACCAAAGCCCCAACTTTCTGAATGCTGAGGCTGAATGCCGAATAGCTCAACAGAGCCTTGGGCCGGTCTCAAAATTGAACTAAACAGGAAGGGGAGCTCTCAATTTTTTAATTTCAAATCAGAAAGACCTAGAATTTCAAAGCAACATAAAAATCCTCTAAGTTATGTTCCCACAGAGAAAGCAATTATGAAGAGGTTTAGCACGCAGGAAAAACAGTCATTTGGCATGGATAATTTCCATCTATTTTATAGTCATTTTTGTTAAAAGTAAAATGCAATTAGAAAAGTATTGGTTGATAATTATAAGAGGAGCAGCATAAAATTAAATGTTCAATAAGCAGGACAGCTCTCACTCAAATATCACTGTAGTGAAACTCAGATTTATCATGTCACCATCATCCCAAAAGATACCAATTGCTCACAATAAAGTAAATTATGTATATATGTCTGAAGTAAGTATTGAACAGACACTGTTGAAAAGCAACTACTGCAGGATGTAATGCAGCAGCTGTTGAGTTGTGTCTGCCAATCAATCATTCTGAAAAGAGGAAAAACAGAATCCTGAATGCAGCAGAAATATTGGGAGAGTTTCCGTCAAATAGTGTGATTACTCTGGTGATTGCAGAAAACAGCATTACACTATGATTTCAAAGGCAGAAGAGGTACGTCTCATTCAAAAAGATGCCAGGCTGCTATTAGTTAAAATGAGTCTTTGATCTAATAAATGGGGTTTTTCTCTACATGCATCACAGTTTTATGCCACCAACCTCCTGACGCTTGAATTTGTTGGTGGCAAAGTTGGAAACCAAATGTCCCTGAGACCTTTTCACTGCTTCCTAAGACCCTGCTGGACACTCTCTCACATGGTGTAAGCAAGTTTCTCCCAGCACCCTGATTCTGACTGGAATATATATATATATATATATATATATACCCAACATCAGGTTTTGCCAAAATGTAAGTTTATTTGCCTCAGTCCTGGAGATCATGTGAGGCATTTTAGGTCACTGAACTAAATGTGTAAATGCTGTTGTATCACAAATGATCCTTCATGAATTGGAATGACTGATCAATACCCCTCTAACTATGAACTGTTTTCATATATTAATACTCTTTCCATAGTTAACTGGAGCATGACATTGAATAGCAGGAAATGAAGCAGAAATCAAACCCAAAAGCTAATTCTCTGGCACCTATCTTACAAATACTTTTGAGACTATCTGTTCACTATATACTTGCAATTAGATTATATTTTGAGAACTGGGATTCTAATCTCCCAAAGACCTCAGTCAAAGCTTAATTAACACCCAAACAATATCTGAAGCAGTACTTCAGTATTTAGTTCAATGATCTGCATGAAATAGAAAAGCACTGTAATTCTTTTCTCATTGGATTTAAATGAAGCTGGACTTAAAATTATCATTTTCAACTAGGAAATACAAAATTTACCTCTTAGGAGAACTATATTTTTTTTAAGTATTTGAATGTATTTTGAAATTACTGAAAGAAAAAGTGTATGACATCCGCTAAGCAGTGTATACCATCTCAGAGAGACTTCACAAAACAAAATTTACTGTGAAGAACAGAACAATGGATATCCTTGTCTCGATGCACATAAACCTTCCATTTTATTACCTGCAGGTGACTGTCACTTGCAGTATATAGTGACGTGTGCTTCCTGACTAAAAAGTTATACATTTCAATTTTTAAAAACATTTCACTCAACCTCTGTTTAGTATGACCATAATATCACAACCTTCTATTAGCAGGAAAAATGTAACTATAATTTAATAACTCCAGATTTGCAGAAGCTGCCCATGGTTCAAGAGGCGGAAATAGTAGTTAAATGGTTTTTTTCTAGGAAAGAAAGAAGACTAGATGAGTGGGTTGTGGTATCCGCCATAGCAGCTACACAATAATCGAGGACTTCAGTGATTAATGGAGAGTGCTGCTAGAATTTTCTGTATTTTTTTGCTTGCCATTGTGAACCAATTGTAGTGGAGAAACAGAGAAGATATGAGCACTGAGCATTTGATAGATTTGACAGGCATATGAAACAATAGAAGATGGTAGCAGCTCAGCCTGAAAAAGTTGTTTCTTTATATCTTTCACTCACTAAACTATATATTGCCTCAGTAATTAGTACCAAAGAGATACCAATAATGCCAAACAGACTAATGCAAGTGCAGAGGCCTGTGCATTGTCTATTGTAGCATTTGTCCATGAGTACCTGAGTGCATTAGTAGAAGAAAATCATGTCTGGCTGATGCTCCAATGGACAGGGAAAAATGAAATTAAAATGCTGTTTTGACACACAAAGAATTGACACATTTAAATAGCAAATCATTTTACTGAAGAACTGTGCTCCGAGTTTTGATCTCAAATGTTCATACGTTACTTGTGTTGACTCTACAACTGGAAGTAATCCTGACAGTTGATGATGTTCTTTGTCTAGATTATTTACATCAAATAACATAGAATAATGAATAGAAGTCATTCCTGCCAAAGTTTATATGTATTAAGTGTAGGGAGGGTCCCTCTCACTACTCCCTCAACAAGTTTTCCTCTTTTACCTGTGAATTCTGCAGTAAACCTCAGATGTTCTGTCCTTTCTCTGCAGCTGATTTCACTGCCGAGCAAAGTATTTCAAACCTTTATACTTCCACATTAGAAAAATAAGATGATAATGAATATTCCTGAAATTTTAACTGTCACTGAGAAGCCTCCCTATAGTTGCTTCCTGAGCAGTAAGACAGTAGCAAGCTCACTGATACATAGCACTTGTGGGACTTGTGATCTTATTCAGCAGTGAGATCTGATAAGAGTCTGTGGATAGCACCAAGCTTTTTGTAAAATATCCATATTTGCAAAATCTTTCATTCTTACCGACTTTGTCACTCAGTTTTACAGAACCATGATGAAGCAGGAGCTTAGAAAACCCCTCAAGATAGGGGGGAAATATTCCAATGGTTTTCTCCCTTCCCTGCCTTTTCCCTCTACTACGTCCTCAAAATCAAATTAAAAATTATTTGACCCTTTTAGAGCAAACTTAAATTCTAAAGAAACATTTTCATTTCAGTTGTGTTATAAAGATAATTAATAAAGTTGTCTCCGTTTTATTGTCTGCCAGATGAGACATTCGTCATTTTGGAGAGGATAAAATTAGATTATAAAATTCCAGAAAGGGTTTGGGCATCACCTTTCTACATGATTTATGGCACATCTATCACAGTACAACCCTTCCATAAGGGACTGATTGAGTTATATTTTATTTGGAATCTGGATTAATGGCTCACCTGTGTTATAGAGAAGAGTAAGCTTAAATAGTAATTAAATTTGTTTCATTAATGCAAGGGCAAGAGCCCAGATATCTCTTTTTACAAACACCAATAGTCAGAACTGGCTCAGTATTGTTACTGTCAGTGAAATATTTCCTTCAAGGGGATTTCAGTCACCTCTCAAAGAGCTCCAAAACTTCTCCTGGCAACTGTCCATATTGCTGTGGCAATGAGCTATATCTCCAATTCCTTCTCTGATCATTAGACAATGGGTTTTCTTCTTCCCTCCCCCACCTACCTTTGCCTTTGTAATTGGAGCAGCACATTTCTCTTCATGGCTGTAATATGGAAGACTCTGATGGTGCAATGAAGAAATTATCTGTTATACTGGTTTGTGCATGCATGATTATCCTTTCCCAGCTGTCCAGCTTCAACAGTAGCTTGAGTTCACAAAATAGTGTTTGTGTGCCTGTCTGGGGATAGGGGAGTGTATATCTTGGCAGTAATTATTTTCCCACAAACAATGCTTCCTGCTTCATCTGCAGAGTAGCAGCCAGGTAGATTACAGTTTAGTGAATTACACCCAAGGGTTCTCTCTAACCTTCAAATGTGCTACCATATTATTTCATTTTCAGACATTTTAATACAGTTCCTGATCGTTAATATGGTTTTAATATCTGACAGTGCAAAAGGGTAATAATGTTGTGGAGCTTAGAAAGCAGAAAGAATAAAACAGTCGTCACCATGAGTGATTCACTGCTGGCATGTCATGTCTAGAAAATATATTTTATTGCTCTGGTATGTCTGTACAGCTCAGGGGAAGTATCAGTCATTCAGCTCTCAGACCTGTAAACTTATTTTAATTCTGTTTCTATTTGTTCCCACCCTTACCTGTTCTCCAAGCACTTTGCCAGATGCTCTCTGTGACCAGCAGGTCCTACTCAGCCTCATATTTGCAGGCAACTCTCACTGGCTGCAAGCTTTTCTCAGGGATGTGACTGAGAGCTACAATGTACCTGGGGAATTTAGGGCTGAGGGGCAGTGACTGATAACAAATCAACTCCATGATTTGCTCAGGAGTTTCAAAAGCATGACTCCATACCATCTTTCTGAAGATATTTTTTTGGTTTCTTCATAGTTTTCCTCCTATTTTGCCCTGTGTTTCCTTTTACATTTTAGAATTTTAATGAGATTTAAATATATATTAGTGATCCTCAGGTAGTCACACTGCCCAGAGGTGGGCATCTCTGTCTTCTGTTCTCTGAAGATCTTATTTAAATGTAGTGGGAATTGGTACAGGAGTCCTGTGCTGTCGCAGATCATCATCAAATATAACCATGCCACCATGGCATTGCGCCTTCACAAGTGAACTTCAGCCAATGAGCAGTACAGGTGGGTCTACATCCAAAGCCAAGCTGATGCAGCAAAGTTGCTTTCAGAATCTAAGATAACACCTGTACGGTATTGTAGTTTCCATTTACAGTTCAATTCACTTAAGAGTCAGCTCAGGAAGCTCTGTCTTGGACAATAAAGGCTCAACATCAAATTTGAAAGCTCTCTGAGGGGAAATCTTTTCTCTTGTGTTTTAATTGCCAATGGGTACAAGACATGGAAAGACTCAATTGGGTGACCTCATTTTACTACCAACACTGACCATTCCTTCACATATTTTTATATTTGAACTAGTTAATTAACTCTATGGTGACCTTTGCTTCTACCTACCTGGTTAAGAACCCATGAAAAACAGAACTTGTTCGCTTTGAAAAAAGAGGTATACCAGAAAAATCCATTTCCCAAATTATTCTTTCACACCCACTCCTTCAGAAAATGGAAACCAGTATGTAAGCTCTGAGTTCACTTGGTGAGTTTTTTAAAAAGGAATGTACCATATATTTATTACAGGCTAGTTACGTACTTAGAATAGTTTCTTCCATTTTCTTGAAAGAATAATCCAGTTTATTTATTCTCTCTGAAAGTCTTAAACTCAGAATAACCAGGAAGCCCATGATTTTAAATGCTGGTAGAAAGGGAAGGTCTTCTAAGATCCATATGAATGTCTGCTGTGTAGCAGCAATTCACAGTTTTATCTAAGATGAAGCCCCTGCCTTCTGACAGATTCTGCTTCAGTCTCAACTGTCTTGGCACAAGTCAATATACAAAATCACTGTTCCACAGCCCTGGTTCCTGCACACAGCCCAAAGAGTTAGGCTTACAAACTTGACTCACTTGACTGCCTCAGTTGTTTCACCTCACATTACTTTCCTGTTTGGTGGTAATAAATTAAATGATCATTATAAGCAAGAGGATTATGAACATAATTAACAAATGAGGTTGTTGAAGGATTTATTGCTCTGGCCTGATTCTTCACTAGTTTCTCTATGAAAAAGTATTATCCATCTCATATTTCCCAGTAATTAGTTTTGTCTTTATAGCATTGTAAATACTGCTTTAATTACTGCACTGTTTAGCTTAGATGAGATTCAATAGCAGTAACTTAAATGGGATTCTTGTGCTATCAATTATTTTCCTTCCCTTAATTCATTTTATATTTAACTTCTTTTAAGACAAACACACAGCAAAGATTGGCAAAGACATCTGGATGTGTTTTTGTGATTAAAACCTTGCATAGGGCTCCTCTAAGAAGGGATGACCTCTCTTACTAGACAAAAAAATCTATTCCTGCAAAAGACAGACGTAATGGACATATACTGATCTATGGCTGTTTTTTATTATTTTACAAGCATAAAGAGGCAGGCACTCAGCCACAGAACTCACGCAGAAAATTTCTTTGGCTTACAGCAGCTCCTACTGCTGTATATGCTTTGTACCACCCTCTGTGTCTATCCATCCATACTCAATGACAAGATGTAGTTTCAGTCTAGTAGATGTCATAAACCTGAAATTCAGATGAGCTTTTGAATTTTCACATGTAGATAAGGTTAAGCAAAGGAAAGAAGACAGGAGAGAAATGCTGGTGTTCCTCACTCTAAACTCAACATTTTGTTAATGCAGAATTCACATAGAGCCCCATTCAGTGGAGCAATAAAAAGTGTCAGAAAATGTGCTCTTCTGATTTGGGAATATAAATTCATCAAGAATTCTTACTCCCTGTATCATATGGAATCCAGTGACAGGCATGATGTGCCCAAATTAACTTTTCCCTGCCTCTGAATAAACTTACCAAAAGTTGCCTGTTTGAAATAGAATGGTTGTGTGTTCACCATAAAAACTGCTGGGGGCCTATTCCGCTGGTAAATGGTGCTTTCTCCTAACACATTGCAAGGGTTGTGATAACTTTGAGTGCTTTAAGAAAGAATATCTATTTATCTGATGCTCAGAGAGACAGATAAAAGCAATCTACTCCTCTTTTTCTCTCTGTCTAAGACAATGGTAGCTATACAGTTTGAGGCTGGACTAAGAGATACTTCCTAACAGAGATATTTATTAGGTTCTGATTGTCTTAAAGAAGAAATGTGTGAAACCTCTTGTCTATAAACTGTTGTTTAAAAATAGACTAGACAAAACCCTGAATTTTCCATCATGGAAGACAGCAGAAGGAAAAGTTCTTTAGCTCTTACTACAATTGTTAAGTCGGTAGAGACTGAAAGTATTTAGTGTTTACAGTGTTCAGAAGCATTAATCAACAATTTTTTTGCAAAGTCTAAAGAAACATGAAGAAGTAAATGAAACTGGATTGGAATTGTAGCCAGGTTTTGTACAACAAAATAAATAATTATGCTGATTATTTTCCTAAATAAAACCTTTTTTCAGATACTACTCTCAGTCACAGCATGGTATGCTGACTCCGTTCTCTTAAAAGATCAAAGTTTACAAATTAAGTAGGACCAGTTAATAGGAAACTTGAAAACATTAGGACGACTGAAAGAAAATAATTTAGAGTTGCATTTTCATATTATGTCAACATTGCCTGTTCAGGCAACTTGAAACCATGCAGGCTACTTGGTACTTCTCCTTTAAAAAGAAAGAAAAGACTGTCACAAAATTCTGCAAATCAAATTTCATTAACTAATTACATTTTGCTCATTTGCTCCTGCAGCTGACTGCATGCCTTCACTTCCAGTCCTAAACTGCTGCAACTTTTGTTCCTTACACAACAATCTGAAGAAACCCCTCTAGTCAATACCAAGTCAATTTACTAAAAAGATGGGTGAATGAGAGCTGAAGAGTACTATTTTCACTCTAATGGCACTTACAGTGAGGAGTACCTTTGGAAGTGCACCATTGACATGCCCCCAGATTCCTCACTGTTGAAAAGAGGATACCCCTGTATCCCCACAAACTCCACTACAAAGCCTTTGCAGAGTTCCTCTCTGGCTATGCTTCAGCAATGACAGGAGCAGCATTCATTTACAGAAAATCTATTTGGTTATTTTGAGAATTCCAGATCAAAGCCTCTATATAAAATTGTGGCCCTATCATGAAATATAAAGGAGCCTTCTTGTAAAGCTGGCCTGACAGATTGAATATATTTGACTGAATGCTTCATACAGGATACTGTGCCATAGTTCATCTAGGAAACATCCAGGTTTTAATCCTCCTTACCTCCATCAGAGACTTTGTGCCACATATTCTATATTATTCCCATGCCCCCATTCCTCTTCTATCAAATCCATTTACCTTCCCAGCAACAGAAGGCTGGAGGTGGATAAAAAATGCGTCCGCACAGCCAGGAGTGCTCCGATGCCATTGTAATATGGGCATAAAAATCAAGGAACATATGTAGAGGCAGCTGCTCGCAGTTGTGAAGGCATGTTAAAAATATGAGACTGTTGAAAAACTTCAATAGATTTTATAACTGGGGAACTATGTGTTTTTATTGTATACTATATGAACCCACAAAAAGTGATGCTTTCCTTTAGCACATTTATTCATAGCTCATTTACAACAGAGTAATTCTTTCATGCAACAAACTAGAAGGTTTATGCCTAGTCTTTTGTCAAAGAACTGTAAGTTTGTTGCACTAAATCTCTCTGACAGAGAAGCCAGAAAATGACAAGGTCTGGATCATTACGGAGAAGGTTGAAAGAAGCTCTTTTTTATAGTGAATCACTGGCCATATTTCATTTCCCCATGCACAGCTTCTTAAAAGGAAGAGGAGAAATTGTTTTGATTTCTGGAGTTGGAATCCTATAGTGGATTGTTTAAAGGAAGAAGAGAAACAAAGTTTGATGTTCTCCTCTGAAACAGTGAGTACACATTCAGTCTTCCTGGATTATCTTCCAAATAAGTCATCTATATCTTCATTCAGAGAAGAATATATATCCTCCAGATCTCCAGACAAGTGCCTTCCTAATTTAGTGGATGAGATTTCTTCCAAATCTTCTCTACTCTTTTTTCTCCCACCTGTAATAATACAGAACATCAGAAATAGATGGACACCAAATTTTACCTAGTGATTATTTATTTGGGATTCAGACCAGGTGAAGCAGATATTATCTTGATGAACTATGCAGAGTCTTTAGACAGCCTCAGTCTAATCCCAAACCACTGCCATTGGTAGTTTCATAAGAAACAGAAAATGAATAAGGAATACATGTGACTTCTAAGAAAAACACACAAAGGAAAACTAATTATTAGTAATCTACAATGTGATTTTATACTATATTCTTCTGTGGTCAATTTGGGGTTTTCCGTCACCAAGAATAAAATTCCCATCACTTTTATAAATGTTGTTAAGTCCTCTGGCTTCTTTTTCAAAAGCACTCTATAAGAACATGGTAGAAAACCTATTATATTTCCTTCTCACCCTTATTTCTTCAGATCCTATCAGCAAGAACTAACCTGAAAAACTGACAGACTTTTCTTATCAGTGTTATGTTTTACCTGGTCTTTGAGACTAAATCAGAAAAACGTGGATGCTGATATAATTCTGATCTTTCTTTCTAATCCTTCTTTCTTCATCTTTCTTGCTATCAAAATGATACCAGTTAATTTGTGTCCAAAAAGCACCTTGAAGATGTAAAACTCAGTACAAGTGCTAAGTATTTAGCACACAGCAAAATCAGCCTAGTTAAGCATTCAACAGTACCATTGAAAGTCAGCCGCTGAAATGGAGATGGCAAGTACCTTATCTCCACACACTCTAAGCAGGCTAATGCCCCTGTCCTCCAGAAGCCTCATAATTCAATGTCTGCTACTTTTTTACTTTGCATGTCTCCAAAGTCAAGAGGCTGTTGCTGTCTTTCTCACCACATCATCAGTCTCTCAAATGCCCCGAATTTCTAACTACCTAAAGGAATAATTCTGGCTTTTCAGAAAACTGAGAATATTAATAAGGACATTAACATCTAATTCAGCGACATCAGGGTCTGTGAGTAAGAATCACTCAGAGCCAGACACCTCCCAGTGTCATTCATGTTAACTCCTTTCCCAGCCATTCAGGATTCCAGAGCGGTCAAAATCAGGCAGAAGAAGCCCATTGGGAACAATGCAACAGAGCTATGTTTGGCACCAGATGAGGGTATGTCCTGTCCTGGTCCAGAGGACAGCAGGAGGGCCAGAGTTTCTCTATTTCTCCAGTCTAGTACTTGCCAGGGGGCAGCAGGGCCTAGCTGTCTGTGATTAGGGGGTCAGGGCAGGAGCCAAGGTGAGCCCTACACTGATTGTGTGCTCACCAGCTGGTACTGTCCTGCGAGGGCTGAGTCAGGTACAGACAGAGCCCTGCGACAGCCCCAGGCATGGCAAAACTTTGCTTGCTCTGGACAGTGCTGGGAAATCTGCAGGAGACAGCTGTGCTAAGGGATAAGGCTAAGGGATACAGGCAGAACTGGAAACAAGCACCTCCACAGCACAACCCAAGGGAGGAAAGTCCTGACCTGAAATAGAGCCCCTGGTCCTGACAGCAACAAACGACTGTGGATAGAGGTCCCAGCTGACATTGTGAGTGCCCATGGGAATGTGACACCTTTGCTGACCTTAGAACAAGGGAAAAATAAGTGATACTTTCAAAAATATCCACTAACTCAGAGGAAAAAAAATGTAAGGATTGTGCAGTTTTGCGTGAGTGCTCAAACATCTGCATTATTCATCTGGCCCTCATCACTACACTGAGCTCTAGGGAAACTTTACAACACTGTCAAAATGTATTACTTATTGTATCTGTATGTTTTATAGGTCAAACCATTGTCCCTGTTTTACAGGTAGGATTTCAAGGTTCAGGCAGACTGCTGGCACGTCTGCTCAATGCAGTGGAGTGTGAAGTATACCTCCTTGACTCAGCAATGCTCATGGCTGCTTCTGAACCAGAAGCAGTACAGTTTCAGCACAGCCTCTGAACAAATTCACTGCAGTGATGAAAGACTGAACTTATGAGTCTGGCATAGCAATGTCAAATGTGGCCAGACTGCTTTCAGGTCTCATGATTCTCCTCCTTACTAAGCAATGCCATGTGAAACGCTTCAGTTTCCAATTTCCACTTGGCTGTATGTTGCAGGCATATCCCAAGGGATTCTCCCACAAGTATTAAGGGAGTTGATAGCAGAACAGGAGTTTGGGTTTGGAGGTTTCCAGATGCATTAGCACTGGCTAATGCTTGGTAGAAGACCCTTCCTGAAGTCACTAAGGTACCATGGGAATAGCTGCAGAAAAGTGAATGTGTTGGAGGTGAACAAGAGGTGAGACAAATTTTATGAACAATTGTGCAAATCTTCCTGTTTCGTTCGAAACAGAAACCCTCTTAGTCTTGTTCAGATAAGTAAGTAAAGCTGTAAGAAGAGCTGGAGATGTGCAAGTTTTACTTGTTCTGGTGTTACAGTGGTGGTTTTAAGACTTACTAAATGCACTCCTTTATTTACTATAATTTACTTTGTATATAACACCAAGCCACCTTGGAAAGTAATAAAATGAGCTAATGATTTCATTTTTTCATGTTTATTTTAGTTTCTGTTTTTCAATAGGACAGTGAAATCTGCACCACTCATAGCATAGTATTTTAATAGAGTTATTTTGTCCTGAAGAAATAAACAGAGAAAACCCATGGGTAAAGTTTAGACTTTCATTTGAGGACTCTGTTCTTTTTGGGTAAATTACAAACCTAACAACCCTAAGGCCTTGAGCATAAAACAACAGCTTTCCATTTCTAGAAAAAATTTTCATTAGAATCTTTCCCCAATATTTGAATCCATTAGTAGACTTCAGAGTAGTGTGAAGTAATGAATAAGTTTGTAATGAAATGCATGACTGACTTTCTTTGATTTGTATTGGAAGCCTGACAGTGTTAGCACAAAATGCCCAGGTCAATAGATTTCTATAAATCAGCATTGATTGTCAATGACAATGATGACAGTCATTCAATTGAATTTATTTACACCAGCAAAAATAAATCAGTGGTTGCCCCACCCCATACTATCAAATCAAATGCTGCTTATAATATGTATTATCAATTTATTTATGCAAAGTGGACATCTCGATTTTCACTTAGCTTGCATTTTTTAATGCCTAAATTGGATTGTCTTTGGGGAATAGATAAAATCAAAGTAATAGAAGGGCAAAAAGATTCTAAAGCATTCATTGCTCAGATTTCGATTTTAAACATAAGATACAAAAATCTGAATTTTTAGCCAAAATCACTTGCAAGTTCCAGATGGTGTGACATTTAGCCTTGCTGTGTTCCCCAACTGTGCTCACTGACACTGAAGGCATGGATCTAGAAAGAGCACTGTATATGCCACGGTGCAATAGCAAAAATAGAAATAAATGTAATTTAGTTTTAAATAGTGTTGCCGTTTTTTACCAGAACTTTACTCGACTCATGGTCTATTTCATGCTTTTTCTGAAAAGTAATCTGTGCATGTATTAAATTGCTGCAATGCAAGATATGTCACTTTTCATACCACTAAGGGTTGTTTTTACCATAAGAATCCCCAGAACCCATTCCCTGAGCTTTTTTTTAATGTATTTTTATATGTCCTCACAGCAAAACATTGCAAATTAAATGACATAGTTGTGATTAATATTCCTGTGTATAGGGGTGTCTGAAATTGAACCTTAGGAGTTTTCAAATTTGTCTCTGCTAAAGAATCCGAAATGCTGGTCACCGGTTCACGACTGCAGAGGTATTTTAAAATCAGACAGAGCTTGTTTTCAGGGTATGTTTGTTTCTTAAGAAAAACAGAGAGAAAATTTCCCGTATACTAAAAATAGTTAAACCAGCTTGAAAAACACAAATTAATCTGAGAGCATACAGGGTACTAACTGTTCATTACAGGATACAAGAATTCTTCTTCCACTAATAGCTTATCATAACTAGTCCTGTGTTGTCTTTATATTGCCACGTCTTGGTACCTTCTAAAAACAGGAGCAGTATCAAAAATAAGAATGTGCATTTTTCATGTAACTAACACAGCAATTTATGTCTACAAATGCTAATATTCAGCATGCAATTCCAGCAAGGCAATTCCTAGCAATTCCCATGTATAAAGAATGTCTGCTACAGCTCCTGCTACTTCACACAGCCAGTACACTGGCATAGAAAGATACCATCTATATATGCTTGTGCCTGGGATATGTAAGCACTATGGAAAATTCTGCACTATGAAAAACATAGAGCAGCGGTAGGTAAAAGACCAGTGAAATGGAATATAAATGTTTGCATTCCTTCTAAGCAAAATACTAATGGGGAAGAAGAGGGAAGGAGAGAGCAGTGTTGTCCTCAGTGGGTTTGTTTAGAGGAATATGTCAGTCAAAAGAAAAAAAAAGAAATTATGGCAGACTAGAATCAAGCACTCTCTATATTTCTGTTACCTGCAAGTCACCAGCCGCTAGACTGCAAATTCAGACTTTTCTATTTGTTACCTAATTGAAAATTACCCAATTTTTAAAAAACATTTCTCTAAAAGTCAGGAGAGGAATTTGAGCATAGGATTTTGTGGACACTGGTATATTAAATAGCCATTACATGAACTAATTTGAAGGAGCCAACCTTCCTAGAAGAGGCACCTCAGGGTGACATCTCTTCACTATACTGTGTGGCTGCATGTCATGCTCTTTTATGGATTGTCCTATGGTGACAATTCCCTCACTGACCTCACCCAGAGTTTGGGATCGCTGGTTTAGATTTGTGCATCAGTGTGGCAATTTGCACTTGTCTTTGTTAAACTGCATCCTGTTATTTCAGACCATTCCCCCAGTATGTTAGGAAAGTTTTGAAGCCTCACCTGATTGTTGTCATGATGCAGTACTATGTACAAATTGAAACAAGGATTTTCTCTAGTCACTCTGTCAGGTACAACATACTAGACAAGGCAGAATACAGCCACACACTGCTCCCTAACACTGAAGTCTAGCAGTGTAAATTCTAGTACATCCCTCTCCCCCTTAAATCCTACTATCTTTTTAAACATTGTGCATAAGTAAGTGTGATTTATTGTATTCATTACATGCTCACTTGCTGTCATTTACCTCCTGTCAAAAATTTCAATGTTCATAAATACTATTTTTTGATTATTCATTCAAGTACTTTATGAACTTGAGAGTAAGCTGCTGGCTGTGTCAGTGAACTTTCCTTTTTCTTGCTTAAGGATGTGTCCTTTCTGGGCTTCTGATGCCTTATCTGCCTTGCATGAGTTATCAGATAACAGTTAAAAATTTGAGGCTCTTCCAGCCTCAGGATATTTATTGTAAAATTCAACAGCATGAGTCAGCTTCTGAAGAGAAGGTAGAAAAACACCAAACATAAAAATCTATTGCCTATATTTTACCTTTCATTTAGCTTTCACCCTGAAGTGATGCAGACCCATGTAAAGTTTTTTAAAGTTTGCATTTTGCTTTCCATTGTTTCCTTGTGTCTGGAAAATATAATCGTTTTATCTTTTTCACTTGGGCTTAATCCTACCTTCACATATCCCTTCCTTTATCAGAACAGCTTAAGAACTTGTTGAATCACTTGTATGTGGATTGGTGGACAAAGCAATAATATCCCAAACTGAGGTGTTCTGAATAGCCCCAAGGAAATTCTTTTATTAAATTTAGGTAAATAGCCTACCCACATCATCTAAACTGCTGTTTTTGTTTCCCAGGCTATATGTGTGTATTTGAAATCTCTTGTTATCATATGATCTTTTTCTATAGATAATCTGTTAGCTAACCTCAAAAGGCCTCATCTATATTACTATCTTGGTTTACTGATTTGTAGTATCCCACTGTTGCAAGCTCCTTTTGTTTAGTCTCCTAAACACTTTCAACATGTCTCAAGTAAGCATCCTTGATGTACAAGGTGAAATTACTTCAATTTTTGCATCATTGCATTAATATTCCAGCTTGCCTATTATTCTGTCAAATATCCTCTTCCTAAAGGAAGTGGTAACACTGATCATATCGTAATAATATACATTCTTCTTTGTTCCTTACATCTTTTGAAGACATCTTTGAGTCATAATTTCTCCTGCTGTTTTGTGATCTGTTATCAGCAACTGCATTCCTCTTTCTCTGTCTCCCCAAAGAGAGATTTTAAATACCTGTCAAGGTCATTTCTAGGCATCTATCACAAACCTTTTCCAGTATTACTTTAGACTCCCTTTGAGTCGGACAATGATATTTTTTTCTTTTTTTTCCAGATTTCAGTATAAATATTTCAGATTGTTCTCTATATCTAATGGAATTTAGATTTAAAATGTGTCTGTGGGGAAGACACTTATTTAACATTATTTATATTCTGAGAAAAAAAGGATGATTTACTCCAGGATCTGACTTCAGTCTAGGTTACAGCTGTTGAGTACTAATGAAACCCTCTATGGGCACTTTTTGACTGTAAAAATTCTGATGATGGTAAATTGTGAATAAGTGTTGAAATTGAGTTGATTTACACACATAGGCTGAAATGCATATAATACTACATCGATTTCAAAACCCTAATTTCATAACTATGCCAGCAAACAGGACATCAAATATGGAAGGGAAAGTTGGATGTTCTGACAATACAGTGTACATCTTTTGAAATATAGCCCCTTTCTAAATGTAAATGTCCCTTTACTGGGAAGAGATAAGGTGAGGAGATATTTTGTGGGTTGTCTTTTTTTTTTAATTTTGTTTTTTAAATATGTATACATACATATGTAATGTATGAAATTAGTTTGGGCTTTTACTGTTTTAATCTTAGTTACCTCTTCTTTATCTGAATGCATAATACTTTGTTTCTCAAAGCATTATTGCTTACCAGATATGATTTACTGTACTTTTGAAGAGGAGTAGGATAATGGTATCCCAAAGGTGTTATATAAGGAAATAGGGAAGCAGCCCTCATATTAGGTAATACAATTGAGGCAATTATTCTGATTTATTAACAGCAGTCAGAATCACACTGAGATATTTGATCGAAAAAAATTATATTCATGCCTGTAAAAGATGCATAAACTTCATTAAATGCAAAACTTCATTTCTTCTGGATTTTCTTTTTAAAGAAAGCTGCACCCATCTGATGTATTCTTCCTATACAATGAAAACAAATGCTTCTTTTTCTTCAGTCCAATAATATACCTCCTCAAGGATTTAGATTTGGGGCTGTCCTTTCTCTGTAAGATTCAAACAATGACTACTCTAGAGATTCTTCAGCCATCGAAGAAACAACCTGACAATTGTTAAAGGTAAAATTTAGATGGATTTATTTGCATTTTCAAAGAGCCTTATAGAAAAGGAAGATGATGATCTATTTTGTAGCATTAACTAGGCTCTTTTTTCTCTTGGTATAAGTTCATAACAAATAAGAATCCATTTCCTAACAGTACTAATAAGAAAAAGTCAGAAAAATCTAGAGCAGGAAACAGCAGAATATTGCCCACAAAGACTTTTTAAAGGAAATTCTGAAAAAGCCATCAAAATTAAATACAAACTTCTTGCAATAGTTTGAGACATTCAAAGTGCTTTATAAGCTGCTTAGTAGTATTTAAAAATAATTTAAAATCTAGGCTTTATCTTTGAAGAAACAGATTACTATTAGCTGACAAATGAAATGGGTTTAGGGAGTCTTAGTATAGTTCAAAGCATGAGTTTAGTGGGACAGCCTTTTTGAGAAAAGTTAGTAGGCTTTGACCTGTGCATTCATCTCTATTGGTTTCTTGTGTGTAAAATAAGATACAGAAGATGTCTATTTAAAAAATAGATTTCTGAAGGTCTCTGATAATACAGAAAAGGACACACCTCGATTCACTAAACTTCTGGCCCAGATGTCATTAATGCCATTGTCTAAAATTTGCAACTTATAGCAAATGTGGGTGGAATTAGACTTACAAAAGCAATAGAACTCTAGTGAGGTGGAGAGGGCAAAAGTTCTGCACTGTGTCTTTTTCTTTAATTCATTTTAGTAAAACAAAACAAGAAAAATGCAAGCAAAGAAACAAAGAAAATAAATGACATACCAATTTCACTGATTTACTCAGTCAAGACAAAGATTAGAGGACAAATGAAAGTAAAGATGCTTCAAACAGTCTTTAGAAGAACCTGATCTGGAATTATACACAGCATAAGTTTATTTTTCTGTAGATAAGGAAAGAAAGCTAGCTTAGTTTTTAGAGTCTCTAGACAGTGGTCATGGGGGACAGAAATGTATTTTGGCTTCCTTTCCTTATGTAGTATCTAATTTTGAAAGCAGTGGTGACTATATATACTGGAGTATCTTTCTCTAACTTCACTTGTTAAAGGGCCTTCCAAACATTTCCTTGTGTTTTTCAGACAGCACAAAAAACATAAACACACATCATTTTTTCAGATTGTCTGGAAAACTTAATTCATAACATTATGGAATGTATTCATTGGAAAATGCTGCTTGATTCAGTGTAGATCATTCACTGCTGTTAATGCTCACTTGGGAATTTGTACTTTTAGTCTAAAATAGATATCATATCAAAACTATGATCTGCTCTGAGAAGCAGATCATATTTCCAGTATGCTTGGGATGGTAGTCCTCACTGTGGTGGGAAATCCACAGCAAAAGGATTACACTGTTCTGCCAGTGATAAACAATGTTGACATCAAAACACAATTAACTTTTAGTTAATTCTTGACTCCTGGATCAGGGCTGTTTTTTCTTTATCAGGCCTGCCCAGCAAATTTCTGAAGATTTTCAAATTAAAATAAATAGCACTTTGATGGTGCAAAATTTGCTCTAAATCTTTTAATTAGAAACGCAAATGTTGATCCATCTCTTCCTAGAAAAGGGAAGGAAAAAAGGCTTTGATTTCTCCAAAGTGTATCCCTCCCCCCTAATCTTCCTTTCAGTACTTCAGAACAGTAGTCCCATTCCCAAGATTAAATCCAAACAATGTCCATGGAGAACTTGATGTCCTATGGGTCTAATCTCTACATGACTTTATTGGAGCATGCACCTTAATCAGGGCCTAATGTGATAAAGGAAAGAAATGCAGATTTGTGACAATCCACTGAAACCACTGCAGGGTTGGCTCTGCAAATGTTTAGCTTTTGCTTAGGTGGTGTGAGGTAAAAGTGAATCAGAAAAGCAATTTATTGAATGCATGGGTAGCACATTAAGGATATTAAAACTATAGGAACCTATATAAGAGTTTGAGACCTAATAATCAATACAAAAAAACAAGGAGTACATGCTACAGAAAAAGTCATTATTTTCCTGATTCTGTGTCATGTGAGATTTATTGCTCCTCTCCGCCACTATAGAATTCCTCCCTTTTTTCTTCATGTGCCCCTTTCAGTTTAAGTCTGTGGACTGTGTTTCAGGTGAACATTTATTGTTGGAAGTCAGCAAATTATGGCAGCTGTTCTGACAATCTTTCAGCTCACGTCTGTCATCTCAATTTACAATGAGGATATAGTGCAAGAATTAGTTTTAGAATGGAATATAAAGTGATTATATTTTCCCTGAAGGAAATGTACCCACAGCTTCTCTAACAGCTAGGTTCTCTGCACTGATAAAAGGCTTTGGAAGTAATTACATATAGGACACAGTCCACAGCATTTTATTTTCATATGCTATAAATAAGCCAGAATCAATAGTAAGTTGTAATAAAAAAGGTAGCATGTATTAATTTTGCACAGTATAATATATTTTAGGAGATGTGCAAGCTGATAACAAACTCATTGCTCTTCAGGGGGGAAAAGCTTCTTGAACACTGACTCATGAGTCATACAATATTCTAGGAAGTGGCATTCTCGGTGCGTATGTCAAAGGTGCTTCCCTTAACAGTTTCTCTCTTCATAGAAATTGCTGGGTTTAATTGAGCAACTTTGGAAAGAAATCTTGACCTTCATTTCCAGCAGCCTTGTGAACTAATCCTCCCTCTCTCAGTTTCCTATCACATCTCAGTTACAGCTCCCAACATTTGGATGACTGATTCAGTACACAAACGCTCAAGCACCTTACACAGAAAGGCAAGGCTCTCTGTTCCTGCCTTTTACAGGCAGGGAACAGAGGCTCAGATAAATGAAATACCTCAGGCCTCATCAGCAAGTAATTCAGAAGGACAAATGAATATTCTAAACCTAAGTTAAGGAAGACTGAAATGAGATTTTGTTTTAAACTAGATATGTCTTTTGCAGAAAACTGCTGCTTCAGCATGAGAAAATTGCACTGAAGGTCATGGAGATTTCACAGCTTCCTGAATGTCTGCATGGGTGCATACAAACACACACACACACACACACACACACCCCTTCTCATTTATACTATCAACTCCAAGTTAGACCATAGCCTATGTTTAAAATAACTGTAAATAGGATGATTAATCACTAAAATATTAGGGATGGGGAAAAGAATTCTGGCTCATTTAATCTTGAAGTTCATTCAAGGTCATTTGAAAAAAAATCCTGTAGAAGTAGAAACAGTATCTACCAAAAGTCTCTGTCTATGCAAAGTCAGGGCTATGCTTCATTAAGAAAGAATAGTAATGTAAGGAAAAGGAAACGTTTGTTAAGGATAAAGAGCCTGAAAAGAGAACATTGATAAATCCTCTTAACTTGTCTAAACTGGGACAATCAACAATATGTGTTATTATTTACACAGTATTTTTCATTGATATCATGTCTAAGAAACACAGACCTTTGTCCTTGGATTCAGATGTAATTACCTGGACAGAAACACCTTCTACTGGGTCAGACTGCTCAAAGCCCCATCCAACCTGGCCTTGAACACTTCCAGGAATGGGACATAAACAACTCCTCTGGGCAAGAAGACTCCTGTGCAGCCTAAGAAGACTGGAGCAAGCAAGTCTGGGCAGACCTCAAAGAATGAAAAATGAGATGGAGTTCCTTTTGCTATTCAGAAGGAAACTTTGCCTTTGCTGTCTCATGTCAATTGTTTGATTATCACTGGGTGGCATTGACTTGCAAATTCATTGATTTGTACAAATAAATGAACAGTAACAATTAATTACACACTCCATGAGTACAACTCGGTTGGAAGGCAGAAGCACTGCAGACTTGTACAGCCCCCCCAGCCCCTACCATCCCTGCTGTGTGATCAGGATCCTTATTAACTCACCAGGCAATCTTTGGTGATTCCTCCTAGCTATTTTTTCTTACTCTTTTGATCATGAACATAGAGCCTGGCTGAGTTCAATGAAGCCATCCAGCAGTCTAACGGCATGCAGCCTTTGGGGAAAAGAGTTACTAATGCCGTTAGATGTGCCCCATGTGAAATTCTTGCATTTTATATTGTCTGGATAAATTGTTTGTCAGCTTTACCAGAGGACCTGATGAACATACAGATACAGACATAGACGTACAGATCTATAGATATGTAATATCTAATATATGTAACTTAGGTAATAAATTAAATATATGTGTAATATATATGCCATCAGGCATATGGAAAGCTCTATTCTGACCTCTAAATTGAAGTCCTCAGCTCCCACATGAAAGAAATTGAAAAGGTTAGGTCAGGCTTTTAGACCTGAAATTTCAAAGCTCTTGGCATACATCATCAACTCTCAGACTCTAAGGACAGGGTCTGCTTTCCATCTAGGTAACTTTTAAAGGGAGGCTAGGCCTGTGACCTTCTATGGTCAAACCAAAGGGTTTACAGATATGATGAAAGATATAGGTGACTAGCTGGGAGTTCCTGCAAGATGCTCTGAATTCTTTGAAGCAGTTTGAGTGCTGATAACTAGACAGAGAAAGCACATGTCCTATAAAACTAATGGAGAAAAGGCTCGAGGGAGTTTTGCTGCCTTCTTTCCTGCTGACTTCACAGCCAGATGGAAAGGAGCATGAGAAAAAGCAGATGAGAAGGTGTTAAGGAGAGGCCAGACTTAACAAAAGCAGGTCATCATGAAAATTTTATATAATAAAAGTTGAACATTCTTGACCTATAAAAGATCAGAAGCCATAGTTGAACCTACTTTTCCAGCCTAGCCACACTATTTGGAGGCTCAGTTAGTCAGGCTTGGTGTTCTGGTTCAGCTGGGACAGAGTTAATCTTCTTCACAGTAGCTGATATGAGAGACTATGTTTTGGATTTGTGCTGGAAACAGAGCTGATAATACAGGCATGTTTTTGTCACTGCTGAACAGCACGTCCATGCAGTCAAGGCCTTTTCTCACCTCATCCCAACAGTTAGCAGGCTTGGGTTGCACAAGGAGCTGGGAGGGGACACAGCAAGAACAGCAGAGTCCAAGTGACCAAAGGGACATTACAGACTGTATGGTGTCATGCTCAGCATATAAAGATGACAGAAGAACAAAAAGGAAGGGACTTTCAGGGAGATGGCATTTGTTTTCCCCAGTAACCATTGGGAGTCCTGGAGCCCTGCTGTCCTGGAGATTGCTGAACATCTGTCTGCCCACAGGAAGCAGTGAATTAATACCTTGTTTTGTTTTGCTTGTGTGCATGGCTTTTGCTTTACCTATTGAACTGTCTTTATCTCAAATCATGAGTTTTCCTACTTTTACACTTCCCATTCTCTCCTACATCTCACCAGGTGGGAGTGAGCAGCTGAGTTGCTGGCTAGGTTTAAATCACAGCCCTAGGTTATAGAAACTCCAGCTTCATTTAAAACAGTGATAAATATTCTGATAACCCCTCCCATATTCCAAGCTCAACTCTCAGAACATGAGCTGCAATTCCCCTCTTTAATTCTAATTATATTCCTTACCTACACTGGGAAACCTATAGTACATCAATCTTTCAATCACTATGCTTCATGATTTAGGTTCAGTGACAGGGATAGATTACTGCAGCATACCTTATTTTTTGTTGGATATTGTATTCATCTTCTATCTGAACCTGTCAAATGTAGTTTGAAAAAATAAAGTGCAGCAACTGGCTGAAGTGTAAAAAGCTCTCCCTTATGAATTGTGGTATTTTGCCACCTGATGAATGATTTTATTTGTATTCAGTTCATTTTTTGTTATCTCTGGTATCTTTTACCTGCAGTGTTTATTGTGCTTAAGGCACCAGTAGAATGTTCGTGAAAATATTCAGCTATAACTCTATTCAGTCAATAGAGGTGTTTTTCCTTCCCATTACCTACCACAGTGCTGACATTTTATTGCTTGCTGAGATAGGAGACAACAAGAGGGAAAATTGAGTCATTTAATTCCCATATCTAAAAATAAAACTCCCAAGAATGCTTTGTAGAAGAACAAGTAATTGCTGCAGAATTCACAGGCTCTATTGTTCATTGAAGGGAAAATATTCTGCAGATTAAATATTTGGAAATTAATAACTGTTTGTGATGTTACATGTATGTTGAAATGCTTAAACTTTCCTATGTCCTTTCTATCAAAGGATGTCTTTACCTGATGTCAGTTAGATAGGTATATAAACGTATTGTGACATTTTAGGTGCTTTTATCATTGTAGTTGTAGAAATTTTCAGACGCATTAACAGGTCCAGTTTTCCAGCAACCTGAAAAGTAGGGAAGTGTCTCTCATTAGAAACAGGAAGGAAAGAAAGGTAGAACAGCTTGCTCAAGGTCACACAGTAAGTCCGTGGCCATGTCAAAATGACCCAGATATCTTGATCACTCAAACAAAACCAAACTCTTCTCTATACAATAAGACAAATTACACACTTTTCCAAGTCTAAAGCCATAATTATGCAACACAAAGGTCATTGTGCTCTGAAATACAGACTTCTACTACACCTTTAGTTAGCCTTACCATGTTTTCAAAAGAGAGCTGTAAAACTGGTGTAGCCAACAGTTGCCATGGTGAGTAAGGAACAAAGATTGTCTTACTGCTTCTAAAAATATGTTTGCAATGAGCAGGGAGAAATCCAGAAAAGTAGAAAAACAGAGACAAAATGGCTCTTCAATATTATTGTGTAAACCCTAGGCCCTTCTCTAAAATATTAAGCTATTAGAAGTTAAAAACACTAAGATCCTCTTTTATATTCAATCTTTACTGGGACTATAGCATCTGAAAAACAGTTTGTTTTATTAATTTTAGTCAGATTTATGCTGACACTGTCAACCTTAGGAACAGTCTTGTGGTGTCTGTAAAGTTTAGGAGCTCTGAGAAGCCCTGTTGAAAGCCTTGTGAAAATGGGAGGTGGCTGGATAAAAGGTGGATTAAAAGAGCTGTACAGTGAAAATCACTTGAAGTGAACCCTTGGTAAACCTAGGATTTTGCTGCAGTCTTGAGCACCATCTACTGGATCACTGTTTGCTGACTCATTGTTGCTTACATGTCAACAACACAGGACAGAATCAGGGCTATTTCTCTTTGAGGCTTTGCCCTGCCCTCAAGGTGTCCCTCAGATCAGGCAGGTGAACAAGGGCAGAAAGCCACTTTTGCTGCACTGGCAAGATGCAAGCAGTATCTTCTCTCTTGAGTTAGTGAGGTGAAACAAAAGCAGCATGGTGGAATCCAGGATCTGCCCCACAATGTAGTAATGAGTTCTTCATGGGTTGTTAATCCTGAACTTCTTTTGTCTATTTTCTTCCACATGCACAAAATGTCAGGCAGAACAGACAGAACAAACTTAATTCGTTTTCGTCTCAGGTTTCTGCCAAGGCAAAAGAACTGTTGCAAGAAAGAGTTTTTTGCAAGATTGTAGACTTACATGGATTGGAATCAGGTTTTGACTGTGATTTGGTTCAAAGTTCTGCTGGGTTTCATGGCTGAACATTTCTTTGGGTTTTGTTTTTCTTCTTTCCTTTCTCCCCAAGGTAGTTTATGGACATAAAAGAATCTGTTCGTCTAATTGATATTCTTTCTTAAAAAAACCTTGAAAATATGACCCTTGTTTTCTAGGAAGCAGTGACAAATTTTCAATAGACTGATAAATCCTGAATCTGTCTTTGTTCGTGCACCCAGCCATGTTCTAATACAGAAATGGCTTTTCACTTAGTATTTTTCTTATGAGCTTACTACAATTTTCTCTATCCAAAATTAACAATTGTTTTGAGAAAAGCAGATATCAGTGCAGGCATTCAATCTAAAATCTAGTTTAACCTCACAGGTTACCTTATAAATAAGTGACAACAAACAGCATCCTAGGCTCTGCCTTCCAAAACCTTTAATCCTTAGTGAGAATATTCACACACAGGAAGAGCATTTCTTCTCCCTCCATTTCAAGGGATAGTTCCAGAAAGCATAAAGAAGTTCAGACAGGATTCATTGCTCCAGGAGAATTTAGGAAGTGGAGCACTGGGATCCTCTTTCAGTGTACCAGTTTCTTTATAGATTCAATCAACAGAACTGCACTTAAAAAGTGGTTTTCTGGAAGCAATGGGAAATGACAAAGTAGGAGATTAATGTCTGTCCCAAATGAATACAACTCCTTTGTCCCAGGAACAGACATCATCATTCATGAGCGCTTTAATTCTTGTTCCTGGATCACTATGACATTTTCTCCTGTATTTAAAACTATTTGCTTATTTGCTGCTCTACTCCCCCTATCAAAGAAGAAACCCAGGACCCAAAGCAGAAACAAATGGAAACAGCCTATCCAGAAAAGGGTCATGAGGAGCTCTTCGCTACTGTTGTATATGTACACGACTCACACATGGTAGCAGTAAGCCCTGACACTTCAAGATCTATAGCATTCCATATTGTCTCCATTTACTTGTTGCTTTAAAGGAGGGATAAGAGGAGTTGTTATCTTGCCAAATGGGAGGTATAGACTGCAATTTAGCAGAGATAACCAAAATTAAAAGATCAAAGAGAAATAAGGAGATTTCTGTCTTTCCCATTAATCCCTAATCATTTTGCCTCTTATCAGTTATTTAACCAATGAATTTATGTTCCAGGTTTGAGCAGCTGCAGGGAGCAAGGGCTGGGAAAGGAGAGTGCTTGAAAGTGGCATCTGTCTGTTAGTGGTAATTAAGCCAAAATATGCAAAGTTTTAGAGTTCTAACTGCTCCCGTTAAGCTGCTGATGAGCAGTAAAATCTCTGATTAAATTTTAAGCGCAGGGAAATGGGCCAGGCTCCTGACATGGGGAGGCTGCCAGAGTGGAGTGTGGGCAATCACACGTGCTGCCTGCCTGTGTTAGAGCAGAGACAGTACCCTGGGAGGGCTGACTGTCCCAGCCCAGCATCACCTCACCACTGCTCCAGGGCTCCATTCTGTGTGACTGACAGCCCCCAAAACAACAGCCATTTACAGCATGGTGAGGACATACACCATGGGGTTGAATGACTTCCACACAGCTTTATTTTTTCCAATATACAGGCATATCACAATTTTTTTTTTCTTTCTTGCTGTCTCAAATCATTGGATTTCTTGGGCAAATCACAGTGTACTGGTGGATATTTACCCATCTCAGAATGGTAATTGTGAAGGTTAATTAATGTTTTCATAGCACTCTGAAAGCCATAAAACACTGCTTAAAATCAGTTAATTGTTATCCCAGTTTATATCAGCATTAATTATCATTATCTAACTCAGCCCTCCTCCTCCTGCACTCCTGTCTGGCTCCCATCCCTTCTGTCCTAACCATTCACCTCCCGGAAAGAACCAGAGGCATCATTCCCTAGCATGTGACGTGTCATGAGCTCAGTGAGTAATGAATGAGCCCATTACAACTTTACAGTAGAGGAAACAGGTTAATCCTTTGTCAAACCGGTTGCCAGTGTCCTCCTTCCTTGTTACAATTACTCAAGGGGAGATGGCAGTTTCTCATCCACAGTCTTTCAGGTAACCACTGATGCATGTTTAGGACAGAGATAGGTACGACTGCACACAGGCCTTCAGATCCTGTCGCAGGGGAAATAAGATGACAGAAGCTGACAGCAATGACTAATGCTCTGACCTAACTTTCTTTGAAACAAACCTTCAGAAAAACACAAACCGAAACAAACAACAATTTAAAAAAATACCTGTTTCCAGTTCTGAAGAATTCATTCAATTAAGTATAAAAACCTAAGGTATCCAGAGCTCATTGCTCCTTGAGACACTTCTCTGTACTGAGACTGATGTATATTTGCACAATCTGTCATCCTGTGGATTGCCATCATATTACATGATATTGATATGAAGAGTAGCCACCACAAAAGTGAAAAACCATGGCTTTTTATTACAGCAAAGGGCACATAACCACACCAAAAGGGTACAAAAGGGTAGGAAACAGAGTACTGTATTGAACAGACACTCAAGGCAAAGCATTTAGAAAAGCATTTCAAGAGGATGTCAGAGCATTATCAGCTGTTTGTTAACAGAGGAGACATAACTGAATAAGACATTGGATGCCTTCTTCCAGAAGGCTTGTATTATGGTGTTTGAGACACTCTGCTTGTCAGAGGACTGAAGGAAACCCACATTTTAATGCTGCTTTGGTAGTCCTGACTATCAGTGTGGGGAGAAAAAAAATGGGCACTTTTAAGGGGAAGATGAGAACAGGCCTATTAAGGAGGTGAGTTTCCTGCAGAAGTGTCAGCAAGAAGGATTGGTTTGAATCATGTGCTACAGAAATGGTGACCAACTGGAATAATTTCTATGTAGCCATTTTTAACTAGAGTTGTAGTTCAAGCAAATGCAGGCTGTGCCAGCTCTCCTAGCTCTAGATTTATCTAGTTCCACAATGGTCAGAGTTTTCACTAAAACAGACAGACCCTCCACATCTTACATGAAATCAGTACTGTCATCCTTTCACATACAATAGAAGTCTTTACAATGCCCAGAATGCTTCATTTAGCCTGCATGGTATTGTAAAGATTTCTGTAAGCAAAAAAATGGCACTGTTTACTTCCTTGGATCACTTCAAGTGGATGGATTAAAATATATTTTTCTTAACTGTAGGATGTTATGGGTCAGGCTGGGAGCCTCATATGAGTTCTCTAGTTAGATATCTGTGCAGCAAGAGACAATATTCATATATGGATGAATAGCTGTGGAGAGAAGACAAGTTTTTGATGTGAAGACTGCTGAAAAACAGTAATGCTACTATGAGGAAGGAGAAATAGGTCAGTGGAAAGCTCCATCCTCTAAAACTTAATGACTGCCAAGCGCACAGAAAGCTTCTTTAGCAGAAACATATTGTCAGGATACCCATTGCTGCGGCTATGAAATCACCCGGGTTGTGCAGGCACAATTTCATATTCTCAGCTCTCTGGGAGGATGTTATAAGAAACATCAGCAGTCTCTGAAGACAGTAAAGAAGGATCTAGATTTTGAGGTTGTTCTAAAAAAAGGTTTTTGTCTCGATATTAATTAAAGATTTAGTAGAGCTCATTATCATAATAAAATGAAAGTAGGCTTAGCTAGCTGTCACTGGCTTAGCAGCAGTTTAGTGTTTTGGAGGTCCAGTACCATGTCTTCCAAGAGGAATGTCTGGACATCCTCTCCCTGAGAGGTAACAGCTAGGTGTAGCTATTGCAGCACTAGCCTGAAGAGCACGGGATTTCTACACTGATGTCCGATTCCACCATCTGGGTTATGTGGGATTTGGAAGATGATTTCTGCCCTCTGGCTTGACTACATCTGGACTCAAGAACTCACCAGCTTTTAAAGGGGTAAACAGAAACAGTGGCAAACATTCTTCTTGATGCTCTCCTTTTAGTTTTTCTCACCTCTTTCTCCTTTTTGCACTGGAACACCCTTTGAAGCCTATTTGCATGCTAGAATCCTGGTCACCTTCCCAAACACCATGCCAACAAACCAAATGAGCTGGCACTGATATTTGCCACAAGTTAGTGCAGAGAACACACTATGTTGGTATGTTGGTAGCTGTAACAGAATTTAAATTAAATTAAATTAAAATTAAAAATTAAAATGTACACAGAGTTCTAGAAAATCTGGAGTGAGACTCCTAATCAGATTCCTGTCAGAATTCCTTCCAAAGGACTTTACAAAAATTCTTTATTTCTCTTTCATATGAAGATATATAGCTTTCAATTCAGCTGGCTCAGTCTTCAAATAGTGATTGAAATGAATTCTTGTGAGCTCAAAGTGAAATGCACTGTTTAGGCATAGATGAGTGAATGCTCTGCAGGATGAACCTGAAGGGCTTCTTTTCTAAATACGAGAAAATGAAATAGATTGATTTTGTATGGGCCTAATGCTGTCAGGAGAGTTCTGCACTCTTGGCTCTCAAGTGTATTCAGAGTTTTAAGACTGACAAAACTGGGACACTGACTGGAAAGAATAGCGTTTATTTTGGAATTGGATTGTTTGTTTTTTGTATTATAAAGTGTGTTTTCCCAGAGGTGCTGTAGGGTAGCATGAGCAAAACATCATCTGTTAGTTATGTTAGACCAGACCTCAGATACTTAGGAAGGGAGAAGATCAAGCAGAGGAAGAAGAGGTCTCTTCAGCTTTGGGACTTGCTCTTTGACTGTCCCAGGCTAAAAACTTTTATCAAACTAAATATTCTGTATGGTAAGGTAGTATATCTGTCTTATCTGTTTTCTTGTCCTTGTATTTAATATAAATTTTGAGACATATTGGTTTGGTGAATGAGGTTTTTTATCTGCTCAAATACTTTGCATTTTGGCCATTGAGTTGATCTGTTGGACAAGTTTCTATATTTCTGAACCTTTATTTTGGTGTACTAAAAAGCTTTCCAAAAGACCCTGGAGGTCTTAGGTACAGGAGATTTAGGATAAAAATAATAACATTTAAAAAGATGTATCCAAAACTTTTCTCTCTACTATTACAAAGCAAAAATAAAACAAAAACAAAACAACAGGCCAAAAGGATAGGATCTGCTTTTACAAAAATGAAATAACATTAAGAAAAAAATCAGCCAAATAGTGGAAAGAAAGACAAATTTGATACACCCATTCTAACACAGGCATTCTGCTCCAATTTACCATCCTGATCTCTTCTGAACATATTTTAACATACCTAATTTCTGGATTAGAATGCTGTTAATTTTATGGAAAAGACTATTGAATTTGAGACTGAAATGGAAAAAAAAAAATTTGTAAAAATGGAACATAACAGGTCACTGTAATCAACTTTTATTTTAAATAATCAATACACAGTACAATAGTATATTAAGGAGAATCCATAAATGGTTTAAGCTACTTTTAATAAATAAATAAGTGGCTGCCCTGGGCACCATTGTTTAAAGGCCTGATGAATCTTTGAGTTCTAGTCCCACATCTGACACTTATTTGATAGATTGCCTTGGAGAAGCCATGTCCACACATTATGTTTCATCCCCTTAATCTGTAAAATCAGTATGAAAATATTTACCCCGTAGGCTGTTGTGGAAATTAATTAACATTTCCATAGTTCTTTAAAGATGTAAAGTGCCAAGTAGCATTATTATTATGTTGCCTCAGTCTGTGATGTTTTTCAGATGTCACAACATGGGTCAGTAGCTAGATGCAAACTTCCAGTGAAATTTAAGGGGTCTGTGTGATGTAGTTCTGCAGTGTTAAATAATAACAATTTCCACTCCAAGTTAATAATAAAGAGGTCTCCAGTATTTTTTATGAGGCATTGTGCTGCCAGTAGTCATTTTTCAATTTGAAATTAAAATCAAGAAACCACCTAATATTCTGTGGTTATTAAATACTAATGGAAATTTTCCCATTGATAGAGGGAAGGGTGGTGGTTTAAATGGCTTTCATGGTGGGATGCAGTATTTAATTTCCATTATTTCTGCTTTTCATGGCAGAAAGCATTCTTTATTTGCCATCATTCTTCTATTTGCCACTTGAGTGTTTGTCCTCAGAAGTGGCAGCATTTTGGTGAAAGGTGATGTCATTTTCTCTCCCTGCTTTCTTAAGTGGCTTCAGTGTCCCTCGTGATGAGAGGTATTATAGCAGAGTGAGCCATTACTAGATATTACTCAAAGCTTTGATGAGGTGAGATTTGAAACTGCTGGTTCTCTTTCCTCTCACACATTCCATAACATATGCAGGAGAATTATCCTGCCAAATGGAATGGACTTGTTGAAAATGTGCTTAATTAAAAGTGATCCAGTAAAAACATAATTCAGTGAGGTAACGACTGTACTGCTTCTCTTTCTTGAAATAGAGGAAGTTTTAAATTCTTATCTGCTGAGTCAGTTGATGAGCTACCCTGGGAAATACTTTATTGATACAATTGCAGCTTATAAGTTTCTATTAGCTCTCCTTAACCTTGAGGATGGGTTGCAACTAACACATTTTCAGTCTCTTCCCCTCATCCAGAAGTCATTTGTAGAACTTCATTCTTATGTCTGACTGATTATGGCTTCAGTTCACTGTGCCAGGTGACTCAACTTGCTTGCCTGGGTTGGAGTTCAAGCGTCCAGGTTGGAGTTCAAGCTTTGCCTCATCTACAGCCTGCCAGCCGTATGACTTCCTCCAGACATGAGCTGACATGGAAGCCCTGGGGAGTCTGGACTAGAGACACAGCTCCTATTCCTAAGACAGTGCAGCTGTGCTATGAGAAGTTTACACTTCCAACACTTTTCCAACTGCAGAGCTTGTTTGTTCTTGAGAGCTGGTTAGCAAGGAACACTATGTTGGCAAACCTACAGCTGTAGTTTGCTTTGATTAATTAATTAGCTAGATTTGCATGTTATCATTGCCTCTAGATAAGATAAAAGCTTGCTAAAAGTTCATTATCTCCTATCAATATGCCTGCCACTTTTGATAAAGTAGTAAATAGAAAAATTAAGAATAAATTAGGGAAAATAAAGGATCATTCAAAGGATTTCCATAAGCAATGGTTTGGAGCTGTGGAATACTTTCAATACAAAACCAAACACCCAAAAAAGATAGATTATTTAAAATTCACAATTGAACATACTACTGTTGAGCATGCAATGGAAAATTATCCTACCGTACCAAGAGAATTAATTAGACACAGCTTCCATCCTGATATGACAATGTTTTGAACTCACTCTGCACTTGTTTTGCACAAATCTGGATGCAGAGTAAAGCTTGTCCTTGCCTATAAACACATAACAAAACTACAGCCAAGCCCAAAATTAGGCCCGAAATTCTGTAGGTATCTACAGTTCCTGAATTTCCTTGGCATCTTTTATCTTCAGTTCCAGTGTACAATCTCTGTTTTCTATTTAAATTCAGACACTTCTAACAAAAAGCAGATGTAAGTTAGCATTGTCATGATCCTGTCCTTAGCCCCAGATCTGTGTTCTTGTTTCCAGATCACACCTGCCTAATCTCTTGGGCCAGCCCAAGTGCTCAGTTCATATTCTAAAATTATCCAATACAGAGAATGAAACTTATGGGAAGCTACTTTCTAGGTATTTTGTTTTGTTTTGGTTGGTTGGTTTGGGGTTTTTTGGATTTTTTTTGGTTGGTTGGTTGGTTGGGGTTTTTTTGGTGGGTTTTTTTGAGGATGTTTGTTTGGGTTTTTTTCTCTAAAAATAGTTTTCTCACAGTTTCACTCATTGAACACATTCACCAGAGGGGCACATGAGCATAATAGCTGGAACATGGGAGGAGGAGGAAATAATTTACTAGGGATTTGAACTTATCTCATTTTAAATCATCATGGAATTAAAGCCTGGTAAAAACCTTGATAGCCTGATATTTCTTCTATGATCAGTGAAAAGGTAAAAGTAGCCCAAATTAATTTATATATCACCCATATAGGATTTGATTATTCTTTATAGAAAGATTTTGGAAATACAATTCTCCTAATACAGACACTACAGTTGTGTTATGGACTAAGGTAAACAACTAAATTTTGGAATAAATTAGAGATTTAAATCCTTTTATAAGTGCAGTTGTTATGATATCACTTCTTCCCAGATCCAGTATTCCTTTAACAGAAACATAACTGTGCTCAGGTGCACGTGCAATGTCTGTGATTCTCATATACAAAAGGGACAAATATTTCAATTTGCCTTCCATTCTAACTCTGATAGCATGATGACTAAATACAGATATTATCATATCTTCTGTATATAACCAAACGTTATTATAAACCTACCTGATTCATTCATTGTACAAAGAAAAGGCCAAGAAACTTACAAATCTCATGTTATCTTGGACTTGAGTATGCCATTATATGGGGGAAATTACCATTAGGTAGTCCTTTTTATTTAAATATTTCTAGTGCTTTGCAAAGGAAAACACAGCACAGTCACATAAGGGGAAGCTGACATGTATAAGATCAAGTAACTACTTCATTTTCCCCTATGTAATGTAGCATCAGTGAAAGTCATAATCCAGGGATCCCTTCTTCCACTCAATCTGACTGCTGTCTTGCATAGGATTGAGTGACTTTGCACTTAGGATAGCACAGTGTAGTGTCATGGATAGTGTGACAGTACTGAAATAGTCTGTCCTGTCTGTCGTCTGCAGTCATCTAGCCAGACTGCACCAATTTAAACTCTACAGTGGGTAGGGCTCAAAACCAGTGGGGTTTGTTTCAGAAGTGCCAATGAGCACTGTACCCAGTGGATTTCTCTCCCACAATGCTGTAGACAGCAGTAGGATTCACTGACAGAGTCACAGGCAAATTGATGTTACCTAAATGTAACACAGGACCTAAAGGCATATACTTCAAACGATCAGGAAGACTACTGGTATGTGTGCTGTGTTACCCACATCCAGGGGGTTGAAATCTGATTCTCCAGCTGTGGCATGCCTGTACCAGTCTTACCAGCTCTTTCTTCTGCTTTGACTTCTCTGTCAGTCTGATCTGTCAGGAAAACAGGACTGGGATTTCTCTAGCACCCTGTAACACAGACATGGTACAATATCAGATCTCAGATTTTCAGCGAGGTGAAAAAGTAATCAGAGGCTAAGGAGCCCATTTGTCAATGCAGAGGAGCATTGCCCCCCTCCACCCCCCCTTTCCAGGCCGTAGCAGATCTCAGGAACGCTCGTTAGGCTCGGCCTTGACGAGCAGCACCTGGCTCAGCGTCTCTGGAGTGTCTCAGAAACTCCTCTGCTCCCAGGAACTGCTGCTGCCTAACAAGCTCCTGCTTTTTTTATTATCGGCAGCCTTGGGAACTGGTTTTCTTGCCTGAATGGCATAACAGTTTTGTTCCTATGCTTTCAAAGAAAGGTGCCCAGGCCATGGCCAGGACAAAGCATTGTTGTGACTGAGGCCCGCTCGCCTGCGGCCCATGGACAGGGATCCAAAATGGGTCCCTGGGAGCTCTCCTGGAGCGCAGTGAGGGTGACAGCACCTTCCCTCTGAGGGGACACCTGCTAGAGGCAGCGAGCTCCTGCTGGCTGTACCCAGAGACTGTTGAGCCACGACGGATCCTGGGCTGAAACCCCCGTTCCTCCGGGCCCAGCCCTTCGCCCCCTCAGGAGACACAAGGGCACCCAAGGTGAGCCTTTCCCTGCCTTCCAGGGGAATTTGTCACAGGTACCTTGCCCTGACTCCTTGTGTCTGTGTGCATACAGGTGTGCAAATGCTATGGCAACTATGGGAGAAATGCTGCTCTCTTAGATGTTTAAATACTTAAATTAGGCCTGAAAACAAGTTATCAACTAAGTAAAGTGCTGGTAAAATCTTGTTCCTTTGCTAAATTGTTAAGTTATAAGTACTGTTAAGTTTGAGTACTGTCAAGTCTTTAGGCTGTAATGCTTCTTATCCTTGCCATTCCTATCCTTTTGTCACACACACACACACAGAGTTGTCAGTTAATTTCAGCACAAGCACACACACACACAGAGTTCTTGGTTAATTTCGGTTTGGATTGATTGACTGGGTTTTGTTTGTAGCTCTTTTTATCCTTGGTGTGCCTTAACCATCTAGTAAGTAGTAGAGCGAACCTTTCCAATGAACTCTGTCGTGCTTTTGCTTAATATTAAATCTAATTTTTACTGCTGCCTTTGCTGGTGATTCTTTAAGCGATCTCAAACACTGGTACATAACAGTCAGGGTTAGAATACACCTCACCAGGTAATGTTTGAGGAATTTCCTTATCTAAGACATTGCCTTACTCTCCTGAAAGCACCTGTCCAACAATCAGTTTTGTGTTAGCCTCAGAAGAAAGAAAGAGGATTATACACTATTCATAACCTTCATAGAAATTAGTAATACATAGTCTTCATACAAATTAGTACTTCCAACACTCCATCAGAAAAATTCTTTACAAATTTCTCTGTATGCTAATCCAAATTGCTGTTTTAATCAGAAATCTAAATTTATCCTGGTTTCTTACAAGGCACTAAGATAGTTTTTACACCAGAGATGCTATTAACTTGTGACTTTTTATAGGAGAACCATGGTGGTTTGTGCACATCTAGCTCAAAGTGATAAAACTTCCATATAAATCAATGTTTTCATTTTACTATCACATGTAAATTGTGGTCTTGCAAAGTACTTAAGGGAAAGCATCCTAATGACAACATTTTATCAATTTTTTCTCTCTTGGGAGTTAATAGAACCAAGTAGACTCTAATGCTTAAGTCTATAGCATCAGTGCTTTTTATTCCCCTGGAAAGACATAATAGACTCACCCCAGATCTAAGCACATCTCTCCTAGTGGTGATCATCAAGTGGTCTCTTATTACTAAGTCTTAATAACTTTTGTAAAGCGTTGCTCTACTGTTCATTGATGCACACCGCAGGTGTCATAAGTAACTGCAACTCTGAAATAGAGACATTCTATTCCATTTATTTCATCTGCTTGTTTTGTCTGTAATGCATTTCATTGCTAGATTCCTATCTCAGAGTTTCGGCTGTAATAAGGGAGGGTATGAAATTATGGTATGACCAATGTGGTGTTTCATTGTCATATTCAAGAAAATGGTCTTGACCATAGTCTTACAAAGTGGTGGAGGATTGGGATCTTTGTGCCACAATGCTGATAGGATTTAGGCCTAAACAACATAAGACGGAATTTGACTTTTTGGAACTGCAGTTTGTAATAGCCTCAGGATGTTCTAAACAGGTACAGTCAGGCTGGTGTACTGCAGGCCGAATCCCTCCTGTGTCCTGTGTCTTGTCTTTTCCTCAGAAGAAGGAGAGAAAAGCTTTGTGTCTAACATTTATATTTTCTCCTGTGATAACCACCGTGTCTGTATCATTCTGAATTGAGACTGATTTTCCAATGTCAAGCACCAGTCCCTGTGTCTGTCAGGCTTGGCCTGCCTTGTCAGTAGGTGATATTTTAGAGCTCAGCAGAAGTCCAGTATGTGGAGGACATAAGCAATATTTCCCTCCTTTCACTGCCTGGCTATAGCTACGGAGGTGGGCACAGCATTTAGCACTGGCGCACAATTTCACAGCCCAATTACATGATGACTCAAGGGAATGTGACTAGCAAGTGTGATGTTTGCTATTTGGCATATCTGTCGAAGTCCTATAGATATTTCTTGGCATTTTTCCAGTTACCTCCTTAATGTCTTATGACATGTGTTCCCAAAGAGGCTGGATTGTATGTTTACATCTCCCTGGCCAGAAAATGAGCACCAAAGCAGATATTCCAAAACTGAGTTTATTAAGCAGTGCAAGCCAAATAGTTTAGAAATTGTTTCATTTCCATGCCTTGTTTTCTTTACGATTTCTCTTTTATGATGCACAGTGCTTGCTTTAAACAGGTGCAGAACTGCCAAGGGACCAGGAAGACTGCAGTCAGTCCCTCATTAACACACCCAGTGCATCAGGCATTCTAGCTACATCTTATGGTAGTAAATGTAATGTGAGCAGGAACATTCCCAGATACTGATGCCAACTGGCAAAGGATGTCCCATGCCTCTGCTGGTTTATTCTGTGAGCTTCTAAAACAGGGTGCTGTGTGCAAACTGCTTATTGAGAATAAGCAAAGCCCAGGAATAATTTGGGAAACTGCTATTTGGCATGGGCCAAATGCCAGGTGCCACTCAAGCAATTAAGCTGCAATGCCCTTGGAATTTACCAGGATTTATTAGCAGAGACAGTTTTCAAGAACAGCTTGCAACATTTCATAGTTTCTTATGTTCACCATCCAGCTCTACCAGTGAAAGGAGGTCTCAGTTAAAGGCTAGGGTGATATGGCCACATAAATCCACACAACTGCACAGTAGAAAGCACTTTGCATTTCTGTATTAGCTCTCCAGCATCTCTGAAAAGTATCAGTGTAACAACAGGAAGTTGCTGCGTGTTTTTTGTCTTACCTTACATAATGGATATTATAGCTTGATTCTTGGTGCACATGCGAAAGCACAATCAGCACTGAGTTTCAGTTTGCCATAATGTACTCATAGCCACAGCCCTTTTCCATGAGAAAAAATTATATCAGGCAAATAAAGCTTGGTCATGAGAGTCTGTCTGGTTTACGTATTTTGAACATGCAAGTACATAAAGAGCATGTGTTGAAAAATATGAAAAGTAGTTGCTTAGGTGCAAAAAATAAATTCCCTTGAAGAGACTTTCCAGTCTTCATTTTAAGTGAGCTCAGTGCATAAGGAGTCCATTAATTTATAAATTAATAGGTAGAGTCAGAAAATCAAAATTGAAGAAAATAAAAAATTTTATAAAATCAAAAAATGCTGCAACCTCATTTACAGGATGTTTTTCATTGCCTCTGTTGAGGACCTTTGAGGAACAGACAAGTTCTAGGGCCATGCATTAAGCAGACCTACCTGCTTTCTCTTTTGAGTCTAACAGCATAGGTATGATTTAAGAGGTAATTGTATAAAGCAAAAGAATTAAAGATGCTGCAGGACATATTAACATAGAAATAATTTTATTAGTCCATCAAGAACAGGAAGTAAGCGCTTCAGTTAGTACTGTCTGATTTTTCCCTTTCACGTTGCTGCCAAACCACACTGAAACTCTTCTATGACTTCTGCATCCCAGATCCTGGTGCGTCTAGGATCTGCAAGCCTAGGATCCTATTCATGATATAGCTTCTCAAGCCCGATTCATTTTAGCATAAAAGCAATCTTCATAGTTTTAATTCACTAGAGCAATGTACTCTCTACCAAGTCGATCAGATGCTGTTCCTTGCTGCTGCTAATTCATTGAGTAGGAGTGGATCCATTATATGGGGTCTTGTGAGCCTCAGGCCAAATATATGAGCAAAGCAAGCTGTGGGTGAGGGCAGCAGACCACTGAGAGCAGCAAATAGTCATATTCCAGCTGTTTACTTTGCAATGCCTTTTGTCAGCCTCAAAATTGATTCCTGGTGCCAGCAGTAGGATTGGATGACATTTAGAGGTAGTGATGTTGCATGGAGTATTCCCTCCCAGCAGCACCAGTAATTATGCTACCCCCTCTTTACAGACCATCACTCCAGCAGCTCTAAGAGCAATTTACTCACTGCAGCTCAGCCTTAACTTACACAGCCCACTCTTCTCTTTCCATGCCTGCAGCATCCCAGATGCTCGCTGTGGAAGCAGCAAAAATAAATAATGGCATTATTAAGTAATGACAATGGAAGTAGTGGCATGGCTGAGAAACACTTCCTCTCTGCCAGCAGGCAGCAATATATGTAATAGAAAAGAAACCACTTGGTAGTTGCTTTCATACCCATTTCACTGTTTCAAGCTGCTTTGAATTTGGATGTTTGCAAGATATATTCTTCATAAACCACTCAAGAAGCACAGGAATTGTGCCTGTTGCACATTATATATGATGAGTGCTGAGGCCAGTTTTGCTATATGCACAAGGGAAAGTAAACCACTGTGCTGATCCCCATGCTGCATTGAAGGTGACTGCTTTGAGCTAGAGTCTCATTCTCAGCAACTCAGACTATTTGTCTCTTCTCACATACTTTCTCCTGGGATAGCCAATTTGTTGCTCTCCTAATAAGAAAAGAGTAAAAGAAAAATTATAACAAGTGATGCTTTTCCATATTGCTTAATTAATAACTAGGTTTGTATAAAAGAAAGTAATGCGACAAAAATTGATACACCATAGTTTTTTATATCATTTCACTTAGGAGGCAGTTTGGATTGAGTTTCAGATCTGTGCTCTGAGCGCTGAAACGGTTAAGTAACTAAAAAGATAGGAGAAGATTTCAGGCACTTCAGACTGAATTCATTCTGCAGTGATTATTAAGTATGTTTGCCAAAAACCTTGCTTTGCCCTCCAAACTCATGCATCCTATTATACCTGCAGTCAGTAACTTCTCTTTCTAAAGCTGTGAATGCAGGAATCACCCTTGACAAATGGTGACAGATCGTCCCCATGAGGCGATCAAGAACTCCGACTGGAATAGGTCTTTCACAACCCTGTCACCAAAAGACAGAAATTGTTCACAGCTGCTGACTTCTGTCTCAGCTCTCCTGGACAAAAGGAAGTGCAGGATGAAGTATGTTTTTTTGCATTTATGTATTGTTTCGGTTTATAGAAAAGCCCCTTTTCTTTGCTCTATTTCCACAATGACTGAAAATGACACTGTATCAAGATGAATCTGTGAACCAGAAAAAAATGCAGTGTAATAATAGACAGCAGGCACTACATTTAATTACACAGTCACATCATAATCTGAAGCAGAAATCGCAACAGCCCAGTGAGGAAGTCTAACTGCTTTACCTACTAAAGATTGAATATTGTTCATAAGATGCTAAATAGGGTACCGATGGCTTTTCTGAAGTAGACAACTGTCCATGAGAATAGAATTACAACCACCAGGCACATTGAGCCTCAAAATTTAGTGACAATTTGGTGATAGTTGCTGCAATCTGTGGTGAAGTGATGATGACTTAGGTTTTTTTCCAAATCCTGTCTGCTACTAGACTGGAGTATAAACAATTGCCTTTTATTTTGGTTAACAGGAAAAATCTTTCCAGTCACTAAGTAGATGGGGTTTTTGGAGAATGGATGATAAAATACAGAGCAGAAAGCTTTCAAGAAAATGGGAAGTTACTATCCAAGGAAGAGGTAGAAAATGAGAAGAAACTATTTTTAACACATGAAACTAAGAGGCTTTTATATGCCTGAGTTATTATTGAAATCTGCCTGGATGTGATTACAGGGAGCTGTTGTTTCATGAACGATTTTTAATCCTGTTGGCAGAGTCAGACAGTGTGTAAATTTGCAAGTCAATTTGTATGCAGATCACCCTGCTGCCTTGGTATTGATTTGAAAGATGCAGGAGGAATGTTCCTTGCTTTATAAGGAAATCGACTGAAAAAGGGGAAAAAAAAGATGCTCTGAGTCCCAAGAGCTTTTGTTAAAAACTGCTAGAGGAGACACTGCATGTCATTCCAGGAGCTGGAAGAAACTGTATCTAAAATGCTTCAGCTTAAATGTAGAGCTGCTGACATCTGGTATGATGGTTATGGATGCAAAGGGCACTAGACTAATCCATTTGTTTCTCACTTTTGAGGGCATTGGTTTGACCCACAGTGCCTGTCACAGTGTAATGACCCAAATGAATCCTCTTTCTGAGATCACTTTTAGCCACTTCATCTAGCAGCTCCTCTTTTAAAACCTCAGCACAATATCACACAAATGTAGGCTTTCAGTGCCTCAGAGTGAAATGGCAGAGGCTGAGTTCTCTGGCAAAAAAATGAAAGGCACTGGCTGATGTCACAGACGCAACAATACCAGAGCAGTAGAAATGATAGCTCTCCTAGTTCAGGGTAGGAGTACAGCTTGCTGAAGTATCAGGGAGATGGTGACTCTCCCAATCCTGTCCCTTAACCAGATTTTAACAAACTTTTCTTTTTGTAAATAGAATAATTGTCACAGATATTCTATAAAAATAAAAATAAAAATAAAAATAAAAATAAAAATAAAAATAAAAATAAAAATAAAAATAAAAATAAAAATAAAAATAAAAATATAAATAAAAATAAAAATATAAATAAAAAAAAAGAGAACTAAAGAAGAACTCTAATTCTGCTAAATTTACTTTGCTCACATCCAGGTTTTACTATTTTATTCTTCACCTCCAGGGCTGCATAGTGTGCATGGTAGAAGGGCCTTGGATTACTTTAAGAGCTCAAGTGTCCCCATTGCTACCCCTTTAAAGCAAATGGAGCTGTACAGGTACAGTACAGGTACAGTATCTGAACTAAGTGTCTGAATAACCTATTTCCAGATATATATCACTGACTTCAGAATATCCCTAGTCCAAACTTAGACAGGTTAATCATATCAGCAACTTCAATAAAATGATTAAAATACAGACACTGGGGATTTTTCCATCTGTGTAAACACACCACAGACACAGTGAACACTAAAATAACACAAAGGACAAAAATAAAATAATAGATACTGCAAGTATATGTTTCACGCAAAGTGCCCATTTCATGCATGAGATGACAAACAAAATTGTAGTGGCAAGGCAAAGATTAAGAGAAAATTCTGATGCAATGAGCTGTGCAAAAGAGGCAATTCCAGTACTTCTAGTTATTTTTTGCTGCAGATCCACAAAAAAAACCTAAAAATAAAAATAAACCTATTCAAAATTCAGAGGACAATTTTAAAAGAGGTAGCAAATAAATTTGTTTTTAATCCAGAACATAAGGGGAAGTTGCGGGCCCTGAGTATTAGTCCAGTTGTGTATTATTTAAAAAGAACCAGGTATTTAGGCAAATAATATAATTACCTCTTACATTAGATTAGATATTATATTATATGGAATACTAAAGCTTTCTCTATTGAAGATTACTGCAGATTCAGTGAATTTAAGATGCTGAGCTCGGAGCACAGCATAGGGATGGAAGTCTGTACCATGTCTGTCCTTCTGGAGCAAAATAGATCATAGTAGAGGTTGCAAGACAGCTGCCAGTAAGAAACTAGCTGCTAAACAGTTGAAAAAAAAAAGGCGTGAGCACCTTTTTAGCATCCTTATCACCAAACCATTTTGTTGTTTGAGTTACTCTTTCACACCAAGGCAAACTCTGATGCAGCTTGCATGTCTACCAGTGGGTCCTGCCAAACATTTGCACATACTGTAAGGACTTGCTAAAATCAAAGAGAGCTCCTTTCCTCAGTTTTGCATTTTCATTATTACCTCTGCTGTTGATGGACAGGATGATTACTTTTTCTCCTGTTGCAACTAGAACACATCCTTTAGCACGCTGCAACCCAGTTCAGATTTTCTACCCATCTCTTGCACTGGGTTCTCAGGTTATCCATGCCCAATGTAAATTAAAGACTCAAAGTATTAATGAACTGTTCAGCCTTGCCAGCTTATACCATATTCAAGCAGGTGAATAATGGATCTTTCTGAAGATGGTAGTAACACAAAAACAGGCTGTTTTCAGAGGTCAGGAAGGAGGAGTTCAGGTTAGACATTTATCAGGATAGACGGGACAGTTATTAGATCCTTAGTAATCCATCAGGTGCACGCCACTGCATTAAGAATAACCTGTTGCTCTTTTCTGCATACAGAATTTCATGCAGATAGATTTTTTAAAGTTTATTGTTCAGCTGAGATGAGATCTTTAGTTGTGCCTATCCTCAGAAAATTGTCCACATCAAGAAACCTGTGGCTCCAGAATAATCTCTGGGAGGGCAAGAACTCCTATTCTATATATAATTTTCAAAATTTTCAATAATACAAAATTCTTTGTAAGAGGCTGTGCCTGGTTGTAAAAATTTGTCGCAGTCACTGATGCTGATGCATTGATCTTCCATCCTATATGCAATGCAAATGAAGCAATGATGTCATTGTATAAGTTTTTAAACCATTAGAAACATGTAGTGAAGGTGTCTCCACTATTTCTCCCCTAACAATTTGCAGAAGTTTTCTGTGGTTTCAGGGCCCTTGTATGTTTTGGTTCCAAATTGTTTCTTCTCTACTGCATTTCTGCTCAGAGTATTTAATATTTATTTAATATTAATGTGATCTTCAGGGATATTGGTGGTACCTCTAGAAATTGTCCTTGACTTTCCACATCTTCTCCTTAGAGATATATTGTTTGACATGGATATCGGCTGCTGTAATTTAATATGACACACCAAATCATCCCATGTAGCTTTCACAGTCACATTAACTCTCTAATTCTCAACAGTGCCTAACTCTTCACCTTTAGGGATGCAAATGAATTAAACTCTTTTAAACTTTCCCCCCTCACCATTTCCATAGGTAAAATTCACACAGTTATTCCAACAGATGTTATCCTTCAGATGACTCAAACCATAAGTGACAGTTAGTCCCATTCCCTGTGCAAATTGTATTGAACCTGGTAAAAGAGCTCAGTTTAATACAGACACTGGCAGAAAAAAAAAAGGGTTTGGATTATAAAAACATGAAAATGAGAGAGAAATAAAGAACAGAAATTCCTCTAAGCAAAACCTTGTTTGTTTTCAAACAATAAATGAACATTATTAAAGATATGGAAAAATGCAGAATCTCCCTCAGCAGAATAATGCACTATGACTCTAACTGTAAATGTTTTATGGTCAAGTCCTAGTATTCTCACCCATGGTAAATAGTGTGTGCCTCACATGCGTGCCTTGGAAATCATGGTGACTAAGGGTTCACAAGTGTTGGTTATACCAGAGTTCAAAGCTCTTGAATTAGACATCACTCTCTTCTAGTCAACTACAGGTTGAGCAATCCCACAGGATTTTCATAGGTGTTGGCTTAATATCCCCAGAGCCTAAAGCTGTCTATGCGTTGACAGTCAATTATTTCTTTATAAGCAACTTTGTCATAGTTCCTTCACCCTCCTGCAGTGAAATAGAATTAAAAGGAGTCAGGTGAGTATGACAATAAAGCACACCCTGATCAGATGGAAATCCTCTCCCAGTTCTGTTTTTCTGGATTTCTTGTTGTCTGTGCAACTGTTTGCAAGATGTATGTTTATATGTAGTCCACCATTCATCTCAATAATTTTGTCTGCCCTGTGTCTTTTCTTCCTTTTTGACCACTAGCACTTATCTTCTTTCCAAACATAAGCAAATGATACTTTGAGACCTAGAAACAAATTTAATTCAATCATTTTAGCCATGTACTGTAAACCATAATCCAGCAGAATTAAGTCAGTCATTTTCAGGTAGACTATTATACCTCTATGGAGCGATGCATCAGCAAAAATCTCAGTCACTCAGCCTTGAAAACAGTTACCAAGAAAAACTATCTAAGTTGTAAAAAAATGAAGCAATTATTAACTTTATCTGTCCCTGGTTTGGTTTAATAACTGCATCATAGCAACATTAAAAACTCAGAATTCAGGCTATCATAACAGCCAATGCATATAGAAGTTTGTGATAAATGTCATACGGGTAATTAAATTTATGCATGAATGATCTGCTATGTCATCTGAGGGGACTTGGCGTTTTTTGGATGACATGTAAAATTAAGTCCTGGACATCACACAGTTCTATTCACAAATATCTATCTGTGGTATTTAGGCAAGCCTTTGGCAGTTCCTTTCCTCATGGCATCCTAAGCTTTTGTGGCACTTTCAGCTGGGTGCAGAATTGTTTTGCAGATTCTAGCCATCAGCTTCCATTACTGTGTGTTGTTAAAAACAGAGCAGAAGATCCTTCTGCAGACAAGTGGGTAATTTTTTTTTCAGGACTTTTTGTGGGTATTTTATGTAGGGCTTGGTTTTGATCTCACAAGCTGTATATTTAACCCTTTTGGTTAGAGAAGAATATCTTCTCCTCTCCACTTTTCCAAGTGAGATCACACCAATTTTGTGGTGTTTAAGTCTCATATTTGTGAATGAAATGTAAATGAAAAATATATGGTTGAGGTTGAATATTTCTCAAACTAGTTTTGTCTCAATCAGTGGTGATATGCTTTGTTTTACCTAGTGAGTTTGGGTTTCATTCAGCACAGCTAAAAGCAGTTGAGTCAGTCTTCAGCTTGCCTATTCAGCAAGCAGATATACAGTAGCTGTTTGTGATTCCACAGCTGGTATCACTGTGTTAAAATTCCTATTCAACTGAAAGAAAATGGATATCGACCTGTATTAGCCTGATTGCATATCAGGTTCTGCACTCAGTTTGAATTATTAGGAAATAGCCAAGGAAAACTGATTGTATTTTAAACGTCCTGTGAAAAGTTTTAGAGCTGTGCATTAGGAAATGGTGTTAAGAAAATGAGAACTAATTGTTTTCAGCAACATATGTAATCATCCATATTGCCTCACCTCTTCAAAGCACACTAATCTTCTCTGAATAGGTACAATAAACAAAAGTTTCAGAGCCCTGTTAACTGCTGCATAGGATTCACAGCAAGACACACCAGAGTTTTTTTCCAGCAGTCAAGAGATTCATCTTGCTGCACTACAGATCTCAAGACCAAAGATGTTGGAAGCTATGTGTTATAAAACTGGTCATGAGCCAGACATGAGCACCGAAATTGGTTCCTAATATTGGAAAAATTGCAGTGGGAAGCCAATGTGATGGTCCCCAGTTGTGAATTGTAAAAGATCAAAACCGCTCTTCCATCTTCCAGCACTGAGCCATAGGTGTCCTGCCAGAGTCAAACAAATGCCAAGCCCTGCCACAGCTGTGGCTGCTGGAGGACTTGAGAGCTGTAGTGAAGCACCATAGTACCAGAAGCACATTTTCCATCCTGTGCACCAAGCCAGACAATAAGTTTTGTAGAAAGGTCTTGTGGTTTATAACACAGCAAATTAAATTAAATGGGGAAAAAACCAAAGTAATGTGTAGGGAGAAAACAATGCACAATGACTGTCTCTAAACTATCATTTTTCTTAGCAGATAGGGAAGGGACACTGAAATTATTGTGGATAGAAGTCTGAAAGTACCAGCTTCAGACCCAGCAAGTGTGTAAAATAAGCTGTGAAATAGGATTAAATATGAAGAGGGAAAAAAAAAGAATATTATGACTTATGTATTACGAAAACAGAGAGGAAAAATTAATATTGTTTAACCATGCATAAATCCTTTTTCACACGTACCTTGAGTATAGTTTTGATCACATATCTTGAATAGACTATAACACAGCAGCACAGAGAAGAGCAAGGATGCCTGGAGTTATTGAAAGGCTTGTGTATATTTAATAAAAGGACTCTTCAATGTGGAGAATAAATGACACAAAAATGGCAAATACAAAAGAGAAAATACTGTTCTGAACTCACTACACTCTTATATTCATTCTTCAACTCATCTTCCCCCATTAGCCACTGTCGGGGCCAATAATAATGAGCTTAGTGAGCTTAGTAGGTTTTTCTCTGTCCTGCTAATAAGTTTTTATGCTCTTTTATTATTTTACACTTTTACCTGTCTCAAGGTGATTAAAATTGTCTATAACAACTTAAAGATCCTGGCAAACTGAGACAGGTTCTTGAATATTCAGAGGCATCCAAATTATTGATATTTCTCAAAATGCTATCATTTTCTCCTCTGCCATGTCCAACAACAAAAAAAAAGTACCCCCTTGATTTTCATTCTGACGTCTATATTGCTATTCATGCCAGGAGACAAAAACATGTCTGGTCAGCAAAACTGTCCCTCAAACTACAGCCAAATGTCATTCACCAAAAGTTTGACGAATATCTCATATTAATTCAGAGGTATATACAGAGGAATGCAAATTTCTTATCACTGTTTCCTAGCATTTGCCAAGAGGCAGCATGTCAAATAAATAATTTAATCTGGCTGAGGCACCACAGGAAAACAAAGCCATCAGTCATCTCAGCTACATTATTGATCACCAATAACAAGATACTTGCTAAGACAAATGGTTCTGTTATTATACTAGTGAATTTTAGTCTACACTGACTAAATAAATCATATTGAACTGTTTGTTGTTTCAAGATGTCCAAACACTTCTGTAATAATTTTTACCTTTCGTTCTATTCAACCATCTATAGAATATCTCTATATCTCTGTTGTTTGTTTGTCTACAGTCTTTTTCTAAATGCACCTGTGTATTTATCTTATAAAGTTAGGTAAGGAATTTAATGTCTGTATAAGTAATTTTTATATCTACAAAATCTTACTGTTAGTCTGGTTGCAGAAGAAAACATGAACAAGGTGATTATGCAAGTCAAGCACTCTATCAACTCTCAATAAAAAAGTTTTTCTGCTTTCTTATGTTAATGGAGCTTGTAGGCTCTTGTATCTGATGTTATGATATAATTATTTTTACTTTACATATAGCTTTCCTCCATTATCAACATGTGGCTATAATAGCTGCAGTGCCAAGAGGTTCTTAGTAAGTCTATTCCATAAAAGTACTTCAGTATCACAGAAATATCCTCCTTCCTCTCACTTTCCATAAAGTCTCTGATGGCTCAGAATTTGACAGACCTATGCAGACTGCTTCTCTCAGCTGTCCAGATCATGCTCTGGGGGAAAGTTAAGGCTGAGGGTTCACTCTCCTCTGTGAATTTAACCACTTCCAAAGATACCAGGAAGAGGACTTGTTCCTGAGCCTCTCAAGAGTCAAATGCTGTTTGCAAGATGCTGTTCTGTCACAGCAATCAAGAGAGAGGTTCTCCACATCCTGTGGAAGTGGGGAAGTTAAATTTGCTGCCAAAGCATGGGCTGAGAATGGCTCTTGCAAATCCTAAACCCTGGAGCTTTCTACATAATTTTTTTTCCTAAAGTTTTATAAAATTTCTGACTGATCTTCACCAGAATTTTTTATTTCATGTTAAATCTTGCCAGGTAACTTGGAATAACTAAGTATTTTAAAGGTTTATTTCAGGCATTCTTCAGTCATTTCATCAAAACTAAAGGTGTATGTGGGCTAATTTAAAATTATAGGCACTAAGTTCCAAATATCATGTTCCTCAGAGAAATGTGATCTAAGAATGGAAGTGAATACACTTTCAAGTAAGAAAATATGTTGGGTAAAGAATAACAAAAATATTTCTATAGCTGAAAGCATCATCTGAGTTTTGCTTTTTATTGAGCAGAAAACTGTAAGAAAGACTTCCCTTATACATGCCAGAATCTTTGGAGATTTACAGAAGTATAGAGACACAAATGAAAACCCTCTCAGTATAATTTGGGGGCTTGAAAACTACTATTACCTCAGGGGTCTTCCGCAGTGCCACTCCCTCATGGAAAACAATTGTCACAAATAGTGCAGGTGTCAAAGGAACCCACACTGTGATCTAATGAGATTGCACCTTGTTTATATATATAAACATACGGTTATATATAAACAGCAAAATTAAGGCACAAAGTCCAAAGTCTTTGCAGTGAAAAGCTGAAATGGACCAGTCAATTGAGACTGAGAGCACCAAGCCCCAACATGTTCTTAACCACAATGAAGGCTCTCACAATCATGTGGCACCTTAATACTTGCTGTTTTGGGGTACACTCTCTAGGCATTTCTGAGCCTAATGATATCAGGCATATAGTTAAATAGTTATAGGCCGATCCACGTCATGTTTATGTTCACTGCTTTGTTAAGTTTATCTGAAGAAGGAAGCTGTACAGGTCTGCACTAAAGACTCTTGCAGAGGCCATTTTGTTTAAGAGTTTACCTTAGCAATGCTAATGAGTTACAATTTTGGCTCTTGATAAAGTAGGTAATTGCTCAAAACACCAATTTCCAGGAAAGGAAGCTTATGCTAGGATCTTTTTTTTCATTAAATTCCCTGTACAGCAAAACCTATGTGCATGCTGGTCTGAATTGGTAGAACATGGTACAATCAGTAATTTCTTGTTATCCCAACTGATTATACAGCTATCAGCCTGGTTTCTTACCATTGAGAGCTACACAGATGTCAATCATGGTGGCTCTGTGGAGGTACAGAGACTTAAAAGAAGCTGAAAACATACTTTTTCAAAAGTCAGGAGATGAGACTCTGAAACTAGAAATACAAACCGAATAGCAATACGGAGCACATCTTAGATTATGAAGCACTTCCAGAAGTTAATGAATGCTATTACAATATTAAAAACTGATGTCTGTAAATTTTAGCAGTATTTTGAGTTTTCTTAGGACTCCAAATTCTCTTTTACATATCAAAACGAGGAAGCACAATTATAAATGATACCTGGTTTTTAATTCATTTTAAATGGATTATATGATCTTATCCTCTAGGTGACCCATGCTGAGCAGTTCCTTTTTATTTCTCCTCATTAGAAATCCCTATGTAAATCAGTAAGATCGCTACAAACAAAAGAAAACCTTTGCCTGAAAATCTCTCTAGGTTTCCTTTCATATCTCCATCTAAAACATCCTTGGTGGCCTTTTAGCATTGAAGTCAATGACTCAATTCACACTGATTTCAGTGAACCTTGTGCTGCTAATTGATATTACTGAAAGATGTGTCCTATGAGTTCTTTTTCCTTGTTAACATTAAATTTCTAATAATTTGAAGAAAAAACCTCCCTTTAGTGAAACCAGAAACAAATACAGAACTAAAAAGAAGAATTATTAGATTTCTGATTAAAGAATAGTTAAAATGTGACTAACATAAGGAGTTAGACTCTGAAGGAATTTAAACAGTAATTTACTTCTTACTATCCCAATCATACAGATGGCAGTAAAAGAAAGAGGTTTGGAGGCCTACCTGACATCCATCAGGCAGCTCTTTGAGGAGGGGCTTGGACTGTCATGATACAAATATAATGAATATTTGCTATCCTGTGCAAAAAATCAGGCCCAGCTTTTATCCCTAGAACTCAGCAAGCTAATATATCATTGAACCTGTCTAAAATTTTCTCTTGTCATGGCTAAGCCCTTACATTCATTCAGCACTCTTTTCAAGCTTCAGAATAACATTCTTTTCATATTTTCTTCTCTTTTTATTAATCTCCGTACATCTCTGCATTTCCAAGAGAAGAATTCAGAATCAAATTGTCTTGACAGTTTCAAGCAAGTACTTTGACCCACCTTAAGAAAAAAATGTGAATAGGTAGATACTACGATCTGTAGCTACCTCAGGCAAGCAAACTGTGCCACCAGTTCTTTTGAATCTCAGATGACTAGATGCGGGGGGGAAGGAAGATGCAAATCCACAAATTCCTGCCTGCTGCTTAAGAAAATAATATATTTTCATCTTAGGCAAGAAAAATAATTCCCTCTTTTAAGAACAGATTATTTTTCTATGTGTCATGGTTCAACCTCAGCCAGCAATCAAGCAGAATAGGCCTTGGCTCTGTGTGAGCTCTGCTCAGGCAGTCATAAACATATTCTGTATTACCAACACTCTTTTCAGCCAAGTCCAAAACACAGCGTCACACCAGTCACTGTGAAGAAAATTAACTCTGCCCCAGCCAAACCCAGCACATTCTGCCATATAGCCTCATGAGTTCTCAGCCTGACTAACACCCAATCTGTGAAGCATGGACATTGAGTATGTACGACTGACTGTATTTCTCAATGGGATAGGCTTGCTGTGAACCTGCTGGCAAATCATCAGCGCAAGTGATTCTGCCTCTAGTAGGCTTCAACCTTCTTCTGTAAGCAGGCAAACTGCTTCAGTACCATATGGAAAGAGACTTTGAATTGCATTGAGAACTTTCAGGACACAATAAGATAACCAAGATTTTAAATTCTATTAATACAGGTTGCCTAATTTAGAGATGATAGACAATGCAAAAACCAAACCTAAACACAGGTTCAGGATAGACACTGATGCTATCCTTTGAAAGATAAACCCCCAGAGATGAAGGAACATTCTTCAAATCTTATTAGCATAAAAAGAAATACTAGTTTTTGTTTCTCAGCATCCTGGAGCAGAGCTTCATTTTGCTCCTAGCACTGATCTCCAAAATAACATGAAAATTATCAGCAGGGATGGCTTATAGCTATGGAAATCAACCATAATAATGCCTATAGAAACGCATTCATCTCTATTTCTTTATTTTTATTTGCTAGCACTTTTTAAAGCTGATGGACAAATTGGCTTAGTAATCACTGTCCCTGCTCAGTGTGTCTTAATGGAGGCTGACAGTAGAAGTGATTTAGCTTTTGTTGCAGCATAAAGGCATTTCCTTGTTTCCTTTTCCTTCCAGGGGATAATAGACCTTGTCATAAGCTATTATATCTTGTGATTTCAAGAAAAATAAATATACCTCTACCTCTCTCCTTTTTTCTTTGACACAACTGCAAACCAATTGTTACAGTCATACATATCTTGGAGGACATTTCTGGGTTTCACAAGCTCATAGAGACAACACTTAAGCTCTCTGATGCAAATCTTGCATTCAGGAAAAGAAAACTGGAAGTGGTCAGGTCAGATCTTTTTCACAGATGACCAAACTTGTGGTTGCACTGTTTTCTCTCTGTTTATCACAAAAAGGCACACAAGATAGATTGCTACTGGGTAATTTTTATTATTATTTTTATTTATTTATTTATTACTTCAGGAATTGTGTGTCTGCAGACCAGTCATATAAAGGACTTCTTCTCTTGTCTGAATCACTCTGTTACATCTACACCTTTTCTACTTTTTAAGTCAGCCACCAGTTAGGACTCTTATGTACTTGTAACTTTTAACTTCCAATTTTGGAATTTAAATTCTCCAGAAGTACAAAGGGAGACCAGATATTTTCTAAAGTTCAGAAACAAACAGTTCTCAGATCATATAGTCCATTACCTTCTGTGTACAATGCCAGTGCAATGTGCAAAATACTTCTCAAGGGACAATTTGGGTTGGCATCTTATGCCTCAGTTTAGGAAATTGAAACTCCTCTGCTGACAGGTCTTCTGCAACTCATGGAAAAGCTGTTTCTACTGCTACAGCTAGATCTTTAAGGACTGTATTCTTCCTACTTGTTTTTAACCATACCTACTCAAGTTCTGTCCAGCACACTCACCTACCCTGCTTGTTTAGTATATTTTGCAAGTTTGTCACATCTTTATTACTAGATGAAGGCAATTATCAGGGATCGTGGTCTATACAATACCTAGGGTATTTTAAAAATTCTGTCATTAACAGAATTTTAATGCAATCAATAGAGAATAGTTTTCATAATTTTGTATTCTCTCCTCCGGGTCTTATTAAATGTTATGAAGACTCCAACTTTAAATTACAAATTTATCTTGTGAGGAGAAAGGAGTTATAATAATGCAATTAAAGTAAAATAACTCCTGAATTAATTCAAAAGAGCACAATAAAATCTCAGTTTTCAAAATTAAAAGCTGATATGTGTATATGGATTATTACTTGGTCATAAATTCTGAGATCATAGGTTGCCTTAACAATACCTTTATAGTACTTGGCTAAGGTTGCAGAAATTGTGTTATTAGGCTCAAAAAGACAATTAAGGTTTATTTGGAGCAAGCTTTAATATCTGTGATGGTGCATTAGTAATTATGAATCTTCTGAGACTGAAGGAGATAGACAAGCTTTACATTGGACTTAGCCTGATGCTGAGGTGTGGTATCCCTTCCCTTGCCTTTCCTAGAGGTAGCCTTTGCTACATGTGGTCGTTAGCTCTCTTTAATGACCCACATCTAACAATATAATGTTTTACTTATCAACTTCAGCCAGAGAAAATAAAAAACCCACATAGGAATGATCCAATGTGCTAATTTCTCACTGTAGTCTGGTGATTATGATAAGAGTGGATTAACATCTTGCCTTTTGACCATTGTTAATCTCGACATGATTATTTTTTTACAGAATTTTAGTGGAAGATAGATACTTTATGTCTTCCCAGAACACAGCCACTGTTCTTTGAAAAATCTACCTATAGTTAAAACCTAGCTTTTATACAGATGCTTTCATGAAAATGGTATAATGAATACAGAGAAGCATCAAATTAATATATATTCTTGACAATAGTGCTCAGAAGTCTTCTTTCTACCTGGTCATGGAAAGAAAGTAATACATGACAGGCATTCTTCTCTCCTCTCTGTTGCCTCTGCTTGTGAGAACTAAAATTAAAAGAAACTCACCAAAATAGTGACAACAGTTTTAAAGATTTTGTCAGTTCTTCATATTTCTCAATAATCTCCCCGAAAGGATGTTCTTATGGACAAGACATGAAGTCTTTTTCAGTGTGTCTTGTGTATATTTGATCAACATGAAGCAAGAACTTGGAGAAGCTGTCAGAGAATTAGATACAACTGTGTTAGCAAATAGAGTGATAGAATAGGAGTGGATACTAGAAAAGTAATAAACTGTCAACATTAACAATACAATTACAATAAACATACTGGAATTCTATTCCCTTACCAGCACTATTCCCCTACTAGCAATTCAATTTCAGACTAGTTGCATCTAGTCTTTTTGGTAGCCTGAGTACCCATTAATAGCTGAAGCCTGGTAGATATTCTACTAGAGCACATTGTCTGATTTACCTCAGTCTGACAGAAAGCCATTTAATGAGCTCTAAATAAAAATGCAGTAAGTGGGGACACCCAGGAGATATAAACCAAAGCCTTATCCTGGCCTTAACTAAAGAAATAACTTTGAAACACTCCCGGTTTTTCAGTTAACACTGTCACAGTTTGTGCAATTTACAATTCCTAGGAAAAAGTAGAATTTTGTCCTTCTAATAGCATGGCAACTGCTTAATTCATAATGTTCTCTCACTTTTTGGCTTTTGGATTGGACATGGATAAATGACATTTTCTTCCAAGTAAGTGTCCTTATTGGAAACCTACTATGTTGTCAATTCTCATAAAGCACAGACAGTCCAAAGCAGTCTTAGAAGACAACTTGTCCATTCAGCATGCAGTATCCTTCCTTCAGATTTAATAAAAAGCAGATATTTCTTCCAAGGAAGATGCCTTTCAAATGTGACAGAAAGCAAACACCTAGAAGCCATAAGTGAAATCTTAAAGCATTTCACCTAATATTATTTTTCATTTTCCCTTGAATATCTGGCCAGTTCTAGATAGCCTACTAAAATTAGCTTCATAATAGCATTTGTTGAAGAATAGAGAGCTATCTCAAAGCATTATTTCTGTATTTGTGTTTTGACAGTCTTAATGCACCAGAGTCAATTTCGGCTCTTTTGCAGATGTTTATACAAGCAAGATGTTCACAAGCACAAAACTGCTGATATAAGTAGAGTTTAATATTTTGGTTTTTTGCAGAAGATATGTCAGTTAAGGCCCATTTTCAAAGTTTGTACTGATCTTCAAGTCTTTATTAAAGCAGGCAAACTTTTCTTGAGAGCTGTCTAGTTAAAATAGAAGTAACTGAGTCAAGAAATCAAACTCCATCCCTACAGCACTGATATTTGAGACTATGGCCATCCTACAGGATACTCTACCAAGTACTAGGTTTGCAATGCCTCCCTAGACAGGAAATCTCACTTTTCCTTGGCAAACAGCAGTATGCTTGTCACAGAGGAACTGAACTACTCAGGATTTTCCCGTGACCCAGAATGGTAATGCATTATCAGTAAGTAAAAACTGAGGTTTAAAATTGTTTTGCTGGTACACTAGTTAATGTTGAAGTGGTACCTCGTGGTGTTCCTCTAGTTCAACTGTTACAAATATTTTTGAGCTACCATTCTGTAGTTGTAATTTTCTTCAGTGATGGACACACTGGGAAATCCAATTGAGATAAAGGGAAAATCTCCATCACTTTGGTCATTTCCATTTCTCCTCTCTGATTCCTTGACGTGATTCTTGCTCAAAAACTTTAGCAAACTCACTTGTCTGTGCTTATTTTTCAGAGCATATATATAGGTTTTGTGCTTCTTTTATTTTGACCCCCACACAAAAATTAGAACAAGTAGAAAAATAGCAAATTTGTGTTAACATTGTATAAATTCAGAAAGATAAGTTAAAGCAATTCCACAGATAATGGCCAAAACGGGAATTTAATTATTGAAAATCTACCACAAGTTGATGATGAAAGATGAAATTACCTTGTAAAAGAAAGAGACAAAATTCACAGAACACACAATATTGCTCTGAACAGGAAGACAGTTCCACACAAAACCCTGAAGTTCTATAACTTACTGGCAGTAAAACTGTCAGAATGTTCTCGATTTCACTGCAGAGCTTAGGCTTTAACCATGTTGGGATTCTGCAAGTGAGAAGGAATATTATTTTGTTGGGGTCTGTCTCCTGTGCTTATCATGGCAATTTTACATCTTGCACCTGTGCTTGCATCTGTGTCTTAAAACTCACTCAAATTCTGATTTTTTTTTGCTGTATTTTTTTGTAACATTATTGGAATTCCCATTAAAAAAAGGAGCACATGAATAAGCTAGGTGTTTTCAGACTTTTTTAAGCAGAAAATCTGATTCCAAAACAAAGTCACTTACTTATGGCTACAGCAAGTCATTCTTGGGGCTAGATGATCAGCTTGATCTAGGATCAGACAAAATGGAAGAAATTCCAGCATGAGCAAGAATTCAGATTTATGGGACAGATCCTTATCTGCAATCAGTGGAGTTGCAACAATTCAAAAGTGTCTGGGTTTCTGCTTCTGCCAGTAGACTTTGACTTGTAAATAATGAATATTCCCATGACACTAAGTCAAGTTTTAATAGAAGCTTGAATGAAAAAAGCTGCCAGGAGTATAAGTTTTTTGATTCAGCTGAAAACTATAAATAAGTTCTATACATACAAATAAACAATGAAAGTGATAGTAGAGTTGTCTGCACACTTTCCCCAGTGGGAGAAACATTCTGCCTGTGAAACAAAGGGAAAAAACAAAAACAAGCACTCTTGCAAAGATATTTGCATATTGTTATTAAACAGCCAACCTTTACCTAATGAAGGGCATATTTACAGTGCTGCTCAAATTGCATGCTCTAAGGCTGTTTTATGATATTAAAATATTTATAAATAGGCTTTAATTCAGCTTTGCCTCTGTCAGAAATTCAATGGAAATCCTAATTACCATTTCTCTGTGCAGATGAAAGGCAATCATACGTATGTATTGACATTCAGCTAACACCATTCACTAAAAGGTTCAATGGTTTGGCACAACTGCCAAATCATTAAATAAGGGCATAGGCTGCATTTATAAATAATGCTGATTGTATTCAAAGTGTCCTAGGACACACTTGAGATGTACTATGTAGCCAAATGAAATTTCCTATATCCTCTATATAACTGACAGGCTTGAGATCAAATAAGATGATAGAAATTAATTTTTAGGCTTGTCATCCAGAGTATCTTTCAAAATCCTTAGCTTCAGTAAATATGAATATATTAATAATTTAAATACGGTATTCCCTGAAGCTGTTGATTAAGCTGCACTCAAAGCATTGTTCAGGTTCAGGTCTTTAATTCATTAAAAATTCTATGCTTTTACCTTAGAAAATTAATAATCATATTCTGAGACTGATGGGCAATGGAACACACTGACAAATTTAATTTCCTCATGCACCCAATCTTGCGTGTCTGTTAGGTATGTTTCACTTTGCTACGTTTGCTGTCAAAAAAAACTTTTTACATTTACTACTAGGCCTGCATGTTAGGGAAAGGGAAAGAGGAAAAAGCACAATAGAGAATTATCATAAACCATCTTTTCAGATCCATACAGCCAGAAAATTAAAAAGAAATGCTGCCATCCCTTGTGTTCTGATAATTGGTTCATTGCCTCAGGCCTAATCTCTTGGATACTCAGGGCTTCCCCAAAATTCACTTGCTAAGCTTCTTATAAAGCTAACATGTTTTAAGCTGTTACAAGTCCTTGAGGTGATCTGTACAACGATGCTTTTCTTTGTTTTATTGTGCTTTTTATGCAGACTGAACTAATTCAAAGAATTGAAATTACAGGATTTTGATCAATATTCAAATTAATGAGTAGATAATTTGCTATAAACTTCTTCAATTCTATTTTCACTGGTGCATTTTCTATTGGTTTCAGAATTTTTCCTTTTTTTATTAAGCATTTCATTTCTTTAGCATCCTCTCTACACTTTTTTTCCCTTTCTTCCTTGATTTCACTATTTTATTTGGAGTAATTTTGGCAAGTTTTCTAGCCTTTCACTTCCCTCATTTTATCTTGGTCCATTTGGTTGTAGACACTCCATTTCCAAATATTCTAGTTTTTTTCAATTGCATTTTAATGTATCATATCTCCTGACCAGAGAGGTTGTTAGACTTCATCTTCTGATTTCCAGATTTTATTCTCTTTCCTGAAAGAAAAAAAAAAAAAAAAAATATATATATATATATGAAAAAAAATAAATAAATATATATATATATAATTTCCTATTTTCTCTGGGGCATTCCTTTTTATGGCTGTTGTCTTTACTGATGCAACAAGACATGGTGAGCATAATGTAGATCATTTAGAAGGCTGACTCTATAGCCATTCAAGTCCTTAATTATCACATCAATTTTTTTTTTTAATTATCGTACATTTTTATTTATTATGTAATGATTTTCTTAAAACTATTGCAAGCTGCAGTTGAAAAAAAATTGAGAAACTACCAAAATGTTGGAGTTATTTGTTATTTTCTTCTAAACTTAAGCAAAGATGCTTTAGGCCCGACCTCATGCAAGTTTTCCAAACCACCAAGAAGGTCTCTAAGTAGAAAAAGAAAAATTCATTTTTATTAATGTACCAAAGAGATTTTTTCTTATCACCAAATCCTTTGTCTTTCTAAAACTAGTTCACTTTTTCCTTTTTATACCCTGATTTTTTTCATGGGCTAGAAGAGGAAACAATTTTTTTTTCTTTTTTATCAAGACTTTCTAAATTTCTCCCCTTAAATGGAATCTGTAATTAAAATAAATTTTTTGAATATTGGTTTCTTTTCTGTACCACAGGAAGAGGTTGCAGCCAATTTAATTGACTTCTCAAGTCAATGGAGTGAATGTCTGGAATTTGACAATTTATTTCTGCCAGCTTGGTAACTTGATATGCATGAACACTATGATAGTAAGCATACTACATTTTCTATTAGTGTTTTATATATATGCTTTTAGTACATCAATAAATTAATTTATCATATAGGTTTCCATACCTTCATGATTAAATAGAAAATATTTTTACTTTTTTTTCTAAATCTAAGAGTTTTTTTATAGTTACGTTCCATCTGTCTTGAAGCACTACTGGGATTTTTTGCAATAAAAGCCCAGAACTCTGGAAATAGTTCACAAAAAGAACAGCACAGATGTGGTGCAGAACCATCAATAAGGTTTAACAGAGAAAAAACTTCCTTTTCTTTTCCCTGTCAAGACAATACAAATATAGGAGAGCAAATGTTTCTTCTTTCATATTTCTCCCATCGTATCATGGGATACGTATCATCAGTCTGTAATACACAAGATGGAATTAACACACATAGAATTTGGAATCTAGCCTGGTTATGAAGATCTGACAGAAAAAATATTCTGTGTCTTGAAGTGAGCCAATTTGTTCTGACCTCCTTGACAGAGAGCAGATTTGATATCCCTCAATCTCACTGTGGGTGTTACCTTCCAACCGTGCCCACCCATAAGTTTACACTGCCATCAGTTTGAAATACGGTGCTGTGAGAACAATTTACAGTATTTGACAGGGTGCTACAAGCCATCGTAGCCTCTTTTCAGATTTGCAGTTCAGAGGAAATGAGTTCTTAGCACTGTTACCACATTGTAAAAACCTTGCTTTGAAGGACAAAAGCATGTCACTGCAGTGAGTGCGAAATGTGGAAATCATCTGCAAGCTCTTACACTGGAGAAAAGAACTGGGGGTCTCAAAGCCAAGAGGGCAGCCTGTGACCCAGACACTGTCTGAGGGCACTTCAGAGAAGCACCTGAAAATTCAGAGGATTAGAGATACTTTGGAGTCCAGATTAAAACACTTTTATTTTTGCTAAAGTTTTTTTCTCTTTTTTAGAGTAATTACCATCCCAAAGGCATAAGGAAGAAAAATATTAAAATTTACAAATCAACAAATTATTTTAACATTTTCAGAGGGGAGAGTTATTTACTGTAGTTATCCAGAAGTAATTATCCAAACTACTTTGAAGCCTTAGAAGATGAGCTTGAAATCTTGGTGAAATGGCTCATACCTGCGCTGACGGGGTGTTTCTTCCCTGTCTGGAACCCAGAGTTACAAAGTTACAGAGCTTGAAAATAAGCAGCATAGAAAAGAAGGTTAGCATACGTATTTCACAGTACAAAGGCAAGATTCGTGCCAAGGACAGGACAAGAACTAAGACAGACCTTTGGTTTTTGAGGGATAGGAGTGTGTTTGCATAGCAGTGCAGCAGCAATGGAAAGACATCCCAGTGACAGCAGTCTCTGGCACATGGATGAAGAAATTAGGGAATCCAGCAGAGAGGGAAAATATTTGTCTAAACAGAGGAGAATCACAACATAAAACAAAAGTAATCATATTTTGAAGTTATATCCCAACAAGTACTTCTGTGTCAGATCATAGTTGAGGGTAACAGAAGGTAGCTTTATTGGTACACAGCAAACAGTCATTATGAAAATCTGAGAAGATTTTCTGATTTGTCCACTGATTCAGTCTGAGATGCTGGAAAAATTGTTTAAGTACAGAGTACTCACAGAAAGGGGCAACAGTATTAACTGCTACATGTCACAGGAGGGCTACAGGCTCTCCTGATTAACTCAGATTTTATGAAACACTTTGAGATAACATTCAGTTAAAAAATGTTCCAGAAAGAAAAAATGTGTAAAATACATAAGGTTTCAGTGTGTTGTCCTAGATTTTCAGTAATTAAAACTGGCAGTAAGTTTAATATTATGACCATTGATAGAACTGCTCCTGTGTATAATTGAAAAGGAAGGGGAAGCAACTTTGCCTGACAAATGCTGTAATAAGTTGTTTTAATTCTACACTGTGCCTGATTTGTAATGTCTATTGTTACAATATAAGTAACTAATTGGTATCTGTGCAGAGATATCTCTATTGGCACATTAGACCTCTAGAAGAAAATAACCTATTTGTAAATAAAAATACCAATGGAAAGACTTGTTTTTAATACCACACTGAATGTAGGCTGAACAAATGAAGAGTCTTGATGTGATTTAACATAATGCCAACAGTGAACACAACTGTAAATTATTTTTGCAACCTGCTCTCAGAGTCCCAAATTGCCATTTTACTGTCTGCATCACTAATGATCGTTGATACATCCCAGGGAAAAGAGAAAACTGATGTCTTTTATCTTGATTTAGCTGCTGGGCTGGGCTCTTTATATATTCAAGAGCAACAAGAAGAAAAAAATATGTATTCTGCTTTTGCAATGTCAAAATGCAAATACACTCTAGAAAAGTAGAAACCACTGATCATGAGTAGAAAGTTTTTATAGTGGCAATTTAACCTGACTGTTATTTACACTATAAAACCATCCCTGTGTCTGAAGTTGTGTTTACTAGAAAGATCAGATAAGATTTCTTGCCATTTAGCTGGCTTTAAGGAAAGCAAACTGACAAACTCATGAACTATGCTGTGCATATAACAGAAATGCTAAACTTTTTAAAACACCTGTGAGTTTGTAGTGTTAAGATATTACTTTTCATTTCTCAATGTAGAAGTTTGAAGAGATAAATAATATTATTCACAAGGAGACTGGAACAACTGTAGTCTGTTAATTTGCTGACCTAAAAATTTGTTCATTTACATAATGATCAATTTTGCAATATGCTGTGCCAGTTGTACCTTGTAGATATATATCATAGTATTCTAAATGTCTGGCGTGGGAAGAATGTGATGAACACGTAAATTTTGCACATCATAGAATACAATTTGTAGAACTTGAACTGGAATTTAACAGTAGCAGCTGAGAGACTTAAGCACTATAGCAATTTTTCTAAATTAATCACAACTACTTAAAGGCATATTTTCAGCTGGCTAAGTGACTTTTTGTGATGGAAAATGCCTCTGACTGCAGATAAAGGCAGTCTTAGCTGCTTGCATGAATCAGGGAACTATTTTGGAGACAACACCCTGCTAAATATACTGGTGTGCCCACATAATGCAACACACTCCTAAGCAAAGATACTAACTCTGAGGTACTGTTAGTAGATCACTACAGTACTACATTGAAGCTACTTCTCCTTTCTTTGTATAAATAGTGTGTGTGATTCCAGCACTGAAGCAAGACAGGCCTACTGCAATCCAGGGCTCTCTAGAATGTTTGGATGGTGATGTTTGATTCTATTGCTTTCCTTGACAGTAGGTAAATGCTCAGAAGTGAACATGATGTAGGTTGCACTACACCTTTTGTAGGCAAGTCCAAAATATATGGCATTGTATTGCTTTATCTGCATATAGCTTCATTAATCTTACTGAGATTTTGAGATGAGTTCCTGCTGGCAAGGCCTGACTTCTGGACATGGAAAAGCAAAGCTGTCAGACCAATAGGACACAATCCAAAATGATGCCTTTATGTCATGGTTCAGTAATAATACTGATATGATTATTCACATTAGGGATCTACTTCCAGGTTCTGCATAGCAGAAGCCTTTAAAGTCAGCTCTGCAGCTGAGCTGAACCTTTGGGTAAAACTGAACTGGCTACAGATTTCCCTCAGACTGTCACCTTCAAAGAACCTCTGGGAAGGACCATATCAGTGATCCTGAGCAAAGTCTTCTTTGGCTGGTAATCAGAGCCCTTGCCTATAAGCCCTTCCACATTTATATTAAAAGTCCAACCCCATAGAAGAGAGAACTGCAACATGTGTAACAGTGAGCTACCCCAGGGCAGAAGCAGATTGAGCCTGTGCTGAGAGGTTATCTAGAAAGATCTTTCAGATTCTGAGGCCTTTTCTCCTTCCCTGTCAAAACAAGGTCATTCTCATTTCTACATTTTCCAGTGCCTATTCCTAAAATTTGTTGAGTAATGGGGCTTTTCACCAGAAAGAAGCTTTGCTTTTAGCAGCTGCACTTATAGAATGGGCCTCAGCCCTCTTACATCTTATTGTTATTCTGACAATGTTCAGTATGTCTGCTTAGAGTATGTCACTCTCCTTTGTGATTTCAAAGATATTTTACCACTCACTGATGCCCTTGACAATAAAATTCCTTCCCTCAGAAGCTGTGAGTGAAGCACAGTTTAGTATAAAGGACTTCAAATATTGTATACATTACATATTTCCTTAAAATGACATTAAAAATAAATCAAGTTTGAAAAATCTAACACTCTGAAGTTAGGAAATGCCAGAATTAATGTTTCCAGTGCAATGTTTATTCAGAATCCCTCTGCCTATGCCTTTCTGATAGTCTTTAATTACAAGACCAAATGTTTCCCGTGGGTCTCCTACCTCATTTAGTGCATCAATTGGGTAGTACTTACTAAATGGTAGCTGTTTAATAGTGCCTTTCATCTTCATCCCATGCTTTATTTACTAAATGCCATCTAATACTTTCACTGAATATAGAATTAAAGGCCAGCCTACTGTCTTCATAATGCTATGTCATAGTTCTTAGCAAAGACATTAATATTTATATCAGCTGTGTAAAGAGAGTTACAGTTCTGCTTTACACATTGAAAACAAAGGCACAGGTGTGCTATTCTGAATCAGCCTTGGGTGTTTGACTCAAGAAAAAAAATGGTATTCCAGTATATTTAATGTTTGATATCAATTTATCTATCACTGACACCTGATATAGTTGCTAGTAAGCCACTCTTCAGCACATCAGTGAGCTGAGCTGGTTAGAGCATGGTGCTGGGAACATCAAGGTTGTGGGTTTGATCCCTGCACAGGCTATTCACTTAAGAGATGGACTTGATCCTGATGAATCCCTTCCAGATCAGAATAGTCTGTGATCTCTTTGCAGAGAGTCAAAGTATTAAATTAGGTATCCTTAAACTGAGGGTGCATTGGAAGACAGGGAAACTTTGTTCTTTAAAGCATAAAGAGTCCAGATGACCTGTTAATAATTGAGTCTCCTTCCCAGAGGTAATCATCACAATGAAATGTCAAACAGCCCATGTTGATAAATTATGCCAAGAGGGAGGGAGGAAGGTAGGAACAAAGGGAAGGGAGGCAGGAACAAAGGAAGGGCAAAAGAAAGCTCTGTCTGAAGATCTTCTAGCCTATAAAGGAACAAAACTGAGTGTTATCACAGGGATTTCAATTTAGGATAAAGTAACTTTGCAAAAGTACATAAAGTTCTTTTTATATAGTGTGCATACAGTGAGAAAAATCATAATATTTTCCTACTGTTACAAGATGAGGATTTTGTGTCAGCAGAATTGTGAAACTGCAAGCATATATGCATGAGGACCTATTGATTTTCTTTTTGAGCAGTTGGGCCTAGAGGCTTCAAAGAGGGAGGGAAGGAATGGCAACACATCATCCCCACCCTTGGGTCACGCTATGACCTCAGATGAGGAGCTAAAATTATGAAACTTCATGAAGGAAATATCAGAGTGATAATTGTAATAGTGAACTGAGGATAATTTTTTAAACATCATTGAAGTGTGTGATTGAAGACAGGTATGAAAACGTTCTTGTTTTACATCCAATCACAGTTTAAAGATGAAGCTTGTCTGAATTCATACCTGATTAGTCTGCCCATCTGCATGCCTTTCCTTTTGACCTTAAATGTGCAGTGAATGGTGTGACCTCAGGAAGCTATTTAGAATTACTGGATAATCTTAATAGCAGATTAAAAGCATAACATGGGATTCAGCACCACAAAAATTTATTCATCTCTTTTGTGTGGTACCACCCAATGTTTAGTGATTATGAAGAAAAATTTGACTTCCTAGTACTCTCAGCTTCCCTCTGTCTGTGTTCTTGATACTCTCTAAAATCCTGGGGCTCAGTTTTTCATTTGTGGAGTCTCCCTTTTTTTGGCTACAAACCAGGTTGCAATTCTCAGTGAGATCAAAGTAAAACTTCAAAGCAGCTGACTCCTGACTTTTTTTCAAGAATTGGTAAATATGACTGTATGATATTGCTCACTCTGCAGCCCGTTTGCCACAGGTCTGACTGGATCTATAATTCTCTGTGATCATATATAAATCAGTGTTATAGCACTTAAAATGTGACAATACACTACTACAGGCATGTTGTATCCTTTCCATTCACAGATATGCTTGAGGTTGTGGTCTTAAACCAAAATGCCAAAGACAAAATTAACAGTTAATGTGAACATTTTTTGCCATTTTATATATGGAATGTTGTAAAAGATGAGGGTCAGAATATTTTAAATCTCCACTGTAAAGTGTTAAATTCAATGCTGAGTGCATTGTTCCTGGAGGGAATGTTCCTATAGATGCACTGCATGTTTTCCTCTACAACACTGTGACACCTACAGAGACCAAAGCAGAGCTTGCTCTGGAATCAGCTCCTGCAGCCCGGTGTCAAACTGAATGTGATCGACCTCGGCTCTAGTGTACAGTTTGCCACTTTCCATATCCTTGGACAACCTTTAATCTCTTTGTCAGTGATGAGCTATGAACAAACCATGCTAGCCACTGTCAAGGAGAGGGGAAAATAGTAGAGAGATGTTAATTGAAAGGTGTCGTGCAATGTGATTAAACACTAACCTGTAGCTGTGACTCAGTCTTTTGTGTGAACTCAAACAGGCCTACAAGGTTAAGAATGCAGCAGAACCACAACTGTTCACATCTCAAAAATTAGAAGTGTAGGTTCCTTACTTGTTCCAATTTAAAGGAACATTTTGCCTTTCAGGGACAGCAAAAAGGTAGCATTTTCTACAGTTTTTAAAGACATAAGACTTAATTTTATGTTATTTCTGATAAAGTTCCCATATTTGCATTGCTGATATACTTTTAAATTACTTTCCTGTGCTTGCCACGTTTCCTAAATATGTTGGTTTTTTTAGGCTATTATAAAGTTCATCTACTTTTAGCTGTTTTTAGTCTCAGTGACTGAACAGGTAAAATGTGACTTGCTAAAACTAAAGTTAAAAAATCAGATATGGATGAAAGGAAGTGTAAAGGGCAAGAAGAAATTAAGCACACTCAAAGTGCCATCTAGTAGTTAGTTACAATACGTATTTGATGCTTAGGCTTCATCAGAATTTCACCAAGTCTTTTATTTTTGAGTAACTTCTTGGTAAATTACAAAAGCTGTGTCTTACATTTACATGAGCAAAATAGTAGCATTCAATATAAAAGTGCATACATGCCTGATGATTTGATGTTTTTTACATTTCAAAACTGAGTGTTTCAATAGAGGTACTTTACCAAACATATTTTGCAGGAGAAAATACCAAATGCTTACTAAAAATCAAACCCCTTGCAAGAATTTCAGATGCACCCCAAGGCTGGAAGTGTTTTTTTGCAAAACCTACTTTGCAAATGAAGGATACTGTGCATATCTTTCCAATGAAGACATGAAGTGATTAATGTTTGTGAAAAGCTCAGAGAACATATTTTCCTATACTCCTATATACAAAGCTGATTTTTATCCAAGACTGAAAAAATCACTGCACTTCAGTGTACGTTGAGTGTACTCCTAAAGGCACAAATACATCATTTCAGCAGCATTCCATTTTCATTCAAAAAATGGAATGAGATTAAATTACACAGTCAGATTCCAGAGTTCTCGGTAACTTTTAGAAATGCTTTCTCTTATTCAAAGTATTTTCTTTTCATAATTAAATAGCATAGTCACTTGTAGCCATGGTATGCCTGGCTTCAGGGACACAGCAGAATAGTGACAGTAGTTTCACCATCTAGCAAACCTAAATACATCTGTGCCAGGAAAAAAATTGCTGCACACTTGAGCTGTTACAGACAGAACAAATGTTCCCTAATTTTCTGTTGGAGGATTTGCAGTTTTTCCACTTCAGATGATGAAGCTGAAATGAGGATTTTCACTTTTTGAATATGACATAATTTATGAGGAAGACATGCAGTAAATATTTCAGGTGAAGTAGGTTTAAAATTAGCCCAAGATCAAATGGTTTAAAAAGTAGCTTCTCTCTTTTTGGAAATTGTTTAAACTGTGTGGGTTTCGATGTGTCAATGAAGAATGAATGACCACCTTGAAAACAGCTTTGGGAAAGACCCTTGTATAAGAAGAGCATGCTGTTTCCTCTGAAAGGGAACCTGTTTTCAGAAAGGGTCTGATCTATGTTGTTTACAGTGTGACCACCAAAGAGCAGATTTTGTCCGGAACATGCATAATTAACAGTCTAGGAGCAGCTCTTAGCAATCAAATGTGTACATCCTCTGCAATGTCATTAAAGGGTTGGTGGGATTTTTCATAGCAGAAAGTTTTATCAGAAAGAGCAGTGCCGAGGAACTCACAGTCCCTGAAGCTGTTTACCTAAGTTCAGTTTAATGACCTCCGAGATTGTACCTGTTGTACCAAGGACAAGGCTAAAATTACCTTGGTTTCTAGGGAAAAATCATATCTTTTACAGACAGCAGCTAAAAAGGTGAGCTGTTATGGGGCTTTTTGTTTTCCACTTGGAGATACCCATTGACATTGTGCTATCTCCATCAGATGATCTCCAGCAGTCGGGCAGGGGTGACCTTAGCAGAGGAGCAGGCAACAGATCAGAAGTGACTCATTGATTTTATGAAGCATTTCCTTTCCCAGCTGTGATCCATCAGCGTAGGAGCTTTAAAAAAAAAAAGATATTAGAATTAATTTTTCGAGACAGAGTCAGATGACAGAAAGCTCCCTGCCTTTCCTGGTTAAAATGTGATGTATTCTACAACCCATTTAGAATAACACACAACATTCAAGAAGTAGTTAGTGATTTCTTTTATTTTCTATGAAAGAGCTAAAAGGTTGGTTAAGTGAAATGCAAAGTAGTCAGATACCATTACAATGACTGTGAAAAACAGAGAAAAGGAGTAGAAGCTTACCAGAAGATTAGGTAGAATCAATCTCTAAGGAAAATGTTTAATAAAATTACTGGATCATCTTCATCAGTGTATGGAGGCTCTGAAGAACCTCTTAGTAGTTATGGCTTTCATAAGGATACTGCATCTAACGACCAACATGTGTGATCATACAGCTTTTCTGGACCTGTAAGCATGCCAGATGAGTCACAAACCACGGTTTGGGGTTTTTTTCTTAAGTACTTAAATATTGAATGACTAAAAGTGTGAAAACTGCGATGTTTTTTCATTAGTGCTAGAGAAGGAGATTTTCCTTTGGTCTTCCTTATACAACTAGTATATTATTAGCATAAATATCGGCGTAAACTATGTCTCTAAATGTACAATCTGTTAGTGGCATATATTTTATGGAAGCCTGTAAATTAACAGTTATTGAGGCAAACTGTAGGTATAAGCAGTAAGTATGTTCTGTGCATGAAAACATACTCTTCTCCTCAGAACAAAAGACTATCCCAACAGGACAGAAATCAGAACTGAGAGGGTATAGTATATCCTGAGTAAAGTCTGTGAAAGATGCCCTCTGAGCATTTTCCTCTTTAGCCAAGTGATTGTCCCATTCCTGGAGAAGGCCCTACGCACAGTTTCCCGTATATCAAGTATTTCAACATCTCTCGCTTCAGTTTGGAGAATGCACTTCTCTTTTCATCTAGCAAAGTGATGGCAGTAACAACCCATCAAAAGCTGGGTATTACTTACTTCTAAGACTTCTGTGAAAACTTGCCTTTAAAATGCTAAACCAGCCTGAAGGTTTGCATATCTGCCTTAAAATTTATCATCTCCGAAATCTGAAAAAGTCTCTATGGGTGAGCCTAATTTCTCCCTGACAGGATGTGTCAAACTCTTCTGGTTCTTCCAATAAAGAATTTCAATTGCTTTCCTACATAACAGCTGCATAAGAAAAGGTATGGTAACTTCTGCATACTGGCTGCATCTTAGTGGGCATTCAGAATATCATTATAGACTGGTGTTCTTAAATGAAGAGTTCCTACCTGTCACTGCTTATTCTTATGCTATCATAGACAAGTCACACAGTGGCTTTAGAAAGCTGTGACAGATTTGAAAGTACTGGTGGGATTCTGCTGTAATACCATTTTTGAAAGAACTCTGTTCCAAGCCAGTGCCTTATTCCTCCAGGGTTGCCTAGCATCAGTGCAGGAATTCTTCTGCCTCCCTGCTAGGTAGCAGGCAGATTTTTATGATCCTTTTTATTATTCTCTTGCATCTGAAACAGATAATAGATGTGTTTTTTTAATCCCTTGAATTAGAGCACAGTTAACTGGTCTATAAACTTCCAGTATATGTTTAAAGACTATTTGGATATAATATTCATCCTTGAAGGCAATGGGGCAACACTCTAACTCCACTTGTTGTTGTGTGTTTTATTAGGGAGTCCCCTTTTTCTTAAGCTAAATATAAAGATACTATATTACTACACAGTTAAATTTTCATTATATATAGTATTAATAAATATGCCACTAGGACAGTCTGTTAAGTAACTTTGCTAATCTTAACACATTATACATTATACATTATACATTATACATTATACATTATACATTATACATTATACATTGTAGTCTCTGATTTTGTGGCACAAGGGGGTAAAAAACTGTAAAGGAGGAGAATTTGCATCAGAATGACTGTAGTGAGTTCTGTCATTGGTAATGCAAGTGATCCTTTCTGGATTCTTCCAGCATTCCCTGTTTCTAAAGAATCTTTATTTCATTGTAGTTTCAAAATGAACCCCCCCATTATAAGAAGGCTCATTTTTAAATGTCAGCAAATATTCATTGACATTTGAGGAGCATAAGGAGTGTTTCAGTGCTGTAGGTCATGCGCTGTCCCTATCCCCCCCTTAAAGACTCTGCCTGCCCCTGAACTCCTCCAGGTGTCTCCCAGAACACAGAGAAAGGACTGCTAAAGGTCTTTGCAGGGAGGTCCTGCAAAATGTAAAGTGGTTCCCACTCATGGAGGGGAGATGATGTACATGTTGAAATTCTTGGTTGTACTGAGATTTCAGCTGAGGATCTTGGTATTGAATGGTGAACTTCTATTGCTCTGAGCTGCTGGAAAATGTATTGTTAATGTTTGTCTTTCCCAGGTATTCACGCACAACAAAGAGACCAATTTCTTTGTGTACTATTAGCTCTGTACATCCATGTACTTTCAGATCTGATCTGTCAGGTTACGTTACTGCGGCAGATTGCATTCAGTAGGCCCCTGTACAAAACATTATTAGCTGGCCACTTTAGCACACTATCTATCACCTGATCACAAAGCAGGTGACCACTTCAGCTGGGACAAAATTTATTTTACAGTAGTTGTTTACTGTAGTTAAATCTTGTTTACATATTTCTGGATATCAATGAATTGCACTAATGCCAGGACCTGTCAGATAGGCATTAATGCAACAAAGAACTCATGACTTCAAATTGCTATAATTCAGTAACCCTTAGAACCCAAAGGCAAACATTTCTTCATATTCTAAGAGAAGAAAGTGGCTCCATTTCTCCTTTGTCCCTCCATTTCATATTTCCAGCCCTTCCCAAACATTGAAGCCTGTTGTCCCAAAGATGAAGATGTCTCCATAATCCATAACTCACATTTCTGTAACCAAGCAGTCTTTTCTCTGCAACCAGCTTGACAGTGCTGAAGTTCTCTAGTAACCTCTGTGTGCCTGTGCACACCTAGGGATTTAAAGACTGAGCACATCACCCATGAAACTTGAAAACATTCAACAAATGAGTTCAAGTGAAAAGAATGGGCAAAAAAATGAAAAAGAAAAGGAATATTTAAATAGATTAGAAGCTCAAGACATATAAATTTGACAGAGTGGACTATGTTTTGCTACATTAGTATCAATAAGTTTAATTTAACACATATTTGTATAATCTATTATTTTTCAGAATCAGATTTCATGTGGAGATTTAAACCAAATATACTTGCTTTGACTTTAGCCAAAATCCCTTTGCAGCAATGAGAGAGAATCTTTCATGCAAGGCTATTGTTGTTACCTCTAGATAACAAGGAAATGCCCGTATATTTGTGTCTCTGCTGCCTCCTTCAGAACAAAAAATAATGTCATTTAAAGATTAGTTTCTGTCATCCTCCACTGACTCACAAACTTCCAAAATGCTTTGTTTTCTTAACAGGAAAAAAAAGTGGAATTCTCTTGTCAGTTTTGACCTCCAGAAACTAGTTTTTGCTCAAAAGCATAATTTCTCGTGTTAAACCTAACCTAGTGTTGCTACAGGCAGTAGCTAACAGTGCACAGTAGTAAACTTTGTTGATCCCATTCTTGAGTCTCTTCTTTTATATTATCTGCTCACTGAAGTACAGGCTGAGAACACTTCAAAATGTCCCATGGGGACAGATTGGGGAGATTGCATGGAGACATCTAAGGTGACTGCATTAACCACAAAATTAGAGTTGTGCATGAATGGCATAATCCATTTTATTAAAGTGATTTTCTCATTGAGGCTTAAATGTTTGTCATACATTTCAAAAAGAAATTACAATATTTGAACTGAATTTTACAATTAATTAGAAACAAAGTACATACTCCTAGTCATTTACAACTCTAGATCTCAGAATCTTCCTAGTATACATGAGCTGTGCTGGAGTCATATGTTAGGCAAAAAGGGAGGATTAAGCATCCCAAGCTTTAATCTTTTGAGATTTTCCTCCTCATACTTATTACCTACTTAATGGATAAGTTGTCTAGGATGCCAGCTCTGCCCTGGCATTTGTAAACACAGCTAGAAGCATGCAGCTCACCCTTCACTCTATCCAGTAAGTGCTATTATGATACAAACAACCATAAGGAGAAAAAGAAATGGAGAAACATCACGTGCTTGAAAATGACCATCCTTGACAATCTTATGGAGAGGCTTTATAGTTTTAATCTGATATCAACTCTGCTCCTGTTCCTAGTCTTCTCATTTATGATTACCAGCACTTTCAGACAGTATGAGGAAACTTAGTAATGAATTTAATGATCTTAACAAGAAGAGACCTTAGGAGACATGTTTAACCTGGTTTAATAGAAACTGAAATTTTAGTTTGGTTTGGTTTTATCATTTAAAATTTTATCAAAGTAGCACAAGATTTAAATGGTGATATTAGCCAATCTCATAGCTTCTTTATTAGAAATACAGATCCCTAAGAGCTGATAATTTTTCTTATCTCCACATTATCTACAAAGGCAGTTGCTATTCTTTTTAAAAACCCCTCATTCTTCACTCTTTCCATTACTCCCCTGTGCTGCAGTTGATTCTACTTTTCTAGCTTCTGATACTGTTAAATTTGCCAGCTATTTTTCAGATAACTTCACTATTGCTTCTTTTTTTCCATCACTCTTCAACATCTTAGAGATTTAGAAATCCATCTTTTCCATTTGTAAGACTTTAGCAAGTTGTCTATGACCACAACTCAAGAATTTTCTTTTGACTGTGCAATAAAATCATGCTTTACTGAATCAAGTCACTGATTGCCTTATAGATTATTATTTTATGAAGAATCTGATCCTAATATCCTCTTTCTTATATCACAGAAGTCGGAAGTATTTAGACTAGCCATAACTTTTCCTTGGGGAAATCACTGTAGGCTTTAAGAAAGGATAGAAATAGATACTCTAACTTAAGAAGAGCATCTCTCCTTACAGTTTTTAAAGTTTTTCCCTTTCATTGTTTTCATGCAAGTATAGCCATCCCACTTATTACTGAAACTCTGTGGCACCAAAAACATTAAAAATATCTTTGGTGTATTCCTTATTTTCATCCACTTGCTATTAGACTCTTACACTCTGAAGTAAACTCTTCAAAGAGAACAACGTGTCCTCTGCTCTTTTCACACATTTGGGTCATCCAGAGTCTTGTTTTTGCCCTTGCTAAACTCTTCAATCAATCAGCAGTCTGTTCTTTTTAAAAGTGAGTTTAATGCCATCTTGAGTGGTAGGCTGACAGCCCCGGGGAGTGATGTCCATTGTTTATGTTCAGAGAAGTCTGAGCGCTGGCACTACTGTGCACATTTCTCTCTGCAGACGTTCCTCATCTCTGATGCAGAGAGAACACCTCCAGGCAGAGAGATACTCTGGTCTCTGTGGCCATTCACTGGCTGTCATTAAAGGCACACGTTGGCAGGATTGTGTGGATGAATCTTTTTTGCAAAGGAATTCAGTGTTCAGAGCTGCCAGGCTGGCTCCTTTTGCTTCATGATAAATACCATTTTGAATTCAAAAGCCAAAAACCGCTGTCTTTATTGTGTGGTGAACAGCAATGTACTCAAGAGCAACTTCTTCAGCCTTGTACCAGAGCACCAAACTTACATTCTGTTGCTTTCTTGTTGAATTACTAGCATTGCAAACACATTCAGGTCTTATAGAATAAGCACCTTTTTCATCTTTGGAAGCTATATAATCATCTCAGGAGATCATAGCATGCGCTTCAAATATCTGATTGACTTAGCTAAAGTAACAGAGAGCATATGAAATATTACAGTGTTTATTATTGACTTCAAACATCACTTACTACTGAAAGTGCCTGTGTCATATGTCAGGTTATGAAACTCTTTTTAATGATTTTGGCAATTCCTAGTATAAACTATTGTTTTGTAAGTTAGTATTGGAACTGCAGTGGATGAAAATGTACCTTGTCAGCTGATGTCTTGATTAGCAAAGAGCAATCCATTACTTCTTATACAGCCTACTGAAGTATTTCTGACACTGTCTTCTCTGACAGTAAAGGGAACACAGCCTAGCGTATCTCCACTCACTTTGCATAAATTCCAAGCCATACAGCCCATGTAAAGAAATACAGAGTGACAGGAAATGCATGGATAAATCATAGGATGGGAATTCTGAAGATCAAGATTCTTAGCTCGGCTCTTCTCAAGATTTCCTGTGTCATATTGGATAAATCAATTTTCGTGCTGTATAGCTCATTGCAACAGCCAAGTTAAATTTGTCAAGTACCTTAAGGTAGGTTAAATTCAAGAGTGCCTATAATTGCAAGATGGGAAGTTCTTTGCATTTGTAAAGTATTGATTTTCTATCTATTTATGTTGAGAGAGCATTTTATATATATCTTTAACTATAACATGAAATAAAAGCTTTTAAATACCTGGGATGGGGGGTAGTGTTTCATGATGGTCTACTGAAAATTGCATGTACTGAGTTTCTTTGCTGTTAATAAGATAATTTATGAGATTTGCAGAGATGTAGAATTCCACTTCACAGACAGTACTTTTAAATGTGATTTGGGGTTGATTCAGGACAAAAACCCAAGTTGTTTAAATTCTCTGGTAAATGAAGAAATATCTGACCCCCGTGGTCTTCATGACACAGATTCCCTGGGGTGTGCTACCTGTGGAAGTGCTCCATGGATTTGGTTGTCCCAGAAGTTGGGAGCCTAGACTGAAAAGCAGCTGAGGGTTGGATGCCAGGCTGTTTGTACTCTCAACTTTGATCCACCCAGAAGATGGGATGCTGAGGTGGTCAGGTCCCAGGGCACCAGACTGAAGATCTGACAGTATTCTGGTCACACCACAACTCTGTAAAAACCAAATCACTTCTTTTGAATATTTCAATTTCAGAAAACTGCTAGATTTTTACAGTTACTTCGAGTTGCTGTGGATGTAGTACATATCAGTCATGTTGCTTGTGCACAGATATATATAAGTTACAATGATAAATAAGAGGGAATTGACTGAAGGATACTGTGGAAAGGAGTTTTACAAATACTAATTTATATGTTGCAGGAACTTCCTATTAGTCATAAGAGTGTTAGTCAGCAGGGACATAGAAATGCACAGAAGATAGTTGTGATAGTGGTTAGTTTAGTAGGAAAATTTATTTTTCTCTGCTCAAGCTGGCTAAGACATTAGAAAGATTTCTGACAAATTTGGGTCTGTCATAATTTGTGGACTTTGATCTGGAAAGTTTTTCACTTTGCTGGTGAGACTCTTCCCACCTGGTGGCCTGGCAGAGGAGCTGTGAGACTGTGGCACCCAGCTTGTCTGCTGCAGGAGTTGCAGGACGGCTACAAACCTTACCTCACCAGTCTAACAAGCTAGCATAGGCACTGAAGAACAGAAATTATCAGAGGGTAAAAAAGAAGGGGATGAACTTTATATAGGATATATAGTGGGTTTGTTTTGTTTTGATTTGATTTTTTTTTAAGAAAAGCCTTAATCAGGCCTTACCAAAAGCTTAAGATTTGTATACCAATCACAAATTTATTAGTGCTGGCTTCTTCCTGGGCTCCTGAGACTGTTAAAATATCCAGTAATAGATGGAATTAATCTTGGGAAAAAAAAATTCTAGTTTTTAAATATTGTAGACACTCATTAGATTTCACAGAAATAAGATATAACGTTAATTCAATTTTATAATGACTGGACCTGAGCTGGGATGCATTACTGGAGCTCCATGAAAGTGTGGTTTACATAACTGGAGTTTCTAAAACCTAACACTGTGTAAGACAGAGGTAGAGGGGCATTCCAGAAATTGTTTGTAATGTTTTTATTGATGTGTTTTGCCAGATCATAGGCTGGGTTAACTCAATAAGAAGTCTGAAGTCTTCTGACTTCTATCCTTGGTTTGCTAAAAGTCTAACTTTTTATACTGAAGAAGTAGTTTAAAACATTTGTGTCTAACTTGTCCATGTAGAAAGAAACTATAATAAAACAATCACCAGAAGGTTATGTGACTGTTGGAAATCAGGACATCTAAAACTGAAATTTCTAGAAACAAGAATTGCTATTGAGAAGCAAAATACTTTCAGAGGGAAAATAAAATATTAATTTAATTAAATACTGATATAACAGCATGTGCAGAACAAGACAGGCCAGTGGGTGAGCTGGCACAGATGTATGTGGGAGACAGGGCTGGGCCAGCTTCACAAAGGAATTGAACTGCTGAGGGTTTAAGGTTTTTTAGATGTGTGCACTTCAAGTCATACTAAATATCTGTGCACGTTACTCAGAAAATCACTTCTCAATTTTTTGTTATATTAAAAATGAGAGTAACTCATGTTTAAATTAGGAGATTATTTTCCCTACAATATTTTTCAGGGTTTTTAGATTTGTCATCAGGATTTCATGGCTGCTGTGATAAACTGCCATTAAGACGTTATCCTCAAAAGAAAAAAGAAGAGCTTTCATACCTGAGTAATTTTGGAATAGGAGCATTTCACTGAAGTTAAATGACTGCTAAAGAGATATTTCTTACTGTGTCCAGACATATTCTTTTTCTAAACATTTTAAAACTTTCCTTTCCCTTTGATGCAGAAATGAAAATATTACTCTGCATGTAGCGCACATGACATTGTAGCCTTTAGTCACGGAGATCTGTGTATTCCTATACATGTTCCAGGCCTGAGGCAATGTAATATTTAAAAATGAGCACAAGTCTGAAAGCATGGATCTCTCTCTTCCAATCTAGCTTCAGCTTGAACATTTATTTCTTTTCATGGTTTTGTTCTGCTCACCACCATTTGTTATGGTGCACTTTCTTCAACAATAAACTGAGAATTAGGTGACTGATGGATATTTAAACCACTATTAGTTAATGTCTGAAAAGACAATGATGTTCACACCAGCATTACACGTTATTCATACCAATGCAGCTTCACAGTAAAAAAATGCAGCTAGATCATAAAGGAGTAGCAGATTTTATGGAATTTAGTATGTATGGTGTGAAATACTATTTTAGTCCTGTGAAGGATGAATGAACTGGTGTTCAACAGTCAGGACTGTCCAGTACTGACCCAAACAGAGAAGTAAGTGCAGCATTCTGTGAGAGATCAGCTGGCCTTATAGCTCCCAGTTATTATTTTCAGCGTTTCTTGTTTCATGCCTTTTATTGGAGGAGACAAAAAGACATTCTGAGAGATACAGAATTATAGAACAGGACAAAATGGGATTATACTGATATGGAAATAGGGGCTGTTTCATTTTCTGCATTTACCGGATCACTCAGGTTGTTGTTAGCAGTAAATAGATGACATTGCAACTTTACCTCTGTAGATGAAGTTAGCAGCAATTCTAGCTGAGCCATACTGAGATAGTCTTTTGTTCTCTAAAAATAGTCAGTTTGTTAAACTGAAGCATATTTGTGATTGCCACAAAATGTCGTGTAGAAAATCTTCTCCCAGTTCCAAAAAAATTGGGAATTGGTTGTTTCGTGTTATATCTATATTGACATCAAACCATTACTGGCCATTGTTTTTAATCTGATGTATGTGATTCTCCATGGACCACAGTTAAGCAAAAACAACTTAGGTGGCAATCATATGCCTTGATTACTTACCAGAAGATAATGAAGTTTGTGAACAGCTTATAAGTTAATTTCCACTGTTATTTACAAATAGTAATGTAGTATAGTATAATAGTAATACATAGAAAAAAAATAACAGAGATAATCAGGAATGGTGTAGAACATAAAGTAGATTTTTTTGGGATGCTGCTTTTAGGCTTTTGCATGCAAGGGTGTATCTGGGATACTCAGAACTGCTGAGAAAGGGAGTGCATTGATATTATTATTAACTTATAATTCCTGCTGTAGTAATAAGAGATATAAACCTGGGTGAGGTTCTTCTGGGCTTGTTGCTATTTAGACACAGGTTTACATTTCAGTAAGAAGTATAGTTGCTCATCAGATATAGAATTAGGTACATTTTGTGATTTAATATGTTCATATTGCTTATTAATTCAGAGTTTCACACTACTTATTCACTAGTTGAAAAGTTTGCTGTTGATGGCTCAAGCATGGTCACTGGCTTTTTTATTTAGAAGGATATTAAATAAAACTTTAAAAAGAGAACACAAAGAATTAAACCAATTCTACAGTTTTCCAGGGATCCAAGATGAAAAATAACAAGAAAAATGTTATTCAAACAAGAAGACAAAACCAATTGTGCCCACAATGCTTGATTGCAAAGTCTTACAGCTTGACACATTTAATTTAATACTCTTTAACTGGGGAAAAGGAAAGATATGCATAACAATATTATGCATGGAAATTGTCTTTGCAATGCTTTCAAATAATCAATACTGAGAGGAGAAGGGAGAAAGGAGAGAAGACAGTCCAGACTGTTTACATCATTTGTTTTGTTAATGTAGTGCTTCTAAAACAGAAAGAGAAAAGAAGATAAAGAAAACAGACAAATTCTCTGGCTTTCAAGTAAGAAAATCCTGAGACTCTGTGCTCTGTCACAACAGCTGTTACACAGATAGGCTTACTGAATCAAAGTCTGTGTCAAGGGGGAGAGATTACCTTGGCTACCAGTGTTGGGAGATAGCCATCGCCAGGGTGACAGAAGAAAATAGAGAGAGTAACTGCAAGGACAATAAGCTATGTGCATGTAGAGAAATTTCATTTTTCCATGCATAGGAAATGAGTTTGCTTTTATCTCCCTGTGCATTTCTCTCTCTAGTCCAGATGAGCAGCTCTGCATTCCCAGGTGCCTGCAAGCATGTCTTACAGAAAGCATTGTGATATCAAACTATGGGAATAGCCCAGGGTGTGGAAAGAGTCTCAGAGGACATCAGGCCACTCCGAATGCTCACTGGTACAGCAAATCTCCCCAGCTTCTCACCATTATCCTTGGAAGCAGTAGGGCTGCAAAGATCAGTATAGTTGTCTGTTCTGTTCCAGGAGACCTATAGTTTCTACTTGTTCTCTATTGTGTTTTGGGGTTTTTCTTGTGTCAGAAATTTAATAGCAACTACAAATTTTTAAAATTCTAAATTGTGTGGTAGCTAAACGAGAGAGAATGAGACAGAAGGGCAAATCAACATGGAAAACAGTTGGGTGGCCTATTGTCTGTGTATCTGTAGAGCCAGAAATACTGCTCCAATCTAAGCAGCTTTCCCCTATAAAGTTTCCCACCACCACAAGTCCTTGGCAATGGCGGATGGAAAGCTGGACAGTGTGTATATCTCAGCATTTTCTCAGTAGGTCTTAGAACTAGGTCTTCAGAACATCACCCCCTGGACTGAACTCCCTCACCATCTGGCATTAAAGCAGAATTTTATGGTAGGAATTTTAAACTAAAACCAAATTGCTAAAATAGGACATCCAAGAGCATCAGATCAAATCTAGCCTGCTCTCTAGCAAAATTCTTAGAGTAAACTAATAATTTCACCCAGGTAAAGATCATATAGGTCAGGGAAGAGAATAATAAAGATGCACAGTCTTACTCATGTGGACATATAGGTGAAAAGCTAGCAGACACATCTACTTTTCCAATCAGAATGACAGGTTGTAGAGGATTTTAAAAAATTCTGTGATGTAAATTTACATTTCTGTCCTACTAATAAATGGGGCAATGAAACAGCTGATTGCTCCCAGGTGCAGGTGTGGGAGTTATTTACTTTCTAATTCTTTCCCTTTTAGCTCTGGCTGGACAGGAATGAAAACTCTTGGCATTAGATATTAAAAGAGATGGAAAAAGCACAGGAACCAATTTACAGGGTTTCACTTGACTAGCTTTCTTCATTTGACTCCTATTAGCTCTGATAATATATCCTCACCATTAATCACTTAGGGAGTGAAGAGGTGATGCCTGTTTTTTCATGTGCGTAGGAGGATGTATGTACACTACAGCAATCTTACTTGAAAAAGCTCAGTGCCTCAAAGTGTCTCCTTCAGGACTTAGAAGGCACAAAGGTGGTGACCCTGAGCACTGGGACAGCCTTTAGCAGTGTGGAAGGCTTGGGAGGAATGTCTGAAATAAATATTTGAGTTAATGTACCTTCAGTACCTTCAGCACAAACTCTATAGAAGTAATTTATGCCTGCCATAATCCCATTAGAAATAGTGGGACCTGTTAGATGGGAACTTCTTCCAAGGAGTGAAATTCCCAGCACAGAACCACAGTGACAAAAGTCTAATAGGTGCTAGGTAGGTAACAAGAGCTTTTTCTGGTGAACTCATTTTCTGCCTCTTCCTGGTGATCCCTGAGGAGAGGAAACAGGCTCTGGGCTGAACAGCCCTGAAGTCTTCACCTCTCATATCTTGCACTGTAAAAACCAAATTGTTTGCCCTGACAGCCCTATGCAAATATCAGAGCTTCATCAATATGGAGCTTGTAAAATGTTTCTGCATGTTATGCCAGTCACTAGTCAAGCCTGACAGCTCCTCTTTGCTGGATCATTACACAGAAGTGTAAAAATATTGCAAAAGGTGTTGGTCAATTTCTGTGAGGTTTGATGCAAATGCATCAATGCTAATGTATTTTTAAAGTGTAGACAGTAAATTGCAGTAGTTGGTTTCCATAGCAATGATGTCCACAGTAATGCTAGTGAAATTTGGTATTTGTCACACAAAAATATGTATGTTCATAACAAGTGCGAACAATTGTTCAGCCAGATCAGTGTCTCCAACAGTGTCCTAGACAGATGCCTAGGGCAGAATATAAGGGTAGGTGGGTGCCAGGTTACATATACCAGCTATAGGGGATCAATACCCATGGGTCTGCAGCTCAGAAACTCTCTGAATTAGGAGTGGTTTGTTTTCAATGGTCTTTGATGGATTTTTCTTCCATGAGTTTATTCTATTGCTTTCTATTTAATTTTCTTCATCAGCTGTTTGTCTTTGTGCCACATCCCTTCACTTCAGGAATCATTACCAATATATACATACCAGGAAAGAGATAGGTAAACCAAAGCTCAAGTATGTTCCAAGACTTCTAGGACCACACTTAGCTTTTGCTAGCAGTTAAACCCGACCTAATAGACTTGCCAGAAAGTCATCTCTCTGATTATTAATTAAACTATGATCAATCCAACCTGAATTCGAGCAGATTGAATACTCCCCAAAAGTTAAGCTAACTCACAGGAATATTCTGTATTTGGATTATTTCCAGCCACTCTAAGCCCCTTGAGGAGAAACAAATTTTCATGTTAAGGTGAACACTGACAATGAACAGAACTTCCACCTGCCCATATCTACCTGATCTTAACAGGGCATTTACACCTTCTCTGCTTCATTCCTCCTACCCTGTACATCTGAACCAATTTGAAAGGAGGTTATACAAAAGAATCTGTCCCCTTCATTTAATTCAGTGTTTGCTTTCCATCACTTACTAGACATGTTTAATTATGACCCCACATTTGTCCCTGCATATTAAGAGGAAAAAAAAATTTTCAGTCACTGCATTTTAGCCAGAAGTACATATGTAGCCTATAAGATGAGATAGAAAGATCCCAGATTTAAATACTTCATAATATGTTATTCAGGGGAAGGGAAGGGAAGGGAAGGGAAGGGAAGGGAAGGGAAGGGAAGGGAAGGGAAGGGAAGGGAAGGGAAGGGAAGGGAAGGGAAGGGAAGGGAAGGGAAGGGAAGGGAAGGGAAGGGAAGGGAAGGGAAGGGAAGGGAAGGGAAGGGAAGGGAAGGGAAGGGAAGGGAAGGGAAGGGAAGGGAAGGGAAGGGAAGGGAAGGGAAGGGAAGGGAAGGGAAGGGAAGGGAAGGGAAGGGAAGGGAAGGGAAGGGAAGGGAAGGGAAGGGAAGGGAAGGGAAGGGAAGGGAAGGGAAGGGAAGGGAAGGGAAGGGAAGGGAAGGGAAGGGCACAGAACTACAAACAAACAAACAAAAAACTAAAACAATTTAACTTGCTCTTCCCAATGCAATAGTTCTTTTTAAGGGAAAGTGTCCCAGAAGATTGTGAGCCTGGCCCTCGTTCTGCTGGAGTAGGCAGCTGAACCTGTGTAGCTTCACTAGATTCTCACTGAAAAACACACTCTAAAACTGCATCATGTTTCCCCATCAAATCTGATTAGGGGACATACTCTTAGCAAGTTCATGGATTCACTGTCCAGTGTTTGCAATGGATTTTATAATCTAAATTACCTGGAATGTTACCTGTTTCTGAGTGAGTGGCCGTATAGTCTTTAATGAGTGAATGAATAATAAATAACAAATATAAAATTATAAAAACACATCAGTTATTCTTATTTCCCTGCACTCATCCTCTCTCATCTGCCAGTCTGGTCTGCATATAAGGAAGCTTATCCTAAAATATGCCTGTAAACAGTCCTGTGCTGATGCATAATATATGAAGATTTCAGTCTCAAAGAGCATTTCAGTAAAATATTTGTGTGACCGCAGTATGTTAAACCTACAGCTATTTTACAACTCCAGTAGTTTGATTTGAGAGGAGATCATAGGAATAGATGGCTAGATAGAACTTTTGGAGCATCTGGATAGCTGATCTTAGGAAGCAAGCTCACATAGTTTTATTCAGTTGTTATCCTTTGTTTCAGTTAACTCTTGTGATGTGTGACACAGGTGCAGTGGGATCTTCAGGCAAAGCTTGCGCATGCTATGTGCCTTTCCTGGTTATTGGGAGCTTACTGGGGAAACAGGGCAGACTAAGATTAGCCACAGTAACCCTGCTTTAATGTGCTTCATCCGAGATAATTGTGATTATTCATGTGAAAGAAAGGATTATTCAAAGTTACTCCACAAGCCTGGGTCTTCAAGTATCTGCATTTTTACTGTGACTACCTGAAATTCACAGAGCTTCCTGATAAATAAAACTTCTATTTTCAGTAGCACTGGGTGAATAAATATATTTCAACTGTTGTATGCTCAAATAGTGTAGCAGCACGACTAGATAAATACCTCTTGTAAAGCAAGGCAAAGTCTTCTCCATTTTTGGCTCACTACATTCCTTCCTTCCACATTACTGCAAAGACTACTATGATGATTTAGGTTGCATTGCCTATAAGAGATAATGTTTGGAGGGATAAGAGATAATATTTATAGCCCCGATCTTTATAACTTTGTCCTTTTAAAGATTGTCAGGTTTATTTCATGTTTTGGAGAGATTGACTTGCAGCTACAGACAAAGGATATCAGATTAATTTCTCCCAGCAATGGCTGTAGACATCCCAAAAATCACAAAACATTCTTTACTCAAATCAGCTGTTGTTTTTGTTCCATTCAAAGGCAAACAACTGAATCAAGTTAAAAAGCAACAAAAAACAAAGTTCCCCACCAAAACTAAACATAGAAACATGATACATTATGAAGTCTAAGTATGAAAGTCCTGTGATTAACAGAAGTGGAAATTGTTCAGCACTTTGGTCTCAGTTTCCTTGTGAGTAAACAGCAATAAAATAATTCTGCCTTTATGATGCACTGAAGGATACAACAGGTCTAGTGTAAAAGGCTTTGAATTTTTTATTTGTTTTTTTCTACTGGATATGAAATTGCTACTTAAACTGATTTAGCCAATTGGAAATGTTGTATGGATTTAAATACTTATTTTCTGTTGTTTTTCTCAGCCTTCATATTCCCGTAAAACTGTTTAGTGCAGAGAGGTGTTAAAACTGAGCTGTGCAAAACGTACTGAATGTCTTACCTTTGGATAGCCAGTTTTGCTTTGATACTGGTCACCAAAATTAAGGGTTAGGTGACATCTATATTATTGATTCATGCTGAAGATTAGTTGCACAATCCTAATATTATCCTGAGATCCCTTAGACCCCTAGAAGATGAGAAATGGAGGATTTTTACGTAAGGTCAGTAACACTTTGGAAGGTGCAGCAGTGTGGGAAGTATTTGGCTGGCAGTGGCAGTTACAGGACTGGGGTGAGGTATATTGCCAAAGTGAATACAACAACAGCATCTGTGATCCTGAGAGTGTGAACAGCAGTGAGCTGGGACACAGCCAATTCCACAACATATAACAAATAATGGCCACAGATCAGAACTTAATTTCAGAAAACTGCAAATAATCCTTCTCATTCAAGCTATTGCAGCCTCTTTTTAAAGAGTTGCCAGGAACTCAGGAAATGTATTATCAAATCCCACTTACATTTGGGCATGCCACTTAGAGTCTGGTATTCAAGATCTGAAGTTTGATGCCTGCAGATGCAAATAGGTCTCCCATTGTGCATCCTGTCTATTTAAATTGTAAACTTCTCAGGGCTGGAATTATGTCTTGTCATATGTTTTTATACTACCTGGCAAAAGTTTTCTAATTTTTGAAAATCTCCAGGCATTATTGTAATGAAAATAACTATAATTATCTCCAATGCGACAAAATCCATGTGTCAAATTGAAATTGAAATACCAGAATGGACGTAACAGCAGACAGGTGCCTACAGTGCTGTGGAAGCTCTTTGTATCACAGACACTTTAAAACCATTAAATTCTCCATCATCATTTTCCTGAATTACCCAAAGAGATAATTCTAGAGATGACAGTTACTACAATCTTGTATCAGGTTTTATGTAGTTTCTAAACTGAACTAACCAAAATCCATGTAAATGCAGAAGAATTTTCTTGGAACAGGTTTCTACACCCCTAATTTATAAACACCCACCCCCAAAAAGAAGCTGATTTTCTAGAGGTAGAAAGAAAATTTCAGTGAAAAACAGAGAGCTGTGATGTGGAACCCAACCAAGGCAATGAATCCTGGAACCAAAAGTCTTCCCATTTGTTTATGGTCTTTTCACACTCAGGTCTCAAAGTCACTAGCAATACTTCTACTTGTTGATAAAATGCTACTGGAGATGTTTAAAAGTTTAATTTTCCATAGTTAGTCAAAGTTGTGCTGAAAGCTAACCCAGAGCAGTGCAGCTGTACATTGATTCCACAACAGTGAGATCCTCATGGATCCCACTTCTGGAGGTAAAAGAACAGGAGAAAAGTAGAGAGGGAGAAAAAGGAACAGGAGTTCTCTCTTTGTGTCGTTAGGTGGACATATGAGTCCAAATTCATGCTTAGGAACAGAAAGAACAACAACAACAAAAAATTAGATGATCAATCAAAGTGAAAAAAGGGAACAGTTTTAGCAGATCTGCTTTCAGGGGTTTATTCTGCTTCTAGAAGGAATGATGCCAAGCAGATCACCTGGATTGATCTGATGCTCACAGAATGTTTCTGAGCCATATAAAAAGTTTTTCCAAGATTTTTTCCCACCTTTATTTCCACTACTTGTTTGTATTACATCTCTTTACTCTTTTTTCCACTATTTTTTGCAGATTCCTGTCCTCATCTTCCCATTCTTCCTTCTTCCTCTCATGACCTTTTGAAGAGAAACAAGGCTTATTAAAGGTTTTCTTTCAATAAAGAATCATGAATATTTGCTCAGTTAGACACAACCCCTTACCAAAATCACATTTGTTTCTTTCCACAAATTTTTGTTTCCATTCCTATTCTTCAACATTCTGTTTATGTTTTATAAAAACCACTCACTCTACCACAATTTCTAGCATGCAGTGCTTTCTCATAAAGCATAAGTTAGTGTATTGGTCAGTATAACACCCAGGTTCTATTATCATTCAACAGAAATTACTGAAATTGTTACAATTCTAAAATAGAAACATTTTTAACCAGAGTATATAGCAGTTTTCACTGTGTGATCGTTGGAGGTTTTCAGGATTGTTGGAGCACTTTACAAGATATTTAAGCATTAAGACCCCCAGCTAAAAGGTGTAAGAGATGGTAAAAACTGAGGAGAAATGCTTTGGGATGGGAGATTTGAAAAGCTTGCTGGTTTGAGTGGGGTAAAACCACTAAATTTGCTTTGTGCAAATCTGTTACCAGCTCGTAACAGAGATCCACTAGAATGAGGAAAGCATTTTTTTTCTAGCATGGGGAGCTGTGAGGATGCAATGTTCAAAATGAGCATGTAATAATGCACATATATTTTCTGAGTGACTTCAATACAAGACATTAATTGTATTGCAGTTCTGCCTGAGTAATGTAGACAATAGTCTGCATTATTACTTTTAATAAAAATTGGGTTTAATTATATTAAACACAATTATATTATAGTTCTGCCTGAGCAATACAGGCAATGGAATTCATTATTACATTTAAGAGAAAATGTATTTAATTTTCTAGCAAGCAATCTCATTGAAATTGAAATAGTCTACTAAAATATTTTCAAAAAACAAATTATCTTTGGCTCTAATATTTTTGCAAAATACAGCTGTCCATATTCAATTAAGTTAATTTCCTTTTAGGCCAAACTGCAGGAAGAAGTGATTTTCTTCTAATTTTATGTGGAACTGTTTCACATTCTATCTAAACATTACCTCTGTTTTATGCTCTAGTTATGAGCTTTCATTATAATAAGAAAAAGCAGGAGGATCCATGTACATATGGAGATATATTTACAAAATTGTTCAATTAAGCAGTTCAGTGAGGAAACAACAGAGTTCTATGGTTGGGCTCCTTTCCAGGATAAGAAGGCAACAGAAGAGAATAAAAGTGCATCCCAGGTGTCATATGTGTCATATAAGTCTGCATGTGGTCAGAATAAATGTCTAGATCTAAAAATCTGTAGAGTCCAGGAATCTGAAGATCTTCCTATTCCTGTAGATTAGGCAGTAGCTACTAAGAACTGTAGATTTAAATACATCATGGGGAAAACATGGTGAATAGGCTGATTTAAAGACAGGTTATTTACAGTCAATAACTGTCCATGTGCACAGACCCAAATGTGCTTGCTGTTGCCTGGGTCTGGTGATAATATCCACGTGAATTAAGAGGCTAATTTGTGACTAGAACAGAGCACATCTTGAGCCATGTTCTTGCAGCTTCTGCTGGGTTACAGAGTTGCCCTCTCTGTTCTAGGTGGACAGCCCAGGATTGAAGCAACTCAGGAAAAGATTAGCTTGAAGGTAACATGACCATGGCTGGTTTTCCACTTTTGATCTCAGCAGGAGCTCTGCTGAACCTTTTGTCTTTTTTTTTCACTCACTTTCTACCCATCCCACTTCTCCCACTGTTTCAGATGCTTCTTAGAAAGGGAAAGGTAGAGGGGAGGGATTTTTTGTTAAAAGTAACAAAAAAAGATGAAATCCAAAATTACAAATTCCAATAAAAAATTCATTAAAAATAATGAATTTTCTTTCGGTAGCTCTCACACAGATACTTTGTGAACAAATGCAGAACTACTTGTTCATTTTGCTGGATAAATAACTGGAGAAGGAATGGTTTCAAAAATAGTTTTATAATTATTTTATTTATAGTTTGGTAGAATCAAGGGCTTTCTAATGTGGATCAGGAGCTTATCATGCGGGACATTGTAAGCACAGAACAGAAAGCTGATCTGCACCTCATGGAATTTATTACTGCTGTTGAATTTTGGCAATCGCAAAATGAATCTAGCTTGGAAAAGCAGCTTTTGCTAACTTATGTGCTACATCCTTATTTTCTTGGGACCTAATGATAACTATCCATTGTGAATCATTACATTTTTCTTTTTTCCCATTGTCAAAGTAAACCTACTGTGTTGGCATGCTTTTTATGGGCAGCAAAGTTTAGTAGTGAGATTTGTTGTGGGCCAGAAAAGTGGGACATTTCTACTTAAAATTCACATCTTGCTTCTGCTTGCATTGCAGTTCTCAGGACTTCATGTGCCATCAGATTTATTGTTGGAAATCTGACTCAAACTTGATCTTCATAAAAAACTATTCTAATTACATATAAAAAAAAGTCCAAAACAGCTCAGCTTTCTTCTTCCTGCCAGGCAAGCCATGAAGCAGCAAATTACTTTGGATAGTGCTGCATGTTCATAACCTAGCATTTATATTTGTCTTAAACCTAAAAAAAGTTATCATGTGTAGCCATCCTTGGCTTTAGGACCTAAGGAAACTTCTTTTTGTTGTGAGATAAAGTCAAGCCAAGATTTTTTGTTTCTCTGAAATCAAATGAAACTTTGCAAATGATTCTGGAAGGAATGGAGGAAGAGCAGGATCAGTAGCAGTCCTCCTCCACAGGTCAGCTGTAAAAACTCTCTATTGAAGGCAGAGAAAAAATTTTACTTGTAGGTATGAAATTACATAAAGGAAAATTACATGTGAAATTTAGGTAGCTACTGCCGTTTTAGTAATGGGATCATTAAAGAACACACTACACTTGGTAACACAAGTGCACTTAGAAAGTCTTGGAATGCCAGATGACATTTGTGTCATTTTATGATAAATACTTGACACAGCAGGAGAGCAAAGTCTGAGATAAGAAAAATTCTGAAACAGCCTTCAGCCCTACTCTTCTCACATACCCTCACCACCATGGTGGCACTTCACAATGTGGATGTACAATTCAGCGATTACCTGTCATGACTGATGGGCTCTTGTGGTTCCCTTCTTGTAACCCTGGAGCCTGGACTGTAACAGTGAAGAGTCCATTAGTGTGACCCTGAGGACCTGTATCTTCTTCAATTACCCAGGAGGGTTTGAAATGGTGAGTTTCACTCTGTTTCTTATCCCTCATGTCAGTAGAGATGAGACTCCATGCAGAGACAAAATGCATGTCAAGTCTGCATTTCCACAGCTCTCACTCCACACTGTATGCTGATCTATATCTCCAGCTCCTTCATTCCTCCCATCTGCCTGACTATGAATGTCTCAAAAAGGAGATAAAAACAGGGGTTCAGTCCTACAGCCTTTGAGGGGAAGATGCAGAGCAGAATAGAGCTTCCAGCACTCCCAGGTAAAGGGAATTTGAAAAACAAATATCAAAAACTTGCCTACAGTACCTGAACAGATTTCAGCAGTATGGAAAGAGTCTTGAAGTCCATGACAGACAGGAGAAATCCCAGATCTCATTCCCACACACTTGCAGTTTTGGTGAGGCACTGAAATTGATAATAGGCACAGCTCCTGCCTCCAGTACCACAGCTTCCTACTCAGCAGAAGAACGGGCCCTTTTTTGAATGAATGTTAAAGCAATTCCCAAAGTTTTGCAGCAAGGCAGAGATTCTGAAGCAAATCTTAGCTCCACAAAATTGAGAAACACATTTCTTGTCATCCCTGGGGTGGTGTGACTCCAGGGTGGTTTCAGAGCAGTGTAGCCCTCATCACATCACAGGTTACAGAAGAAGAGAGAGCAGAAGACATGATAGACACCATGGGAGCAGGAAGGATTCCAAACAAGGCACAGGATTCCTGAGCACCTGGTGATATTTCAGTTTCTTTCTTGCCTTGGCAGCACTCTTATCAATGACAGACCATTCTAGAATTTCTCTGTGCTAACTTCAGTCAGTGTGCAGTAAAGGTTTTGAAACAGTTTTTTACAACAGAAACAGTCTGTCCTGTTGTCCTTGGCTGTAATTTTTTTCTCTCTCTGCACTTTCTGCTAGTGCAGCATTTTAGTGCTGCAGTTGTATTAACATAGTCTGCAAAGCATTTCAGTAGAATTCAGGTTGAAAACAGCTATTTTAATGTAAAATATTCTTTGAAGAGTAAGTTAAACAGAAAACTCTATATTGATTCAATGCCTCACAAGGTCTTACAAGAATTAATTCAGATAGGCTTGGATACAAGCCTTTGTTGCATGGACTGAAAAGTGACTGAAGGCTTGTAAACAAATTGCAAAGATTAATGACACTGCAACTTGCTAGGAGCCTTCTCAAACACATTTTCTGGGTGCCTTGAAGCATTAAGTACTTATGCTAACAACACTCCTGAAGTCGGGACTTGCTGTGGGAGGTCACCCAATTTTGCAGCTAGGAAACAGAGGAGCCTAGACTGCCTCTGCAATGCATCAGCCAGGATGTTGGGAGAAGTTCAAATCCAGTCTAATACTCTAGTTTCAGGAGCACCCTTTCTGATAATTTTTTCCTACATGTCTTTAGAGATACAGATGCTAAACAATTTTTGTGTTTGGTTTGAATTAATGTATTTCTCAAGCTTTAATATCAGTTAAACCAAAAATTAGTGGTTCTCTCCATAGCATTTCCATCATTTTCTCTGTTCTTTTCAGTCATTCAATATTCAATATTATTATATCAGGTGCATCTTATAAAGTCTGTTTTCCATACTGACATTTAGAGGATCATCAAAAACAATAGCAGTGGACAGTATTCTCTCTCTGATCTGAAAATTATGCTTATGGGAAGAATATGAGAGGAGACCTATACCCGCCTGTTATATATAGACCAAAGATTAACTCAGTGTTTAAATACACATTTTATGTTAATAGCTCATGGTGTGCCTACACTTTATCAGTTTTTACGGTCACTATTTAAACCTCATAATGATTTCGTTTTCTTCATTCCATGACTGCAAGTTCAACAGTTCAATTACCCATTGAGTAAAAAGCTGGGGATTTTTATTCCAAGTTTGTTAAGCTATTTCAGTTAATAATCACAATTCCTTGTGTTATAAAAGTCAGTGCGTAATCATTCCCTATTTACCTTCTTTAAGTTGTGATCGTATATGTCTGACATACTCTCTCAGTCTCTTCTTATGAGACTATGTTTTTTTAAGACCAACAGACTTTTGGACAAGAGCATGATCAAAAGTGTTTTGGAAATCAAATTGCATTATGTCAAAAGGATGAGATATGCCCAAAGATCTCAAGAACAGATTACTGTTGCTTTACTGACTCTGCCTGAGAATGTCACATTTATCCACATCTGTTATTTTTTATTCTTTATCACAGCTTCTGTACATTTGTTTGATAAGAAAATCAGACTTTTTTGTTCGTAGATTTTATAGCCTGCTTCTTCCCCAACCGCACAGACACCAGAGGTTCTTTAAAAATGGACATTCTTCTTGCCACCTGCTCTTTCTCTCAAATAAACACTAATTTATTCAAGAGTTCACTCAGAGCAGTTAGTAGTTCAGCAGCAACATTGAGAACTCTTGGGTTAACACCATCTGTTTCTTACAATGTTTATTATTATACATTTTATTGATCTGCTCTAAAGCTTCTTCTGCTGACCCTTCACTTTGAGGCAGTTTTTCGGACTCCTTTTCTGTAAGTAAAGGCAGAAATATCTCTAAGCTCCATGTGGATTCACTAATGTAAGCAATTCTCTCAGCCTTTCTGCTATGGCCACAGCATCCTCCAGTGCTTTTTCCATGGCTCAGCCATCTGTCAGCCCTACAGACTTGGAAAGGATGCTTGGTTCTCATGTGTTTTAGGGAGACTGTATTACCAATTTCCATGCCTTTAGCAGAATGCTTCTCAGAACTAGTTTTGATATAGGTTATTATGTTTTTAAATTTTGCATATCAGAATTTTTACACATTGCTTTTTGAGGGATGTTATTTTAGCTATAATTACCTCTGTTGTTTAATCACATTCTCTTTTTTTGTCATTTAGATTATAAGAACAAATGTTTATGTTGAGGATGCAATATGATGCATTTAAAAGTTCTTGAAAATATTTTACCTTTTCTATTACTCCTCTTCATCCTTTAAAAAAGTTTCCTAGTTACCACAGTTTCCATTCTGAAGTTAAATTTTACTGTAGTGATTTTCTTAACTTCTATAAGTTTGCTGAATCTGAACCTGTGGTAACCGTTCTTCCTTTTGAAGACAATTTCTTCAAGAAACACTCACCAGTAATTTCTAAGAATATAACTTCTGTATAGTGTTTTGACACTTAGCAAACATTAATGGCAAAGGAAAGGTCTCATTGCAGATGTGTTTTCAGCACTTGCAGGCTCTCTTTTCACTGACACTGGTGCATAACCAGCATTCCCCTCCTGATCATGAAGTCAAGACAACTCATAATATTCTCCCCATTTAAGCATGAAATTTTAATGTGAAGAATTTCTGTGGTGCAAATTTAGAGATTTTGGGTTTTAATGTTAATGTATATTAACCACATACACCAATAATGCAGACTTTCTGTCCCTGTGTTTTCCTCTGCATAAAGCTTTGGTCTCTAATCTGTTCTTTGATTTTCTAGAGTTCCACTATTTATTGCCCTTCCATAAAGCGCCTGAGATTTATGCCATGTCAACTCTCTCACTCATAGCTGTAGTTTTTCCCCATAACTCCACTGTTACTTCTCCCAGTGCAGCTGTTATCCACATGAACATTCACCAACAGGTCCAGAAAAACATTCTCTAGGTAATTGTCCAGATGGCTCATGAAATTCGCCACTTCCACACCTGGCAGAAAAGTCATCATGCACAACGTACTTACTTATGTAGAGTGTTTTTTTATAAAACATATAGTTTTCTAAATAAACAAGTTAGGGATTATAACTGGGGTTTTTTTCCAGATCCTATTGTTACAGAGTGTTTATAAGTTGTTTCCTAAGAAGCATGGAACAAAGAGTATTGACTCAAGAACATTAGGATGAGCATTTACAAGTTACTTGTCTTCATACATGTGCTCCTTCAAAGGTACTATTTGCCACATATTTATAATAGTTGGCAATTGGTAAGCTGTGAATACATAATAGCTTGGTACCAACCTAGTGTCCAGGGGTTTCTTTGCTTTAGGCTAGATTTCTGTGTGTCCATTCTTTTGCCTTTGACCTGATAGCCACATTTCAGGTCTTAGGGACAGAGTTTGAAGGCTTCCATTTTACTCTGTAATTCCTAAGCTACTATTAAAGTCCAGTCACAATCCACAATTATCAATTCTACATATATTCATTCAGTGTTCTGATTATTAATAATAATATTATTATGGGGTCTGGTGATTTCATGTACATTGTCTCAGTCTTTTTTTAGATAGTTGAATGTATAATTTAACAAGTGACTTAGAACTTACCCCAGGAAGAATCTCAGTTGTTTCATTGGCATTGACAGATGTCCTGAGTGGGGTGATAACAACCAGAGGCAAACGCTGTCATAAACAGTGATTTTACAAGGCTTATAGAAACTCACAGACAATTCAATCAGTCCTATTGCATTAGCAAAATCTTTCACCACCAGGAAAAAATGAACTTTCTTGCATGCATATAGAGACTATAACACAGTCTAAGATCCATTAAACTTTAATTCCTCTGATTTCTTGCATCTAGCACTATGCAGCCTTGCCTTGTGGATTCCTTATTCCATCATTCTGTGTTCCTGCAGTCCTTGTATGCATAAAGAATCTGAGCAGTCCCCTTGCTTCCTTTATGCTACTTTTTTCTATCATAGAAAATAGGAATTCCCTTTTGCTTTGAGTCATTTGATGTGAGAAAAAGGAATTTTCAGACTTAACTGCATCCTTGTCCCATTCTATGGCATACACCCACATAAAAGACTAAGGAGGATGACTCATATCTGGGTAAGTTTATTGCCTTAGAGAAACCTAATAATTCTCTTGGAAAAGGTATTGGAAAACTGGTTGGAAACTCAGTTTTAGAGAAAGATGCTTCATACCATGCCAGAAAAAAAAGTACTCCACAGTGACCCAGCACGCCCTGGAAATAATTTCCTATAAGATATCAGAAAAGCTGCACTTTCAGGCCATGCTAAAGCCCCTCTTTCATTTTCTTCTAGTGTATCTTTTGGAGTACATACAGTAAGTACATGCAGATGAAGGCATTAGAGATGTTTCTGGGTCTTTGCTGTACACTTCAAAGGTACTACTGTAGAATTTACTGACAAAAACAGGCCAGGGTACAGTAATGGAGAGGATAATATTGCAAATATATAGGGTCTCAGTCATTCCTTCATTTGTCTTCAGCTTGATGGAAGAAGGTCTACAATAAGTGAAGGATGGTCCTGCTGTAATGAAGCTGTCAGCAGTAACGAAAGTCGTTTGTGCATGGCCTACCACACTAAATTACTACTGACTGCCCTCGGCACAGCTCTCATCAATCCAAACACACCTGCTGCGTAGGAAGACGTGGACCATGGGGGAAGATATCATTATTCTCTCAGGGATGCCTCTGCTGGTTCTTCATCATCTCCCATTCCTCCTCTACATAAGTTATCATTGATCAAGTCCTGTTATTTCTTCAGGTGTAGAGCCGTGGTACATACAGTAACACCATTACTCTTCCCTGCAATTCACAGACACCTCTAAATTATTTCTTGCCCTTCCAAATGAATTATTGTCCAGCATCTAAGCTCTTCTTTTTTTCCACTTGTGCCCTGAATATCAATGTTGAAAATAGAAAGTAATACTCCACTTAAATCCATACTTCCTAGAATTAAGTCAATCACTATATCTTCTCTAAAACAGATCATTGGACCACTTCTAATCAGCTTTCATTAGTGGTTGTTCATGTACAAATTTCCTGCAGAGTGGGCCTTGAACAAAAAACACATCCAAATGTTACCAGCCTGAATGCATGGGCAACCTTCCATGTCAAAAAATCAGGGTGGTCATATCAGAAAAATAAATTTAATCACCTTATCCCTTGGCTATAAATGTCAGAAAAAATCACTGACAGGGAGGAACATTTGTTCAAAATTAATTCTGTGGAATTAATTTTTCTGTACAGGAGAGAATGATGGTATTTTGTTTACATAATCAGCCCTCTCTAATTATATTCTTTCTGATTAACTCATCGCACCTTGACATTTATTTAACATCACTTGCACTGTATCAGTCTCAAAATTAAACCAACACTGAAATGCTTATCCCTGAATCTGCCTCTCATGGATTTGCCTGGCCCCAGGATTGTTTCTTCTGTAAAGCTATAAATGGTATAAATTCTGTTGCACAGCATAGTGAGAGCATGCGCATTTCTAGCATTTGCTGAGTTAACTTATGTTCAGTGCTGTTGGGAAATTAGCTATAATTTTCTCTCTGTATATAAAGACTGGCCACTCCGTATCATCTCCAAACTATCCATCCCTCAACCTGTGCTCCCATCCTTAGGTTCTGTACAAGCACTACGTCCTGCCTATGAGCCATACAAGGTTCTGGATTAAAACAGTAGCAAAATGATGCTATGTCTGTGAAATCCCTGTTAGTTACTTATATAGTTTCCACCCCTTTCTAAGCATTGTTTCAGAGCTGCATTCACTGGATAAACCCCCATTTGTCAAAACTTAGGTACATCAATGTAAGATTCTCAGCAAAGTTGAACTTTCTAATTCTGGTGAAGGCCTGAAGTGAACATTCCATAAGACATCCTTAAAGCTGCTCTCTAACTGGAATCAGAACAGATCAGAAAAGCAGTAAGGTAATTTTTGTTGCTCATCCTGAAACCGGTCATAAGTCAATGACTTTCTTAAGATATTGACAGAGCATGGAGTACCCAGATGTACTTTAAATAAAAAACACATCTTATATCTGTATCTTATTTGTATATGCAAAATAAGCACTGTCTTCTATATAAAAGTGATTCACCCTCAATATTTTGTGTGATGGCAACTCAGTTTTACAATATCCATCACTTCTAATTTGCTGCCTTGTTAGCTCTGTGTCTTTAAAATGGCTTTGTTACCTATATCAAATGAGTTTTTAGAGTCCAGCACTAAAAGTTATTAGCATCCTAAAAAAACTCACACTTTTCATTTGCAAATGTAAACCTGGCTCTATCATAAAAAGCAATGAGAGGAATATATCAGGGAGTAATATGGGAAACTGCCAGGTAAATAATTTGGAATATTGCAATGAAAGTGCGTCTGGAAAAATGTATTTGGTTACTTACAAGAAGTCATTCTTTTATCTATTAATATTTTTAACTATTTAGCCTTCAGATTTATTCTCAGGCATAAGTCATTAGACAGAAAATTGACATTTACAGTTATGAACCAGGTTGGATGCCAAAATGATAAAAGAAGAATATGGAAAAACAGAAGAAATATATAGAAAAGTGAAAAATAAATTGTGCTCCATGATTGTGTGTTTATGAGAGGGTGTGTGCATATATTAATATGTGTACATCAAAATTAAATTATTGTGTGCACAATTTTAAGAATTTTATCAAAGTTTCAAGGGTAGTAATTGACAATTAGGAAATGAGAGGACTAAGGGAAAGCAAAGCTAGTTTAGGCTCTGGTATGTACGCATCGTGATGCATCTCTTAGTTCCATGATCATTCACTTTTATTTACTGAGAACTGTTGTCTCAATCGTGCTCAGAATTCACAGGATGTACCTAATGAACAGCTCTTTAATATTTGATTTTCTTCTTATTGTTCAGTGTGTGCTCTTAGTTCTTATTTACTGCATTACATTCTAACCCTGCCCTGAATAAACAACTGTTCATTTCCTCATGGACTTTGTTATGGTGCTGATGACTAAAATCTAAGTGCTTTGCAAACATTAATGAATTTATCTTCTCCAACCCAGGTGAGGTGAGGGCTGTCATTATCCTCTTATTGTAGACCTAAAACTGAGCCACAGAGGAGATCAAATCAAACAAGCCACTAACACAAGCACAGTCTCTGAGATATGTAGCACCTCCATTTTCAGAGTATTTAGCAGTCAGTCTGATTTTGTATGCTGACAGCACATCCCTGATTGACTGCAGCTATAGTTGTGAGGATTTTACACTCCTGCCAATCAGAAAAAGTGGCTCATGCTGGGCACCCTGGGAACAAGGAACAACCTGTTAATGGCCCCATCTGAAAACCCCACTTGGATTTGAAGTCACTTGCTAAGCAACACATCAGAATTCATCAGAAAAGATAAGACCTAATTCTAGAGTTCAGCATATGTCTGCTTTAGCTGTGAGACTTTATTTTCTTTAAATTCCTGCCTCAAAAAACAAGCAACTTCTAAAAATGCACAACAAAAGAAAGAAAATTCCGTGCAAGTTACCGGCATTAATGCAGCAGGGATTTCCCATACTTTCTTTTTCAAAAACAGTTGATGTGTTTTATCTTAAGTTGTAGTTTAAATGGCAGGAATCTGGAAGTCAATTTAAGACAGGCCAGCCAAGTCTTTTGACCTAATGTAGTATAATTAGAAAATCGTTGTGGAGGGAAAGGCAAGTGTATCACCTGGGTAGGAGACGCTGAATGGAGTTACCTATCTCATGATCAGTTATGATGTTTCGTTTTCTGTCCCTTTTGCATCTGTGACCTCAGAAACACATCTTTGTCTCATGTAACAGATGGAAATGTGCAGAGTCTCTGCCATGTAACATCACCACTTTTATCATAGAATCAAAAAGTAATTGAGGTTAAAAGAGTGATCAACCTTTGTCATTTTAAGAATGCCCACAACTAGTAGCAACTTAGAACTTTGCTACTACTAATTTCTGATTCCATTCAGGACACATTCTCTGGCCTGCTCATTACCAAATGAATGAACAATATTATCTATCCATTTTCTATCTAAGTACTGTAAGTGTCTCGATTACCTATCTAAAGGCAGTCTCACATAAAGAACCTGCACCTACAGCTTTATTGCTCAACACAGAGCACTGGTAAACCTCCAGAGTCAGTGCAAATTATCTGTAAAAAACATGGACAGTTTTTCTAGGGCTCATGCTAATGTTAAATATGGTTAAATATAAAATATTGCATAAAACTAGAACAAGTATTAGTGCAGCATCCAAATGACAAAAAGGGGTTTCAGTGCTACTCATACAAGTTTAATCAAGAACAGTCAACTGAACAAAGCAGCCTCAGAGGACATTTTCCAAATGACTATTTTAATGTCACTTAGTAGATTAAAAACAAAGGGCAGCATGCTTAGTTTTGGAAGGAAAGATATAAATAATTTCTAACACTCCATTGACTGCAATTATTTATGCCACTGCAAGGAGTAGTCAGAGTGAGCATTTGAAGTATTATAAACAATACACAAGATAAGTTGATGTATTTCTCTATTTATCTTGATCATAATAATACTGGTCAGTAATTTTTATTGAAGAACAGAATACAGTAAACATTGTGAACACACCCTGGGAAAGCTAAGAGGTACAACAGCCTAATGAAATAGGGCAGAGACTGAATGATCCTGCCCATAAAATTACCTAAGGTGTCAACTGTAATTTTAAACCCAGGTTTTCTTTTAGTTTTTTCTCTTGCTCTTTCTTCTCCAATTTTGCCCTACTCCATCTACTCCTGCTTTCTTCTAGTGGTAAAATACTGCTTATTTAGTAAATACCCAAGACAAATACTTCAGAGACAAGTCCTGTTATTTCAGTGATGAGATGAGGTAGTTTCTAGCCTAAGACAGTCACAGAAATGAGTATATAGGTATTTAATGACCATCTACAGCATCAGTGAGTTCATTATGGACCAGAATGACTTTCTGTATCTCCTATGTCCACTGGATGCTCTGGGAACAAAGGTATTGCAGTGCTCTGAGTTTCTGTGTTTTCCCCATGTTTTCGTTACTCTTTTATCCTCTTCCTTTCTCTGTAGTGTATTTGTTTCTCCTAAATATTTTCTCCCAAATTTCATTGCTTGTCTAGTGTTCCCATTTATTCTTTATTTTCCAGGTCCTTTCTTGTCTTCATTTTTTCTTTTCTTTCTATCTGTTCTATCTCTTCTTTTAAAACTTTTTTGCTCTGTACCCAGTTCTACCCTCCTGTAACCTGGGTCTTGCAAGTCTCCATTCCCACCTCTTTTTCAGTATAACCTTTCTTCTAGATATATTCCATTCTTTCTCTTGTTGTTTTTCCTGTCTTTCTTCTCTGTGATCCTGCTGACCAGTGGCCATAGAAACAGCTAAGTGCCAAGTATTCACAATATCCTTGCTTTCCTAATTGAACCAGATTCTATTTATTAATATTATTTGTATTTCAAAAGAAATGAGACACCCTCAGTGATCTGAAAGGCCTTGAGGGGTAGGAATAGTACATTTAGGATAGTACATCTAGGAATACTACATTAACAAACATTACTCATGCAAAACAAATTTCAATCAAGTAAAAAAGACCCGCAACAAGAGAGGGATTTTAGAGAGACCAAATATAAGTGATTTGAAAATTTTTTTGGAAGTCTAGGAAAAGAGACTGTAAAATTTTGAATGGATTCAGATGTCCTACACCTTGATCCCAATACCTTGAATATAAAGTCATATCTGTCAGTCTACTACAATTTGCTCAGCCAACTTCTCCTTCAATTTGGATTATAGCCTTTCTAATGGCCTGGTTGTTACTGTTACAAGGAGGAACAGAATCAGTCTTTCTGATTTTGCGTTTGAATCTCCATTCTCTAAAGAAGCAAGGATCAAGAAGTGCCCATGAAGAAGCCTGCACATAGCTCAAAGAAATAAACTGTTTTCCTGTGCTTGGATTTTAATTGAAACCTAAAAGTGATGACAATAAAACAAGTGGCATGTGTAGTTCATGGTTAAAAATTTACAGCTAACCACAGCAAAACTCAGAGAGTAAGCTCTCTCTCTGGAATGCCTGACCTTCCAGGTCAAACACTTTCTCTCTAGTCCTTACTTCCACAGCAGACAAATACAAATTTTACTGCAGAGACAGTAAAGTTCTATGCAAGTAACTGCTGACTAGGGAGAATGGTAATTTGTGATGAGGAATGAAAGACACTTCTCCTGTGCTTACATGGAAATAGTCAATATATTTTTCTTCTATCATCAGATGGCAATGAAACAAAGTCACTTTTCTAGCCACCAATTTTTCAACACAAAATCACTGGCAAAGATAAAATGAAACAAACAAAAAATGAATCAAATATATGTGCAACTATCTTTAAGACCTAATAATTGATCATTTCTAACCTGCTTTAGAGCTCATCCCTCATCAATTGTAGTAGTCATTATTTAAGGATGCAATTACAATATCAATTCAAACTGAGCTTTCAATTGCTCAAGTACATCTTAAAGAACGTGGTAGAATTAATCATTCCAAAAGAAAAGAAAGAGTAGTAAAATATAGTTGTTTTATATTAGCAGAAAACAAGGAACAGCTCACAGACTATACGCATCCCTTCTCAAGCCTCTATACCCATTCAAATTCAAGATCCACACCTATATTTTGGGTGCAAATTGCCAGAACTTTCCTTATTTTATGTAATTGTGCCCTGCAATGTTCTAATGCTACCTGTACCGTAACCTCAAATTTTCACATGTGATCATAGCTGCATGAGCAACTTCTGTTCTGTGAGATATTTAATATAACAATTCAGCCTATGTTCAGATATTCTCTGCAGTTTTAGTTGCAGAGGTATAAGACATTACTAAACCTCATCTAGTTTGGTACCACATTTCTGTTGTGGGTTGCCCATACCACAGCAAGGGCAGCAGAAGGAAAGGAACCTGTTTTGTGAGTGATCCTCATGTACTGCAGCACAAGGAAAACATTATAGCTGAAAACATCAGTGAAAGCTGTCTGTGCTGTGCCAGCTGACTTTGCCCTGGAACAGAAGAATAACAAGAGGCTGGGAGTGTGTAACAGCTCTCATTATGCACTGAGCTGTGCAGAGCAGATGATTGCAGAGGGAAGAGATGTGTGCTGACTTCATGTTTTCTCTTCTGGATTTCATTGTCCCCATGACTAAACTGAGATCTTGTTCAGAATGAAAGCACCAACGTGCTTTCCATGCAAGGAAAATATAATGCATAGATGACCTTGAGTTTCTGTACATGCAGACTGGTTTGTACTGTGGAAATTACTTTGAAAAGTTAGTTGGATGAATTACAATTTTGGGTAAAATGTCAATTAGACTTATATACTTTTGAAGTGCTTTTGTGAGCACTTTGTGGTATCCCCTTGTAATAGAAATTCTTCTAAAAGATAATAGCAACCTTGACAGGTTTCCAAGTCGTCAGCCTGCCCTGTATAACAATGTAAACTAACTGGTCAAATTGGTCAGTGCTACCCTGCACCCAGTCCCAAGATAAGGATTAAAAATTGGAAAATGCTTAGTTTAAGAAATGTATCTTGTTTTCTCTTATTACCTTTCCTGCTCTACCTTAACACAATTTAGTCTGCAAAAATTGTCCTCTGAAATCACAGTGCGAAAGGTTTTGATAAGATATCACTGTGTTAGGACATGTCTCCAAGGAGGACATGAGGGAAATGTATAAAGGGTTTGCATTAATGCATATGAATTCAGTAATGTATCAAGTTGCCTTTCTCCTAGGATGTGGAAATTCAAAAATCCAGACATGGCTGATGTGACTGGACCTCATAAATTGCAGCTAAGCACCCAAAGCCTTGCCAGCTTCCCTAGTAGATGTATGAGATGTATGAGATTAGTTCTGGGACAGAAAGGCATTTTTGCCCCTCTCAGTTTCCTTCATCAAACTTGAAATTCTGACTTCTGGAGATTTCTGTTGAAAGGTGTTAGTACTGTGATAAATTTCCAATTATTGATTTCAATGTTTACAAATTGTTTCTACATTGATGATAGTTCACAGAAAGATGCAATTTTTGAATATTAAAAGGGTGGTAAACATGAAGAAGGAATTAATAAGGTTTTCACTCTTTACTCTGCTCAGCTGAAGAGAAAACATGACTGAGAAACCATTGTCTTGCCCCTTCTCAAGTCTATCCAACTAAATCACCTGGTTCCATATTTTCCAAGAGCACTGTCTGCAGGGTGAGATTTGGCACTGGATTTTCCTAAGCAGCTGCACATTTGCTGCTGCCCATTAAATCAGTGTCTGTAGTGTCTTGGAAAAGGCGCCCAAGATTAGAGTATCTTTAGAAAAGTCAGAAAATTACTTAATTTCCTTGTGAGATGGAAAAGGAAAGCAAGGATAATGATGCAAATACCTCTCATTTTATTCTAAGATGAACAGTTTCTATCTTAATAAAAGAACCATAAGCATTTCAGATGAACTGTAATAGTGAAGTTTATTGACACTTGCTCTTTAGGACCTAGTTTTCTCACTGATACATTAGCAAATTCACCTCAGGTGTAAAAGACCTGTGTTTTTTCTCATGGAAATTTTGTTGTGACTGGATAATTCTCAAATTACAGGACAGATAGGTCTGGATATAGATGACACAGTGCAGTGTCTATTAAGGCCAGTTATTTCCTTTATCTAGCACAAATAATTTCATTTGGCAGATGTGTTTCTGGATCTGAATGCTCCTGAGACGCATGCTCATTATACCTCCTGATGTCACGTTCTGTCTCCAATAGTGTGGCTTTCATGCCACTCCTCAAGAATGTCACTTTTCAAGAGTATCTCAAGAATAGATATGCAAGCCTATCTGGTCAAGACCCAACACACACAACAACAGTTTATTGAGTAATCCACTTCCAACATTTTTCATCATTATTTTTCTTAAAGACTGAGTATCTTTGAATGGCGTTGAAGTTGCTGTCACATTCAACACTAGAAGTGGCAACTTAATTGTTTAAAAAAGCAGTTTCGCTGAGCTAAGCAGTGAAGTGCCAAAACCACCCAAGGGCTTCAATGGAATCAGCATAAAACTAGTGTAAAGCCGAAAAGCAGAAAGTAATTTATAAAGGCAGAGCAATTATCAGAGACAGGATTCCATCAAGGGCATAGTGGCACAACAACTCAATCCATATGGTAAATTGCAAGACTAGCTTTAATGACCACAAAAGGTTGGGACCTTTGTTCTATATTTCTAGAAATGTGGAACTCTGGCAGAGCAGCAGCTGCTTGGTGCCACCGCACTTAGTTAAGATAGATCAGAGTGTTTTCTGTGATACGAAGACATTGAAAAGATGGAGAGAAACCATGCACACAAAATAGCTTATGCAAATTGCCTCTGGTGATGCTTAAAAATGCAGCCTGGGTGGATTAATCAGTGTTAAAAAAATAGCCAGCAAAATAAAAAATACTGTGATGTGTCTAGACTTCTCTTCAGGGAAAGAATATTTTGGTCCTGGGCCATATCTCTTGGTTTGTTTACGGAGTTACATGATCAGCTATCATTAAGCAGTGTTAAAAGATGAAAAAGCTCAGTTTGGAAGCTGGGGTTTCAGATCTGGAAGGATGAGTAGTGGCAGATTGCTCAATTTCTGGAGCCAGTTTTCAACAGCATCTGGAGTATATCATTAAATTTATCCCATGCAGACAGCTGTTTGCATCAACCTAATAGTGATGACTTTATCCCCATGTTTTTGTACACCTGACTGAAATATGCTTGCATTAAGTATTATCTGATAGTGATGATGACTTAACATTCATGTGATAAGACTAGTGGAAGATGAAATCCTTTACCCTACTCCTGTTGGTGCCATATGTTTCATGTAACATTTTGATTAATCGATATGTATGAAACAGCAGCTCTGACATGACTGTAATTAAAACAGCAATATGGGACAGATTCTCTTTTGGCACAAGTGGGTACTGTTCTGTTGACTTCAAAAAATTCATGCCCTATTCATACCAGAGAAACATTCAATCTCACAGTGGGATTGAACAGGCTGAGTCAGCCTACTATGTCTCAATCCATAGGCCACCTCTGAAAAAGTAACAGACCCCTGAGAGCACAAATGTATGGCAATCCTGGATGGTGTTGTATGCTCAGCCAGGCAGCATATGATCCTGCCATCAGCTAAGAAAAGCATATTTGCTACCCAGCTGATGATACTCTTATTTTTTCAAGAGATAGATTTTATGGAAACAAATATACCCAAATTGATGTTATATTGTAACTGTGTTAACACTGTAGGTAATAATTCCAGTGCATAAACAGTGATTTTTTTTTTTATTTTTTTTTGTGCTTGAAGAAGAGGTAGCTCAGGCCATGGGGGAAATACTGTAAGCCTTTCATTTCATAGTTATGTTTCTGGAGCAGCACTGAGGTGTGTCAGTACTCGCTATTTGATAAATGATTTAGAGACTGCAGAAAAACAGTGATCAGCTAGTAATCTTGTCAAGTGAAAAGGTGGTTTTCTTGAACCTTCTTTATATTTGATCAGTGTGCCAGTGCCCCAGAGATGATGAGACCCTTGTGGCTGATCAGTCTGTCAGTGTCCCGTTATGGGGACTACCCTGAACAGCTCGCTATATCGGAGGCCAGTTCAACTGACTTGCTCAGAGACATGTGCCAACAGTGCATCAGAGGCAAATCCTTTATTGCAATTCAGGAAGAGAAAGTCCCTTCCTGGATCTCCCAACTCCTAACTGAGTATGTTATCCACAGTTATTCCCTTTAAGGATGGAATAACACACTTTATTAATAAATATAATGACAATACAAAATCGTGCTATGTTGAGATAATCATTTAGTGTATACAGAGTAAGGTTCTTAACCAATAGGCATCTCTACGGAGGAGAACATAGATTCAGCCTGTTGACTGATTCCTGAAGTTATCATGGAGTCTTCCCTAATTTCTCCCCACCCTTACCTTACTTTTATACTACTTCTTTACGTTTGGATGGGGCTTGAGTGACTCTAGTCATACATATCTTTGTTATTGACTGGTGTAAAATTCTCTGGTTTTACTCTTGAAGTAAAATTAAAGTAAATTAAATATAGAGAGCAAGCTCAGTGAGAGGCAGTCATACCTCGGAGGCAGGTAACTTTGTCTTTAGCTCCAGGGATTCAGGTGTGCATTGACATTACAATGAGATTACAATGAAAAAGGTTAATCCAAGGACAGTAATTTTGCCACAGTTGCTGGTTCAACATACATGTCCCATGTACCTAGGCTGACAGCTGCTATGTGATTTATTGGCTATGTGGTACCACCAGGTTCTCATTCCTGGAAAGATTGCAACAGAGCCATTGTTTCCATTCCACTCCACCCTCCATTTCATTCCTCTTAGCACGTGGTTAAGGCTGCAGGCTGTAGAGGGCAGGGGGAATCACTATTGAAGAGATTTTCTGCGTGCCAACTGCATTCCACCCAGGAAGTAGCAGTTGCATTTTACTATAATTTCTGTGCTCTTTTAGCTTTTGTTAGAATGTGAATTTAACTTCCCAGTTTTCTATAATTTTGCCCCAATAATCTTCCCACAGATCACATTGCATTTCTACAAATCTATGGATCACATAAGAAAAATCTGTATTAAATAAGTCTCTAACAGGAAGCCTTGAAAGGAATGAGATGTGATGCAAAGTTAAACTCCTATGTTACCTTGAGGTCTTGGATTAATTGTTCATGGCCTGATTTGGAGTAAGTCTACAGCGCTATATGTATTTGTGCTCCACTGGGAAACCAGCTTGAGACAAGCCAGATGACAAAGGTGTCTACTACTAAAAACCCTACAGTTTGTGGGGATGAAAATTAATTTATAATATCTCTTATGAAAGTGGAAAGGGCTGTTATAAAGCTGTAACTATTCCAGGTGCAGGCAAAATCTTTAAGTGGTTGAGCTTAAAAATTTGGGGAATACTGAATTAAGATTGCTATCTAAAATATTTTCTCTTTTCTAGACCTTGATAGATATAGTTAGGATAAACTGAACTGGGATATCTTGTTCAGTATGTGTTCAGACACATCCACATCTTCATCCTCTCTTAAAGTCAGTAAAACAACTCCAGAAAAATCTGCCAACTTGTGGCTTATGGTCCTTTGACTCAGCTTTGTTACATACTGTTCAACATCCTATGGAACAAGCTACATTTGCAGAAAAGCAGTTAAATTTCTCTTCAGGATGTTGCTCATTTGTTGTAGTTGTCCATTTTTATGACTTAGTTATGCCAAGGTCATAACAGTAAATTTGCACCATGGTAAGCTTCATTTCCTACTTCCATGTTGTCAAGTACAAGAAGGTCATCATGGAAGGAAATTAAATGTGGGTGAAAGCAGAATCTCATTCTTCATTACAGTGTTACAAAGATGTTATTTTTCATTATTATTTTCTCTATGCAACACTTTTAAATGTAAGCAGTTCTGCTTGATGGGTTCAGTGAAAAGATTCAAGATGGCAGCTTGAAAAAGAAATCCCTATGTCATACACTCTCACAACAAATTTGTGTTTGCTTTTTGTTTTTCACTGATTTTCTTTGAAGTAAAGCAAAATTATTTAGACTGAAAGTGCCAGTTTCTTTTCGCATGGAATATGAAATTTAGAAATGCAGGGTAGGTCCTGTCAAGAAAGTTCAGGTTTTGAAAATATTCCAGACAAGTTTGCAGAGGTATGAAAATCTCTCTTCTGTAAAATTGTTAGATTATGTGTTATAGTGTGACTGCAAAATGTTGAAGCTCTTCATATGTTGCCCCCTGCCTATATCCAGGGACATTTAGAAGGATGTTACACAGTTTTTCTGAATTCATTGTTTATCCTTGGATGAATTTGATTCAATGAAATTGTCTGAGAGTAAAATCTAGCCATCCCTGACCTTCCAAGGAAGCATGTCTTTGTTCTAAAATAAAATCCTAATTAAACAAGACTGTTACTAAAGCACAGCTTGTAGAATTTACAAATGGGGGGAGAAATCCTTCTAAGTAGCCTATGAGATCGCTGATCCAAGGCAGATTATAAAGACAGTTATGGACTCTCATTTTCTTATCTGCTTATACAAGTTTTGCATCATTGTTATTGCACCTCACCAACACTAGACCAGACCTGATGTAAATAATTAAGAACCAAGTTTAAATTGGTTCAAGATGCCACAGAGATAGGTACATCACAGGTGCCAAAGTTATGTACTTATAGTCATCTATCTCAAGCTGAAGGAGGGAGAGTTAATTTTAAGGGTTTAGCTGTGAGAGGATCTCTGTATGTGTGGACACACAAACATCTGCCTACACACTTCAAACTGCAGACAGAAAAAGAAGCAGCCTCAGAAAAGAGTATCTAGGGTGGGTACTGGTGGATGCTGCCCAGGGGAATCCTGTAGTCAGCTGTGACACTTGCTCTGTAACAGGTTTGTTCTGGAGATATCAGGTCAGCCCAGGCTGCAGCAAAAGGAAAGGTGCTGATGCCCACAGGCCAGAGAGGGGGGGAATCTGCCTTTTGTTCCTGTTCTAAGAACTCTGCATGCTGGTACCAGGGAGCACAGAGGCACCCTGTGGGCTGTGCCCCATGCAAGTAGAAGGGAACACAGCTGTAGCTAGATTTCTTTAAAAATATTAAAGGCTAAATGTTATTAAAGAGAGAAGGATGAATGTGGCAGGCTGATTTGAAGTATTTATGAAGAATTCATAATTTCATCAGAGAGAGAAGGCAGCTGCAGATTCTGTGTCCTCAGCCAGGTAGCGTGACAAAGTTGCTTCTCTGAGTGTCATTTTCCATGGATCATTACTGTAGGCTAGACTAGATAGAAATCCCAAGAAGCCATGACTAATACCAGAGTTCAGTTATGATGAGAAAGAAAAGTAGACCAAGACTTAGATCCAAGGTGGAGACTGCTGAAGAAAAAATTGTGGGAAAAGACAAAAATCTTTGAACAGCTCTTGACCATTCTATTAACTCAAGAGAAAAAAAACAAGGACATTAATTCTTGTGAAAGGAGATAGTAACAGTCCTTTAGGAATGCTGGACTAAATGTGTGTAGCTTCTACCTTTTGTTTGCAGGTAAGTGTCAATCAATGCAAAGAGCTGAAAAATCAAGTATTGCTGATGCAGGATTAATTAGACTTCATGACTTCATGAGATCATCGCAGTCAATGGGAAGGGAAAAAGCAGCTCTAGAGAGGGATTGCTATTTTTTTTTCCAGATAACCCATAGGTCATTCTTTTTACCTTTCCTGTGTCTTGAATGGTGGATTTAGGATGTTTGCACAAGGGGCTAAACAAGCAGAGCCTTCTCATGTCACTCTTTCCATTGTAATTTCTCATTTTACAGAAGGAATGCAAATGTGCTTTACAGACAAACTGAAAATGCAGGTGTGTTTGCATTTGACTCTTGGAAAGAACCCTTTAAAAAATTCTAACAAATGTCATGAGATTAGGAAGATGGGGGAAGGGAGAGTGAGAAAGTGGAGAAACACCTTATATAGAGACTTTATTGAGAGAGGTGTGGAAACACTTTCCCTGTAGACAAAATGCTTCAATCATCAGACTCACCAAAGTCTTTTTGATCACTGTGTTTTATCAGCTTTATAACGCTTCAGGAATATCCAATACAGGTGATGTTATGATCAGTTAAACCCTTCCAAATACCTCTTGCATTATTGCAACAAATGTATAGTAAGAATGGGGCTACAAGTAAGGATTTAGGCAGCACGGCTTGCCCACTCCTCCAACCTTGACTCACCCATTCTGGCCGTCTGATCTGCAGCAGCCAGAGAAACTCAGGTTTATTAACCTTCAGCTGGTGTCCCTCTCCAAGGACCAAAAGGATAGGCAGTCTTTGGCCTTCCTGTGTTAAAGCTACTGGCAGAAAGCTGCTTCTGCACCTCTCAGTTTCTACCTGCTGTCACAGAAAAATGTCATGAAAGAAACAGACACTTTTACCTTCTGCCTCATACTTGGGGGAAGAGAGGATATTTCCTCTTCTGTTTTTCTATCTTTAAAAACCATTTCCCCTGTCTCTCTACATGTAAAAATTGGACGTTTTATTCACTACTGTACATAAAAATGTAATATTTTTGTTTGCAATTCCAATTTCACAGTTGAGCAGGATCTGCAGAGACAGAGAATTCTAATAAAATTGCAGAAACATTTAATGCAATGACTGGCAGATGGGGAAAGGGTTTGTGGCAGCTCCATTTTTCTGATTATGTTAACAAAACATGGCATGTGCTTTTCTAATACATAGACAACGATTCCATTTACAATTTGAATCTGATGACTGAAACTCATCAGGTGACTTTTTTGAGAACGTGTTTATCACCTGAATGATCTAATAATAGAGAAGCAGTGATTATTCTTCCCTCAAATTAATGTGTCAGATTTGAAGTTTAATGAAGTTACATGAGGTAATTTCAAAAATTGTCTAAGTGCAACAATGCAATTTCAGTAAATTATTTATGCATACTTGATTCAGCAATTAGAAGACAGCAGCCTATAGTGATCCACACTAGGAAACTGTTTAAATACAGGTAGGTTTAGTGCTCTAATGCAGTAGGGAAATAGTACCAATAGAAAAGATGGAGAATCTCTGCAAAGTCAACTACATGAGGTAACATCTAAAGTTTTCAAAATTTGTTCCAAACTGCTGTTTAATAGGAAACTAGTCTGAAAGTCTGAACATCTGCATAAAATCTGCCTAGCTATCATTTCTTAAAAACCTAGAATCACAAGTTCTGGATCAAATTTTCCAAGTTCTTCCAGTTCTTGAACATGGACATCTCAAATGTCACCTGTCCAATGTGTCAGGTGTTCATTTACCATGTTTTCAGATTTGCTGGAATTTGAAATATACATATAAATATATATATATAAATATATATAAATATATATAAATATATATAAATATATATAAATATATATAAATATATATAAATATATATAAATATATATATATATATATATATATCCAGTTCTGCTACTTCCAAAAATTGCATCTTTTAAGACAAAATTATAAATGTTAAGTAGGGAAAATTATCAAATATCATTGAGAGAGAACCTGGAGAAGGCACTGAAAGTCAGGCTACATTAGATCAGACAAATGCAGACCTCAGAGAGAGCATATGTGTGTTGTTTTTTGTTTGTTTTGCTTTATGTTTTTTTTCCTTTGCTTTCTAAGGCTGAATCAAAGCTAATTTGTAATGTGGGTTTAGAAACCAAATGAAAATTACTTCAGCTGACTTTAGCTGACCCTGATGAGTCTCAATTATTTAAGGTTGCAAGGGAGTTATCACATGATTTGCCATGTGATTTCTTCCTATCAATTATCGTGAGGTCTCCAAATGACTGAAAATGTGAAGATAGTCCTTGAGGCACAGTTTAATTGGTGGTGCTGAAAGTCTGTGTTATGATCCCTCTCATTTATAATCTCATTCTTTCTCTCATTCCCAAATAACACCACTGCAGCTGTGGTGAAGCTGGTAAAGTCTAGGAGCATTATCTTCTATCTCTAGTTAGTGGCCTTTTAATAACAGAGGAGTTAAGGGAAATTTGCCTCACCTTTTATTCAATATGGCCCCATCCTAGGCTTACATATCGGACTTCTGTTTCTAGCACTTCCAAGTCTTACATGAAATGCATTTGAAACTATATTCCTGTTACCAGGGGAATGCCTTACTGAAAATAGGTCCTGAAACACCACAAATCACTAATGCAATCAAAATAAAAGCAGGAATCATCATCAATGATTTACAGGCCCTCATCACCTTTCTAGACAGGACTTTTTCACCACGCCTCCGCTTGCTTGGCTTGCCAGCAGAGCCATGCTGGAGTCACAGAGCAGCGAGATGTATCTTCTGATGCCATCCTTAATCCTCCCTGCCTTTTTCTTTCCCAGTGTGACACTTGTCAGGCAACTCTTCATTTCTCCTCCGTAATCATGGGTCTGTTCACTTTCCATGTCTGTCTCCCCTTATTATGAATCAGTCCTGCTATCTTCCCAACCACCACAATGCAGCAGCCAGGGCTGGTTCTTGTGACACTTTGGATCCTCACTGAGCACAGATCGAGCTGATGCACTCTCTGTCTTTCCTGGCCTCCACATGTTATCCAGAAAAGTAGCTATCTAAAGACTGCACCTCCTAATTCAACAAATCTGCTCCCTGTGGAGGAAATTTAGGGGTGTGTTGAAGCAATTTATGCCAGCAGCTGAGGAGGTCAGCTAGCAGTGCTGGCATAAAATGGAAGCAAAATAGGCTTGAATACGCTGAGGCAAAAAGCCAATCCTAACTGATGTGGAATTTGTATAGCCAGTTTTCAGGCTATAACACCTCTCCCTGAGAGTCCTATGTACAGTGTGACAATCAGGAATTATTGTGGCTTGGGTGTTTTTACATGTCAAGCAGGCTCAAATGTCAGAAGGTGCACCCCAGGCTGCATAAAGTCAGAGGGGAGAGGTGTCCTCCCCTCCAGGGTCTGCACTGAGCACAAGCACAATGGGGGTTTCCTGCTGGGCTGTGGAGTCCTGTCTCTGCACTCATCTGTGCACATTTTTCCAGTCCCATTGATCACATGATGGCAAGGGAGGAAAGTCAGAGAGATTTATGCTGGTGGATTTTCTGTGAATGTGGGGAATATATAGCAGTCAGAAGAAAACCAGGAAATATTATGGCTTGGGAACAGAAGGATTTTGAGAGAAAGCACTGATGAAGGAGGGATGTGGTAAACCGGTATGCTGCCTCTAGAGTCACTTTCCAGATTAGAAAAAAACCTGACATTTAAAACTGACAAAGTCTGCCTTTAAACTGACATCCAAGGCTTGTAGGTCTGAAAAATTGTTTAGAGCAGGCTGTGAACTGATATTGCAGGTTTTCACTGTGCACTGTAAAACAATGAGCTAAATACCAGCAGCACAGCAACTCTGTGGGAAACATTGCAGCTCACACATAGAATACAATATATGATTTTTTTTCTTTCTGGAAGAGGGAGGATTCATAATATCCTTCAGCTAAGAAAAAAAAAAAAAAAAAAGGAAATAGGATGCATCTATGCTAAACATTAAGAGGTTTTTACTGAGAACAAATTCACAAATTTCTTTATCTTTCAAACTGAGGAAAATAGGTTATAGTGTGTGATATAAAAATTACATAGGGTTACCATGCATGAGGGAAATTGCATAATACATTATCTAGTCTTTAAAATATTGCAATCTGATTTTATAGGGCATCCAGACAGAAAAAGCCTAATACAAATGAAAATAAATTAAAGAGTACTTCCTGCTGCAAACATTTGTTTTCACCTTTTTGTGTGCTGTTTTTCTTCCCATTTGGGCTTTTGGGTTATTTTTTTTTTCATCATGGAGATGTTGGTTTTTTGTTTTGGCTTTTTTTCTTTTTAGTTTCATAGCATTAGCAAGACTAGAAATATCACAGGATTTTGTGTTTATGAAATTTTCATTATTCTCAAGTGTTCAGTTCAAATATCTCTCAGCTCTTCTGAAATTGGACTGAACTAGACCTTTTGAACTCCCAGTATAATTGTGCATGAAATGATATAACTACCTCCTAGTTCCAAAGACATTTTGAGCCATGGACTGCCCTGTTAGTGATTTCCCCATCCTTTCCAAGGTAAGGCTGAAGTAAGAATAGTCTCTCTTGATTTATATTCTTCTTAGGCGTTTACCTTCTTCCTAGACAATCTGTGCTTCTTATCAGCCTTGCATAAAGGTCTTGATAATCAAGGCTTCTGACCATATCCATTTAAATGTAGCACTTCTCCAACTTTTGCCCTGAGTCAGTGTATAGAGATGAATTTTCTCCACCTCAGAAATATTTTATGGGTTTTCTAAAAGGGAGGGGGAATATGATTTTGAAATGTATTGTTTTCATCTTATGCAAAGTTCACCATGACAGTCGGCTGGAAAGGATCAAAGTTTCATATGGCATGTTGAAAGGTCAAAGCGTGTATTAAATTGTGCACTGGAAAATCAAAGCTTTGTAATTTACAGGCAATAGCTCAAAAATTCATACTTGAGGAGCAGGGTCAAAAGAAAGCTCTCATCCCAGTTAATTCACTTGGCAGCACAGTTCCTTTCCGTGTCATTGCAGTGCCTCCTGCTGCTGTTGCCATGCAGGTCTGTTGATGTTTCTCCTAAAGATTTCAGGGCATGTAAGGTTCTGTGCTCTCAATCTGCCTCCTGCTATGGCACAACTGTTTCAGGACTTCAGAAAAAAGTATTTTTTGGAAATATTTGACGGAAATTTTTCTGTATCTAAATATCGTCTTGGTAACATGGATAAAATATTGTCCGTAACATGAAACTTGTAAGGATTTTTGTTTGCAAATAACTGCTGTATTTTTAGAGATGTCTTTGTGAAGAATCTCAATTATATACTTACTTTATCCATGTATACAATATATACATGTATACAAAGTACATCATAAACAATAGACATTCTAAATTTAAAAAGTCATTTCAGTAATGCTGATTTGCTTCAAAAATATCTTCCAGCTTAATTGTAAAAATTTGAGAGGATAATGAGTTATAGCAACCATGATGACACAGAAGAGTTGCGTTGGTTTGGTTACAACGTAGGCATGGGTGTGGATTTAGTTAAATTGTTCCATATCCCTTATGAATAGGTTTGGTTTATAACTGATTTATATGACTTTTTCTCAGTTCAATTATTGAATTAACTGGATCCATAAAGGATTTGTATTAATGACATCAATTAAAGAAATAAACTGAATTAAACTTGTGCAACATGCTTTTGTAGACAAGGCCTAGGAATAGGAAAATTAACTTTTCTTTTATACTACTTGGGGCTTTGGTCTTAGCTCACTTTTAATACTCTTCTGTCCATGAAGGATAATTTCAAAAAGTTTGTGGAGCCATAGGGTAAGAGTTCAAAATCAGTCTATTATCCCAATGATCTCTCTCCTACTATTGTTTTTAGTGTTAAATGTAGTGTGTATTAATACAAAACTTTGGTGATGATCTCATGAGGGACACTCTGAGGGAGTAGACACATATCATCCTCCTTAGTCACCCTCAGAAATGCAGAAGTGCTTCATCATGAAGCTGTTACCTTGCATCCCTGCTCTGCCCTTGTTACTCATTTCATACTTTTGTGCCACTGGAGTTCCATTTCTATCCTATCAAAATCTGGAGATAGCCACAAGCTCTTGATAGAGTAGTAGAGTAGTAGAGTAATCTACATTCCTGGTAGAATGTAGATTATTTGAGACAAACCAGAGGAAGGCGATAAAAACAGGAGTGGAAAACTGAAAGAGAGCAGGTTTAGATTAGATATAAGTAGTGTGGCAGAGTGCACTTATTATCCAAGCTCTTGTATAGTCATGCTACAAAATTTCAAGGTGCTTCACTGGATATAACAGAAAAAACTTTAGTGGTTTTAGGCACAGCAGTATCATTTTAAACTTAATGTCCTGCATATTCATTTTCAGAATTGTCACTAACCAACTTAACTGTGAGGACAATGAGGAGAACTACTTTATCTCTGATCTGTGGAAGGTCCACAAGAGAAGTTGATAAGTTTGACTGGGGTAGGCAGAAATGAGCAGTGAATGCAAAGTCTGATCAATTTCTTATACTGTTAAGCTTGCATGGCTCCGGTATTTATCCTGCTCCTGTAGAGAGAATGTGCTATGAGTGAAACACTGTGAGACTTGTACACACCCCTGTTATTTTGGTGTCACAGCAGAGAATCCAAGCACACTGTGGAAGCTCAGATTTGAGCACTACCCCTGACCCCTCCTCAGCTAGATTTGAAACCTACTGAAGTGAAAGGTAAGCCTGCACGCTGCTATCTCTACCCTGCCCACCTATAATTAAGCAAAACTTTATGCCACTGAGGTTGTCCCATCCTCATCTCATTTCCAGATAACCCTCATTCACAAAAACATTGCAAATTTCTTTCAGAATGAATAGAAGGAGGCATGGCCCCAAAAGTTACATAGGAATACCAAGAATGTTTTCCAGTAACAGATGGAAATAATGGAGCAGAGGATGGAAGAGATTTCTGTGTGTAGCAGTCATAATTTCAGGGTGCATTCTTCTCAGTGATCTCTGCTTAAACAAGCTCAGGAGCCAAAGGATTTAGCTCAGAGGTGAAGCTAATAACTATTCCTCAAGATGTTATTCCATACTACAGTTGCCTACCAATTAACTATTATCAATTCAGAAAAGGAAATAAGCTTCTATTTTGTCTAGTGAATGAAATGAGGGGCTGAAGCAACCATTTTTATTGCTGTACTTATATGAATAATATCAACATAAGGCAGTCAAAGCGAAGACAATTATCTCTTCATTTTCAATCACCAACTGTACAATGTCCCTGGGTTTTAACATCCAACTCAATCCTATTTCACTCTTGCAAACATGAACTAGATACCAATTGATTTTTAAAATGAATGTGCTACAATTCAACAATAGCTGCAGGGCAGTGAATCAAAACTACTCACATGCTTGTGACTCTGTCTCTATAGTGGCTGAATCCCTACAAACAGGATATCTGCTCTAATAATGCACAGCTGATCCAGGTTTTGTGTAGACATCTCTGTGCATCCTAGCCTCACCATATCTGAATTCCCATGGTGGATAAAGACCACAGTTTAGCATCAGGGCAGGTTGTCTGCTTTGACGAACATAGAGATAGATTAGATCTGTGTAAAAAAAAACATGATCGTATTAAAGCTGCAGATCAGAGCAAGAAGATCCTCAAGTCTTCCTAAAGGAGCTAAACATCTTTTAGGACAGAAACAAGCCCCCACAGACTTACATTTTACCACTAATAAGGCAAAAATCTTTGCATTCCTCATGCCAGAAAAGGCTTTCAGAACAGTAAGAGCGGACTTTAAATTACAGGCTTTTTGCTGCATCTCAGCACAGCATGTCCATGTGCAATTTTTTCTCAGCAGCCCTCTGTCACTTCCTTTAAAATAACAGTCTGGAGCTGTTCTGTGAAATTGTTCAACCTTTCAAAAACGTGATGCTACAGACAGCTGCTTCTGCCCTGTCCTGTATGAACCTGCCCTGCTCTGCCTCTCCCCATCTCAACAAGCACTGCAGGACAAGTCTCCCACAATTTCATTGGAACTGGCCCTAAGTCATTTGCATGCAACATGAAATAAATTGGGTGGAGAAGACTTTATAGCTGTATTTTCTATTTCCTTTCCAAAGGAACCATAAAGAATAGATACTGGGCTTGGACAAAATTCAATGGACAAAATTCACTTCTGAATTCACCAAACTTATTTCCCTTGTGACAAGACTAAATTTAACACAAAACATACTTGCTTCTTATTTTGCAATCAGATGTATTATGACTTAACACTTGCTTATAGAAATGAGTTATACTTGCTTGACTTTTTTTTTGTAAATTCACATACTCCACACAAGTATATAGAAAAGAAACCTTACGTTTATTTCTCTGCTGCATGTGGCTCTTTAGCTCCACTGTCTGGTGGTGATTTAAAATTTTATAAAGACATGTAAAATAATTTATTTTCTAATCTAAGTAAGATGTCAGTGTTATGCTTCACAGGACAAGGGTACTTAAGGTTCTTGGGTGGTATAGCTAGCTGTCAGTTATAGTAGATGAAAAACACATATTGATGTTAAATGCTTCTTTGCTCTTGAATTAAGCATGTCTAACATTTTACTTGTTATATTAATTGGAAATTAATTCAAGTTATAGAACTCGGATCTATTACTTCCAGGTCTTTGTGTATTATGAATCAAAATCCTAGATTATTCCATCGAAGGAAGGGAACATTCAGAAGCTTAAGAGATGCCCTTTAAATATTTCCTTGTCATGCCTTTCATTTCCTGTTTTTCAGAGAATTATCAAGAGCTCATAAATAAACAATTTGCAAGAAATTAGTTCTATTCCTTTTTCCATCCCCCTACTCTTTAACTTCTTTGATGACGGTTTGATACATTTTTAGTCCTCGCTCCAAGCATGTGCCCATTCTGGGAGGTGGTGAGAGGCAGAAGAAGAAAGGTTTTAAGTTTCTTCTTTAGATCTGGTACTCAAGATATCATGGTGAGAACCCTGGTACACATGGCTAGTCAGGTGGGCAGACAGAAGTTGACAGTGAGCAGAGAGCCAAGTGTCCTGAGAGATACATTTTCTTTCAAACCAACACTGCTGGCTTTGAAAGAAGTACTAGGCTACTACAGTCTTCACTGTAGAAAAGATGAAGTACGTTCAAAGCTGAAGCCTGCCCTGCTGACTTTCTTCTATCAGAGGACCTGATGAAAAGGCATAGTCTGAGTTTGATTCACATGCACCCAGTATAACAGCTTCAATCCACAGACAACGCAAAAACAGCACCTGCCTTCTTGCAGTACTTGCCAATGATGTCTTCCACATCTTCATTCCTCAAGCCAAGACCTCAGTTGATTTGAAATCTAGGGAATGTAGAGTAACATTTTGTGGATGTTTTCTAAAAAGAAAGTGAAAAGTAAAATATACAAGGCGTGTGATATCATCACTTGTAACTTTGTCCACCCCCTACTCCCATACCATGTTAGCTGTCACTTTGCTTTTGAGCTTTTGTTACACCAGGTCTAAATACAATAGAATGCCTCAGCTGAATGATAAGCATGTCTTCCTATACCTGTTTATAGTACAGTGTTGCTACAGTTCAATGAAAAGAGAAATGTTATGCTTGGAGGAAACTAGAGGAACTAAATTAAACATGACAGAGTCCCACTGAATTAAAATTGTTACAAGAAAGGCCTCTTGTAGTCTTCCTGGACTTAGATGTATTAAGATAGGATTTTTCTTTTTTTGATTGTGGACTAAAAGATTCAACAGGAGCAATTTTTAAAACCAGTCTTTTCTAGAAGGACTTGCATGGGGATAACATTTATTTCTTAAAAGAATACTCTTAGAAAATAGACACTTATTTGTAAATAAGCATTTCAATCTGATATGTGGTAGCTATCGGTAGGATTATTCACACACCATTTCATTATATTTTCATAAAATATTTCAATTTTTCAGTGCATAACTGCAGGTTTGCTCTAACCTGTAGAATAGTTCCTCACCCTTCACATTTGTCAATTAGTTTTAACTGTGGGGTTTGGTCTGGAGTATGGGATCTTCTGTGCAAGATATTCAGCCTCTCATTAGTGCATTTATTGAATGTCTTGGTCTCCCGTTCTCAGACTCTGCTACTATCAAACACCATTCTCTCTTTTGATGCTGACAGCTGCCTACCAATAAGAGACAGGTTCGATTTTCCAGATGAAGATAACAGATTCAGTCTACAGGTTCTCCTTCTTGCTGCAACATTCCTACACTTCTTCCCTGATGTTGGGCAGCTCTGATGGTTCAGGCTCTGTCTGTGTGCCCATGCTCTGTGTTCACCTGGAAGGTGCTCCTATGTCCCTGGCATTTGGCTGTGTTTTCATCCTTCACCTGCTGAGCATGGTTTGCACAAAGTAGCTGTTGCTCCTGTGTCTCCTGCTTCTCTTCCAGACTTCCCTCCTCCATCTTTCAGCTCTAAAGTCCAAAGAGAAGGACTATGCAAACACACCCTGACAAGTATTTATGAATTTATTTCTCTGACACTCAGGAGATTCTTGCCTTACCCTTCATTTTTTCCAAACAAAAGCACAAACAAGCTAGGAAACCTGAAGGCATTTATTTATGCCCATAAAAATAATGTGTCAAGAACAGCATTTACGGGTCATTTTTTTGGACACCTTCTAATCTCTGTCTGAACTTAGGGCTTCAAGGGTTAAACTGGAGATGCGTTTCAACCTTGCAGTCAGTTCTGTTCGTAGGTCATTTTAAAATGTCAGCACTCATACTGCTAACTTATTAAATCTGATCTTAAACAGTCTAGTGCTTCTCAGTTTTAAAGTGAGCCTTTCAGTTCACCTACAAAATATACGGTTTTTTCCCTGACAGATGAATAATAAGCACACAGGAAAAATAGCTTTTATAACTGACTGGTTGAACTTGAAAGTGTATGTTTTGTATTCATAAAAATGTACACAGGCTGGCAGTGTCAAAGCCTTAAAAGGAAAGACCATTATGTCTTCTGCTAAATGCAGCTATGCTGCTAAATTGCCTGTGATCCCAGAGAGCATATCTTGCAAGAATAATCTATGTTTTCCTACTCAGTGGTAAAAGTCAGGTTCCCTTGAACAGTCTTCCTACAGCACTCCCATCTCCTTTACCTGACATGCAGTTTTTCAAATATTAAAGCACTTTTTCAAACTTTTTCTTGTCTCACAAAGGACTACTTGAACCTGTGTAAAATACAAGGGAAATAAAAGATTAACTAAAAGGATATGCAAATCAGGAAAAATTCTAGCTACATGGGTGATGCCAAACAGCATCAGACACACAAAAATTGAGACTTATTATATAAGCAAGTTTTAACACTTTCCTACTAGGTTGTTTTGAGAGTTGTTGGGCCAAACTATTGTGTAGAAAATGTGATCTGTTACCTGATTACAACCTGAGCATTCCTTTCAAGTACTTTTATAAGGCAACTTTATTTGAAATGGGGCAAGGAGTCTTCCAGCCCCATATGAACAAATCATACCTAGGGAGGATCATAGATATAAAATCATATCAAATGAATTTTACTGTCTAATGGTTGCCTGCTGGTTGCTTAATTTTTGCTTTTCAACAGAACTGTTGGGGTTTAGTCCATGATATTAGAAAGCAAATGTCCACCACTCAAAAGCTATTTTGCCAGTTGTAGGAAAGACACTGAAATTATTATGAGTAGAAGAAGTAATTCCTCTTTCATCCTGAAGTCTCTCAAGGCTAATGTTAAGCCACTACCATGCAACACCAAGCCTAATTTTTGGCACCCAGCCATAAGCTTTATCGTGTCATTTAATAATCAGTTTAGACCTTCTCCTCAGCATGAAGACATCTATTTCTTTGATATCCAAATGAGGGTATTAAGAACATAGTTCTGTGATATACTAGCATTGTTTGCAAAATGAGTCAATTGTTTAAAACAATGTTTTGCTAGCTAACTTTTTTTGTTACTTGGAACATTTTAGGGATCAGATTTATGGAGGAGCCTGAAATAACAACTTTACTGTTAGAATGAGGGGTGGAAAAGCAAGTCATTGTGCCACAGGGCAAGAATGACTTGGTAGAGGAAGAAATCTGAAAACAGCCTTCTCACAGTAGGAAACATCTATTTTGGACCAGATTCACAATTCATGTTTACTGAATTTCCATCTTGTTCTGAAAGTTGTTATTCAAAACCAGTCAAAACCAAATGCTATTACAAGTTTATTTGATGGACTGGAAAGTAGATGGATTTCACTGACAGGTGCATGATGAATGAACTTGGGAAAAGAAAATTAAAATAACAAAGTCCAATATATTGCTTACTTCTCAGAAGATAGATGCTTCTCGTCATTTATATTCAACATTCGCAGACAGCAAATATCCTTAACTATTTAATGAATTTTTGTCTATTTTAAGCATTCAAGCAAGTCATGTATTAAAAAGTGATGTAAACATTAGATTTAGACAAGAATTTTTACAATACCCAAGGACTTACCTGCACAGGAAAGAAGCCTACTTAGTTAAAAAAAAGGCTGTTGTTTTTTTTTTAATCTGTACTTATGGGATTTTCTAAGTCAGAAAGTTTTAAACAAAGCTATAATCTGTTATTCCAAAATTCTAACATTATATAAATGCAAATAACATCACAATCAGAGGAATGAATACATCATAAACAGTGTCTATGGAAAATGTTGAAGAAGAACGGTGCAGATAAAGGAAAAAACTCTCATTATGTCACTTTGAGAGTGTGTGATTGTAATAGTTCTTCCAGCATTCACCAGCAATAGATCTCATGGGAAACTACACAGGGAATAAACACAGAATCTCTCATCAGAAACAAACTGATACATAAAACTCTTGCAAGAAGCACTCAGAACAAGTGTCCTGAAGATGCAGTTTGAGAAGTTGTGGAAAGGAGCCTGCAGTGTTCTAAAGGCAGGAACCAGACAAGGAACATATTTTCATATCATATATGTTTTCCTGTCAGTACCAGACCCACTGCAAGTAGACCCTCAGCCTCCTGCCTCCAGTGTAGTTGTTCTGCCAAGCATTTTCCTCTTTTCCTCTCTACTTCACACAGAGAGGAAGAACCAAAATAATACAGAGGAGAGATTATACAAATAGATTAGCCAAAATAACATAGAGGAGAGAGTCCCAGAGCAAAAGGAGAGGTTTTGTGCCCTGACATACATGTACTGCTCTTGGAACCAAAACCTTGACCTGAGAGGCCAGAAGAGACTTCTGCCCCATGCATGTTACAGATAAGCTCACCATGCCTCAGTGGGTCACCTCAGTGGGACAGAAGGTGACCAGAGCACAAGTGGAATGAACTGTGCCTGACTTTCCTCTCAAAGTAATTCTTCCATTCGAGAGGAGAGAACATCACAGACACAAAAACTTGGTGAAGTAAAACAGCAAACCACAGAGATCAGGAGTCCTCCCAGACTAACAGGAGCATGCAAGATATTGGAAATTCCAATTTGAAGGTATCATGTCAGGAGGATCATAGTTAGTGGTTCTGGAGAAACCCAGTTTGATGTTTCATTTGATGTCAGAATCAGTTTGAGTTTTGTTTTATTTTCAGTTTTGTCCTTCTTTACAGACTTGTTGAGTTGCTTTCTCTTAAAGGAAAACAAACTGACTGCTGGAAAGATTTGTATGCAATGAATAGATAAAATGCTAAACTAAGGAAAGATCTGTGCTCCTACCTGGGTTATCTATAACTCCTTAATCTCTTAAAAAAAGTTGTGACCTTACATAGCTAACATTTCCCTCAATATGTCTGCTTGTGTCCCAAAACCAAGGAGATAAAACATCCTGATCTTTTCTTCCTGTTTTCTCCTCACACACTGGAAATCCACCCCAATGCTGAGTGGTTGGGTCTGTCTCTATGTTAGAGTATGCTCAGGAGGTTTGTCACTTGAGTATCTTCAGATTTCCAGACCACAAACCTATTCATCAACAGTTGTGGAATATATGATAGTCATTATATGATGTACAATAATGTTCAAAATGGAAAGCCTTGACTATTGTCTATCCAGCTGTACAGGGATAACCCATCTAGTTTAAATGTAACACAAAACAATTTCAGGTCTGGTTTATTATCTGATGTTTTCCTCCACTGAGGCCTCTCCTGCATTACATATTTGAAACAGTCCAAAAATTAAAAAAAAAAAAAAAAATTAAAAGAAGCCATAGAAAGCTACCAAAACAACTGTGTTAAAGCATTTACAAACATCAAGTAAAAACCAATCTTGGCTATTATTACACTGAACACCTGGAATTAAAAAATTTCTCAGGCTTCTACCAAAAAATTATTAGCTCCTAAATAAATATTGTTGAGATGTATTTAAAGACACCATTTGCAATTCACATCTGATTTACTTTCTAATTGAACAGTGTTCAGAAAAGTAGTAATAATGAAATACAAAATTCATCTGTTACTAATACTTAAAGTGATACAATGTCTTTGCATTTCCCACTTATATCCAGAGCATTTATGAAATCCTGAGCTTCCAACAGTGTTTCTCACATTATATTCAATTTGATTGAAGGAGGTGTTGAAGGAGGCTGAGGACTTAGTATACATGAAACAATAACATTGATTTAAAGGGACCCTGTGAAATGATTTTAGTAAATTTGTTTCTTTGTTTAGAATAGACAAAGTTCATGAGTAAGGGAGGCTTTATTAAAAAGGTTTACCTGAAGAGACATGCAGTAAATTTCTAATATAGATAATATCACTTTAAATGTCATATACACCTGCCAGAAACCCACTCTTAAAAACATGTCTCCAGACCTTATCCAGCTGAAACTGCACACAGCATACAGGATAAAAGTAGAGTGTTTATATCAGGAAGTTGAAACATATGACCTTGTTGGGATTTGAATGCGCTTTGTAGGAGTTTTATCATCCCCAGGGTCTTTGCATACCAGTTGGTAAAAGTTCAATTGAACTTGGTTATTATTTATACTAATCACATAGCATAAGTGTTAATAGTTAAAAAGGTTGATATTTGAAGCTCAAATCTTTCTTCTGATTTGTAGTGCATTTATGAAACAAATACACTGAACAGAGAGAACAAAACACGTTTTAAAAGTGTTTAGACACGTTTAAATATCTATTATTCCTTTTTTATAGGATCTGTGGACTACTTATATAAGAATTATTAACCACTTGCATAGCTTTTTTATGCTCACAAAACTATTTCTAGAAAGAAAGGGTCATGGGTATGCACGTGAAAACATTTATATCACATTTATGCAACTGGCTTGAAAACACTGTGTGGGTTTGTGGGAAAAAACAGCCAACATCTGTGAGAGACTCCCTTTAGCAACCAATAAACTGAACTGTGTAAATAAACTACTGAATTTATTTCAAGACATAGGTAAGAAGGAAGTCAGTTCAGAGATTAAATTATTGAAAACAACTAGAGATCTGGCTGGATTCATCTGTGTTTGCATCCTTTCATATTCATAAAACTTTAGAGGTAATCTAGGTAGCAAAGTCAAAACTTATTTCAGCCTGCTGTGTGGCAGGGATCTTGTTCATCCAGTCAGGTGAATAGCAGCTAAGGTATTTGATGACAAGTTAGGCTCAGAATGGAAAATTCATTGGAAAGCCATCTTATTTCATTTTTCTCCTTCATATTCTCTTGTGATATTAGCTGGATATTTTCAGGCACAAATATATTCCCCAAACCAGGTCAAGGACACTGATGAGAGAAGCTAGGATTTGGCAAATTCTGTCTGACCAGCTCTGCAGATGAGAAAAAATCCAAGTCTGTTCATGAATAATCTGCAAATACAGAAGGAGGCTAAATTTGTCAAACAAATTCTTAACTCTACAGTGTTTGCTCAAAGCTACTCCCTTGTTCCAAATGCCTGTTAGTCTCAGCTGGTGTTCTTTATGTACTCACTATAGGAAAAAAATCCATACTGGGAATAATTGAGATGCTATGAACTTCAGAGTAAAGAAGTTTACTAAAAGTTTCTGTGCATGTATACATGGATTTGACTCTGGTAAAATGCTGGTGCTTCTGCAGTCTATCACAGGAACAGTTTAACTTGAACAAAGGAAAGTCACTCTGAAACAAAGAGGTCTCAGACCCTGTGGCGCAGCAAGCCTAGGACTTCTCCCTTATGTCTGACTCTCAGACCCAAAGGCCAGTCAGCCAAGCTGAGCAGACCCTCTCCATATATCAATATGTGCTGCAATGTCCCACATGTGTGCACTTGTACAAAGTCACCCATGTTTCAACTGGCTTCTGCAGGTACTGTCTTATGATGGAAAACAAGTATCCATCAGCCTGTATCTGTCAGCTGAGGAGAGACACAGACTACAGGCATCCTCATGTTGGTCCCTACAGTAGCTGAAACACAATATATGGCACCCAGTATTCATGTTTTTGTTTTTTCATTTTACTCATGCTTGACAGGCCCTAGGAAAACTAGTATTTTTATTATTTACTGCTATGGAGCTCTCCAATACAACAGTGCTGCAATTTTAAGTTGGAAAAGTATTGCTTCAACTTTAGCAGTGAGTATACAACCCATCTATTCTTTTTTCTTACTTAGTTTCTTCTCATTTAGATAGGATGTGACTCTAATTTGGGGTAGTTTCCTTGCCTTCTACGATGCCTGGATAATGTCTTTAATTTGGGTATTAGACTGATTTAGTTAATTGATCATAGTACACTCTCAAGGCCTCACTAAAGCTTTCATGGACTTCTTACATAGTACTTAGCATAACTGTTCAACTGGCAGAAAGAAAGTCTTATCTTCTCTCCCCAGAGGTAGCTAATCTAGCCTCTAAATCTAGTCAAACTTGCAGCAACTATTGAAAAACTACACAGAATGTTGTAAGATCCACAAGCAAACTTTTCCCTGCTAGTTTTCAGTTACTGATTAAGTCTTGTTTTCTTTTTTTTTTTTTTTCAGTAACAAATGGTGACTGATTAAAGCTTTTCACTGCAAATCAAAGGCATTCATCCTGTTTTCTGTAAAAATTGGGGTAGTGACAAATCCACAAATGCTTTGCCTGAATCTGTTCTTTGGAAGAACTACAGCTTGGACCAATGTATGTGTTTGAACATTATAATATATTTTATCCACTGCGTGACACTAAATACAATTACAGGAAGAAGTTTAGCCTAGTGCCTAAGCAAACTAGACCCCTGCTTTCTCTGGTTTGGGTCTGCCACTGAGGTTTCAAAGGTAATTTACAATTTTGGAGGCATTCATTGTTTAAAAGCTAAAGGCTCCCTGTGTTTGGAAAGCAGATTATAAAATGCATATGAAGTTAAAGATCAAATTTTAAGGCTGCTCTAAAACTTCTTCAAAGCACTGCCACTGATTTCAGCAATCTTTGTGTCATTTTCTCAGGCCATTACTTTTGTGGCTATCAGTTGGTAGCAGAAGACAGATGAAACGAATGCTTTGGACAGGCAGAACAGTTAAGTGGAGCTACAGGTCAGAAAATTTATGTTCTGACCCTGCATCTGCTACTGATGTGAGCCCTGAAAAATCACTACATCCTTCTCCATCTCAGAGGTAAAATGGAATTATACTTACCCACCTTTTAAAGCACTGAACTTTGTGCTCCACCAGCAGTAATCATTCCATGACTGGGAGGCTTAATTATTTGAAATACTTTGAGATGTAAGATGGTCTGAAAGTATGAAGTGTTATCATTAATAATAATAATGAAAGTGAAAAAAAAATTTCCAGTAAATTAACACAGAACCACAAATCAGTTCTGATCTTGTGGGTTTTAAGCATAGCATTTCTTCCCAAGGGCTACAGTATGATCTTTCCCCCTTCATTCATTTCAACCAACAGTTAGGTTCAGATTGCTTTTTAAATATTTAATAACTACTTGGGACATTTTATTTTATGGTGATTCCACATCGTGCATCCCTGGGCTTCTTAATTCAGCACCAGATTTTAGAACAAACAGAGCCAGTTAATTCCTCTGTGTGTAGATCAGACAACCAACTCTCCCTTGGAGTCTCCTGAAGGTCAAGTGAAACATCCAAAGGAGATTTTTTTCATTTTTCACACCCTTCTTTCCACCCACCATCAAATCAAGCAAAGCTTCTCTTAATCATTATCAGGGAGACAAAAAGTTATCGTGCAGAGCAATGGACCGGAATTTCACACTCCATTTGCACAATAACTCTGAGGGCTGCTAATGTGCTGTTTGCTTTTTAGCAGGCATCTCTGCAGTCATCACTGAAATGCATTTTGGCACTGCTCCCAGGGCAACTTAACTATTTATGACAGCTTGTCTTGAAGTGCCTACATGAACATTAGGATGTCCACAGCAATCTGCAAATTGACCCATCCACATGGCATTTGAGATCAGATGGAAGGAGCTTTAATAATGTAATGAAAGTTAGGGTAGACATCATTTTTAATTTATCTTTTTTACTTTCTCTCCAATTTTCCACCCTATCTTTTGGCCAGGATATGTCAAATTATTAAATCCTCCCATATTAACAGATGCTAATGATCTCTCTCTCACTTGGACTGTTTTATTACACATTCAGTCAGACAATAAAGGGGAAATATAAACCCTCACCCTATGTAAACCATTTTCCTCCAGAGAGTGAACCTGCTCCACCAGACCTGGCTGTTTGCTTATTGTCCAAGTTGAGTGATGCATGAGTAATTTAAAAGGCAGACATTCTTCCCGACAGCTTTCATTTTCATGCTGCTCCAAAGTTCAGAGGTGGATTTTATTCTCCAACTTTTATTTCAGCTTTTTTTTCCTCCTAGAAGCAAACCTGCCTAATAAAACAACATTTTCAGGCACATCTAATAGCAGAGAAGAAAAAAAAACATTCAACTGAGGCCCAACTTCAGCCTTCTACAGGAGTGACAAGTTATGTCTGGAAAGTTCACTATGATGAGAAAGGTCATAGCTCCTAACTCTGTTGCTGATTTATTCACGGGGCAGCTGGAGTTAAGCTACCTCACCTCATCAGGCCATACTTTCTCTCTCAAAGATTGATGTGTATCAGAAGCTGTGAGAGAGGCAATTTGCTACAGAAAGTTAGAGCAGAGGAAGATAGAGAAAAAGAATGAGTTACTTCCCATCTTTGCAACTTTGTGTCCCTTAACCTGGTTAAACTGTAAATACTTTCTGTAGATATTGGCTTTAAATACATGGCTGTGTAGTACATATTGGAATTTTCCCCATGACCCATCTCCTGAGGTGATAATTGTCTTCCTCTCTCTCTCCCACAGGGTTAACAATATTCCCATATCTCTCTTTGCTAGGACTTTTCCTTCCATGGATACCAGTCGCTTTTTCCCTCCAATTCTCAATCTGATTACCATAATTAAATAACATTGGAGTCACTGATCCTAGCTTGTTCTCTGAAGTTTACTGCTTTTGCTCTAATGAAAAAAAGGGTCTGTGTATTGCAAAATTGTTCATTTTTCTTGTTATCGGGAGATTCTAACAAAATAGTCTATAATAATAGCCTTTTTTACAATCATAAACCACAAACACACATTTAAGCCTATATATATGTATGATTTTTACATGGATCCATAAACCATCCAGAAAAGTGTGACCTCAGCTTCAGTAAGACCTCCATGTCCTACCATTGCAAAAATGTTCATAACCTGAGAAATACAGAAGCATTCAGGAGTAAAGGGAATTTTATTTGGTCCCCTTACAAAAAATCCCTGTATATTTCAAGGTGTGGCCAGTTTCCAAGTTAAGGTGTAGGTCTGTGAAAGCAAAGTAGAAGAGCAGTATGCTCTGAGAAGGTGCCTATCTAGACAAGTTGTCTTAAGTTGTTCTACTATTCCTGTCACTGGTGCCACTCCACCATTGCTATCACCTGCAACCCGAATGGGCTTCATGAGAAGTGCTTGTTTTAGGAAGTGCTGTGGCTAAAATGCTGACCATAAGTCTGATCTAGTTTTTCTCTTGCTCTTGTGTCAAGAAGACTAGCACCAGTCATCACAGGGGCTGGGAGAATTCAAGGAAAGGGGTTACAGTGTGGCCAAGGACAAACACTACTCTGAGTAGCATGGCAGTTTGCTGCGCATGGCTTAAAAAAAAAAACCAGCCAGAAAGCTGACTTCATGGTAAAAAAAAATGATAACTTAATTTAAAAATGCATTGGTTTTGCCCTTCAGAGAGAAACAATTGAATTTTATTTGCTATGGAAAGCTTAATTTACTTCTGATTGTATGCATGCTAGAGAAGGCTAAGCAATACATAGCTCCTCATGCCTGAAGAAAAATGGCAGAATAGAAAAACCTCAGCTGAAGGCACCTGAGGTGACAGGAGCCATGGGAGGGCAGGGCCCCTTGCTGCCACCCTCCACAGGGTAGGATCAGCTTTCATCAGCACATTACAGCTTTGTACAACTAAAGATGCTCTTATACAATTGCTAAAAGCAGTGGTCCTGATTTTTGAACAGTAAAATATCAGTCTCTTCAGCCTTGTCTTAAAATGGGCTATAAGCTACGACCATTAATTTCACACAGGTTTCTTGCATAAAGTGTCTTTTTATAAAGTTTCACTGCATTCAGTATCCTAGAAAAAGACACTTCTGAAATGCAGTATTGGTCTGGAGAAGATCATCCTGGAAAGGTTTTGTTGTTTGGGGTTTTTTTACTTCAGTTTTATTTGGGTTGGCTTGCTTGTTTGTTTAAAGAAAGATGGGCAAAGAACAAGAAACAGAGTTAAGAAAAGGAAATTGTTGTTGCCTTAATCTCAGACTTTCGACAAGAGGCAACGTTTCCTGTGATTTAGTATGGCGGATGGAATTGTATCTTCTGAGAGAGATTGTAGATTACAAAACCTTCCTTCCTTATGGCTGCAGACATTAGTCAGCCCCAGCTTACTCAAGACAGCAGCAGAGATTCATTCCACAACTGTAATAATTCACAAAATAAAATGTTTGTTGGTTTTGGGTTTTTTTCCCAAAGACCTGATCTAGTGTTGGTAGTCTCAGCAATAAAGCTTTCATTGCCTAAGGAGTGGTGTATGAAACAACAGCTACAAAGAATTCATCCCATTCCTGTCTTCCTGGACTGACAAATACGAGATCTATTGTGTCTGAACAGCATTCCTGAACTTAGCAATGTGAGTTGTAGTGGCGTCAATTTGCTTTGGTTGCTTTCAGTCTCTTTTAAAGGGAAGTGTGGCCTGACAGATTTTATTTGGGTTAGTTTTTGGTCTTTTACTCAATCCTTGCTGCTCCAGAGAGATCACTCCAGCAAGCCAGCCTAGTCAGCTCACCGTCTAGTCTTTTATATACTGCCCAAAGAGAAGATAAAGGTAGAGGAAATAAGGAAGATTGTTTCTCACATCTGAATAGAGTCTTAGTCTTAGTTGCAAAGTTTACATCTCCATCACATAAAGAACCTCTTTCACTGGAGAGTTTGGAGCCTCCCAGCTGGTACATCACTAAGACAACTCAGATCATCTCTTGAAAGACAAGGCAAACTGGTCTGTGTTCACCATCTCTGTGACACTCATGGTTTTATAGATCTCAAGTCATCCCTTTTCCAGGCTCAAAGAACCTCTGGACTCACAGTCACTCATCATGTGAAAACAAATCCCAATTATTTTCTGAATATTTTCTAGTTCTATTATATCTTTTTTAAGACCATCAGAACAAGGCTGCACACCACACAACTACAGCATGGATTTCTCGAATGGTATAATGTTGCTCCTTATTTCATTCACTCACTTGGCCCTAATGACTAGAATATACTTAAGACTGTTGCTCAGTACTGCCATAGTGTTCCCAAAATTTCTTATTCTGTGTGAAACATCTCAATCTTGCATGATCACAATAAGCTTAAAGCCCATCATTTTGTATAAATCAATATCAACCATATAAATAGTTAATTTTATATTATGAAAGGAACTATATAAATGAGAAACTTTGTCATCTCTTTGAGGCATATCCATAACTTCAGCTCAAATATGCTCCAACATGCCCTCATGTTTTGATCTAATATTCAAAGAACATTCTAATGGGATGGAAAGTATATATATCTGTAAATAAAGAATAAACAAATATTTAAAAAAAAAATTTTAAGCTCATGTAGCATTCATGGAGAATAAGGGCTGACAGTTCTGGGTGAAGATGAAGACTACTTCTTACAGAATGGAAGTAGAGCAAACCTTCCTTACTCAGTCTGCCCTCAATTAGAGCTGGGTGAATATTTCAAAAGTGTTTTGGGTTCCAGTCTTAACTCCTCATCTATAGGAAATGGACCTGATACCTGTAAAGGACCTTCATGATATCTCTGGAAGGCCAACCTGACTCAAAGGACTGCTGGTTGGTTAGACAAACACTTAACAAGCTCAAAATAATATCATCTCATCTTTTCTGTATGCAAATTTTCATTAGAAAGTTGTGGTTATCAGCATGCTCAGATTCCTGCTATTGTCCATGTGAAATTAGAAAAATAAAATCCTTCTGAAACCTATTCCATTCCATCTTCACTTGTTATTAAAGCTGGAAGTAGCCAGCTCTAATGCTGATTTTCCACCTGTCAACTTTTGCAAGTCCAGCTATACACATTCGTCTATCTTTCCTGCATCCCTCTCTGCATTTCCCAAAACGTGTAGTATGCATCAGGCTTCCCTCCCATCTAGGCTGGAAGAAAAACACCCTCTGATCCTGTGAGTCTGTGTAGGAACAATTCCCATGGCCAGCTGATGGTAGTCTCCATCCACTGCTCCAAGTGCCTCAGGGAAGCCAAGAGGTGTCCCAGCATCGAGTGGCTGCAGCTAAGCCCTTATTGTCTCCTTTGGACCTCAGTAACTTTTGAGAAGATAGGACTGCTTGCTTCTGCATATAGTTTTTAAATTCTTTTTAGTCCTGAAGGCAGCAGTGAAATTAATAAAATTGTCTCAATTTTTTTAAAAGTACAGATAAAACACTTCATCATGTAGGCATGCCTTTACTGTGCACAATTTAAACAATTTAAATTTTTTATAAAAGATAAGTTTTCTGGTTTTTGAAATTGACAATGTCAAAATGTGAATGATGAAAAGCATGAAGGCTGTATATATATATATCTGGAACTGAATATAAAAACAGCCGTGAAAAATATGTGAGTATAAATGTCCCTCCTTGCATTTTATAATCTAAAATCCAAGAGGTGACGAGATGTCAATGAAAAAAAAAGCCAATTAAGAAAAAAAAAAAGGGGGGGGGGAGGGGAGAAACCAAACAAAACTAAATTTGCACCAAAATGTAAATGTGCTACTTAATTTAAACTATTAGAAACCATATTCTTTCAGCTGCTGAAAAGCTTTTGCAGATAAAGATGGGGGAGGTGAAGAGGGATTAAGCACTGAAAGAAACTAAGATGCCAAAAGAAATGTAGAGCTTGTGTGGGGATCAGGGACTCTTTTCTCAGCAATGTGTTCATAAATTTTATCCTGGGTGTATATTGTGAGCAGAAAGTCAAGGATTTAATATTGCTGGCAGTAAGCCAGCAGCATGTTGGGAAGGTTTTATATTAACTCCCTACATACCACTCTGCTGGTGCTCCTCAAATCGACCTGCACAGCGCCTTGCTACATCCATTCCAGCTCCCCCCTACCCAGACCTATTGAACCAGAGGGGGCTTATACAACACCTTGCTACTCCATCCCAGAAGGTCACCAGTGACTGCCATCCACACCATAATTTTCACGTTCTTCTAAAACACCCTGAAGTGTCTTTTGCTAAAGCTCATCTCCTTCATGCCAACTCCCCATGACTTTTTGACTTTTCATCCCTGTTGCTCTCAAAGCAGCCAATCCTGTTACTCATTTGTCAGAGGAAGAACATTGGAAACCACTCACCCAGGCTGAATTTGAATTAAAGTCACTTGAGCCATTCAGCCTGTAAGAATTATTAATCTCACCTATCTGGAATTCCCATTAATTCCCTAGACAAAAAGTTACTCATTAAAGTTATGCATATTATAATATGCATATCTCATAGCATCAAAATGCTAAAATGATGAAGGCCATAAAAGTAATCTGCAGATACAGAGGGAATGCTAGCTCATAACAGTATGAAAACTGAATAGCATGATATATTTTGTCTAAGCTGAGCTTGGTAGTTGCCTTGTTGCATTAGGAATGTATTCTGAATATTTCCTTAACCACAGGAATATCATTCATGCCAGTGCCAGATTCAGTCACTTAAGGACTGACAAATATATTACCCTGAAGACAATTCCAATGACATCAAGGAGGGCATAGATCATGTTTTGGGTTTCTGAACCACAGTGAATTCACCTGTCTGCTCAGTGAAACATAAGATAGTGCCTAAAAAGAATAGGAATTTCCATTTTAAATAGTTTGCAGTCACGCAACATGATTCTCTTCCTACTGAGGACTAACTTTGTTTCATTAGAACTCCAGTAGACATCACCTATTTAAGCATAGAGATTTGGCAGTATATGCACTTCCATCAGTCCTGGTTTCTAGGTCACCCAGCTTAAGGTACAGCCTAATTGCATAGGGAATTGTCTAATCAAGATGACTGGGCTGGAGCAGCTTGGAGGCATCAAAGCCGGCTCCCTGCCTTAGGACATGGTTTCCAGCCACAGGATTACTGTGTTAGCTATGTTTAGCAGAGCTGAACAGAGTGAGTCACAGCAGAAATTACAGTATTTGAAGTGAAAGTCCTACTGAGTGATGTTTTGTTGAAAGAAATGCTCAAAGTTTGCATTTGAGAACCGAAGAAAGCACCTTCTGATTTTGAGAAAAAGTGAAAGAATATAGAAAAGAAGAAAAACACTTGCCATGAGACTGCAAAGATTTTCAAAAAGAGAATACATCAGTAATTTTTTTCCCAGTTCAAATCCAAGTAAAGGTTAGTTGCAATACTTTAGCTTCGAAGTAAGCACATAAATAAATTATAAAACTACACATATTTTTTATAATGTTTTCATATGAAATTTTAATAATAAGCCCATTCTTCCTGCCTTTGTCAGTAAAGCCTGTCTTTGGCCAATGCATGTTTTATTATTTTGAGAAAAGCAATTAGCTATTTAGCTGGAAGTGCTAAACTCAAGTGTCACTGAAAGGAGAATGGGAAAATCTTCTCTCTTAGGAGCAAGCAATCTAGTTTTTAACAAAGACTGAACTCTAAAACTTTAGCTGAAGGCAGCAGAATAATCTAGCTTATACATGGTAATGGTTTTTCTCACCTGGATTTCTATTTTCCAGTCATCAACTCTTCATTCAACCTCTTTCAAAATCATTTCTTAGTTCTATGAAACACCGGTTCCTGAAACATGAATTTTGTTATTCACCCCCAGGAGGCAGCTCAGCTAATTCTGTATAAATCAATGAGTGGAAACAGATTCTACGTGAATCAAACAGGTACCCAAAGATTCTTCTAATTCTATGATAATCCTCTGGTGTTTATATTTTGTATGCTTGTTTATACAGCAGTGAATAAAATATGTATGTGCCTGTAATCACAGGATAGCAATGTCCTTTCATGGACAGTATCAGAAAAATGCAAGGCTTTTGTCACCTTCCTTATTAGTTGGAGGTTCTCCACCTCACCATTTATATGTTAGCAGTTGTTTCAAAGCTAGACTTATACCACCAGTGTCTACATAGGGCCTAGGTTATGTTTACAAACTTAATAAAATATATAATGATAATTTTGTTTGCAGTGGCAAACCCACTACTGGAGGGTGCCCATAGGAACACAAAAGAAAGCTGGAAAGGTTCATAGGAAAGGAAGCAAAGGAGAACAATGAAAAAAAATAAAGCTGAATAGATTCACCAGAATTACCTGAAGTGAAATTTTGGCATGGTGCAATTATCCACCCACAAATCAAGTGCACTACCTGTAATGGGAGCCCTTGCAGACTTTGCTAAGGTGCAACAACAGATTCTGTGTCAAAAGGAAAATGCCACCTACAGATTTCTAACATCCATTCAGCTGTAAATGTTCTTTCTGGGCCTCCTCAGTCAAACACTGTCTGCCTGAGCCTGGTTATCTAACAAGATTTGATGAACGTATGCTGCAAGACAGTACTGCTTAAGAAAAAAATGTTCTTGATACTATTACAAATGTTCCACAGCTGTGAGTTTTCCCAAAAGAGAAACTGTCTTTACAGTAACTATTGTGAAAAAATCCTGACACATGTTAAGGTTTTCATATCCTATTTATACCACAGTATCTTTCAATCTCTTTAAAATTCCCTTCTTGCCTGCTTGCAATGTATTTTGCAGCCAGCTCCATGAAAGTACTGTCACTTCACCTACTGCCTTTCTTCTTAAGGCTGCTGGTAACCCTACTGTGAAGAAGGTGAATATTAACCTGTGTATACATCTGGCTGTGATATGGTTCTCCACAAACACTACCTTGATACACAAGAATTCTCATTTATGTAGAGCAAACATGTTAAGATTAAAGATGCACCCTCATTTCTCCTCACATACCATGCTAATTCAATCAAGTATCTTTTTTTAATTACCTCTTATTCTGGAAAAAGAAAAGTAATACAGAATTTGATGAAGTCTTATGATATATGTCAAGTGTAGGCTGGAAACAAACCTCTTGTAAGTGCTAGGACTTCCAGAGTGCTGTGCCATGTGACTTAAAATAGCAGCACCAATGAATCATATTCGTTCCTTTCAAAATTATGTAATTCTTCAATCCAGTGACATTATACAGTACCTTTAAGAGACACTTAGTAGGATAAACTACTTGTTATCTGCAAACAAGGTTCCTCACCTTCTTAGGTTCCAAACAAATAATCTTAGATTAGTTGACTATTTCAAGATCAATTTACATAGCCTCAGAATAGCAGAAAATTAATTCATGAATAGGAATTGACCAGGTATAATTCCAAAATCGCAGTTATATAAATTTTTAAAAAGAATGAACACTGCTTTAAAATATTCGTGAAAAGCTAAAATATCTTTATTAAATGAAAGATACTCTGAATATCTGTAAAAATTGTGGATAATTGCCATGTCTTCCATAAAGCATTAAATAGTCAGAAAAACAATTATTCAACTTAGTGGCTCAAGCACCATGAAAAGCAGGATTTGGATCTGAGCTCTTATTCTAGTTCATCCCAGTAATTTTATTCACTTAAGCCTATTAGAGTGGGTCAAGAAACCTCCTGGAAGAAAGAGTTTGTGAAATGTTTGGCACTTGCTTCTTCTTCTTGGACACTCTGGGTCAAGGAATAGATGTAGAATTTGATCAGGAAAAAAGGAAACAGGAATTTTTAGAATGCTTTCAACATTCGTGACTTATCAGAAGTCCTGCTTGAGACTGAGTTGTATATAAAGTTCAAGTGGGATTGACTTTGAGCATAAGCAAGCTGAAAAAGAAAGTTCAGGCTGATGCAGGAATTCATTGAAGTCTCATTTCAAAAGTTCTAGATAGGAATTTTATTACGGTCAAATCATTTCCAGACAAAACCTCTGAACTAAGGCATTCAAAACACCTCTGGACTTTCTGAAAAATCTATCTCTTGGGACCTCAATTTCCCATTCCTTCTAAAAATGATTATAATCTAGGAAATGTTTCAATTCAGGAGTAAAATTAATTCTCTGCAACTTTCTCCCCTAGTATATGTACAGAAAATATGCTGATTTCTTCATCAAAAAGCAGCATCACTAAATAAAGCCCCACACAGAGATCTTTCTCCAAACATGGAAACATTTCAATGGCAGCTTTGTAAACTCCAGAAGATAATGTATTCGTTCTGATCAGTGGTTTGAAGCTCAGAAGAACTTGTTTTTCTGAAGTTGTTTCATTGTGCTTTTGAAAACAGAAGGGCATCAGCAGAGAGGCAGCTGCTAAAATGGCTCAATCCACGGTGAATGTCCTAACTACCAATGCCATGCCCTTTGGTAGCTAGTTAAATCTTTTCTATAGTGTGGAATACCTCCAAAAGGAGGAATTGTTTTGGTCTGGTTTTTTTTAAGCACTATTTGGGGACAATCACTTAAGAAATTATATTCCTCTGTTCAGTCATTTTGTGTTGATCCAATTGGATCAGCCAGCAAGTAAATTGGTTTTCTGTCCTCACTGCTGCTGGCCCACCTTTCTCCCTTCCCCCATAATTCAGCAAGCAAACCAAGAAGTCAATTGTTTGCACAGCCCCATGTGAGGTTGTTCACCCCATGCATACTGCATGTGTTTCACCTCCTAATTTGTACTCAAAGTTCTTCCTTTCAGGAACCAAAACTCATAAACCTGTACTGAAATGGATTAAAACCAGTAGCTATTGAAACAAGTTGGAGAATTAATCGAATTGTCTCTCTGACTTTTTCCATTTGGAAAGAAAAAGGTACAGTCTCCATCTTATAACTGTGTGCCACTGTATACCAATGAGCTTTTAGCCAAATTCCATGGTCTGTCTTTCTGAACATGCAATTGTTTGTCTTGTATTCCACATTTATGGGTGTAAAAGATTTTTATGGATTATTATGGATACGACATCAGTATTCACAGACCTCACTCTCCAAAACTAGGAGTATTAACCAAATTATTCTATTAATCAAATATTATTCTATTAACCAAATATTATTCATCCTACTGCAGTGGGAAGCCACCAGCTGGAGCAACCCTTTTCAGACCAGGCATTGCCATTCCAGGTCTTTCTGGGGCTTGCTTGCATTAACCCTCAGTGACAATAGGACTAGATGATTTGAGGAGGTCCCTGATGGGTCCAGCCTTTGGCTCCTACTTCCAGACTTGCACTTTCCCAGGGGCATGCAGCACAGTGCTCTCAGCCCAACACTACAAAATGCCCACCAGCCTGAACCAATTTGGGCTCCTCCAAGTCTTGGAGTAGTCTCTGACTGCTCTCCAACCAACTCTTTTCATGAACAGAAGCCCACAGAGGCACCTAGAAGCCGTAAATCCTTCCTAACAAATACATATCCAGCAAGCCCCTGATAACTGATGCCTATCCATAGTCACACTGGCCTTCTAATGGATAGTTAGTGATATTGGATTTTCTTGAGTCTTGTGTGGGTTCATCAAAGACTTCAAGCTGACAGTTTAAGTTCATTTCAGTTTCAGGGAAAATAACAGTCCACAATCACATTCTTGGATTTGATTCACCAAATCTCTTTTGTAGAAGAAGTAAAACAAATGTAAGAGAAAGATTTTTGCGTAATTTTTTTTTCTATTTCACAAAGTTTTTGTTTCACTGGCTTAGTTTTAGTCTCAAAACAGATGCACATAGACATTGCAATGAGTACTCTGACCAGTTAACTCACAAAGCCTGCTTCTGGCACTGCATGCACTTAAAACTCCACACCATGAAAGTTGACTCTTCCCCTCAAGGAAATGGGAACACACATTGTTTGGAAAGCAAAAGAAGGCAAGCACAGTGCACTGAAGCATAATGAACAAAACCTCATTAGTCACATCTGTCTTCAGGACAGCTCCCAACAGTAGGAGGAGGTTACGCTCAGTATCAGCTTTCTTCATCTGAGTACTGGAGTAAAATCAGCAGGACCATCTTTCCCCTAAGCAAATTCAGATGTCTTAGACAAAACAACTTCTTGTACATGTTCCACTCTATCCCTGCCTGACACCCCTATCCTGCAGACAAGGACAGAATTAATTTTCCATTCTCTATTCACAGCAAATAAAGAATACAATGTTCGCTCTGCATCATTTTCATCTTTCATCTTAATTATCACTGCGGAGACTACAGAAATCATTATCTTTATTATGATGAATGTCCAATTAGCATTTCCCATATAAATTTCAGATCATGAAGGAGGCTGTAATGGATAATGCAAATTCCTAATGGTCTTTTTTTTTTCCTAGCTGAAAAATTGAGGTGCTTAACAAAATGAAATTTAATCTGAGCCATTTTGAAACAAGTCAAGAACTTTAATTACTTGACAGGGAGGAGGGAAAGAAGAGACTGAAACTAAATCTTAAAAATGGGCATATTTTAAAAGACCTTGCTTTTCCAGCCCATTTCTCAAGCTTTCTCCTCCAGATAACTAAACACTTGTCTGGTTGTGCTCGATAAGTTTTAAACTATTGTGAAAGCTGATAGAAGCAATTTCTTTTATTAGTTCTACCATTTACTAAATCAAAAAAATTATTCCAAGTAAACATCCTGTTGTCTCTAATACAGTATTTTAATCGATTCCTATCCATCACATATAGTGTGAAATTGGCAATAATTACATCATTGCCATTGCAAGGCAGTAAGAGACACAACTCCTCCATGGTGCTGGTTGAGGCACAGAGGTGTGGGTAGAAATATGACAGCTGAATTCCCTTAGGATGGTTTTGGGTTGGGGAAAATTAATTCAGCTGGCCATTTTAGAAGCTTCTCAAGTATTACTTGCACATAGGAGTAAACAAATCATGGGGTCCATATAGTCTAGCTTGTCATCTTTAATTATGAGTGGTAACTATTTCCCTGAGCCAGGAAAAAGCAGATGCCCTTCTATCCAAGGCCGCAGATAATTGTAATGATGCAAAGGAAAAGTATACCTGGTCCAAAAGTGAAGTAGGGAACAATTGTCTAGACCCTTTTGCTTTTTTTATCACCTCTTTCTTTCTTTTTTTCCAGAAAATTTTTACCCCTTCTTCTAGAACACATTGCCTGGAAATAGCTCTTCACACTTTCCGAGAGCCTTATCCCACGGCATGAATGAACATACACACCTGCATATACACACCCCCACATACTCTCTCTCTTTTCCTCTTCCCCCCAGACTTTCCTGTCCTTTACCAATAGGTTCCAAGATACAGGTTCAATATCTTGCTGATGAGATATGGAAGTAGAGGTGCTGCATTGGCTTCATGAACTGCAGTGAAAGAACTTGGCAGTCTTGGGATGGTCGCCTTCAGAAAATGCCATTTCAATCAACAACCAGGGTAAAATTGTTCCTAGGAAGTAATGACTTAAAACATAAAATTTCTCCTTTATAGCAAAATATTCAGTTAATTACCAAGCAAATTGTCCCTCTAGGAAGGTATTATTTTCTAAGAAGAAGCTGTTCAATTATTTGTAGTGTGATTTTTTACAGTCTGTTCAATCTTTATTCTGATCAGGACATGAAACAGAACTCCAAGAATTTTTACTTGGCTTTGATACTGGTACAGGCTGCTTGTACCACATAGTTTTGCTGCATAACAACTTTTGATATATGTCAATCATTTATCATTCTTTTTAGGCCTTCTTGGGTCCATTAAGTGAAGGAGTATAATTATTGATGTTTCGTTACTGCATTATAGTATGATATAGATCTAAGTTTAATTCTAGCATATGTGGTAGATGCATGATATTGAATTAGAAGAACCTTATCAGCCCCAGTTATTCTAATTTCATTCTGTGTGTTTAATATTCATATAAATGTGTAATTCAGTTCTGAAACCTCCTTTAAGCTTCATCTCAATCATGTCAAATGGCACCAAAAATTATTATTCATCTTGAAAAGAACTTCTTCACATCTATTTGCATAATGATTTTCACTATTTTTCATTTGTTTTTCTCCCTGAGAAAGAATCAGGGAAGATTATCTGAGTGGCTCTGATTTCATCCTTTTATATTACCTTGTTTCTTTTGTTTTCTGCAGCTGTTGAATAGACACCATGCCTCTTTACTGAGGAGATTTTTGTGTTTCTAATATTTCTTTTACACTCTTTTCCTGATGCTTTTTTTATGCATTTGGGTGTTGAGAACTACAGTCCATCTTTTAGGCGACCATGAATTTCCTTACTCTAGGGTCATGTCTCCACTGTGCCATAATTACACAGCATGACTGCTCCCTTCCTTCACTTATGGATTCCTTACAGGTGGGAGATCTGTGTTTTGAGTGCACTGTGACAGATTTACAAAAGCTTCAACTGACTTTGGAGTCATTTAGACCAGAATCATACATATGATGTATATAACTGAGCTTTACAGAAAATAATTGACATCTTTACAAATTAACTACAGGGAATGCAAGCTAAGATAATGAACTTCTATGTATAATTTTCGCTGTTTTCTAATGACACTGTACAGCTTTGCTCTTTGGGGTTTTTTTGCCCACTATTCTACTTCAATATAGTTGAGAGAAAAGTAGAATTATTCAAGTTTTAAATTTTGCTAAGTTTCATGACAACAATTAGTAAGGCACCTTATTAATGCCATTTAGGAGAGTAAAACTGTAGTCTACAGTGAACACCAGGGAAAGATGTTATAAATGACTTAAACAGAAAAAAAAATCTTGTCTGAGTAGGGAATTCCCTGCTGCCTACTTAAGAGCTCCTTCCAGTTGAAACTTGATTCACTATTTCACATTTCATTTTTTTCCCAATTCATTGCATTTTCACTTCACTCCTTGTCTATACAGATTGTCCAGTGTTAAATATAGGTTACTATATTACTTTGTCTTCAGCCACTGAAATAAATTATTTTTCTGAATAAAGTCTCTCTCTATGGTAAGATTTTATTATCATTGGCCAGAACAACGTGGATAGATGGGTATAACAGAAAGGACATGAGATCTACAAACAAGGAAGAATATATAACATTAATTTAGGGTCTGCTTATTAAATAATGAAGCAAGATGGCTTTATGGATCTATAATTCTAGATTATGGTCTCTTAAATGCCCATCAGAATATATGAGAAGTTGAGACAGTTTTACTGCCCTAGCGGATAAATAACCATACAGTCAAATGTTCCTGATGGAAAGTGCAGGAGCAAATTGATGGATGGACGTCTGCAGCACAGCAGCTAATTTTTCAAGTTAAACTCATTAAGACACCTTAATAGTGATTGGCAAGTTCCTTCAAACAGAATGGCAAATAGGTGAACAGCAGTCTGCTTAAGAAGCAGTCACATCCCTGATTAGGAGTGAAAGCCATGTCTAATCTGTTTGCTGGCAAATCTGCTTATTGAGCAAACAAATTTAGCTATTTCCTATAGAAAAAAAAGTGCTCCAATGAATCCAGGTGTTATCTGAAACATTCTCAGCCTAAGCTTTCTGGGCACACCTGTATGAGACAGTTGCAAAATGTTTGGAGTCTACAAGTAAAAAAATCTTACAGACTGCAGCCTAATGTTTAGAGCCAAGGGAAAGAGCTAAGAATCATTGCATTTGTTTACGTCTGTGTCCCCTCTCTTTTCTTGACATTTCGTTGTTCAAATTTGTCCCACTGTGAAAAACAGCCCAAATGATGAAAACCTGCCTGTATTTTGATGAGAAATTGCAAGATTTAACCTGTCAGATCCTATTTCTATGCAACTGAAGATAAAGGAAATTTATTACTGACTTTCATGGGTACAGGAACAGAACATTAAGGATTTTAAAGTCACTTCATTCAAAATACTTATGTATACATAAGTAAGTGTAAAGCAGACCACAATGAAATGGTTTTACTATACTCAGTCTTCAGATGCTTGAAGAAATCTTTTCAATGGCTTTATAAGCCATTTTTTCTTATGAGCCATGTTTTAGTAAAAGTAAATAGTTGGCCTACTAACAAATATTTTGCTGCTTTTCCCATTAGAACAATAGTATTAAAAATAACAAAATGCCTTTGCATCAGTAGCTCTTTTCAAGCATCTCCCTTGAGTAAGTGTGTGCTATTCACACAGGCATATTTACATGAGGAAATAAAAATTTTGTAGTGGAAACAGGGAAGATAGTATAAACCTGGAAAACTACTAGCGGGGAAAATGTAAGCAGTCTAGTTCTTAACAAGTGTCAGACAATTTTGAAATAAGATTCCTCTGAAACAATTTTCTTCAAGACCCCAACAGGTTTACTTATATGCTGGAGTGCAAATTGTGGATAGCTTTAATTTTTTTTATTCAACTCCCTATCCCTATTTTAATTGTAGCTAATTTTTGGCCCGTTGATAAACATTTTACTGCTTTCTTCCCATCAGAATAATGAGTCAAATAGCTTTTCTCTCTCATGGAATGTCACCAGAATTCAAACATTTTACAAAGCATATATTTATAGGAGTGCAACATGGTAACTGTTTAATAATATTTAACAATAACCTGTAACAGAAACCTCTCTAAGAGGTGTCTGCTGTGTCAGTGTAGGAGGGCATGCTCATTAGCAGATGGTAATAAGATCGTTTTCCAGTAGTTTGATAATTAAGATAGATTTTTGATGAACTATACAATTTGGAGAAAGAATTTCTGTCCTGTGAAAAGCAGTATGAGGTCTTTAATGAATGCAAGCAGCCTGGGTTTTCATTGTATGTTTCCTGTGAAAGCTCATCCTGCACAGAAACCCCTCACTCTTTGCTTCCCCACATAAATCACACATTTCTGAAGCACAGGATTTGCCTGGTTTTCTGAAATTCCTGCCAGATGTCATTTTACTTTGTCACTCGAGAGCGTAAACAATCTGGTGCAAGCCAGGCAGACTTTTTCTTCTTTTTTTTCTTTTTCTGACTAAAAAAACCCAAGGACTGCAGAAATATCCATTTCACAAAACTATACTAGTGAAAACCTATTTAATATGAAAAAATGTTCATTTTTTATGGTAGCTCCTAATTATATTATCTATTAAATATAATCTGTTGCCTTTAAATTAGCCATCATGATGCAGATGGTTGAATATTTAGCAGAATATTTTTCTTTCTAGAAAATCCTATTTTCTAAACCTGCAATTTTCTACAACAAATATCTGACAAATTTTCAGGCATAAAACCTAAATAAAATATTTTATGCCTGTGAGCCTGAATCTGTATATTGTATCCTCCTAATAATATTGTTCATATATTTAAATAAAAGAATGATTTGGGAAGCATTCTACCTTAACAGTCCAACGCTAGAAATATATATGACCACATTTCATAAAAAGCATGAATTTTTCAAACAGTGTTCTCTAGTTGTCTTTAGTAAATTTGCACAGGATGCAGAAGAATGGTTATAATTTTATTCATATGAGAGAAATGAAAAGATACAGTGGTATTTTAAATATTAGGTAAACATTAGAAAACATTAGATAGATACACCATGCAATGGGTGAACATGGTTTGAGTGCAAAGGATTATAATAAATGGCTTTATATCAGCCTGGTGAGCAGCCACCAGTGGGATTCTTCAGGGCTCCTCTCTAGGGCCAGTTTTCCTCAACTTCTTCATAGGAAGTTTAACAAAGCCAAGTGCCAGATTCTGCACCTGTGTTGGGACAACCCTGGGTGTAGGGACAGGCTGGGGAATAAGATGCTGAGGAATTACAAAGGTTACTTGGCTTGTTCAGCCTGGAAGAAAGGAGGCTGAGTGGAAATACTGCAGTCTACAACTCCCTTACAAGGGGCAGCAGAGTGTTAGAACCCAATCTCTTCACTCTCTTGACCAGTGGCAGGACTCAAGGAGAGGACATGAAACTGAGTCAGGGGAAGTTTAGGTTGGATGTCAGGACAAAATTAGTCACCCAGATGGTAACTGAGCACTGGAACAGGCTCCCCAGGGAAGTGGTCACTGCACCAAACCTCTCAGAATTCAATCAGAGTTTGAGCAACTCTCTCAGGCACATGGTGTGACTCTTAAGACTGTTCTGTGCAAGGACAGGAGCTGGATTTTGATGAATCTTGTAGGTCTTTCCAGCTCAGGATGCTCTTTGATTAGTTGCAGCCTAAGTTAGCCACTTGTTAATAACTGTAAATTTTTCTTTTAATAACTTCATACCCAGTTGTTATGGATTATGTATCAGTCCCAGTATTATGCTCCCCTCTGAAACAAGAAGCTCAAAGTACCATGCAAGACTAAATAGATTATATGTCCTATCACTGCATTGAAATGTGTAAGTGGCTAAAACCTGATATTTCAATACAAACAAGCACTATGGACAAGGCATCAACATGACTAACAGCTTTTACTTCAGAATGAAATATCATCCTGGCAACACTCAGCTACCCAGAGAGCCAGCTACCCATTGCATCTTGCTTTGGTTTGGGAGCTCTTCTAGTGGACTCAGGAATGAATCTGATCCTTTGCCCATTAAGTCTTTTGCCCATCAGACCTGAATAACCCATATAAAAACTTCTAATAGCAGAACTCAGCATCACTGGTGAGTTAATGAACTGTTAAGTGCTCGGTGGATTATGGTGGTTTTAAAACTGGCCCAGAAAATTAAAATCACTTCCTAGGAAAAAAAAAAAATATAATTACAATAATATTTACAAAAACAATAATATTATCCACTTTTATAGAGTTTTAATCTGTAGAAATCTAGATAATTTATAGCCCTTTGTAGAAATCAGAGTCCTTTATAGAAAGAAATATGTTTTGAATACTGCTATTTGTCTTCTCTAATAGCCATGCAATGCATCAGCTGAAACTTGACTTTTTGGTTAAAGGCAACACAACTGAATTCAGGTTGCACTATTTAATCTATAAATAATATAAATAAATAATGCCACTGCTGTGGAGTAGGGAAACATCAAAAACACATAAAACATGGGTAACTTAGAACCCGGTTGACCAAGCAGAATTTTTACTCAGAATGTGATTGCTAAGTAATTCTGGTTAAGCATCACAAAGTTCTATTGCTTTATATTTACATTTTCTTAGATTCAGTCTGTTTTGCTTGGTTGGTTTTCTGCTGAAGAGAAGAACAAGCAATGTGAAATCACAGCAAGAAAGAATGGCTTTGTGATTTTGCCAAATCCAGAATTTTAAAGACAGCTCACAAGGATGTTTAATTCACTTCAAGGCCAAAATAGTAAAAATTATGGAAGACAAATTGCATATCTTCTTACAACTCAGAGCTGTGAGAGAAAACTCTTGCTTTGCTAATCTACATCAGCTGCATTTCATGCTTTCAAATATCTGCAAAAAGTACCAAAATTTCACTGAACTTCATCTAGACTTTAGATAGACAAATTGAATCTTATTCCTCTCTTTCTTCTGTAGTCTTTTATATCTTCATTAACCACTATATAAAATAATCAACCATAATCCTAATCAATAAAGAAATAATGAATTTTTAGACATGTATGTCCCTTACAAACCTCTGATCATGAATGGGAACAGGAATTCCTGCCCTAGGAAACCTTAAGTGACCATTCAGTAAGTAGTGGTCACGTGCTTTAAAATCTGGTACGAATTTTAGAGTTCAGCCACTCACAATAATATGAGCACTTCGTAAGGATTCTAAGAAAATTTGCAAACATGCAGTCCTGATGGTATCCAGAAACATACAATCTTTGCAGAAAATGTATTGTGACCTGTAAAAAAAAACTTGCACTACATGTGGTTAGCATGGAATTCTCAATTTTTTTTTCCTTAGAAGATCAGTAAGAAAGACAGGTTTCTCTTTGTCTCATTATTGTCTGCTTCAGCGTTGGTAAATCACAGAGCTTCAGTAGGTATTGCCATGGAAACTTACAACTAGTACTGTAAAACTTATCTTTATTAACATATTACACTATTTGCAAGGTCCTTGTTCTGTTCAGGGAGTTTAAGGGACAAAAGAGAAATATCTCCAGATCAGTCTCAACAGGAAGTGATGTTCAGACTTGTTTTTGAGTCAGTCGGATTATGGTTTTCTGGACACTCACCCAAAACAATTGTTTTTGGTTTTGAGCCATATCCATTACTAAGGTCTTAATTTAACCCTGACCTTTGATCTGCACATCTTTCAACATGTTTCAAGGAGGAAATAATTTATTGAATGTGGACTCTGTCTAATTTGTTATCATTTGCTTCATCCAAATCTATTCTTGGCTTCATCATCACCTTTAGTTACTGTCCACAGCCGTAATGTTTTACAGCCCTGGAGGGATCAGATGGTATATAAATGCAGTGCTCTATACCCTCATTTCTATGAAATAATATGCACATAGTAGTGCTATACAAATAGAAAACCTGCTGCATCCACAAGTTTGCCGTGCTTCAGCCTGCTTAAAACTATTTGGCACAGTATGGAAACTCAATTAATACTGGAAGTTACACTGCCTAATGTCAACCAAGTTGCATCCAATTATTTTTTCATAACACCTTTTGTTTAATCCCAGGCTGATTTAAAAGGGTGGGGCCAGTGTCTTTCCCCTTTTACCAGCCCTTTGGCAGGAAGGGAGGGATCTGTTGGACAGTCTCAGCGTGGAGGCCACTGGCATGGAAACAGCTGTAACCCTTTTGCCTTTCCCAAAACCAGTTCTTTTGCAAACTAAGGAATATTGAAATTTGACTCTTTGATAGATTTTGCTTCATAGCAGCCTCATTCAAATTAATAATCCTTATCTTTAATTTGTTTTTATATTGGAAATTCCCATTAATTTTTCCTGGGGTCCAGGTTTCTGACCTCACAAAAGAAAATACCATCATGCTAAGAAAAAGCACCATAGGCAGCATCTGCCTTAGACTTTGTTACCATGGAATATGGTGGAATAGTACACAAAAGGAGATCCCAAAATCCTCCCCCAACCTTACCTTCCAAAGTTTGATTTAACTAGATCACATTAACACAATTCTATTCATAAATCTTTGCAGGTCATTAACTTCCAGTTATTGAAGGGAGAGAAAATCCAATACTACCATCACCTCTGCCTAGGATATGATTAGCAGAGTACCTTTAACACTGAGCTGTCAAACAAATATCCAAAAGAGGTTCATGTTATCTTTTCCTATAAACAGAAGCTTCTGTATAGTAGGAAAAAAAAAAGTTTAATTGCAGAGAAATAGCAGTACTTTAGCTTCTATCCTGGTTTCACTTAGGATAGAGTTAATTTCTTCTCAGTAGCAGAATGGGGTTGATAACACACTGATGATTCAGTTTTTGCTAATTCATGTTTTTGCTAAGTCATAGACTTTCATTCCTTGTCCCATGTTCTGCCAGCTAGGAGGTCTGTAACAGAAACAGTGAGGGAGCACAGCTGGGACAGGGAACCCAAACTGACCAGAGGGATATTCCAGTATATAAGCTGGGGAGGGTTACCTGGGAGCATGATTTGGTTAGAGAAATGAAAACCAACTTTTGTAGTCACACAAACAAAAATTATGTGATACCAATTAAGCCCAGCTAAAATACTGGTTCTATGGGATGTGCAGTGTTTCAAGTGGCCAAGAGCATTATTTAAATATACTGTAAGTTATATGTCTGGCATATGTGCAAGGTCTGAGCAATCTGCAATGTGGAGAATTTGTTTTTTGCTTTGTTATAAAGCTCTCCCTGATTGCTCCCCTACCAGGTTGCAATTGGTTCAGCTTTATGCAGCTCATTCCTTACCAATTTATTGATTTCCACAGCAGCAAGGCTCTTCTCAGTCTCTTTGATTGAAAGCTGATGCCTGTTAATAAAACCCCATATAAAATGAAAGAAGACCCCAATGTGCATTCGAAATCTGTGCATTTATTCTGATATTCTAGGTACTTTACATAGATTTCTCTGTCTACTTAAGAGCTCTAAAGTCTAATAAAATAACTTCCTTTTGTAAGGAAGTAAGGTGGTAATTGATTGCTGCATGTCAAAATGTGCAATACAGCTATTAGTAATTTTAGTCCTGAGATTCTACCCAACATATTTTACTTCCATATTCTATTTCTGAATCCTCAAGTTTTGAGAAGTTACTTAAACCTCTAAAAGTTTAAACATTATTTATTTCCAACATAAAATTATTGTAGGAAAATGCTTTCTGCTGAATCCTTGACTCATGATTTAATAGAGCCCTCCACATCCTTTTTCTGTGATCTGTATTTGGGGACACAATTTATATTAAAATGCACACCTGTTAAATACATCCATACACCTTCACAAAGGTGTAGTACAACACCAGAAGTGAACACTTCCATCCCCCACTCTGGTCACCCTCTTCCCACTGGTGGAAGAGGAAAAAGACAGAGTATGTTGTAGCAGTGGCTCAGAGGAGCTTGCAGACAAGCTTAAATGCCCAGGAGAGACACCTGTGAGTGTTCAGGCCAAAAATCTATGTACCAAAGTGACATAGACTCTAATTTCCCAAGGTGATAACTTTGGCTGCAATTGCACTTCCAAGAACTGCTGCTCATTCTCCTCCTTAGCTGGGCATCCCATCGAGCCACTAAGTTACCCTGACACAACTGTTGAGGTACCTGCTCTATATTAGGTCAGTAAAACCAGCTGTAAAATAATCCTCTGGGACAACATCATAAGGCTCCTTAGGATGGAGCTCCTGGAAGGCTCTCAAAAGCCTGCATGTAATGATTCCAGACAAGGCACAGCTGTTAAGGGCCTTGTACCTGGAAGGTACTATCAGGAGGAACTAATCAAGCAGCAAGAGCTCCTTCTAAAATTTCTAAGCCAGGTTAGAGAGGGTAATTTAGCTATGAAATTGGTCCAGGAAAATAGTCCCCTTGTTGCCTCACCTTGGGTTTTTGCAAAGAACAAGCTTAGTGCCATTGAAAGAACCTCTTTGCAGAAACACTAAGGCTCAGAATGGGGGTGAGGAGGAGGGGGTTACAATTTTTTTAAATTGTATTAAAGCTAAATGTTCATATTGTATTTTTTTAATCATTTCATAATAAAACAGAAATCTTACATGAATGATTTGAATGACTATGACATAGGAAACAATGACTGGTGGGTTATATATATAATGCACATCTCAGACTTGGGCAACTGCTTAATTCTAATTTCCTTTCTTACCCTTGTAGCCTGTTTTTTGATTTTTACAGTAACATTTGTATTTTTTACCAGTTTTGCAATCTTAATGTTTTCTGATGACGTACACTGGAGTTACTAAAGTGATAGTCAGAAGCTGTTGAGTAATCTGCCCAAGGCATTTAGCAATAATTTGCTTGTTCTGTAACCTAATAACCATTTTACCTTCAGGGTACAATAAAACAGAAGTGCTAATTCAGTAGTGTTAAAGAAAGACTAATTATACTGAGGACACATCCTCTTCTGAGCTTAGTCACTTGTGACCTATTGTGAAGCTACCAGAGAAGAGCCAGGCACTCTCCTGTGCTGAATTATTCATGGGCTTATCTGCTTCAAGCGGCTGATGGAAGCATTGTTCATATGGTTCTACTCATCATCTGGCTATACTCAGCTCAGCACAATTTAAGAAGTATTCAAGTCATGAACATCCAGATAGGGAAACATAGATTCATATTCTATGTGATGTTCATCTGATTTTCAAAAAAGTCAATCCATTTCTGTGTAAATGAAACACAATGTGTGAGAAAACAGTGAGAGGGGAAAATCTCATAAGCAAATGTGTCAATAGTTATCATCATAGGCTGCACTAAGATGAAATTACCTGTTCAGATAGAAAGGGAGCCCAAAATCTCCCCTAACTTCATCCCTACAGGTATGTAAAAGTCCCTTTAATTCATATGCCATTTATTGTCATCATCACAGGAACCCAAGGACTATACAAACAAAAAAAAAAAAGTCTTCTGAAATTGGATTTATGTGTTAAATAAAACTAAAATGTACATTACCATCATTCAAGCAGAAAGCCTCTGTTATATCAGCAGCAAAACAGGATTCCTTCACAACTGTCACATCCAGTGCACAGCAGGTCTTACTTGAGACACCAGAAGGAAATTCAGTCTCTGTGTACACTCAGTTCTTGACTCAAAAGCTGAACCAGATAAGTATGGTACAATTTTGCTTTACATTAAGGGATGTGAGTGCCCATAAAAATAATTTCATATGGTACCAAACAGTCATAATGTAATAACACACTTAAATGCTATTAGTGTTGGATAAAGCTAAAAGCAGTAATGAGGAGGAACACAGTTTTACAGCGCTGTGTTTAAGCCACCCAGACTCAATTATGCAACTTTATTCCCTGTGAAAATTGAAGTGAAAGAAAGAAATCTTTATTCTTCTGTATATAATAAATCGTTGTGCAGGGCTTTCTGTATAAAAGCAACTGAGGTATTTAAGGCCTTGACCATGCAGAGTGATTTAAATCTAATGAGTTACTTCACATTTTTATACACACTTTAATTTGAACAGGATGAAAAGCACTGGACATATGTAGACCCTGCATTCTAAACCTGCAATGTTAACACATTGTGTGCAAGCAGTTTACTGATGCTGCCATCTCGGGCATCACACTCTTTAGTTAATCAGTTCTTGCCAGAGGCAGCCTGAAATGAGAGCCAGGCAGGAGGGATCATCTGTTCCTCTCAAACCTCACATGCTGCCCAGAACTGCTACAATGAAGAAGCTGTCATTCTAACACATGCACAAATCTTTTTTTCAAAATGTGCTATCTCAGGGAGATAAAGCTACAGAGTCAGTCTGAATAGAGCTCCAAACTGAATGGAAAACCAGCAAGGTTCACTCTACTAGAACTGTTTTCTAGCTCAGATAAATTGAATTGGAAATGTGGAGGCAGAGGAGGAGGACCTAGCCCCAGTGGCTGCATATGTCTGCACATATATATGTATAATATTTATATCACAGTACTAGATTTTCAACACATTGAGCTGGTATGTTCTAAAACAACCCTTATGTTTAAAAATTAAATAAATTCTTTAGCAGATGCAATCATACAAATGCAGCTGTCTGAATGTCACCCTATGTTCCAAATATAAGCATTTGTATTTATTATAGTTCAAGGGAAAAAAAATAAAAGCTCAAAAAATAAGGGATTTTTGCTAGGTGTTGATGTGGCTAAATATGCACCAATCCAGCAAGTCAATACATACCAGTTGTGCTTCTCTCTCTGACCAAGCTGACTTGCACTTCACTGTGAAAATGTTAAAACTCTTTCTCATTGATCTGTTTGTTTAGTTTTGAATTTGTCTTATTAACAGATTCTCTGTTAGCCTCATAATGAAACGAGGTGCTCACTAAGAGAATCAGTAAAGGGTTTCTCAGAGCAATGGAAAGAATGGTATTGCATAAAAGAACTGCTTTCAAATGGGGAGAGAAGAGAGTAGATGCTTTCTTATGCACACAACTCTCATGAACAAAGGTGTTTTATAGAGAGAGCAATAAAGGAGTTGGCAGCAGAGAATAAAGTAAGCAATGAGACCTCGTTGGTCATCTGTTTTTTTCACCCTTAAGGTGGACTAATGCCACTCCATTTAGATACAATCATGTCAGAGTAACAAATCAGGGTTACATCTTTGTATCTTGATGGCACTCTATTCCAAATAAACATCACAAACGTGCGTACTAGTGCCCTGTATCACATACAAACCTGAGGCTCTGCCATTACCACAAAGGGGGTTAGGGGTCAAATAATAGGGGTCAAAATAGAAATCCAGAGATACATTGTTCATGGTTCAATGAGGGAATAAATATCCCCTTCTTTTGAAGCATCCATGTTGGATTTTACCAGGCACACATTTACCTGAGACTATAAGTTATACAAAGGTTACTCTTCTTTCTGTAAAGAGCAGTACAGCAGTACAGCAGGTGCTCACATGCTGCATGATGCTGCCTCAGCTCTGTAGCTCCCTTGCTTCAGTCAGAACTCAGTGTAGGAAGAAAACATGATGGACAAAAGCCCAAGTGAAAGTAAAGTCTGTCCTACTTCAACCTCTTTTAGTGCAAAATGTCTTGGATATATAGTTAGCAACAATATTTGCCCCTATTATGAAAACCAAAATGAAAATTCGTCAGGAAAATATCTATAAACAGGGATAATAATAAAGCTTCAGATCAAGAATTCTTGTGTATGGAAACAGACCCATGAGATCTACATTGTAATCCAAAGAGTTCTATGATTTGAAATCTTCTGTAGTCTTATTTGAACTGCATATGAATTTACATTCCTTCCATATTTTCCCTTAAATGAATGCTCTGCTGCTGGAATCTTATCTATCCATCTGTTTCTTTACATACTTAACTTTATGGTCAAAAAGTGCCAAGCCCTGCACATTTAGTGCAAAAGTAGTGGAAGGCACACTAATGCTTCCACTGCCCACAGTGGATATTAGACTGCCACTGCCAAAATTCTTCTGACATTTGTCACACTGTCTCCCACATGCTTACCATTGTGACATTCCTCCTTCCAGCACTGACCCTCTCTTTAGCTTTCATGTGTACTTTCAACATGCTATTGGTACCTCAGCTGCCTCTTTTTGTTGCTGTGTTGTAGCACTTTATAGCTGGCCACTTCAGTGTATTTGGACAGATAGTCAATCATGTCCCTAGATTGCAGATATTACCTTCTCTACTCCTTTATTTCTTCATCCTAATGGTTGCCCTGGTGTTTTGGAATAGGTTGCTATATGGTCTCTGTGGCCAGACAATGGATCTTCTTCAAGCACAGTGAAGAGGCTTCCCTTCCTCTGTGTTTCCCTGCAAGGAAACAAGGGCCCATGGGTGAGGTGGAGGGGACCCATGGCCCCTCCTGGCAGAGAGGTGCAGTGCACACTAGGGGCCAGATCAGGCCGTGCCACAGAAAGCATCACAGTGTAGGTAGCATCTTCCTTTACCATCAAAGCACATATTCAGCTCCATGTATGCCTCAGTCCCTCCTGGTGCTTGTGCCTTCTGCAGGACCCTTACAGAGCATCTCTCCATGATTTTTGTGTCTCTTTTCTGTCACCATACTCTCATTATGTGTTCAGTGCTGCAAATGCAAAATATAAGTGGGCTGTGAGGACAAGTGAGTTGCTCTGATCATCTTTTCAGCTTCACTTCTGTGAAGAATTGAACTGCTGTATTTTGTTTGCTTTGTTAGAAGATTGTGTTTTTCCAAATACAGGAATTTTTTTATGAATGAAAATTTGTGAAAAGCTGCAGATGTATAAAATTTTATTGTTCATGACCATTCATAGAAAATAGAAACCACCGTGAATAACTCAGCTGACCAGTCAGGCAAAGAAGATTGTGAGTTCTCTGTGGTGATTACTCTAAGGAATTGTTGTTATGAGCAACCTAAGCAGTTCACCAACTGAGTTATGTCCATCAAGACAGCTCCTCAAAAAAAACAGCTGAATAAAAAGCCCCAAAAGATAATCAGTGAGGAAAAAAAATATCAGGCTATCCGCAATTAAAAAAAAAAAAAAAAAAAAAAAACCCACAAAAAAAAACCACTAACATTTCACATCTGCATTTCCTTCCTAGGCAGGCTGATCTTCCCTGACTGGAACATTCTGCCAGCCAAAGCCTGTTCAAAACCTATCTAATTAATTTACTTCACTCCTTGAGCCTTGACTGGCTGATTTGAGCTGCAGCTAAGTAGAAGGCATTTATAAGAAACATGCAAATAAACAAACATTACTATAAGTATTATTATTATTGCTACTGTGGGTGGTGGTGTTGCTGTTATAATCACCCTCACTATCATTATTGTCACTATTAACAGCAATATCATTGCTATTAAACCAACTGCTATTTTTTTCTATCTCCATAGTTTTTAAGAGCTACCGGTATAGATTAGGACTACACTGTACTAATTTTAGCCAGTCAAGCAAAGTGCACAGGGATGACCTCCTTAATTTATGGCACTATTTACACCTGTGCCCAGCTCTGCAGGAGAGGAATGTAGAGGGATGTCTAACTTTCACACTTGGTTCCCTGAAGAAACAATAATTTTGTATTTGACCTAAAAGTCAAAGGGGCAGTAAATATTAGTGAATGGATCAAGAATGATTTTCATGTGAAAATCTCATTGTAAATACTTCGCAGTGATGAACAGACCAGTATTTTAAAATGTCTGCTCTGACAACTCTTAATAAATTACAAAATGGCTGAACTACGCAGAGCTGCCACTACCAACCTGTGCACTTACAGCAGAAAATGTTTTATTGCTAGACAAATGCTTGTGTGGTTGTATTTATGCAAGAGACCACAACACCTTGTGAGAAGTAAATCACCCATGTCTATACCAGTCCTTTCTCCATCTTCCCTGAAAAGAAATCTTATCAGGGCACCAGGTGCTGTGTCAGCCCCTGCCAAACTAAGAAGTGTTTGGGGTTACCCAGCCAAGTTAAGCAGAGTGACTCATATGAGTAAAATTGTGATGATGAAGCCTTTTTCAAGAGGTCCTTCATCTTATGCCGTCAGCTGTAGTCTAGACCCAAGCATAAGTCTTTCCATGTGGTCTGAGATTATCCTGTGAAACAAGGGCTGTCACTCACATACCTCCTGGCAGATTATATTTTCATTGCAGGTGATTACCTGACAAAAAGACAGTGTTGAATTTACAAAGCTATCAGTGTAACCTCCTTCAATTTTTTTGTGACTGCAGTGACATTTCATGTTGCAAATGCCACGTTCTTAAAATGTGAGCTTTGTTGTCCCTGTTTCCTGAATTTGTCTTAGCCATTCTGCCCAATTTTGCACTAAAAGACCTGAGGAAATGTAGCAGTTGGCACATGACAGGTTGTGATGCAGACCTATGGTGAGTAATACACTAAAGGATAAACAGCTTCAAAGTACCTCACATTTACTTCAGTCTTAGGCATACATTAGGATAGTTTCTGAAGGAAAGCATACTAGCTTCTGTAAACTGTGAATCTGTGTCTTAAAAATACAGACTGATAGGGTAGTTCAGGTTGGAAGGGATCTCTGGAGCTCTCTAGTCCAACCAACTGCTTAGAGCAGACTTGCACTCAGTCAGGTCTTGAAAACCCAAAGAATTTTTCTATTATATATTTGCACGCAATTCTGCTGCTACTGTGACACTGCATATTGACAGCATGTGGCAAAGATCTACAGTCAAAGAAATTGAGAGTATCAATCAACAGAGGTAGAACATTATTCTTCTCATCCTCAATCCTGTTACGACATGGGACAGTAAATATAATGAGGGCAGCAGAAACACACAGCATATTTTTGTTATCAAGAGCAGGAAAATAAAAAGGAATTGGGAAAATTATGACTGTCATGAATGAGTGGTTTAGGTCACTTAGAGAATCATCATCAAAGATATTAACAAAGACAGATTTAATACAAATTTGAGTGTGACAAATTCTGATGGCAAGGTTCACAGTATTGCTACAAAATGGATGAAACATACAAAGGAAAAAATATTACAGTCAATTTTGAATGTTTTACACAGAGACTGTAGATGCTAAAGGTAAGGATGCAAAGGGTAAGAATAAGGAAGACCCTGCCATTGAAGTACAGGGTTCAGAGTTGGCCCCCTTGTTTTCCAAACTCCAGTTCAAGATTAGGTGTGGCTAGGCCCAATCCTAATCTCAGCCTTGGACAATGGCATATATTTAAAGGATTTAGCAGCACTTTATAATTTACTTTAACATTTACAAAATTATCCAACAGGTTTTGCCACAGTTACAGCAGCCTGCTTCATGTCTTAAGCCATGATAAATGCTTATTGTGCTGATAGTCTTAAAGGACCATGGAAATGCATTACTACTGATACACTTTGGGGCAAAGACAGATTTCATCATAAAATAAAAACATCAAGACAAATCTGAAAGAAAGCACAGAGGGAAGCAGACATATCTTCTATCTTAGGATCCTGGCCTGTCATTATTTTCAAGTCACAGAACTTAGGAGATGTGTACTTGACTCCACCTTCTAAGATATGCACTAGCAACTAAATAATTTCTTTATTAAATTATGAGATTTTATGTTTCTGTACAGAATGCTTCAATAATATAAACCACCTGCTCAGAGACTTTGTGAACTTTATGACCAGGATACATAACACCCTCCTCTTTCATCTTTACAATAACTTTAGGGCTCTTCCCTGCAGCTCTTAATAAAGTAGCAAAGGCTCATATGGCTTCCCTCTAATTTCTTTAGCATTTCTCAGTGGATATTTATTTATGGGATGCAGCTGTCACACTCAAAACATGCTAAAACATTTCCTGAAAAAACTGAGTGGTTTTTTTTTGTTTGTTTGTTAGTTTTGGTTTGGTTTTTTTTTTTTGTTACAGAAAAACCTGCCCTTCTCTTTCATCTGTGTTCAGACCATTAGGCAAGTAGTCAGCCTGGTATGCATCTTTTATAAGAGCTGGGCAGTAGTGGGTGTTTTAGTAAGTAACTAGTGATAAGGTACAGAGGTGAAATTACCTACTTTACTCAAGAAAGTCTACATATGAAAAGACATTTAATTTCATTCTTTTCAGTGGTTGTGCTGGACATTTTCATTTTCAACTTTAGCATTTATGATGTCTTTCATCCCAAAAGATCTTCAAAGACACATCGAGCTGCATAAATACCTTTATCTTGGTATGAAGTTCTGCAGCTCTTAAATGACATGGACAAATTACATGACTGCTCAAGGCAGGGAGTGCTATCCTATAATAAATACTACCATAATTTGATTAAGCAGTTACATTTTTCTTCAAAAGTTTTTAAAAGCTTATATTCTCTTTCTGGTGTCTTCAAAAGGAGCTTTTACCCGTTGTGTGATTAGCAGAGTAAGCTATCAAACTCCTTCTGACTTTAACAGGTTTGGTATAGATCCTAGAAGGACAGCAAACACGGATATGAGTCTTCTTACTAATGTATATTTCTTTAACCCAGTTACACAACTGATGGAACAAAAATTAATCATGTTCAGTGTTGGTGAAACCATACAGGCCTCCCTTGTAGGAGAGTCCAGGTTCTGTATGAATGTCAATTCAGGGAGCCCAATGACTCTCCAGCCAGGTGGATCAGACAGTGCAGTGTCCAGGGGATAGCTGATAGATACCTGTAAGCTACATTAACTATGTGTCTCATGTCTTATTATTTGTCTGGTTGATACCTATGTGTTCAAATTTATATTACTGCTTGTGATGCAGCATTTTGTCAGCATAATGCAGTACCCAAGCATTTTACCTGTGTAATATCTTTGATTGCAGGTACATACATATTTTATGTGTTTGTTAAAACCATATAGACAAGATTATGCTGTTTCTAAAAATCACATCTGTCTTCTTGTATGTATTTATTGGAGTAAACACTGGATGCCAGCACATCAAAATATCAAAAATAGATAGAGATATCAAAAACAGATAGAAAGGATTTAAGGGTATTACTAAAACTTATTCCACGCTGCATTTTTCAGGCTTGAATTTTTATAATGAGAGCATTTTCCATCATTATTTAAATGCTATGATGAATATTGTATTATTGAATTATTGTACACAAATCAAGTAGGACATAATTTCCATTAGGTTTTTACCTTTCTAACATAGGTAATGTTTTGCTGATTCTGCAGACAGAAATCATTCATTTCTCTTATTTTTGCTAATCATGCAGGACTTATAGCTTTGTAAGGAAGTTAGCACACAGATATCAATAATACCACTTTACTCAAAAAGTTGAGGTTTTCTGGTTAGTAGCATGCAGGCAAGCAGCAGCCTTGCAGATTTAGGACTTAGTTTCAAACCAGAACATTTTTTGTATTTGTCAGATGAGCAGATTTAATTTCGAAATACAGAAGAGCAATAAATCTAGATCTCCAGAACATTTTACCACATTTTTGCAGAAATGTGTGGTGAAAGATAATATTTTCCAAGCATCTGATGCATCATAATATTTCTCATTTTACTGATATAAACAAATGGCAAAGATTTTACTGTTTAGAAAGATATTAGACCTGGCATCCCTAGAAACTTTTTCTTCATTCAGTTTGAGCAGATTTCCTGCAGTCAAAATGTCATTCACAGATTCTGAGTTGCAATTCCCAAAACAGTAAGAAAAATAGAACCAGAAATACCAAATGCTACACTGTGAACCCACAGGTCACTGGTTTGCACTCAAGGGACTCAAAAGTCTAATTTTTCTATTCCGTTAGAGAGTATGAGGAAAAGGAGTAAGTCTGCAACAGGGGCCAGAAGACTTTGCAATGCAGTCCTCAAAACATGGGTGATTGTGTTAGGAACATAATTATTCTCTTAAAGGTTATAGTAATTACATCTCTAATTTTGTTTGAACGCAGATTAATTCACTCTGTTAAGATCTATGAGAAGAGAAACCTCCCCAGAGTTCATTAAGAATTGTTGGAAGAATTTTAATTGCAACAAGGTTATGCAGAAACATTTCTTCCAACAGAATAAATAAAATAATGAGAGGTTACTAGAAATTTCCATTCTTTTGTAGAAGGATAATAATTGTGTGCCCCATGAGAGTCACTTTGGTGTGTATAAGTGCAAAAAAGATACAAGTTTTTCTAAGCAGGTTTTACTGGATGCATGGAAAGCCAAAAATAGTAGTCTCAAAGAGCCTAATAAAAAAGATGGACATACTGAAAAAGAAGAGTATTTTCATGAGCAGCACAACTCAAAAGTGCATACTTGAGAAATTAAAATGATAATCCATATTAAGCAGTTCCATCTTTAAACTGACTATAATCCATAATTACCAGGTGTCTCAGTATTTCAATAATTCAGATAAATATTTCATCACAGACACGCCTGTCTCTAGGAATGAAGTCTATAACATTTGGTCATAAAAAGTAAGAAGAATTTTTTTTAAAACAGTATTCTTTCCAGTGACACAGTTAATCCCCAGTGTATTTTTAAGCATTTTTGCAGAGACAGAAATACTGTAAGGAGAGAAAACTAGTCAGCAAGCCTTTCATTTCTTAAATTGAATTAATGTTTTACTTTCTGAAATGAATCTAGGAAATCCCCTGAAAGAGAAACCAGACACTTTGACAGTACATTTTTAAAAACCTGAGCTATTTCATTTGAAGACCAGTGTGTACACATTGAACTGCAAAAGGATTTCCAAAGCCTTGTACAGAACATTAGATTGTCATGGATGACATGAGAGAAATTTCATCTGTTGGTTTGTTTAATTAGTTGTTTTTTCCTTTTGCTTTCTCTCTAGGTGTCCTGCTAGAACAATGACCACACAGAGCTATTCTTTTTCTGGATGGGAGAAGAATGAGAGGTAGGTCTTTTCTATTATATGAAGAAAAAGGTTTCCCTCTTTTCCCTCCTTTCCTTCCCCCTTCTAAAAAAGAGTTGACCAAGATACAACCCCTCCATGCACAAGATTTTATAAAAAGAAATCATTATTTCTAAAGTATTTCAAGTAGTCCTGCAGATATCCAAGAAACAAAAAAGATGCTCAATCTGTTAATATTCATATTCTAATTGGATACTTAATTTGCAACACTGGAGTTGCACAAAATATGTATAAACAAAACAGCAATTAACCTTTAGTTCTCTGTAATTTTTCTTCTACCCAACATGGGTCAGTTACCATAGAGATTATACCTACAAGATCTGCAGATGTGACTCAAAACCAGCTAGAGTCATCATCTCAGCCACATCTCAGTATGGCACCAGGATAATTAAAAATCTGCTAAAAGGGAAATGAAAATGCATCTGAAACACTAAGGAAAAAAAAAAAAAACTGTTAAAAGGAAAACTGCTGGGGTGAGGAAAGGACTTTGAAACACTGGCCCAAAAAGTATCCTTTCATCAGACAAGGTGTCCTGGCTAGACCTCAGGATCTCCTCTTGAGGTCAATGTACTGTGAACTTTTAGTGCCTCATGTGATTCAGAGCTCAGCACAGGGCAGGGCCTGGACTATTCACCAGCTCAAGTCAAAGTGTTTGGTTCCTTAGAGCTGAACCACACACACCAAGGCCAAAAGCTTATTCCATGCAGAAATTATATTCAGCTGCCTATGTGTAGAGCTCTCTGTAATGGTCCAAGGAGTACACTCAAACCCTAAATGAACTGTTCTAGTCAATGGCTTATGAAGAAAATATTAAAATTGGCAGGAATTAGCATCTTGTCCTGATGAAATTTTCTCAAGGGCTTTCCTACAGTTTCCTTAAAAGCCAGCAAAAGAGCAAAACCATTGTGTAAAGAATGAAAGAGAAAAGAGACTTCAGGCTTTGATTATCCTCCTAGTTTTAGGTAGGATTGCATTTTAGTTACCCTTCTAGAATTATCTATATAAGCATTCATATGATACACTTGCCAGAGAATTCAAATGGAATAGCTTTTTGCACAGTTTCTTTTAGGCATCATCTGAGAGGCTTCGTTAAAAGTTCTTTCTGCAATGTATTTAAAAGGAAATTTGTCTGCACAGTGTTCACCATTATGGAATGGATATTTCACTGAGATAAGAAACATGGCCTTCAGAAAAGTGCACAGAGTGCTTGGAAAACACACACGGTCTTTTCCTCTGCTTCAGAAAGGAAATGAAAAGTAGTGTCTGTGTCCCACAGGCTGGATCATGTAGTGCATTACCACAATTTTATTGGAATCATCATCATACAGTTCATGTAGCATCACTCAGTTTAATGCATCACAAAAAGCTTTACATACCGAAGAACATCTAGAGAATTAAAGAAATCATGCTAACAGAAGAAAATCAAATACAGAGAAAGCCATATAGAGGAGCTGTATGAGCACATAATGGTACTCTGAATGTACATAGTGTGTTCTAGCTGACAATTGCAAATTTCAATGATCTGGTGCTCTAAGGTAGGGACACCTTCTTTCTTCCTTTCATCTCAAAATAACTCAGCCAGAAATACAACCCACATTACCTGTTACAGCCAGTGCTTCAAACCAATGTACTGCATTGCCTTGAAGTTAAAGCAGAAGAGATGAGAAAAAAAGACCTGAAGAGATAAAAGCATAGAGAAAGCAGGGGATTTTTACCTCAAATATGAGCAAAGTTATTGATCAGGTAGAAGTACAAAGCAGAATCTTGGAGAAAAAACCCAATGTATTTTGCTTTCTTGGGGAGAAGATGAGACGAAAGTGCACCATAATCCCAGAACTCCCGAAATGTTAATTGGTGTCTAGAGGAGCAGGAGTCAGTGGGGTACCCCAGCAAAAACATGGAACTCAGGTGATTTACTTTGGACAATAGTTGCAGCCACCCAGAAAGCAGTATGGAAAGGACTGGTTACTGGAGTCTAATGCATCCTTCCTGGCTCTTATTTCTGAGATTATGGCAATACAAATTATTATGAATTACTGTTTGTACAATACTCTGGCCATGTAAATCACTGTTTCTTTGTAAGTCACATGCATTATTAATGGTATCATTCTCATGAAACCAAACATCTTTATTCTACTGGGCAAAGTGTGTAGAAATTAACAACCAAAACAGAGCAGCATTTCTGTAACAGAACAATGCCATTCTTCTCTTTGAAATGAGGCCAGGTAGTAATCCCAGATGAAGCTGAAGTACATGACATGGGAGGTTGAATATCACTCACACTACCCTGCTACGTCTGTGTGCAAGACAGAAAGTGCCATTACCTCCACTTGTGCATGAAATCCTATTCAGAATGTTTCAGTGATATGGATAGGAAGGGCAAACCTGCCACCTGGGATTGCTTAATGAACATTGCAATTAGCAGCAACAATTAACTAATTGTTAACCTGACAGGAGACAGTGCAAAAGCAGCCAGTCTCCCTGCCTGTGTTGTCCTGAATGCTGTTTTAAAGCCAGGAGTCTTGCAGCATATTAGGACTTTTATTTGCAGTTGGAATGTGATGGCTAGAGGCATTTTTCCTAATGCATCTGTCTTAAGTGGTGTACAACAACTGCCTTAAACAATCTCCAATGAAGTAATCAAAAATTAGCAGTTTGCCAGCATTGAAAGCACTTCTGATCAATGATAGATTTTTTTTTTTTTCTCCTTATCTCTTACTTCGGTCTGGGGAAAAATTTGAAAAAAACCCTAAATTTAAAAACCACCAAAAAAACCCTAGCCAAAAAAATAAATAAACAAATAAAACACAAAATACTAAAGGATATTAATATCCTAAGGGTCAAAGTTTTAGGCTAAGAGGAAATTTTATAAAGACCAGACCAGGCAGAGTTCCAGTATCCTAAAAATGTCTACGGCTTTTTAGAGCAACAGAATGGAAGATAGTTCTGGACCATGAAAACAGCTGGTATGAAATTTCAGTCCTGCCCTAGGTGCACAGAAGGAAGTGCTGATCCACAGGTCACCATGGAAAAGCCTGCAGTCTCTGACCCTACCTCATATTGCACAGTGGCACTGAATCCCTGCTGCTGCCCCATCATTGAGCCCAGCCTGCTCCTGGAGACCTGCTGCAGAATTATCTGGGCCTTCTCATCTTTGATGCTTGTTAGACCAAGGCTCAAGTTTTAAAAAAGCATTGTAAATGTAAATGCTTGTCAGCGTTCCTGAAACAGATGGTTTTATTTTAACTACAGCTAACCACAAGCAAATTTCACAGTAGCTACTGTCATAATTTGTAGTAATCTGGGCCTTTGCCATGAAGGAATTAAAGGAACAAACATTTTATGAAAAAGTCATTTGGGCTTCTACCTTATTTGCTCCAGATTTTTAGCAAAACTCAGATCTATTTCTGAATTAATAAATTATAAAATGCTGGTTGAAATAAGGATACATAGCAATGTTAGCTGTTAGATGTTAGCAAGAATTAAATAGTTTCACATTTCTCTTCATTTCCTAAGCATTTCTTCCTTAAATTTTACTCAGACACACACCAGTCAATCAATTAGCAGAACTGTGTTCCTCCACAACTTGGCTTTTTAGTCCACATCCACCCCCCACTGTTCTACTCATCTCGTCACAGCTGCTTCCCATGCTCCAGGCACCATATCCCTCTCAGAGTGCTGCCAGCTTTAGCAGTCAGGATGTCTAAGGCCAAATGTGTTGTGTTTCTTTGTAAGCCAACAGACCTTCAGCACTTCTGTAAGGTATTCCAGCGGGTTTCAAGTCCCTGTATTCATGTCACACACACAAAAAAAATGCAACTTCTCTCTGAAAACACTTATAAGCAGAGGAGGAAGATGTATAACATTGAGAAGGAAAGAAAATTTAAAATTCAGTCTACATAATGTTAATTACAGTCTCTCACCCAGCGTATTTAGATTATTTCTGACTTGTTAACACTATGATATGGAATGGTCTAACATGAAGTTTAAATTTGGCAGTGGTACAAAGGATTAAAATCACCATCCCAGAGTTTTAATGCAATCTGATATTCCAAGTCTAGTTCTAATTATATGGCAGAGATATTTGTAGTCTGCAGAATTCAATGTAGCATACAAAACCTTAGCTGACTGAAAAAAAACTACCTTAGGTGCCAAAAATAGCTTAGCTGTGGCAACAGAGGTGTCAATTTTGGTTAATTTACACTTTACCCAGGCAATCTTTGCTGCATTAGGATCACTCTTTCTGATGCAGCACTTACAGAAAAAATGTGGCCCCAGGAAATCAGTCCAAGAAGAGCTAGAGCAAAACACACATGGAAGAGTCCTGTCTAGGCAAGATTTTGCATCTAAACTGATGGACCCACAGACCACTGGTAAGGAATCATAAATCATTCACTCTTATCCTCTACAGCAGCTACCACCTATCCTGCTCCCCCTGTCTGGGCCTCTCTGCCTTCGCAAAATCAGGCAATAATGGGATATGGCCTATGCCATGGCTCCTCTTGATCACCTTACCTTCTGACTCCTGATCCACCTCCCGCATCTGTCAAACCATTCCAGGTTCTTTGTAACTAAAGCACAATCTGACCATCATGTAGTCTTCTCTGAGGTTTGATGTCTGGTTTATTCAGCAGCAGACATTTCTGTTCTTACTGTCAACAAGCCTCAGTCTGAATATATATGATATTTTCACTGAATCATGACAACAAGTTGACATTAGGCAATTCCCTTGGTGGCACTTACATTGGAGATTTCTTCTTCTGAAAGGCTAGATAGCATGAATTGCCTGTATCCTCCAGCAGGGGTTATTTAGGCACCCTGGCAGGCAACTTCCTCTGCCTGCTTCAAGCTCCACTATGCCTGAACTGACAAGCTGAGAAGCTGAGTCTTCAAGGATATCAAGAAAAGCTAGCACCTTCAACTGGCATCAAATTTTCTCAAAGTGCTATAAATACATGCCATTTGTTTTACTTGTTCTTAGGGGTAAGATGACGTCAGTGAGTTTTACAGAGGTTAGAATTCTCTTATCTACCCTTCAGTATCACTATATGTCCTATATTAGAAATTTCTATTAGAGAATGCACATCATCATGTTATCTGATTTTTCCCCACAATAACAATAAAACAAAAATCTGGACCACCTATGTGCCAAGAGCACATCACTACTTATCTTTTCAATTTTACTTTGTAAGCCTGAGATTATTTCATTGCCTAAAGTACTTCTTCCAGCTTATCTAGCTTCAAATGTGCTTTGAAATACAAACCTAGGGCTTTGCAATAATGACACTTTCACATCTTCTGATCACTTTTGGGAAATCAAAACTGAAAAGCACATTTGAATGGCAACTTTGGGTCATGTGCCCATGCAGTCAAATTCTTAGCTAAGGCTTCAGGATGCTGAAAGGCAAGACAAAGACAGAAGAGTTGCTCCATTATATAAGATGCACTTGGAAGACAATAAAGTTGGAAATGGCATAACACAATTATTCAGGATAAACTGTTATATAAGAGAGAGGCTTTATGAAGGAGAAGAAGCAAAATTTAATACAAAGGCTAAGAAGGGATAGAAATTTTTTGAAGTTTTCCTTTGTGTTCTGAGCATCTCAAATCAACAGATCACAGTATCATGGACAATGGAGATTCTTATTCTTCATTCCTACTCAGAAAAGGCAAGCAGATATATTTTATTTGTCCAGGATTGCACAGTTATTGACAAAGGCAGAAGACCCTAGCAAAGAATCCATAGCATGATGAGGGAGCTAGAGGCAGATTTTCCTGACTCCAGATATGGTGGTGTACATCACTCTCTCTCTCTCCATTTTTTCCAAAGTTTCTGTTTCCTGCAAACATCAATTGTTTGCTGGGAAGAAGTAAAATTAAACTTGAAATTATTGAGATGTTTTTCAGAGAACTTTTTTGAGGGTTCATGCAATTAAAGTAATATTCTTCTGGAAGTATTTCAAGATGAACTTCCATTCATGGCTTGAATGCAAAGCAATAGGAGTTTGCATTTTTATGTAGAAAAATGAATGGCATCCTTTGTAACTAACCTCCTCATTAAGTTTTCCTCCTTCCTTTGGGCTTCCCGATTCACTAGTTTACGTTAAGCTTACAGTGCAGCATAGTTGAACAGTCTGTATTTTCATCATCTTCCATTGGAACTCTCAAGGTCAATCTACTAATCAGTTCATTTTTCTCAGAGATCCACAAGGGTTGATTACCCCAAGGGCATCACTAATTAATACTCAGGTTTGAAATAGAAGACATTTAAGTTTGATGCTAATTAAAGCTGGAGAGTTTCATCCCCAGAAGCCCACAATGAAATCAGTTTTAGTGTTAGAATGTGTTTTGCACCACCTATTTTTTTTCACTTTTACTATTTCAGAAACTCTTTCTGGAATCAACTGCGCCTCTCCTCTGTCCAGTTTAATGGTGTGAGACATATTTGTTTAGCTTTAAAAACCTCTGCTGCTATTTCAGAGGTCATCAGACACCTTACACCTCTTCATGCAATCTGGAGGGACATTTGTGATCATCCAGCAATTTCTGCACTTTAAATCATTTGCAAAACATAGAGTCTGCTTTATCTTGCAGCCTTGCCCTTCACAGGAGATCTTAGTGGGTATGAAGATGTTTGGAGGATGAGAGAATTTTTCTTTGACCTCACCCAAGCAAAATTGGTTATTATGTCCCTGCTACACATACAAAGTTCACTGAAGACCTCTTCTAAATCCTGTAAGATCGGTGGGAAGACTACCACCTTTTAAAAGAGACTTCAGCTCACATTTCACAAAGACATGAGAAAATGAAGATTTATGTGTTGCTAATGCATATTCATATTTTTAGATATCTTTACCTTATGGAGTTCCTGCCTTTTCTCATTTACCCCCAGAAACACAGAATAATTAGTCTTGATACACTTCAGGAACTATCAATAGCCTATTAACTTGTCATTTTCAAATTTATACACAGGGCACTGCATCACCCTTAGTGTCACTGAAGTTTGATGTCCTGCTATTTTCTTTTCTTGATAGGGCCAGGGTCTCTGAGGGACAAAGGATTGGAAGTAATGTGCTGCACCCATTAAAATTAATTGCATGCAAACATTAGAAGCCAGACACCCATTTCAATCATGAAATATGGATAAGGATTTGCTTAAAGCCATTTATATTAAATTACTTTTATGATAATATTTAACTTTTTGGTATTAAATATTTAGTGCCCTTCTGCTTCCCCAGTATGATGCATCTTAAAACTCTCATATTTTTGGCAGAACTGCAGAAAGTTGAACAGACTGACTAATACCTACAATGCTCATCTTTGAGCCAGAGATGGACAAATAAGTCAGAGCTATGAGCACCTGCATGATGCAGGACTGGACTAGATGCCAACCAGTTGTGGCCAAATGCAGTACATAAAATTTCAGAGACAGATCCAGACTCACTTTCATGTTACAGCCAAGAAGAAGCCAAGATAAAGCTTGGTACCTCAACAGCAGCACAATTCTTCTCAGCTGGGAACTCTTACCATAGTAGAGTCAGGATTGTACCCTGCCCTGCCTTTTACAGAAGAAAACCCCCTTCCCTCATTCCTTTTTTACTTTGTGTTTCACAGTAATTCAGAGAGAAAAAAACCCCAAAACATCAAAAGTAATTGTGCATTTAGACTCCGCTTCTCTTTCCAGTTTAGGTAAACTTGATATTGACTTCAGCTTCCTGGATAGATAACATGGGAACTCTCTGTGTACCAGCTGCTGCTGCTCCTAATGATCAAATCCAATAGTTCAGATTATGTTTCAAAAAACAGCAAAAAGAGATGCTTCAGCTGCTTGTTAAGGGCTGAATCCCACTAGAGTGGGATCAGCAGTTATGGCCTTGAAATATTGGCCTCTGAACAGCCTGGAGCAACAATATGATACACAGAAAAGCACCCAGCTGCCGGTTGTGATCAAAATCTCAAGTGAAAGACCATGAAAATAAAACCCAACTTATCGCTGGCAGTATCAAAGATTATAGAAGGCACATTCACTACACAGAGGTGCTCAGTCCTGGGGATGAAGAGAAATTAACCACAGGAATATTAACTACCCAGGGAAGTGGATGGTACTTGCCCTCCTGCTAAAGAAGTGTATTTGACTAGGTGGCTGAAAAGTTGGCCAGAGCAGTTTAATCATGCCTGTGGCAAATATTCCATGTGATTCATAAGCATCTATGTGTAATTCACATTTAATTTCACCTAAAAGCAAATATACTGTATGTGATTGAAATTAGTTTCTCCCCCATTCACTCACACTGAAATGGTCTGTCAGGTTTCTTTCTCTTCTCTCCGAAGATAAAGAAAAGCTGAATATAGCTCTAAAGAGCAGTGCAGCACCTTTTTGGAAGTATCCATCATGTTTCTTCATTTGCTCAAGTGTTTCAAGGAGAGTTTAGACTGCACATTCAGTCATTGTCAGTGATAATCAGGGGAGCAGCTCAGTTTCTTTTCTCTGCATTCAGCCAAAACTCATGGATGAAAAACAGGTGCTTGAAGTTGAATTCAAGCAAGTTAGGCCAACTGGCAGAGTGCACAGCCCACAGAGTTGGCAGTTCTGGTGCAGGCACCCATGGCTACTGATATAAAACCTATTTGGTCAATGCTGTACATAAATTGGGTTCCTCAGTTTTCAATGGCAAGCTCTCACAGTCTTCATAGGAAAATCCAGCTAGTGAAGAAAGCTACAGCACATTAGTTCAGCTACATGGGTTATGGCAAATGCACCTACCAGTCTCCAGCTCAGTACATGAGCTTCCCAGAGAATGTGAAATTAACTTCCTAGTCTTGGTCTCTATCCTCAACATGTTCAATGGCTTGAGGCCAAAATAAGCTAGAAGCTAGGCACCCAGAAAATGAGAAACCTGCACATGCTGTGTTTAAAAAAAAAAGCTTTAAATGACTTGCCAGCTTCCAAATACAAATCTCCTGCAAAGATTTTTTCTCACAATAGATAAAGAAATGGAGAAGCAAGCATAACATCTATGTCTGTAATACATCAGCAGCTGCCAACTCACAAGAATTTCCTTCTCTTCCTGACACTCCTTGTCTTATTGGCTGCACATTGTTTAACATCTCCAACACACAACAAAGGCATCTCACATGAAATTATTTCACCCACTGTGTAAGGCTGGCTCAGTCCACAAGCAGGACCCATGCTGTGCTGTGAATGAGGCTCCATATGGAAAAGTACCACCGCTGCATCATCAAAGCACGCACTGTGAGGCATAAAAGGACACCTAAGATTTCAAGGGCAAGTTTGGTCACATCTATGTTTCTTGATCAGGTTAAGACCTCATTATCCAAGCTGTCATACTTATATTGCCCAGATGGTGCATGGCCTAGAGTGAAAAGGTGAGCTAACACAACATAGCATGCAAGTCCACCAGTACGGGCTTGAGTGCCACCTAGGCCCCTGAGCTAGTATAAAAATATGTTTCTTAATACAACATTTACTGGTTTTTGGTTAGGGGAACTCACAGTCTTAATATAATTCCTGTTTTGTGTGAAGCTTTTCTCAAAAGATGCTACCCAAGAGTGTGAGCTGAAAAGCAAGTTCTCACTGATTTCTGTGGAGGCAAGGCCAGATCTCCTGCGAGAATGATGATCCCTCAAGCATGTCAAACTGTTCCTTAGGACCTAGACTCAATCCATAAAATCACTACTCTATTGTCCTGCTTGAAGAGGTGCCTTTTCAAGGACAGGATAATGTTGATAAAACCTTGTTTGACTGAAATGCTTAAAATTTATCTTGGCGGGTATACTCTAAATGCTGCTGGGTAGGATCAGAGCTTTCTGTTCCTTCTGTCCTCCATTCCCTACGTTTTCCTTTGTACCATCTCTGTGGTGTACCATTGTGTTCATAGAGCAGCAAGTAGAAAATGGCCTGGCATCCTAGGAGTCTACAAATCCTTACCACAGAAATAGCAGGTAATAATTATGCCTCTGCAGGTACTGTAGCAACTGAGTCTGGGGGATTTATCCATAGAGGAAAAAGGTAATACATTGCCTGGCCATGTAAAGACTATTGTGTTGTACTGACAGCACATTAAAAATAATAAGAGGCTGTCTCCTCAAAACTGGAATTTATTATGAGCATCCTCTTTCCATCCAGTAGTGTGGGCCTGGATGTTGAGCTGCCTTTCAGCCTGCTGCAGGTAAGAGATAGCAATCCTCATGCCCTTGGCCTCATCCTCAGAACTGTCATGTTATGGCCAGCTTTTCTGACTGGGCTCTGCCAGATCCTAGCAGCTTCCTAACTCTGCTACTGCATATTATTTTCTCACTGGGTGAGTGCAAGGGTGCTCAGTCCCAGGCTGCTAGTGTCCAAGGTCAGGCTGAGAGCAAATGATCCACTGTAGGCTCAGCACTGGCAAAAGCACAGCCTGGGCTTGTCAGGTAGCGAGTAACTTTGGCTGTGAGTGGCATATCTTGGCAGAAGGAATACCAGTCATTGGAGGCTGGTGACATTTTGCCTGCCACTATCTACAGATGCTCAGTTGTTATGAGTACATGTTGCCATTGTCTCACACTTTGTAGCAATCAGCCCTTTTTCTGGGATTTAGGGGAAATGGTCTGAAAATGGACCAAGGTTCACGGTGTGGGAGCAGCAGTTTAAGAAGTGGTTTTGATGCTTGCTCAAACACCCATTAAAGACAACAGAAGTGTCAATCCAAAGCTGGCAGAGTATTTCTAGTGCTTTGAGTGCACAAAACTGTGATGGAAGTGACAATCAGATGATGCCCCAATCATTTTTTCTCATTGGAAAAAGCTTAAATGCACAGTCATTTTCAAGAAGATAAAACTGGTATAAGGGAAAAAGGTTTTGTTTGAGGGCTTGAGTGGCGTACTGAACAAGTCAAAATATATTTTAAAGCTATTGTTCATAGCCAGTGCTTATATTAAAAATTTCCTGTGGAAAATGAAGCATATCAGGAAGGCAGAAAGCATTAAAAGCATAGGAATGACTTTAAACCTCCATTGAGAAAATAAAGCAAACTTCTAAAGAGTGTCATACCTGATGTAATTCCATCCTTTCATGAAAACTAACGCCTAAATAATTTTGGTTACCTCAGTCTCCAGAAATGGATGAGAAAGAAAGAGTTTTAATCCTTAAAATAAAATTATGCCTTCTAATCAGCCTACAAACATTTCAGACCCAAATGCTTTTATGCTATCATTTTAGTGTTTCTAAAACACCTCATAATTTCACTTGATTATCCTAAAAGACTGTTTCTTCAGATAGTCTCATCAAACGAGGGCCCTCTAAAACTATTTCTACTCTTCTGTTGACAAGGTATTCCTGGAACTGCTGCCATCTCCACTGAGCTTGTCCAGTTGTCACTGTGGGGCACTGTCCAGTGAATAGCAAAGGAATAGATGCCCCCACACATCCTTTGTCTATGTTGCTACAGGCACAGCTGTGGATGAAGCACACAGTAGGGATAGGCAGGTTCTCACTTGATCTAATACAGCAATTTTATGGATAGAAAAATATTCTCATGTAAAAATGCCTTTGGCAGAACCTCACCCTGCAATGCCAGTCCTCTTTTCCATCCCCTCACGTCTCAAACAGCTGTGTTGCTTGCTCTAGTGTTACTCTAATGCCAAAAATGTTTGTTCATATCAGAGAGATTTTAGGGATACAAGTAAGTGTGCATGCGTTAGTGTAATGATTTTGAAATATCTTCCCCACTCTCAGTGGAAATGGATCCAGAAGGAAAGATCCAGAATGTCTGCAACAACTCAACTTTAAGGAAAAACAAAGTCCCAGAAATTCTCTTCTTTAACACTCCACAGACCTCTCCTTCCCATCCTGTGTTATCAAAATACACTTAAAGGATCACACTGGAACTTTGCAGGATAATAGGTGCTCATTTTACAATTTTAATAAATTAAAATCAAGATCCAATGGACTATGGGTCTGCTAATGTCAGATGTGAATTGCTGCAAATGCGCATGATAGATCTGGGCTGTTCTGTGATCATTGTTTTCCCAGAACACAGGCCAAAAACTCAAGTTAAATGGCCAACCATAGCAGTAGTGAAATAAGAGTTTGTCAAAATCAGTAGAGATTGAGCTGAGCTCAATAAAATACATTTTATGGCTTCAAGCAATAGCCCGTGTTAGGGAGAAAAAAAAGTCTGTGTTTATTCATCAAAGGACTTGTAGTTGTATTATTGCTATTATTTGGAAAAAATAAACATCACAGAACTGCCTGAGTCTCTGGTTGTCCACTGTTGAGCTGGGCTCTTAGTCATATAAATCAAGATGAAGTATTAATGCCTTGATCCAAGGAAGCACTCAATTACATTCCTAACTTTGGTTTTATAACTAGTCCCATTGGAATCTATTGTGCAAATCCAACACTTAAAGCTACACCTAAGTCTAAGTACTATCCTGCCTAAATCTTTCAAATGTGGAGCTAATATTTTTAAACAGGATACAAGATAAATAAAAGCTTAAAGTGATTCAGACCAGGCAAAACTGGAGACTAATAAGTGCAATTGCAAAATGTTTCTAATTACGGGAAGAAGTTCAGAGGCACTAAGGGAATGTAACTCAAAACTCTAGATACAAACATTAGATATTGTACATGAACTGCAATACTGAGTAACAATGTAGCCAAAGGACAGCTTTCCCCAAAAGCTTGGACACAATACTGCCACTGAGGAAACTAATTTAATAAGATTTATAAGAGTGTGAAAGTCCACTTGCAAACATGACTATTCATATATACACAAATGCAATTATTTTGTGTTTAACTGACAGGGGAAATTTGTGTGTGAAATTAGCAAGGAGAAGAACTATTGCAAAGCAAACAAATAACATGGGAAAGAGCTAACTGCCCAATCAATGCAGCAAAGATCCTGTGTTCTGTCTATGACTCAAGGTATGAAATAGAAAACTTAAGAGCTTACACCATGAGCTTCCAGCGGTGTGACTGTTTATGTGCAACAAAAGGACTAAATAAATACAAGGAAATAGAGAGAAAAAAGTTCTATCAGCAATTTTTAACCATATGTTTTTAAAGAAATAACCTCTCATGGAGCTTTAGCACCACTTACTGGCTGTAAATTAAAGTCTTCATACATACTCAAAGGACAGCTCCCAAATAACTTTTACTGCCTTCAGTCTGATCTCCTTTTTCTTCCATCTGAGCTCCCCTGACTGACCTTGGCGCAGCTTAAATCTGAGAAAAAGTCTGCATGACCGACCGCACCAGCATTCACCGCATTCTTGTTGCTCTGTACTCCCCTAGGCTGCCCAGCTGCCTCCTAGTGGGTCCACTCCTGGCAAGGCTTAAAGGGATACCAGGATGTGTAACATGGCAAAGACACGGCAGAGTGAATGCAATTGTGATTTGTGAAGGAGAGAGATCATGTCCAATTCTTCGTAGAGTTGCAAGATATCGGTATTCATCTGCATGAAGCAGTGCCCCCGCCACCTCACTGCCAGTGTCTTTTTAAACCTACTACAAAGGATGCCTCCCTCATATCACACAGCCATGGAGACTGCTGTGCTTATCTGGCTTGGCTCTTCCTCGGCATCACAACTGGATTTGCAGATTGAGTTACTTTAATCCTCCTCAGTCTTATCACATAGTGCCTGGGGAGCATGAGAGCACATACACTTAGGAAGAACAAGAAATGCCAACCATAAGATGAGCTGCAGGGTCCAAACGTGGACATGGAAATAGTTGAAATTCACTCAGTTCCCCATGCACTAAAGCAAATGGCAAATGGCAAATGGCAAATGGTGGACTCTGTAGGAACAGGTAAAACAGACGCTGTAGATAGCTGATCAGAGAAAAACAGGGCAGCCTGAACCTATAACCAGCAATATTCAGAGTATCTCAGCAGTTACCCATTCAGGAATGGGGAAGCGCACATGAACCAGAGTTACAGAGGACCTCAGCAGAAGGAAGGAAAATTCCTTCCAAACTAGGGAGAAGACATGCTGTGAGTGGTCCATTTAAGGGCATTGCATTACCCTAATTAAATCTGAACAGCAAAAATGGCAAAAATTCCTTTACAGAGGCAGAAAGCAATCCAAGAAGGACTCAGAAAGCTAACTGTCTGCCAAAAAACTATACATTCATGCTACCCATAATATCAGATCATCATCAAGAAGGGAAACAATGTTCTCAGCCAATCCCCTACTCTTCAGTACAGTAGATTCTGGACATATGAATAGCTTCACAGCTGACAGTTCTCGCAAACTTTTCTGACCATCAGCAGGATGAAACAGACTGGGAATTTCCCTACGTATTTCCTAGCCGTGCCCCAATTCTTCTGGGAGGAATCTCAGGAGTGTGAATTAACCACCTGCTGTTGTTCTTGCTCACAGTCATGTACTTCACCCAAGCGCCTGCTGCCCGTCACAATGTGACAGATTGCAGAGGTATGTGCAGGCAGTGGGTAAGGCAGAAGCACAGGTGGTTGAAGGCACTGTTTTCTGTGATCACTCTAAGTCTGCAGGGAGTCAAGGCTACCCCTTGACCTGCCTATTTGAGACATAAAACATTGCAGCACAACTATACCAGCAAAGCAGTTAAATTTAGGTCAGAGTTAACTGAACCAAACATGACCTTACTTCAGCTTATTTTTCTAGTGTGGAAAAGCCCAAAGGCATAATGCAATAACACATTAAGAGGGACTACCTTAGAAAGGTTACCTCTTCATTTAATCATACATTTCATTTATTGCTCAATTAACATACATCATGCATTTTCATCCCTCTATTACAGCTGCAGTATCTTTAGACCTGGAGCTGTACAGCTCTCTGCAAGGCACTTAGTGTTATCTATTCTGATAGGTAAATCATTTTCTTTAGTACAGGCTGTCAGCATCTATCCTTTCAAAGGAGATGATAATTTATGAGGTATTTTATGTAAGACAGGTATGTACCACAGCAAAAGTACCCTTTTTTGTCTCCTTTGCTCCCTACCTGCCCTAGGGTTGAAGATCCACCAGGCTGTGTGCAGCTTCAGGACACAAGATGACAGCACAGCTCCTGATCTCTACAGTCCCCTGCTCATTAGGGTCTTTGGTCTCTCTATACCAGGTATCACTTAACTTATCCATGAGTAAGAACTGCAATGTAACAGTTTAGAAATTCAGAAGGAATGATCAGGAACTTCATAAACAGACTGACTCTAATAGGTGAAATTTTCTCTGAGCACAGGGTGGAAGATTTTGTTCATTCCTACAACAGCTTTCCATCATGACTGTATTGAACCATACATCAGACACACACATGCAAAGAGCTCCCTAGGCACTTCAGTCCAGCTCAGGTCCAGAGACAATTACCTACAACTTGCACAGAGCTGCTTGCTAAGTTGATCACACTGCTTTCAAGACAAAAACCATATCCCCAGGCAGAGTTACAACCTACTTAGTGGGCATGTGCAGAGACCTTAGTCCCATGCTCCAGTGCCATGTAGGTGAGATTTCTGTTGTTCAGGATCTCAGTGAAAAGCATTTGTCAGGCATGTGAGTCACAGCTTTTGTACAAAGTGAACTCTGTTAAACACACACTGGCTTAGTGCAGCTCTCTTTTGCCTCTCCAGATGATACCCACCCAACACTTTACATTCTTTACCAGTTCATACATAGAAAAACTCTCTTTATTGCTTAAGTCCTACAAAGAGTATCAGAATGGTGGTGCTGTATTAAAAGTGTATTAAAAGAAGCCTTGAGCTGACCAAGTGTACAGTTGCTCATTCCAAGTAGTGACCCTTGTCTAAAACCAAGTGATCCATTGGATTTATGGAAAAATTAGATGAGATTGCTAAAGACTGGGGGATTAAAAATCAATTTAACACTTAATTGTAAATTTGAAAATAATTCTTACTAGATCCTAAGTTTGATATGTTTGACAGACAGTGGGGGCATAGGAGATAGACTGTCAAGGATCACAATAATTTCTACTTGCTGAACATAGAACAAAAGTGTCTGTGGCAAAATAGTGGCAGCACTATTCAAGAATAGGTAAAGATCAAAAGATCATGGAAAAATACCTACATTTCATCTGTTGTCCAAAAGATGCATTCTCCTGCAGTGAAGGGGATAGATTTTGGATTCTACCTTCTTTCCATGGGATTTATTGCCAGTTTGCCTACTCCAGAATTATAGACAGCACCACTGCTTTCCCAGCACACCCACTTCTTCCATGAAACAACATGTTTTACACATGTACAAGGAAGGAAAAAGAACTCAGTAGGAATTTGGGGTAACTGCTCCATGAAGATTGATCAAAAATATAATGATGCAAAAGGATGCTGGATTTGCTTTTATTATTATTGCTGATGTAGAAAAGAAAGTGGGATGAAGAGAAAATAACCAAGAACATGGAAAGAAATCTGAGCATGTATCTTCAGAATTCCTTAAAAAAAAGTTTTTAAAAACACTTAATTTATAGACAATTTAAACCTCTGAAAAATTAAATGCCAGTATAAGGTGCTGTTTTACACTGGCCCATTTTAAGCTCTAGGTACCTGTAAATATCTCTTTGTTTAAGGAAATTTAACTAACACAATATTTAGACACTTAAGAGGTCTGTAAATCACAAGCACATAAAATAATCCCATAGCATGGATGCCAGATGGCCCATGTTATGAACTGACTGAAACTTTAGATCAAATTTGCAAATATGCTGTTTTCATGGACTTCTCCTCCCCAGCATGATATTAGGTGATTTTCATTAAAACTGGTGATACAGTTAGGTAAAGGGAATAATGCAGAGGTAGTTAAAAAGTAGGTTTCAAACAGCTTAGAAGATGGCAGCAAGCACGAAGGGACCATCCTCATATCCCACCTGACAATGCACTTAGCAGCAGTCTTGTCACAGCCAGGCCACAGCACCAGGAGTTCTGTCAACTAAATGTGAAAGCTCTTTTCTTTCTCACTTCTTAGTCATGCTTAGGAGTTACTGTAGCTCTGCCTCCTCCAGGCTGAGATCTGGCAGGCAAAGTAGGGCTAGTGAATGAATCTCACTTTTCTCTCTGCTTAATTCTCAGTGAGTTCTTTTGCCATTACTTGAGTGGTACCTAAAGCTTGTGGTGGCTCTCTGCAAAAAAATAAATTTCACTCTTTGATACTGTATACTTTTAAAGTGACTGATTTTGCCATTCATCCAAGAAACCTGTTATAGAATTATTAACACTGGAAATATTCATTTGGTATAAATGACATGAATGAAAATGTGGGTATATAAAAGCACCAGAAAAAGAATATCAGAACACGTGCCAAAGGATTGGTGAGCATTAATTGTCCCAGAATGCTGTATCTGTGATTTTATGCCAATGACCAAAGTGGCACCAAAGAAAGGAAGAAAAAACTTAAACATAATGTGAAGGTGGAGAACAGCGCTGGGGCCATAAAATGCACAGATAAGGAAAAAGTGAAATTCACTAATTTTATCGAAAACATATATGGGGACAAGAAAAATATAAGGCAACAGGTAAAAATACCTGGAACTCTACATAGAAGCATGTGTATTTCTCACATTCCTTGTTTTTAACTACAATAAGCTACCACTGCAGAAAGATTCCAGAATGAGTCTATATATATTTCCTCCTTTTTTCATAATGAATCATTTTCTTCATGCATTTATTATCTGATCTCATTACAGCTTACTGTCATCCTTTATTTCTGGGATGTCAAACAGTTAAAGTAGTGTTTCCAGAGAACTTTCTGTGCACACCCTCTTCAAAAACTGGACCTTCTGATCCACTTGCATAGTTGCTGTTTGTTGTGTGAGTCTTATAATAAGTACATAAGAAGTTTGCAGCATATAGAGCAGATTTTGTTTGCTGGATGTAGCAGGACGCTCTGCCCTGGAAAGGGGTCAAACAACCCAGACAATACCCTATTTGCAAGGCTATCAGTGATGGACTGACAAGGGGTGTCATACTGAGTTTGGTGTTGAATTTTACTAAAATCCATCTGATGCATTAAGTCCTAATTAACATCCTGATAGTGAAACAAAGATTTGGCAGATAAACTGCCAAGCTGAATTGGAGACAAATTGTCATCAAAGTTGTGGGATAAACAAAATCAATCTGACAGGGATTCATATCACTTTACACCATAAAAGTCCAGTCAACTTTCATATGATAGGAGTATGTCTGCTCCTTCCTGGAAAGCTTTCTCCCTCAAAGTGGGGACAGCCCTTCAAGGATACTCCTTGAGGCTGAGTGAAAGAGATCTGCACACAAGCATTGCTATAGTGAGGTACATCAATCACTGCTTAATAATTGTTTCTTTTTGATAGCTTTAATATTATTGCTTTGATATACAGCATTATACTATACACTAAAAGTAGTTTTAGCTTTTACACTGTCTAGTACTTAATTTAGATTAATATTTTGGTATAATAATTTGTCATAATTAATAATTCATTTTATAGAAATATATCTGATTTGTCATCTTTAATCCTGCAGGACAAGGTTACTTAATCCATTGACACTCTAGGGTTAAGATTGGGTTCAGCCATCCCCAGACTCCTCTCTGAGAACCTCATGCAACTCATGGTGCAGCAGGGCTTCTCTAATAAACTTTGTCTGAAGCGCCCACTATCACCCATGACAGAGGTCTGATGTTTCTTTTCTAAAACAAAAGAAGAGTGAATAGGTCCTCAGAGTTGCTTAAAGCATATTGTATGGCCTCTGGAGTGATGGGCATTTCTTCACTAGGAATATTTCAGCACCTGAAACAGATCTAGGGCCACTACAGCTCTTTGCAGCATTGCTGGAATTGCAGTAGCAGGAGACTGTCTCCTGTTCTGGGAGGATTTATGAATGCAACCCCCAGCCCTGCCACAACTCATTGAGAGCTTTCAGGTGAGATGCTGACACAGTCATAGCATGGAGTAGACACCTGCTCTGAGAATTGACTCTGATAACCAGACTGCACTATCTGCAGTAACCTTGCCAGAATAAAATGTGCAATGTACAACTTCTACCTGAGGCAAGTCTAGAATAACTACTGTTGGTCCAAGAAGAGTGAGTCTTTCTTTCATCCACAAGAGAACATATGGCCCAAATTCAAGTTACAGCTGAGTGAAAGACAAAAAAACTACACACGATAGATGGTGATCCTGAGTAGCTGGCAGAGACAGCTTGTTATGCCTCTTGTGACTAGTAGCAACAAACTGGTCATTCTCACTTCAGTCTCATCTTGTTGGGAATGACACAGAGATTAAAATTTTTATATAACTTTAGTCAGGGGCAAAGGAATTGAAGTTTCTTTTCAAAGGAGTGTTTCAACACTCCAGGCCTGATGAGCTTAACCTCTCAACAGACTGGGCGTAGCACAGAAGATACAGAAAAGATAACAACCATTAATGAGCATCAAACATCAGCATGGAGACACCTGGAAAAGAGATAAGAGACCAAAGAATGAGAAACTAATTAACATCGAAGGTAAAGGGGTCAAGAATCAATAGGAAACCAAGTACTATGACCTGTGTAACTTGGGACCAATGAACACTGAACCAATTAATTTCTCTGGGTTTTGACTGAATAAGTATGTGAAAAATCTAGTAAAGAGCATTTGTGTTGGAATGACTTTTTCCACACAGCCCAGGCAATGTGCAAATCAAATTATTTCTCTTGCACATCCTGGCCAGAACAACATTCTAGCCAGAATAAAGCAATGTCTTAACTCTCTAACACTAAAAAATTTTGTTGGGGACTTTTTGTTTTTACGCAGTTTTGGTGACAATCTCATCAACAGACAAAGTTACCAGCTGTCAAGAAAGTGGAGGCAGGAGAAACACTCTGTCTCCCACTTTGTGTGGCAAGTGGTTGAGCTGCTGGAGGCAGTGAGAGAGTTGCATAGTATCAGGAAGGCTGAGAAGGAACTGGTTAGCTGGTTCCAAGCACAGAGGGTGGAAGAAGTAGACAACTGTCCTCTGAGAGCTACATAGGCACCTGTTCACTGACCTGACACACTCTCTAGAGAGGTGTGATGCAAATGCTCCTGCCAGGGTTATCACTGAGAAACTACTGAGCCTCGTACAGTCCAGACTATTACCCACTACTCTTGCTTCTTGTGGGTGCCAGTGATACAGCCAGGAGCAGTCTGAGGTGTGTCAAGGATTGCAGAGCTCTGAGAGTGGTCACAAAGGGCTCTGGAGCACAGGTAGTTTTTTCATCAATCCTGCCAATCAAAGGAAAGGAGTTTGAAAGGGTCAGTCAGGTCTCGAAATTCAACAAAGGGTTACAGGGCTGATGCAACAGCCCACTGGGATATTTGCCTACTGAGAGCATGGGAATTGCTCTGGTCCACTGAGGGGACAGATGAGGTCCACCTGTCACAGAAAGGGAAGAGCATCTTCAGGCATAGACTTGCCAAGATGGTGAAGAGGGCTTTTAAAGAGTTGATGTGAGACAGGAACTCAATTAATCCCTCTCCTACCTGGAGAGGGCAGACAGGTCAGTGGTAGAGCACCTGAAGAGTAGCACTTGGCCATTTCATTATCTGCACCTACTGCAGTTCATCAAGTTTGAACACAGTGCTGTTTTTTCCTTTTTGTTCTGCCCCAGACTAAGCCAATAGAGAGACAGGATGTTCCTGGAGAGCAGCAGGGGCCATAGAAGCAGATGGAGACAGGGCTGTTTCCCACTAATCCTGGTACACTCTTCTCAACATCATTTCCTGTGCTTTGCCTTGTGCTGCTAAAGTTCCTGCAACCAAGGGAGAGAGGGTTGCTTGTAACATAAGCGTAGCATGTGAGTTGTGACTTCTGTCTCTATTTCTAGTCCAGGTCTTAGAATACATGTTGATTCCCAAGGCAAGAAGATATTCCTCAACTGCTTCAACTGTCACATTTTTAAAAAATAAATCTTGTCTTTCCCCCATCAGCTCACAAAACCATTCTCTCTTTAGATTATTGTATATTATTCTTATCATTGTTCAAATCAAGCCAGCAGATTTGTTGGTAGCATAAACTGTTCAACTGACAGAGAGACACACAGAGTACTCATTTCATATGTCCCACCACACCTGGGCCAGACTGACTGCATCCTCCCAGAAGATATTTTGTTTTGATTTTGTCAGACCCTTTTCAATACAAGATTTTATAGAGTTGTACATACCACCCCAGTGGAGCAGCTGTCACGAGGAAAGCCCATACTGAGTACCATGGTATGCTTTCTGCAGGATTATCCAGCCAGTGCTCTTTCCATATTTCTGCAGATTTTTCGTGATCATTCCTAACAGAATGGTAAATCTAACAGAACTACTTTCATTTCTTATGAATTAGGAACATGGCCATTGTGCAGCCTAAGCTGCCTCTTTTTTGAAACAGCCCCTTCAACATTATTCTGAGAAATGCAACAGAAGGGAGAACACCAGATGAATTGCCAAATGGAGAGGAATTAAACTATGCCAAGTGATAACTGGAATTTACTCCCAGACACATACACCCATAACACAAACTGTCTTGCTGCAACATTTTTCGACTAAAAGTGGTGCAAGGTGCTTTATTTTGGATCTTCATGAATCACAAGTTTCCAATGTACTCCAATGTGCCTGACTGTTTCTGAAACAACTTAGTAAAACCCAGCCTGCCTGCTCTCTGTCGGTAGTGCCAATGTTAATGCATCAGATACAAAAAGTTTCATAAAAAATTGTATCCCAGCAATTAGGATACATTCCTTGGGAGACAGGTAACACTTTTCTTATTGTTTTGACTAAACTCCTCTAAGTTCTCTTTAAGTGCTGCTGATTTTTTACACCACACCCCAGAACCAGCCATTCACATGTGGTGGGCACCCCTATGTCCTGCATCCCTGCATCCTGCAAACAAAGAGCATTTGCAGGTCTGTAAGTGTATTAGAAATAGCTGGGCTTTCAAAGCTGGCCTTGTTCAAATACATACTCCATCTTGTAATTGACTGTCAGCTTGATTTACAATGGCAGTTGTGATGGGCTTAGAGATTTCAATCCAAATGGCTCTCTGAAATAAGTGAGGACAAAAGTCAATCCAGTGAGGCAGCTCAATTTGTTAATATCATCAAAGAACAAGGAATGGTTTAGGCAACTCAGCAAGCCAAAACAAAATGCACTCAAGACAGAAGCAGCCCAGACAAAGACAGTTCACAAAACAAATCGCAACGCCTGTAGAAATTATAGAAGTAGATAGAGGAATGAAGGTCAGCAAGGGGGAATTAAAATATCATTCTACTCAGAAGAAAAGCAAGGAACAAGCAACAATATTTAAGTTCTGAAGATTTTGCTCCATCAGATGCTTTCTATAATTTGTTGAAAAAAGCTTCATAAGAATTTAAGTTATCTGTTTTGGGCATGAATTGGTGGCATTATGAATCTTCCAGGCAGTTTGCTTCAGAAACATCATGCTTGATCATTAAATTTTTTTAAATCCTAAAACTTCCTAACATTAGGAAGACAGGTAAAGGGTAAGGAAAGAAGATGCTGACAGAGACCTCTATGTTCCTCTGTTGCTCTCTGGAACAATAGACCTTAGCTTCAATCCCCAGGCTCTGAACACCTTGGATTTTGCAGATATTGCCTCTCCATTTTTCAAGTGAATTGAGATGCTCCAGACAAACTAAGGTTAATCAGAATTGAGAGGACTGCAGGAAAATCTATTTTTCACCTGTGGCAGGAGCATGTCAGCAGGTGGACAATGTTAACACCCTATTTTCCAGCCACAATTTTGTTTAGTTTTACTCCTGTGTTTAGGCTAAATTTCTTTGTTTACACTGACACACCTGAGATTTTCATTGAACTAGAATCAGAAATATATCATTCACATATAATAAACAGCAATGAAAAGCAAAGCAAAGCTGACTTCAAAATGCAAAATATGTTTTATACAGAAATTTATATATTAAAATAGAGGACAACAAATTAAAATACGAATTATGATCTTGATTCTTCACGTAGACCCAGCTGACTGATTCGGATAAATTATTACTTTGCCACTGGGATCCTTCTATCTCTTGCTTTTGATTTCTGTGCTTTGCTGTTAGCAAACAATTTATTAGTCAGACAATTAACCACATCAGCAAGCAGCTGCCTGGTAATAATACTTTATGCATGCCAGCATTGAACTTGACATTGCAAACCACAAGGGCTGTGGTCTATCCTTAGGTGTGTCAATCCTGCTGGTCAGGCACATTAACCCCTTTGTAACTGAACAGACAGGCATTTGGTTCAAAACTAAAGGCTTCTCCCAAGTGAACTACAGATAAGTCTCCAGTTATTAGCAATGTAACAAAGTCACCACTGTCCTCTTGCTGCAGGAGAACAAGGACTTTTGAATGCCTGGTCGCAGTCAGCAAGAGGACCATACACCTATGGCCAGCATCCAGACCAAAGTTCTACTCCCAGTGCTCCAGTTACTTTTTCCCTTGTGTAGCTAAGGCACTTTTCTTCACTCCTTGAGATGGTTTAATTATTTCTGGATTTCAAACCATTTTTTTTCTGTTGGGAAAATATACCCATACTGTTTTCAGTAACAATATTTACAAAACTTTCTCCTTTTTTCAGCTAAAAAAAAAGGAGTATTTTTTTAAAGAATATAATTCTGTTCCAATTTCTGTTGAAAAATACCTTTTACCTTGGAAAATCTGAGGAAAACATAAAACAATATTTAAGTGAAAATATGTGCTCCAAATAAACCAACATACAAAAAGACAGATGGTGCTTTTCATCAACCTTTATTCTCCTTCCCCTCAACTTCACTCTTGTTTTCCTCATCTTCAGATCTTAGTGAAAGCTTCTTCAAACACATCACCACTCTTCTTCCAGTACTTCACTTCTCATCTCATCATTGATAACTCTCTTACCTGTCGATTCACATGCATTTCCTAAACTCAGCTTGATACCTCTTTCCTGTTTCCCTACTACTGTCAGAGTAGCTTTCAATCCTGTATAATGCAGTGCTCTATCTTTAAGTCTCTTTTACAGTTTCTTCACATATAACAGCTGTGCTTCCCTGTTACACAAAGTCAGATCCATTAATCAGACATTTTCTTATGATTCCCTTGACTTAATCTGGTGAATTTTTTCTCTGGACATTACCACTTATCTGGAAAAGAACCTATGGGAGCTCATTAGAATTGTGCTTTTTTGCCCTTCTCCCAGAAGAGAATGTAGGGCAACTATGTTAATTAAAATACAGATATATACCAAAATCTCAAAAACATTCCCTACAAGTATTGTGCTCACAAAATTCCATCCATTCACATTCCCCAGAATGTGGATTTATATTTTGGCTGTCAGAGGGCTGTAGCCCTCTTGGGACTGTTGGTTTAGGACTCTGTCTGGAGAAAAAGAGGAAGTGCTGCAGCTGCATAATGCTCCTGAGATAAATCATTTAGCACATTTTCCTATGTGGATGGCTTTATCAAAGTCATTTAATTAGGGCCAGAAATGTTGAAGTTCAAGATCTCCAGAGAGTTTAAAAATAAACCAAAAATGAATACAGGATTTGACAACAGCAGTTTTCAGGACACTATTAGAGAAAGGGACAATGCAAAAGAGATTTAAATATGGCATTTTGGTATGATAAGAGAACAAATAGAAACAAGGTATGAAGAAAAAGAATAGGAAAGAAGATATAGCTGAGACAGAAGATTCACATATACTGGAAGTCTTTGAAAACAACCTGCAATGAGCACACACTAAATATGATATCATTGGTACATTGTGTTCAGGGAATTGACTTAAAACACAAAGACTAGACTAAAACACAAAGAAGCAAGTGCTTCCTCCAAAGTAGCTGGCCATTGAAATGGCAAAAAAAAAAAAAAAAAAAAAAAAAAAAAAAAAAAAAAAAAAAAAAAAATCGAGAAAGGATAAAACATTGAATAACTGAACTGGAGTTCCACGAAAGATGAGATGCAGCAAGAGAAAGCTTCTCTGGGAAAGGTTTCTTTCCGGCTTTCTGAAGACTCACTGCTTTTCAACACAGGACTCTGTTCCACAGGAAACTTAACTCCTCAGGATCGTCAAATCCTCAGTCTGGGTAGCAAATGAAGCGCCTTGGAAAGTAAGTTTCACTCTGGTACCAAAAGAAGAAGCGGCAATTGTTTCTACTTTGTCCACACTCTGTTCAAAGATACAATGTCTTAGACTGAGAAAAACTCCTGTGAAACAGTGAAGTATTTCAAAGGATGACAAGGGAATACAATGTAAGAAGGAAGAGATGACCAAAGCCGGCTTTCCTCAGAGTGCTGGAAGCCTTTGAAATAAACTTGGAAAAGATATTCACCAAGTTCACTAACAATTGTATGCCGAGATCTGTATAGACAAAATCATCCTTTGAGTGCTACATCTTCTTTGGATCCATCTGTTTCTTGACTACTACTTCCAAATTCTACTTCAAGCCTGGGATTTTACATACTGAAAGAAAGATGAAAAGAGAGATACAAACTAATGCATACTCTCAGTAGAAAGTTCGTGTGAACATAAAGGAGGAAAGACTGAGGGCTGGAGATTTGCTCAGTGTTCAGGAACAAATCCAAAAATATGTCACTGGCATCAGAACTCCTATTCAGTTTTTGCTGCTGTAACTGAGAGCAGAATCAAACTTTATTTAGCTCTGGCCAAAATTCCTTCATTATAAATGTGTGTGCCCATTTTGTGTGGTCTAGCAACTTCAGAGACAGACTCTACCTGCACTATGGGATTCCTGTCCTTGAGATGGAAAACTAAAAATAATTGGAGGCTTCTGAAGCATCAACATTCCTATGCTATCCCACTACAGGAGTCATTGTTCTCCAGCTGAGGTCAGACTTCTTCTTTTCACGAATAAATGTGAGCCAGCATCCTGTTTTCTCACCTTCTGCTCAATCTTCCCTCTGTTAATCTGTGTAAAGCACAGTAGAAAATCCAAAATGAGAGGGCAATGCTAGAAACTTATTAACAAAGCAAAATTCTCCTGTGGAGGCTTTGGAAGTGAGAAACGGGAAACTGAGCAAGTAATAAATGTTACAGTGCTCTGTCTCTAAGGTTGGAAGAAACACGGCCACAATGCACTGGATTCCTCACTCCAGAGTCTAATTGTCTCTTAAATGCCTGTGAGAATTTGCAGTTGCACAGCAGCCAAATGTCCCATGGCATTGCCCTTACCTGATCAGTGTGCACGTGCTGTTCTGCCTCCCCAATTCCTTCCGGGGGAGCATTCCTGTAATATTGGGAGCTGCACACCTCCAGCATGCTCGGGGGGAGACTTTTGGAGAGAGCAGGGGAAAGACACTTGTATCTGCCACTCAGAAACAATATACCACGTGTGAGCCTGATTCAGAGCTACCATGTCAGGTTTTTTTTTCCTAACTGCTGAAAACATTTTTATTCTTCTTACAAAAGGGAGTGGAGTTTATTCAGCTCTTGTGAAAATCCATTGACTCATGTTAGAGATAAATTTGCCCCTCAGGACTCTAAAGAAAGCAGTCAGAGCATTCTGGCATGCAAAGAATCACTCCTGCTTCTAAAATCCATCCTGAGGCAGAATGTATTCTCACCCACACAATGAGCAAACTCTACTGGCTGGTACTGAGTAGGAAGCAGAACAATATCTCTGCAGCTTCTCCCTTTCACTTTGCTTTTTTCCAATTACCATCCCACCTGACTCTATGGGAGCTGCCTGTCATGTGCTGCTCAGCCCTCACCAGACACAGAATGGACATGGAATCTCCTGGCTTTTCTACCCATGCTTGAGCCAGTCCTGGTCTCTTGACTGAGCAGCACCAGACTCAAGCTTCCCGCCAGACTGTAAAACTGCAAAGGTTCTTTCAGCAGACAGAGTCTGTGGAAACATAACATCAATCTTAACGACCTCCTATTGGCAGTGTCTGGGATCATCCCTGCTTGCCTGCAAGCATTTATTGAGGTCAGTAAAACCACTCTGACATTTATGTGTTGTTTGCAAAAGAAAAGGAGTGGCTAAAGACTTACATTGGAGGTTGAGTCTTCATTTTATCAGGAGCTATTTGAAGAATGCTGTTTGAAGACTCAAACTAGATTTAGTGAGACAGTTCAGGAGGGATCAATGGAGCTTTGTTTCATGTAGTCCTAACTTGAGAGCCAGGATTCCTTTACCTGAAATTGCTGTCAAGCTGTTTCTCAGCAGAAATATGGGGTTTATGTAGCTTGCCACCATTTTCTCTCCTTAAAATCATTTATCTGACATCTCAAAATTCCAGCCTTTTAGGATGCATTATTTGACTTTTACATAGCAATCTCTTTGATTCAACAGGATGCACAGGGAAGCCTGACAGTTATGCAAAAGCCCAAAGCAACTGTATGAAGTAAGCTCAAAAGCCAGAGTTTTCTTTGACATATCAATAAAAACTACAATATTTTCAGGGAGAAGTTCCCATCTTTATTTACCTTCCAAGCAGCCCAGGCAATGGCAGCCTTCATCAAGTTGTCAATACCAAGAATAGCACTCTGTCATTTTGGACCATCACTGCAGAGTAGCACAATCAGGTCAGCAGACAAGAGCATCTGGTTCCATCACGGCAGCAGCAGCTCAGCCAGGCTGCTCTGCAGCTCACTGAGGCCAAAGCAGCTTGCAGAGTAAGCCCTCTTCAGACTTTTTTGTTTGTCCTTTTGAACACCTCAGAGCAGCTTATGCCAGGCCAGCCCAGCCTCCTCACCATGTTGGTGAGGTTTAGTAGCTTTTCTTTGGCCAAAACAAGGAAAAGGAGACAAAGCAAGTCATCATAGATAAATAACATTTGCTTCATCCTTCCTCCCAAAAGTCTCAGAGTGCAGAAACTGGAATCTAAGACCTCTCCTCTGACTCAAATTCTCTGAAAATAACAGCTAGATTTTTTTTCAAGGAGCTGTAAAAGTCCTTTCACTTACATGAGGCTTAAAATATTAACTCATCACAGAGACCAGACTGTGATTCTCCTGATTCAGCAGTACTCACTCAATGTGTCTGAAAATGCTTATAAATTTAATCACTAAGAGCCTGTGTGGGTGACAGATGGAGATAGACAAAGTGATGATGACAGGGGTGGAGGGTTGAGTGTTCCCTATCCCTATTTGTTTCTTAGTCAAATAAATGGCAGCCAAATAACACTCTCCAAACTCCTCCACCTCTGCAAGTTAAGGGCAGCTACAGGATGTAACAATGGTATGCAATGTAACTCTAGGCTCAGCTGTTTTCAAATGGGATGAGAAAAGAAAATGTAATTGGAAAACTTGATGGCTGCCTGACGGCTATTTCTTTATTCCTCTGGTTGCACCTGAGAGCTAAGTGTGAAATTTGGCACTTAAAAATATGTATATATGTTACAGTGTAAAAAAAAAAAAAATTTAAAAAAAAAAATTAAAAAAAAAAAAATTTAAAAAAAAATTACCTGACTATGGAGCTTTTGAAGAAACAGAAAGCAATGAACCCTTAGTACTCTCCTGCAGGAGTATTTCAAGTAGTCCTTTTATCTAGCTATTATTCTTGGCCACTTTTCCCAATAATTTTACTTTTGAACAAGGACCTTGGAATCCAAAGTCCTTTTAACAAAGAATAACTGTAGCATATGAAGCAGCAACATAATCTCTCTATGTTTCATTAATATTGCCAGCCTCTTTCTCTTGTAACCAAAGAAGAAGCAAAGCAACCTACATCTTTTTTTGGGCCATATATATCTTCATCCAGGTCTTTTGGTGTGGAACTAGAAATGCCTAGTTCCTATGTTTTCATTCTTTAAAGCATTGGTTTTAATCCATGGTCCAGTTTTGCTGGTCTTTTGTCTTTATCATCTTTATTCTCCTTGTCAAAAAGCTTGTTGTAGGGGCCCAAAATAGCTCCATATGCTTTTTCCTATTCTTTGTTGTTACATTCCTCCAGCTTCTCCCTCTGTATCTACACATTTATTATCATTGACCCTGTCATCTTCTACACTTCATTCACCATAAGCACATCCATCATACAGTTATGTCAATTGTGTCTCTTCATATCCAACAGCTGCATCTCACCCCAGCAATGTCTGCATTTTGCAATCTATGTTTATGAAAATTCAGTAGTAATGGACTATAGTAAAAATTCTGTGGCTGCCCATAGTGATTCTCATTTTCTGTCCTGCAACTAGTTTTCTGCTCCTGAAGAAATTATTTTCTTTGCCAACTTGGAATCTAAAACTTTGCTGCTTTTTACAGTATTTTTATGCTTAGCTCAGAAATGGCATGTTGTTATTGTCCAGACAGAAGCCCCAGGTGGGATCTGGGCCTGAGACATCAACTGTTTAAACAAGTGGAATGGCTGTCATTAATCTCTGCTTCTGGAGCTCATAACAGGAAAATGGAGCAAGCAGGGAATTGGTTCTCAATAAAAGAAGCGTCCTTCAGCTTTGCACAGTTTCATGTCCAGCCACTAGTCAATATATATTGTTCCCATAGATCACAGTAGCAGCAGGTGAGAAATTGCTTGGAGCAGAGGCTTGTGTGAAGTGGACATGTGAGGATTTCCCATGCACACTACAGACAAATCAATCTTCTAGAAAAAGACTTGAAAGAAGGATCAAGAAAAGGCAAGAAATTATACCAAGAATGTTTGGGAACAGATCCTTTGTGAGGAATATTTAAGACAGGAAAAAAGTCTGATTCTTGTCAAGAAGGTTTTCTTGTACTTCAAAGATCAATACAAACATGTTAGAGGTATGTCTTTGCAACAATACTGATAGCTGAGAGCTAACTGCAGTGTCACCTGCCTGCACGCTAGGCTTTAACCTGCTTTCCAGTACCAAAAGGAAGCCTACAGAAAAGCCAAAGAAGCACTTTTTGACTGCCACTACAAGGTCATGTAGTGATAGGGCAAGTGGGATGGGTTTAAACTAAAAATGAGCGAGTTTAGATTGGTTCTGAGGACGAAATTCTTTACAATGAGGTTGATGAGATACTGGAACAAGTTGCCCACAGCAGCTGCCCCATCCCTCAAAGTGTTCAAGGGCAGGCTGGATAGGGCCCTGAACAGCCTGGTCTAGTGGAAGGTGTCCCTTACAGTGTCCAAGAGGTTGAAACTAGGTGATCTTTAAGATCCCTTCCAATTTAAACCTTTCTGTGGTTCTATGTTTCTAATGCCTCATTCTTGGTGTCTACACCAAAAATCTGCAGCTTCAGAATTATGTTTCTTGTTAAAGGCTTTACCTACCAGAAAATCAGTTTTTCTTCAGAAACAGAGTAAAACATCAGGAATATATAAGTGCTGTGGTGTGCTCAAACCCTCTGTAAAGGTTGCTATTTCATGGTCTATCATGATCTTCTCTTTTCACTCCTGCACAGTAGGACAGGCTAGTTCTGGCATGCGCCTGACTGGGCATCTCTGAAGGAATGCTTTATTGGGCCTAACAGCCGTGTTTTCTGTTCAGAACAGAGGGTACCTGAGAGTGGGCCACAATGGCGAACAGAAAGGTTTTAACAGCTTGGACTTTGCTCAGTAGATAAAAGAGCCCCAATGTTTTCAGATGCCTGGCAGGTTAGAGCAAGAGGCATTTCAATTCCCAGAAGGAAGAAAACACTTCTGGTTATATTACCAAGACAAATAGTGCAGTGAAATCAGTTTCAGAGACAAGAATTGGTCCCGAAAGATTGACTGAGTAAATTTTCAGTACAATTCAATTCATATGCTCCTTTGGTACTTTCTATTTTTTTCCTCATAAGCAGGTGGTAGGTAGTGCAGGATGTGGCAAGCTCTTTTATATGATTGATGGTTTTAACTTTTCAATTAAAAGCATGTTTGCAGGTTTGAGGAAATCTTTGGGATGAAGGACAAGGGAGAGCTATTTGTGAAGTAGAAAGCCCTATTTTCTCTGCCTAGAAGTAGCATCTCCATTCCTGTTTAAATGCACTCATTATTTGACCAAGGGGGCAAGGCACTACAGCAGATTGATGTTGGGTGGAGGTGTGACACCCATCTCCTCTCCAGAGCAGTGCTCATAGCACCCTGCCAAGGACATGGGGAAATGGAGTGTCAACTGGAAGTTTTGCCATTGTTCATTACATAAGGACTGAACACACTGTTTTTCTTGATCCATTCTGTCACCCATCTCATCATTCTCTATGGGCATGCCTAGGGAGGAATGAACTCAGGGAAACTGTGTGTCACTACAATTCTGACATTTTTTAAAAATGTTAAAAAAATATTTCTGCTCTGGAATATTATCATCCCGTTCCCTTTTCCTCTTTGGGAACACTGGAAATGCCACCACTGATGTAGCTCCTCGTTCAAGCTGAGGAATGGCCTGCTCTGGTTTGGCAGATCAGGGGTCACAATCCCTCCACTGTGTCCCTGCTGACTGCCAGGGCTGTCCATGGACTGAATAGATGCTGATGGGCTCCTGTGTGTTCCCACACACACTGGCTTATTTTACAGACTTCATAATAAACACCAGACACCTTGGATTGCTCTGCTGCCTGGCTCCTGACAGATGTTTTGAAAAAGATATTTTACCTCTTTTTGCTGAATTAAAATGATTCATTGAGGATGACATGCAATGAATATTCAGATTCTCATGATTCTTGAGATAATTAAACTTTCTCATCCTCATAAGTGGTAGTTTGTAACATGTCCTTAGCACATGTTTTTTGTGGGATTTAGTATCCTTGATACACAGATATTTATTTTGCCATCTAAGAAACAAGATTTTAATTGACTCATCATATAAAATTGTATTTTATTATGGTCATGATTGCTGAGAGTCATAACAAGCAAGTTTTTTCTTTTGTTTTCACTAGTTTATTTCAAATTACATGAAGGACCTCCCCATCAAATGGCTGATATCTTCAATGCCTAAACAGACATGGGATGAAAAGTGCCTGCTGTCTGCTAGCAGAAAGAAAAGCAGACTTTTGTAGACATGTTGCCATTAGCTGTATTTTGAGCTGTGAGTTCACTGACAGTTATTTGTAAGGTACTGAAACAACATTGTAAATTGGCTTGGCTCCAGATGTACTTTGGAAGGAGTGCATGAACAGTATATGTCATTCAAACCCACCACATTTCAGAGATGTACTTTTGTTGTAAATTTGAGATACAGAGCCATGTTAATGCAAGTATAAAGCTTCCAGACTACAGGTATTACTTCAGTTAGTTGTCATGTTCTGTTAATCTAAGGGATGTTACTACAAAACAACCTCTCACTAGCTAAATCTGAGTAATCCTCTAGAGGTGCATCTCTTTCCCTTGATTACAGATATCTTTATACCTTGATCTCCAGTGAAGTTCTTGACTTAAACATCCCAGACTAGATGGAATTAAGCCAGCCTGTGCATCCCTCACTGAAAGCCATAGAAATTGATGTAATCCTGATGTCAGATATATAAAGACTGAGAGATTTTTAGCAAGATTCCTAAAGCAGGCAGCGTACATCAGGCTGGATCCACAATTTGTGATGCTGAAAATATTCCCATCAGAATAAGCAATGTAGCCAGCTAGAGGTGGCATGGCCTGCCTATGTTAACTGTAAATATCTATAAAGAGTAAATCAGGTGAGATGTCCTTTTCATGGGCAGTACTTGGAGCAGGAAGGTGTTTTAATCAATAGGAGCTATCAGGGAGTATAAAGCACATTATTTTACCACGTCCACCAACTCCCAGCCCCTTGCAGCTTGATATATTCTTCTCAGAAAGGCTTCTTTTGACCACAAACTGTGTTGTGGGACAGCAAGCCTGGCCCTTCCCCCTTCTACTGTCTGCACTGACTTAGGTCTGAAATGTATATGCCCAAGCTTTACCTGAGTTTCCCTCAATGGCAGCAAAGATAAACCCTAAGACATGCAGCAAAGATGTAACATTAAATTATTTTGACAGAGCTAGGATTACTTGCCCAGAGAGTCAGTCAGAAGAAAGCAAGAAGACAGCATGAGAAGTACACTGATAAGGCAGCAGAGACTGGAGTCCAGAGAGGAGTCTTTTGAGGTGAAAAGTCAGTAGACTGGGCTTAGAGCATTTTAGAAGAGACAGACCTCATAGCAGCTGCAACACTATGCCTTGAATCCTGCAAGACTCAGAAAGCCCCTGTCATTTGAATGTCTATGGCTGTTGAAGATAAGCCGGACATGAGCGATGGTAATTAGCATCTGCCTATCTTTTGTGTGCAGTAACTCTGTTCCCATTGCCATGGTACAAACACCTGAAAACACTGCTGTTTAAGAATGACTAAATCAACTTTTATCTGCATTTCCATATGTTTCTTATAAATATTCATGTATTTATTTTTGCAACACCCTTATTGCTCCTTCAAAGCAGGGATTTAAGCACCTGAACAACATAAACTGCCAGCAAAAAGGGGACAGGCTCTGACACTCTGAAGGTGTAGGTTAATGCCCCAAAAACTCACTATATATGAAGGCCTATATCAACTCAGAAATGTGCAGTATGGAGAAGAGGGCTTTGATGATCTTCACTTTTTGTAACAGTTTTTAGCCAGATAACAATCCTTCCTGTGTATTGTCCCAATATAAACTATGAGACTGTACCTTACTTTGTTTAAATGAAAACAAGTCTTAGAGGAGCATAGTAAAGCAGCAAATGAAAAGTTCTACCTATGTATGGCTTGAGCTCTACCTGTGTAAATTCATTAAATCTTTACCAAAAAAGGGGACATGGGAAAGATATTTGAGGTTTTATTCAAATAACCTCACTAACGAGACAATCCTCACTGCAGCTTGTGAAATGATTAGCTGCTTACAAAACTCATCATAACTTCAAGCACAGCATCTTAGCCATGACTTTGACTGTTCACTTGTAAAATCTATGTTAAGCCTTCAGTGCCTTGATAATCCAGTTTTTTTGTCCTACTCTGGATGGATGAGGATATGAAACTAAGGGACTATAGATACTTTTCACCTATTCCTAAAGTTAGAATTCCAGTTCATAGCATTGCCACGAGAATAATTACTTATTAGATTTGTCATTAATTCTAGTTCTTTTTAATGCATTAGCATAGAAGCTGTAAGAACCAAGGGAACAGAAACATTGGAAGCTATTTCTCACACATCAGTGAAATAATAAAACACTATAAACTCAAAGTGGAGCATAGTCTTAAAAGAAAAAAATTGCATTTGGAAAATTTATTTATGTATCAAAACTAATTATTGCAAGTTCCACCTCAGTAGTACTTGAGGATTTCATTACAAGATCTAATTGGACTTATATGTGCTGTAAAATTTTTTTTATCTTTTAATTGGTAGCAGAGATCAAAGTAAAGAGAATGAAAGACAAACTTGGTATTTGTTTCATAAACTCATCTTCTGACTTCATTTATATTTACATGGTTCCTTGGAGCTGCTCATAGCAGAGGCTTGTATTAGCATGCCAAAAGAGAATCTGCTCCTGTTTTTTCAGTTCAGTGCTTCAGAAATTCGTCAAAGTCATTCAGCCAGTCAGATTTTAATTACCAAAGGATGCTACTTCAAGTCTGTCCTGTGTATCCAGCCTCTCCTTATGCCTTTCTAAAACAGGTTTGGAAAAAGAGGCAAGTAGAAGCTGTTGTGCCATTCTAGTCAACTTTCCATGGTGTAGCCGCAAGTCTTCTTTCGCAAGGGTGAGTGATTCCTTGTAGTAGCTCATCTGAATCAAACTTGTGGGGCCAGACCAGAGCCCTTTTAAACTTCACCCAACCTGGTAAAATGAACATTTTTGGTTGATTCTGTTTTAAATGCAGCCAAGCCGAAACAGCTCCTGCAGAGCCCATGGATGTAAGAATGAGAATGACTGAATTCTGTCTGTATTGCCTAACGTTGATTTTGTGCATTGATTCCCACTAATGCCAACCTGGCTGGCACCAAATCCAGAAGTAGTATATCTGCTCTGTCATAATGGCATAAGTTAAAAATGAAACGCATACAAAAATTAAAAGCCACTTTTTGCAGTATCATCCAACAGTTACTGGAGCTGAACCACTGTGAATGATGGTAAGCAAAATACCTCTTGAACCAAGGGGAAGACACTTCTGGAGTCAGTGATGAAGAAGGGACCTTAGCACACTTGAGAGTTGGGCTAAGGCAAATGTCATGAAGTTCAACAAAGCAAGGTGCAAGGAACTACACCTGGATAGCAGCAATCTCAGAAACACCTACAGGCTGGGTGGAGAAGTGCTTGAGAGCAGCCCTGCAGAGCACTGGGGGGCAATGTTTGATGAAAAACCCACCATGAGCCAGCACTCACAGCCCAGAAAGCCAAACCAATCCTGGGCTGCATCCAAAGGAGCGTGATCAGCAGGTCAAAGGAGGGGATTCTCCCCCTGCTATGCTCTTGTGAGTCTCCACTTGGAATGCTGCATCCAGTTCTAATGTCCCCAGCATAAGAAGAAAATGGAACTTTTGGAGCAATTCCAGAGGACACCATGAAGTTGGTAAGAGGACTGGATCACCTCCCCTACGAAGGCAGGCTGAGAAAGCTGGAAAAGAAAAGGTTGTGTGCAGACCTCATAGCAACCTTCCAGTGTCTGAAGGGGGCCTGCAGGGAAGCTGAGGAGGAACTCTTTATCAGGAGCTGTAGTGATAGGAGAAGGAGAAATGGGTACAGAGGAAATTAGGCTAGATGTTAGGAAGAAATTCTTACTGTGAGAGTAGTGAGACAGTGGAACTGGTTACCCAGCGAGGTTGTGGATGCCCCAACTCTGACAGTGTTCAAAGCTAGGTTGGATAAGGCCTTAAGCAATTTAGTCTAGTGGGAGATGTCCCTACCTCCCATAGTGGCAGGGGTGGAAATTGATGATCTCTAAGATCTCTACCAACTCTTAACATTCTATGATTCTAAGTGGATTCTTCCAGTTCAGTGAAAAAATGGGTCCCTTAAATGTTAAATATTTAAACTGGCAAGTTAGGAGGCAGAATGAGCAACAGCTGCCAAAGAGACTGTAGAGTTCATTTTGTACTTATCAGTCACATGCTCTTGCCATTCTTTCAAAAATACAACGTGATTTGTCGAATTTTGCCAAAGACTAGCTTTGTTCTTTCTTTTGTTACTCTTCTATTTTACATGCAAATTCACTATTTAGGAGAGATGTTTTTCCTGTCAAATTTTCCATTGGGAGGTACTTAATCTTCCCAATTTTTTGTGTGTTTGAGCTGTGTGTGTTACATCTGTAACACATTCCAGCCTGGCCACTCAGGCTGGGAGAGTGGTTTTATGTGTCAGAAGCATACCCCTTCCCAGTGTCTTCTCTTGAAACTGTGAAAGCTGCCAGTCCAGCAAGAAAAAGGCAGGGGTTTTTTCTAAATTTGAAAATACAACTAACTGGCAAAACTGCAGGCAAACCAAAGACAGAAGGGGAGAGGGTTGAGGAACACGGCTTTCAAAGGCTCTTGACCTCCTTGCTATGTACCTTGCTCTGTCATTTTCCACTGCTGCACTTTGCCAGGTAGAAAAAGGATAACACAACCTTTGCACATAGATTTCCAGAGGGCAGAAGGCCAAACTGTCATTGCTCAGCTCCTTTGAGAACCTTAACAGTAAGTGACTCAGGAAAGATAAAATGTGATGCTGACCCAAATGACACCATGATTTGCTCTCTGCATTGGTTCTGGAATGTCTCCTCCACAAAAAAAACATTCTGTTTCCCATGGTATTTGGACATTAAGTGAGTATCAAGGAGGATTCTTTTCATAAAGCTGCTTAATTTCTTTTTCTCTAGCTAATTCTAACTCTCACCCTCTCCTTGAGATGGCCCAAGGGCTTCAGTAGTAGATCCTTCCCTTTCTTTTCCAGATATTAATTAAAGAGCTCAATCCTCAATGCATTTATTATAATAAAAGAGCTATGCAGTGCAAAGCAATCTAATTTTCCCTACCTCACAGAGGCCAACAAAATGCCCATTTTGGGGCCTTAATAAAATAAAAGAGCTGCGAAGTTATTTAGAGCCAAGCTGAAGATTCACGTGTTTGAGTGGGTCATGGGTGCTTTATTATGTGCTTGTCATTACAAAAAAAAAAGCTTATTCTGTAATGAGTTCCAGGGTGACAGAAAACAGGCAGAGGCTCTTGTAGGAGCAGCCAACATCTCACAGAAAGTATATGCAGCTCTGCCTCTGAAATATTAGCTTCTCACAGCTAAACAGCTGCAGTACTGGATGTGGCCCATGAGGCAGATGGGCTGCAGAGCAGCATATTTCTTCCCGAATCTATCAGTAGTGCACTGTACCAGGTCATATAAATGGACAGATGAAAGGAAAGGTTGCAGCTTCTTTCTGATGGTTAGTATGCCCGAGCAACAATGCTGGGAAATGTCTTGCTCTTACCTGGTATTTTTTCTGTCTGAGAAACTGAAGATTTTTGGGATATGATCATCTTCACTCAGCATTGGAGCTCTGATGAAGAAACCTTCCTGAAATGCCTCACCTGCAGTTTGTACATTGCAGGATACTGGGAAATCCAACTACAATATACAAAAACATAAGAAATCAGACTTCATTAGTTCGTTTGGTCTCAGAACTACATGTTTATATATGATGGTAATTCTCTTGTAAAGAAGCCTTTCATTGCATGGAAGTTCTCTTGCATTCATAATCCTCTGCCTGAAACGTCCTAATCCTCTGTTTGCACAGGCATGTCTATACTTTGAAGTGTTAAATCATTGAAAAATGTTCACAGATCAACAGTTCAAAAATGGCTTTGGAGTTTTGGTATATCAAAATATATGTGGGCGGTGATCTCTGCCTAGGTAATCATTTTACATCTGTCTAAAACGAACTTCAAGCCTTTCCAGTCTGATTCAGATGAGTTCTGACTCCTGTATGGGTTAGCTCAAATGACAACATAAGCGGCAAGACAACAGAAAATCAAGAACTGTGATTTGGATATGCTAGCTCAAAATGGATATAGCAATAATAAAAAAGATTAGCATTGTGGCTTTCATGCCAGCAGTCCTAATATCATTTATGTAGTCTACAGGAAAATAGGGACATAGGATTGGCAGAGACTGCCTGGGTCATTGAGCCTGGGCCTCTGCTACCACAGGCAACAATATCATCTAATCCCTTTCATAAATCCTGTGACTTGCCAACAAAACACAGGAAACACATGGGAGAACACTGCAGCTGTTCAGAAGAGCACAGGAAAACCCACAGCCTGTTTACAACTAAAAGTACAATTGAAGTTATATAGGCTTTTAATAGGGATGAATCAAAAAGTGTGGGTTAGTGCAGCTCTACTCCAACATATTCTGGTGTGCAGGTGGGAAAGGGTTACATGTGAATATCTCATGCAAGAGATTCACATACTTTTTTCATGTATAAAGGTACTTTGAGTTCTGAGTTTTGATTTGAGCATCAGCATCATCAAAAAGTGCCCATGGATCTTGGATAATCAAGACTGGTTCAAAATTCCCCTTTATCTATCACTTGATGTATATTAAGGATGACATTTGAGCCTGTTGACTCCAGGAGCAGCTAAATAAATCCAAAAGAGAGAACAGCCCAACTTAATTCCTCTTTTATATGGGATATCAGAGTCACTCATCTATGACATTAAGAGTTCTGAGAAAACAACTGGTATTTCCAAGAAACTTGTCTCTGTTCCATTTGTGATTCAGACATTCATTTTGCCTTGTTCTTTGGTAAGTTTCATATAAATAATCAATTGCTAGTTGAGTTGGCTGCCCAAAGGGACAAATTCAATGGCAAGAGAAAGGGAGTAGTTGGAATGCTTCACTGGGACCAATAAGATTAATGAGGAAACAGTTCATATTGTAAACTTCTACAGAGTGCATGTCCAGAACTTGAACTTTTTGCTGATTCCTTGACAGTGCCTGGTATTTCTGTCTGTATCTTATTAGGGGAATCATAGGTCCCTCTTTCAGAGCTCTTCATGCTGCAGCCTGTCTTATTACCCAAACTAATAAGCAGTAAATAATCAAGAAATTTGAACCCATGCAAGAAAAAAAAGCCCCAACTGTGTCTTAAGCTAAAGGGAAACAGGCTGTTCCCTGCTTGTCCCCTAGAGAAGACAGTTCTCAGTGCTGCATCAAACAAAGCAGGAAGGAATACATAGCTGCAGAGGATCTTGTTACCAAGTTTGTTCAGTTTGGACTGAAAAATAGACGGTTTGGCCAAAGCCGAGAAAGTGTTTCAGTGGTCTCCTGTTGTCACAAATTCAGAATGGAAAGAGGAGTGATTAAGGGTAAGGGAGAAAGTTTAGCCAGTCCATAAACTGCCACAAACTCTGCTGACCCTCACATATCTTCACTAGTCACTGTTTCACACCATTTAAAAAAAAACAAACAAATTGAGACCAAGCCTATGCCTCTTCCAAACTGTCATGAGATTACATGATGTCTACAACATCATTCTAGAGTGTATTTGTTTTTCACTTTTACTAAATATTATATTCAGCTTTCCATAGTATGTATAAGATTGTACTGCAACTGCAGATTTCCATCATGAGAGGATATAATTATACTAGATAACCCTTTGCTTGGGATTCTCTAAACGATGCAGAGATGGCATTGATGAATCAAGGCGCTGGTCTTCATTCGGAATATGTTACAGATGAGGTGTTGGGAGAGAGGAAAATGGCCAGTTTGTAGAGTTGAGGGACAATTTGTCAGAGAATAACAAAAGGATGTACATAATAAACACCTCTGGCTTCAGAGCCTGGGAAAAGAGATGAGAGAAACAAAGAAGGAATGTGAGAATTTTCTGCTTTAACCATAGCCAGCAACCAAGGCCCCACACACCTGCTCACTCACTGCCCACCATGGGATGGGAAGGAATTGGAAGGGTAAAAGTGAGAAAACCCATGGGTTGAGATAAAGACAGTTTAAAAGGTAAAGTCATGTAAGCAGAGAAAAGCAAGGAATTCATACACTGCTTCTCGTGGGAAGGCAGGTGTTCAGCCATCTCCAGGAGAGCAGGGGGCCATCATACCCTGGTTATTTGGGTAAAAAAAACACTCTGAATATCCCTCTCCTTCCTTCATCTTCTACCCCCAGGTTTATAAGCTGAGCATGTTGCCATAAGGTATGGAATGTCCCTTTGGTCACTTGGGGTCAGGTGTGCTGACTGTATCCCTGCCCAACTCCTTGTGCACCCCCAGCTTCCCCACTGGTGCAGTGGAACAAGGAGCAAAAAAAGCCCTTGAGCACTGCTCAGCAGAGTACCGTTGATAACTCCCCATTATCAACACCCTTCCCAACACTAACTCAAAACACAACCACATGCTAGCTTTAGCTCTAAAATGTTAAAAGTACTTTCTTAGAAGTTTTTTATTATAAGGTTCTTTTGTTCTCACTTCCAATATTAGAAATTAGGACATCCCCTTGTCTTCACTGAAGTATATTCATCACACACCCCCAAAAAAGTACTTTCACTCCCTGACAAACATGATATACATATTCTCTGTCACTTGCTTAGGTGCTTATTTTAATTCTTTCTCTTCAAAAAAGCAGGGAAACTCAGCTAGGTACTGTGTTCATGACACTGTGACAAAATCTTCACACTTTCACCACAGCAGGTGCAACTAGTGAAATGAGTGCCCTAGAATTTCCAAGTCCTGACAGAAAACCCCTTATAATACTAGATGCTACACACCTTTGCTTTGATAAAGGAATTTTTAGACTTCTCTTTCCTATAGGTGTTGTGCTGATTCTTCTGACCATTACAAATACCATCAGTCCCTGCTGCCAAAACAGAAAATGAAGGTGAGGAAATAAGTGCTATGGACCTAAGGCAGCACTGCTCATCCCAGGGTCTGTTCTGAGCTGAGCAGGGACTGAGCAGCTGCTCAGGTGATGAGCTGAGAGGCACTGGTCTGAGGAGTTCCTGTGGTCCCAGGGATACATAAACAGATATAAAAGAGCATCTCTAGCATAGGGCCTTGAAGTGCAAGAGAGGGCAGGTAACTACACAGCACATACCAATGAACACAGGCAGGGGCCACTCCAAATATTGGCAAAACAACATGGCATAGCAATGTCAAGACATGGCAGGGCTGATATTTCCTGAGATCAGAGGCAAGAAAATTATGATTCTAACAAGAGCAAAAACAAGAAAAAAAGAAAGTGAGAATGGAAAGAGAAAATGAGATAAGGCGAGGAGGTCATCTAAAGAAGATCCAAGCCAAAGTAATGTAAGCAAACCAAAGCAGGAAGAAAAGGACTAGGCACACTCATCCTTATGCAAAAACCAAGGAAAAACAGTCGATGTTGCCACACGTTGGAGGGTAAGGAGACTAAATTAATCAATTAATCAAGGGCAAAAGAAACAGCAGCTAATTCTGGTGTATTTCATGCCCCTCTTCTAGTAGTTAGCAACTGCAGTAGCAGAAATAACTTTCTGCTCTTCCTCTGTTAGGAGAGAGAAATACTGACAAAATGCATACCGGTAGTGAAGGGTCCCCAGTGCCTCTCCTGCAGACTAGCAGTCTCTATCCATGTAAAAACACCTCCCACATCAGTGCTACCAAAGGCACATTGAGCTGCTCCTGAGGGAATGAGGTGTCACTTTGTTCTCTGGCCATTCAGTCATCCACTTCCCTGTTCAGTGCTCTCCTATATGAACTGGTAGATAGTAATAGGAAGGGACTGAGGAGAGAAAATACTTGCTCCTTCCCCAGCTTTGAGCCTGTGCAGCAACACTCAGCTCTCCACATGATGTATAAACACAGTAGGCTGGTGGTTGTCCCAGCTCTACCTCGTGCTGGACAGAGTTCATTTCTATCTGTCATACAAGAGTAGAGAGACAATGGAAATGTCACCAAATTACAGCAAGGTATTCACAAGGGAAAAAAAAACATGCTAGTCAGCAAGTGTTTTCAAGACATGTAGACATGTTAACAAATCCAATTTATCTTGCATGCCAACTCTCCCCCACCTCATTCCCATTCCCACTGAATAGATACTAATTGAAAATTATGTTTTCAACATGAAGGCTTTTTCTAATTTGGTCTTATTTAAAAGTATTTAGGGATCTTATTGTTCATTATATTTCAAAGGGATTTGCATGAACTCCCCAGGGAAGCCAACAAAGGGCACTACCAACATTTTGCTGGCAGACAACACAGAATATTCATGTGCTCCAAGAAACACAGATTCTTGAGGCAGAGGAGACACTGAAGAGCTCCGGTGCAAAACATTTAGGAAACTGTTGTAATATCTATTCCTGTTTATCATTTTTAGCAATCATGGTAGACACAGAGCTCAGCTGAAAATATAAATAATTTTTAAGTATTTTTCACAGGAGAGGCAGAGTTGCCCATGCAATATAGACATGCTCAAAAAGATGCTTTCCATGGTTTAAGTCTCATGTGCATGTCACACGGCACACTCTGTAATCTCTTCATTGAATTCTATATACTCCCACACATTTATGACAAGTGAGTATACAAAGTATAAAACATTTTGTATTTACCCAACAAAAGATGCAATCATGCACTCGGGCATGCAGTACACACATGCCTCATGCATGATGCCAGACATTGTGCATATGCACATATTTGTGCATTATGTTATACGAGTGTCTTTGCAGACTGTACAAAGCACAGGAACAGCCTGCACCCTACAACACCTTACACCTGCAGGACCTGCATGCAGCCAGACATTGCCAATAAAGTTCAGATTACTTATATTTGTGCATTAACAAAACCTGTGTTTACAACATCTTCCAATTTGTATATATGCAATGCATGCCCATACATTCATTTACTTAATAAAGTACAGTATTGAGGAGGGAAAAAACACATTAAGGCATACAGTAAAGTCTTCAGAAGAGAATTTGTTAAACAGAAAGCCCAGTTCCTATTATGAGTTTTCAGACTGGTATAAAACCTCGTCTGCATGCAAAAGCTTAGTTGGCACAGCTAGGTTAAGAACATAAAAAACAACCCCATTAATTGACATCCCCATGACAACAGAAGTCTTACAGCTATGCCAGAAAAGAAAACTCTTTGGCAATCTAATTTCTCTAGTTCAAGAAATGGGAGAAGGAAAAATAATATTTTGTTTCTTTTTCAGAGTAATTGGAGATTCAACTTGCCATCAAATTTTTTCCATTATGACAAAGGCCTGCATCTACTTAGGATGATTTTTCACATTAGAGTGGCTCAAAGTGCTGGAGGAATACTATTTCATTCTAATCTATTCAAGTTCCATGTCAGAAAGAATCATCTGCTTAGAGATGCTATTTCAACTATGACTTGGAGCACAGCAAGTGCTGCACGCTATGGCTTCCATAGCCATGTTTACACAGCTTGCTACAGCCCACAGTACATCATCCAGGTGGCACAGACCATTATTTAGTGCTACTTGAGCATATATTACAAGTATTCCAGGTATTTCATTCACACTGCCATGATTTTTCTGAAGTATGTCTGGATAGCATTGCCAGAACCAACTAAAAACAAACCTCAGTCCTCGAAATTCTTCTGTTGCTTTTGTCACTGTCTAGCTTCTTCTGCATAGCCACTGTCATTTTCATACTCTTATCAGCCAGCACAGATGAAAACAGTGCTCCATGCCATTGCAAATGCCACTGCAAATACACAGAAGCTGTGGAAAAGTTTTCACAGCTTGCTGCCATGTGGCTTTAGCACTTCCAATCTGTCACTGTGCTGCAAAGCAGCTCTCACGTGTTCTCAGAAGCAGAGGCAACAGCTGTCTGACCAGCAGCAGCCTCAGGAACAGTGGAAGGTACAGGATGTCAAGCTGCTCAATGTGGGAGCTGGGTCAGCATCCATGGCTGAATTGATCAAGCAAGAGGCAAGTGGTGGGGAATTTCATAGAGTCATAGAATGGGTTGGAAGGGGACCTTGAAGACCATCTAGCTCCCAACCCCCCTGCCATCATCACAAACACCTTTAAACAGACCAGGTTGCTCAGAGCCTCATCCAATCTGGCCTTGAGCACCTCCAGGGATGGAAGATCAATATCCTTGAGCAACATGCTCCAGTATCTCATCACCCTCAAGATTAAGAATTTTTTCTAATATCTAATCTAAACCTACAGATGCTTTTTGAGCTAAACAATTAGTGGATGTAACGTCTGCTTTTAAGTCTTCTTGCCAAATACCATATTTTACAGTCTCATTTTCTTACTCTTCAAGATGCTTTGTCTCTAATACTTTATGAATGTTGCTGTATGAATGTTCCACACAAACAAGACAATCAGAGACTCTGAAGAGGGCTGGGTTTTCAATCTTTACCCAGCCTTGCCCGTGGGGAATGACATGCAGAATTTTGGTCTCCCAACTGGAGAACTGATTGACCACAGTTAATGCACATGGCACACGCTTTGTTAGGGCTGTGGGAGCTCTAGAAGAGAGGAGCATCACAAACCATTTAAAAGGATGTTCTAAATTTCCTACACACTGCAGCAGAGCGAGCACTAATAGGGGTAAAAGCAAACTCTGTACAAAGGCAGCAACCTGAAGAAAAAAAAATACAGGGGGAAAGAAAAACCAGGCTCTATTTCTTTAATCCCTTTTTTCGGCAGAACTTGGAGATGTGACTTGGAGCAGACTAGGCGTAAGGTTTTCTGCAGAGGGAAATAGTCCCAGGGCCGGGCTCCGTCCCGCAGCCGGGAGCGGCTCCTCCGCGGGGGGCGAGCGCCGCCTGCTGGCACGGCAGCGCAGGGATTGCCGCTCCCACGGGAAAAATTGCTCGCCTTGCCAGGGAGAAATTCCGCAAGAAAACCCGATCACACCAGAAGGAATCAGTGGAAAATCTGCGACTGTCTGAAGACAGCAGCTAGGTGCTTATAGCCATGCAAGATACCTTTAGTGCGAGCCAATAAAAGGCTTTACATCTGTGAACATAGTTATGCATTCGTATTCCCCTGTGATATCTGGACACCATTTTCTGAAAAACTCTCCACAGATTTTTAAGAGAGATGGAGTAATTGCTGCACCCCTTCACATATAAAACCTCTGTTAGTGACTCAAGCCCAATTCTAAAAAGTGAGATTAGAAGAATTCAGGATCTATTGCTCATGTGGCATAAGCCAACAAATGGACACTTTTTGACAACAAATGACAATAAAATTCAGTCACATAATTATTCATAGAAACTTTCCAGGTTTGGTTTATGGGATTGGACCACTGTTCCAGTGTGAAGATTTCATTAAACATGTCTTCTCCTTCTGTCATAATAGAAGTCTTTTCTTGCCCCATCTATGGGCTTTGTGTGAAGCAGGTCTTCCACCAAAGACAGGGCCACTTGTAGGATAGGAATAGTAATATTTTTCCTTTGAGTGAAACAGAAAACTTAATTAATTTCACAAGTAAATTATTTTTCCTCTGGAGAACCTGCAGTGATTCCAGAGTACTTGATTTATGGGCAGTGCACAGGAATGGGAATCAAATGTATAATTATACCACTTCATTTTCAAATTTACCACAGGGTTATCTCAACATGCTTGGGTTTGCAGACATTGAGAAGAAAAAAGAGAGAAAAATCCCGATTGATGGTCAGATTAACCCTGTTTTGGGGAACTATGAGATTTGCACTGCAGAGTCTGAAAAAGCTGTGTGTCATTCTCAAATGTGCATTTGAAGATTCTGAGTTCCTAAAGATGCATTTTCAAAAATATCATAATTTTAACAAAGAGATCCATGACTAACTTTGAAAAATAATTTCAAACAATTTCTTCAGAATATGTAACTATCAGGTCTTCATTTATTTTCCTCCCATATAAAAGCTACAGACTAATGATGATTAGTTTTAAACAGATTCATTTTTAAAAATATTATATTTATTTCATAAATAGGTGAAAACTAAAGATGAGAAAATGGAAATTGTTGTAAGGAGAGAAAAAATGAAATTAATGATGTAAAGAAACAAGGAAGTAGTTGAGGAAATAAAATTCCAAGATCAAAGGACGGAAACCAAACAAACCTCAGAGAAAACAATTCTTTAATGTGGCTCTGAATATCCCTTTTCATTTTGTGTGTTCTCTGTTAGAAAGCCACTGAGACCAGCTGAATGTATCACTGCTACAGAAAGCAGAAAAGTATCATTCCAAGGCCTATAACAGATACTATAAAAATGTGATTAAAATAGTTAGTTGTAACAAATTATATAATGCTATCATAGTATTTTGAAGTTGCTTACCATCCCACCCTACCAGTTAATCTCCCTGCTATGCAGCCACAGTCCAGCATTGGAGCTCATCTCCCATCACTCTCCAGTGTCTGAAGCACCCTTTCTGCTCTGAATGCAGAGCCAGTCTTTCCCAGAAGGTACAGAGCCCCTCTCACAACCATTTTTATTCATGCTTACTTCTTTTATTCTCCAAAATTCATATGTACAACAATGCATAAATGGTACATATTTATCCATGCTTGCTATGGAACGTAATCACGGTTTGATAGAGTGTTCTTGAGGAAAAAAAAGCAAGAAAAGGAGATAACAAGGCAGCTCCATCTACATAAACACTTCAGCAGGGGAGAGTAAAAAGCACTTAAATGAGATATTCATCTTTCCTCCTTTCTGGCCAAGTTGTAAAAGCTTGCCATGGTAGTGCAGATAAAGATGATTATAGTAAATTTTAAAATCTGCATTCAGATGCAATGCTGGCTGGAAACTGCTGGAGGACAAGAGATTGACATCTCTTAATATCCGCCAGGCTGCCCGAGGAACCTCTCCCTTCCTAGAAAATGAGAGGTTATCCTAAGCACGCAGCTCTTTTGTTACATTTAAAATATTTCTTCTCTCATGTTACATTTTGTTCCCACTACTAAGATTACCCAGGATATTCTTTTAAGATTACTTTGGGTATATATGATGGCCACAAGCACACAGAGGGGCAGGATGTGGTTAGAGCTCTCTTGGATCTGACAGCAGCTACAAGCTTCCACACCCCCAGACCCCAACAGAGTGTGCAGAATGACATGAATCCTCCGGGGGACAGGTAAAGGCACTCAGCTCAAGGAAGGGGAGAATGGTGACTGCTGCCACTGGCTGAAACACTGAATAGAAGAGAAATGGAAGAAGGTAAATGATCAATGCTGCTGTACATCCCTGCTGCATGCAGTCTACCGGCATGGACCCTGGAGACAGGCTGGAGCTTCAAACGCCTCCAATAGCATCCTTCATGCTGCTGGAGAGGATGTTAAAGAAAGGTCCAGAGCTTTGCTTAGTTCAGCCTCAGATTCACATCAGGGGACTCCTCTCATTTTAAGTGCCTCTGAAATTTGCAGGATGCCAAAGCATATTGAGACATGAGAAGACCTCGCTACAGCCTTAAAACTTTTGCCACAATTTATATTTGGTGATTAGAGCCTAAGAAACTCATGCTACCTTCATTGGCATGGGTTGAAGATACTTCGGTTTCTGGAATTAGGGAGCATCTTCCTCTGCAAGAAAAGATGCAAGTCACCTAATCACAGGAAGCAGTCTCCGTGTCCTACTAGGAGCTCAGCGTGCAACAGGCACTTCCCGAGCATCTTCCATTGTAGTTGTATATGACACACAAAAAGGGACACAGAAATGAGGCGCTGGGGGAAAGCATCAATCAAAGGAAGGAGCAGTGCGAGGATCCGGAGGGGAGGAAAAAAAATAAACCCTGCAAGAGTCGAAGGCCATGGCGCATCTCCGAGCACAAGAACGCACCCGTGGCGGGGCGGATCGCGCAGGGCCGGGAGGAACACGCAGGGCCGGGCCGGGCTGAGCCTGCGGCGGGGCGGATCGCGCAGGGCCGGGAGGATCGCGCAGGGCCGGGCCGGGCCGAGCCTGCGGCGGGGCGGATCGCGCAGGGCCGGGAGGATCACGCAGGGCAGGGCCGGGCCGAGCCTGCGGCGGGGCGGATCGCGCAGGGCCGGGAGGATCACGCAGGGCAGGGCCGGGCCGAGCCTGCGGCGGGGCGGATCGCGCAGGGCGGGCGCTGCCGCGCGCGGCGCGTTGGGCGCGGTGCCGCTCCCGCCCCGCTCCCGCCTTCGTTGCCCGCGGTCCCGGCCGTGCAGTGCCACCGCCCACCGCCAGGGGGGCCGCGCGGGCGGCGGCGCCCGGCCGCTCTGGCACTGGCGCCTCGCTGGTGCTGACGACGCGGCCCGAGCGGGAGCGGCGGCCGGAGCGGCGGCGGCGGCGTCAGTGGCGGGTTCGGTGTTTCGGCGGCTCTGCCCCTTCCCCGCCGCGCCATGCCCACCGTGGAGGAGCTCTACCGTAACTACGGCATCCTGGCGGACGCCACGGAGACGGCGGGCCAGGTGCGGTGTGGCTGCGGCCTGCAAGGCCTCGCTAGGCCTCGGGCTTGCGTAGCGCCGCCGCGGGCAGTTCCGGGCCGAGGCGGGGTGGGCGGGCCGGAGTGCCGTCGGAGGCGCTGCTCGCCTCGCCGCACAGCCGGCGAGCCGCCGGGGCTGCGCTCGGGGTGGGTTCCTGAGCCCCGCGGCGGCGCGGGGCGGGTGGAAATGAGCAGCGCGCCCGCGGGTCTGCACGGAGCGCAGCAGCTCCCGTCGCTTTGGCGGCATCCGCGGCGTGTCGGCAGCTCTCCTTTAAATGTGGCGTCGCGGATATTAACCAGTTCTTAGCTGGAGTCAGGTTGTTTTTTGCAAGGGGGTGCCTGGCGAATTCAGACCTTGGAGTCTTTAACACCGCACTTGCAGACCTGGAGGACGTCTGGCAGGCTGTTTTGCTAAAAGGCTTGCTGAGGGAAGGTGAAATCTATTATGGTTTGAATGTTGCCCGCAGCCCTTTGGTGTTTTCTTCCTTGGGGCAGGAACGTAAGGTCAACCCCGAGGACTGAAAATCTTTTTCTGCAAAATCTTGACAAGATCTGTCATTTGTTTATACCGGTACTGAATTATTCAATAGGCTTATTGAATATTAGAATACTACTTAAAATATTATCAATGGAAAATATTGTGGTTAGTTACAAGTAGTTTTGGAATTGTATTAGTCCCTCATTTTCCCAAATGGCCCCCTGAAAGAGCAGAAGGTATTTTTTTTTCCTTTAGTTCATAATGTCAATAAGTAGGAAAATAATTTTCCCATATCTGTATCTAACCATGAATTTTAAACTAAACGACAACACTCCTATACAAAGTCACTTAGAAAGTTCTTTAAGAGAACCAATAATTTGGTCGTTGGCTGGGGGCAGGGGGAAGGTGTTGAAGTTTTTTTCATTGCAATTCAGGTTCGTTCAGTTTGTGTGTATGTTATGCCCTAGTGAAACGAAGCATCCTTGCAGACAGTCCAACAAAAGCATCACCTCAGAACCAAAAACAAAGTGCAAACAAAATGTAGGGAGCTACGGGGAGAGGTGCAGAGTAAAACATGCTGTTACCTTGCCACTTTGGAAATGCAGAGTTCGTCTCACTTTGATTCTTGTGAGTAGCTTTTGTGGAGGAAGGAATGGCCATCTTAGGTAAACTACAGCATTGTTAAGAAATGCAGCCTGTGACAGGGTAGGTGTGTAAGGACCTCTGAGGGTAAGTATAAATGGTGATTCCTGAAACACTCTCCCAGCTTTGTCCCCCTCCAGCTTTTGGGTTCCCAGAGCCAGAGTCTCTGTAACAAGCTTAGCTTTTGAGGTTATTCTTCAGTGAAATTTTATGATGCTTTATTGAACTGAACGTGCTTCTGGCATATAAAAGTTCTGTGCTAAAATGTTTCATGGTTTTGTTAACCTGTGGAAGGAGTTACCTCTTTGAATTTGTCATTTCATAATCTTGCTTGGTGGCTTAAATTTCTGCATTCTGAGAAGCCGTGAGTAATTGTTCCTTGCTTGTCAGTTTTATCCCACTTAGTGCTTTATTGTCTCTTAATTTTATGAACATGATCTCTTACTGCAAAAAGTCATGGTCACCCTGTCTCAAATTAAGAAACATTGAGCATGGGTATGGGGACTACCAGAAGTTATGACATCAAGAAATGTAGTTTAGAAGTCTTGAAAGTACTGAACTTGTAAAAGGGTGTTTCAGTTGAGAAGGGGGATCAGGTGTGAGGTGTCCAAAAGTGGAATGAAGGTGAGAAGTTGAAAAAACTATTAGGAAGCTGGTTGAAAATAAAGAAGACAAACATTTCTTCATAATGCATTGTGAGACTTGTCACAGGGCACTGTAGGGTACGAATAGGCTCAAGAACTAACCTAGAGAAGTTAATGGATGATTGGTCATTTAACAGTTATTAAACAAAGGTCTGGACACTGTCTCCAGGTTAGGACATTCCTTTGTTACAGATGGGAAGGGACTGGACAAAACAGAAGGATCACACTGCTTCTGTAGTTGCCTGTGGTTTTTCTAGAGCATTCCATGCTGCCAGGTACAGGTAAAACAAACTCCTGTCTGAACTGTATTTTGCCTACATGGTAGGAATAATTAGCACGCAGGAACACAAATGCAGGGAACACAGGCTACTCTGTTCCATTGCTGTGTGGATGCTTTTTCATGTGTAATAAGTTTTATGTTACATGTTCTACAACAGAACTTGGTCTTAACGTGCAGCTGAGAACGCATGTCTGTAATGATGTGTGTTTTTATTGCTAATTTGTGCTGGCTCATTCCTGCCTTTGCTGCTGAGTGCACTGCATTGGCCCAGCTACAGAGTGAACTGGGTGGTGATGTGGTTCAGCTGAAAGGCAGCTGATTCTTTCACTGCTTTTTTTTCATCCAGATCTGTATGCCACTCCAGACTCTGGCAACACAGAGCTATCAACAGGCTATAGGGAGTGCTTCAGAAGCATGGGCACTAAATTTTAAAATGCAGCATGCTTTAGAGGACATTAATGCAGTGTGCTGCTTTGTAAATTAGTATCTGTATTTGCTATGGGACAACTTTCATGTGGAGTAGTGGTGATAATATATGTGACTCTGGGAAATTTAATGTAAATAAAGCAAAGAAAGCGTCCTGTGCTGTCAGGGTTGCTTTTCAAAGTAGGATAAGATGTTTTAAGCATTCTTTTTCACAACCATGAGGAAAATTAAGCTTAGAAGGTCCTGATTTTCACTAGTATCCTAATAATGCTGACTTCTATTTCACAAACACACAGCTAACCACAACAAAGACTTCAAGTAATTTAAAGTTTCAGTCCTGCAGGCACAGAATCAGAATCACCTGTGTGATTCCAGTTGGAGCAGCTAGAGAATATTTTACTGTTGCTGGAGTGTTTTTTCCTATACTTGGAATATATATAAGAATTTGCTATCCACTGTCGTAGCACAGTTACTGGGAAAAGTAATCTCTACTTCAAAGACAATATATGATCATACAGCAGCTGGAGTAGTACACACTTGAACAGACAGGATCCAGAATAACAGTAAAGACACTAGAGACAAGTATTACCAAACTGGCATGGTTATATCAGTTTAAGAGAAAAATATATTTCTTTGTAACAAGTTTCTGTAATATAGTTAACTTAAATAGTTTAGGAGAACAGAAGATAAAAGTCTTTCCTTGTCTTGAGAATAACCCAGGATTTTTCCATTTATGTATTCTGGTTTTGTTATTTCAGCATAAGGATGCCTACCAGGTGATCTTGGATGGTGTGAAAGGAGGTGCAAAGGAGAAGAGACTTGCAGCTCAGTTTATTCCTAAGTTCTTCAAGCATTTTCCTGAGCTAGCTGACTCAGCTATCAATGCCCAGCTGGACCTCTGTGAGGATGAAGATGTTTCTGTAAGAATAAAAACCTTGTAGCAAGCTGATACTTTGAGTTTATACTTTGCTATTGTTTCCTCTTTTTGTTTAATGGGCTGTGTCTTTTAGGAGGAGAGGGTTGGTCTTTGGAAAACAAAAATTTAATTGTATTCTTGCATTTAATTAATTGTGCTTGGGAAGATGCATCAGTTTTCATTTATCTTTTTTAGCTTCCACCACTGATCAAAGGAATAGCTCTGTAGAAACTTACAGTTTATTTGAATAGCATTTACATATTTTCCTATCAAAAGGCACTTTGTGGTAATTGATTCTGATAAATACTGCTGGGAGACAGAATCCTGTTTGCACCTGAGAACCACAGGGATGTGATTCTGTCTGTTATGCTTCTTGAGGTGCTTCATGCTGCTTCTGTGGTGCTGGTAGAACCTGTACCTTTGAAGCATCTCTGTTTATCAGGTCTTAAGGGATTTGGACAGATCATTCAAGGATTTTTTTCAGTGCTGGAAGCAACCCCTAGAGTTTATCCCTGACATATTCACAACTGTAGAATTGTCCTTCCTCTTAGCAAATATAACTCCTTAATAACACACATTCCAGCCTTTATTTTGTTGATCATATGAATGATTTTGTGAACAGAAGTGCTGGTTCAATTTGATTTTTCTCCAGTCCTGCCTAGATCTAAGAAAAATATATTCTTTTCTTCATAAATATGTCAAAATAGGGGGATTTGAGGTGTTATGTAATTCCTGAAATTTTAAACAGTTTTTAATTTCTACGTCACTGACAATTTCAACAGATCCGGCGGCAAGCAATCAAGGAATTGCCTCAGTTTGCCACTGGAGATAATCTTCCTCGGGTAGCAGACATACTGACCCAGCTTCTGCAGTCAGGTAGGAGACACATCCTGGCTGATCTCATGGCACACCTAAATATGTATACAATTTTGGTTCTGTAAAACATTTTCCATTGATTCATAATTTTCTCCTGTTTTATATTTATATGCTGTACAGTTAGGCTGCTGGTTCTGCTGAAAGGTCACTCATTATTCTAATCTAAACGGAAAATCTTTCTTTTAAATAAAACAGTTTTTTTTATTTGAGTTCTCTGAAAGCATAGACTGCAGCAAATTGCTTCCTGAAAAAGAGTTACTGAATTTCTGATCAAGTTTCTAGAACCTGAAAAAGCCTAAGGGCATTTTGCTCCATACAGTTGCATTTTTGGTGCAAAATAAATACTTTGGGGGTAAATTCAGAATTTAATGTGGTTTTAATCTCAGTAAGTTATAAAGTGCTAAATATTAGGTGTTCAAACTTCCATTAAAACTTCATGGTTAAGACTCTGGTCTTCTCAGAAGATAGGTTTTGATTTGGGTTTTTTGAGATTTACACGTTTCTCCATTTAGTTTAAGAAAGAAATAGTTCCTGCCACATACAATTACTGTAGATTAATTAAGAGTTTGAAAAAAAAAACCTATGTATTTTACATCAATAAGTGAAAGTTAGCTTATTTATTAAAATAACTAAATATATAGATTAATAGCTTCCCTTCAAGTTTTCTGTCCTATCAAGTTTTAAGGTTTAGTTTTGGCAGGGGGACTAAAGTGACAAATAGCTTTTTTTTTTTTTTTGCTTCCATAATCATGGCTTTGAACTTCCTCAGTCTAATAGTTTTTAAAAATACAGATTATGTTGTTTATAGCTAAATGCTGAGAACAGAACACTTCTTGTGTAGTATTAGCAATCTTTGTTTTTCTACTCTTACCTTTCCATTTCACGTATATGTATATTAATTTTTTTCCCTTTCCAGATGATTCTGCAGAATTCAATTTGGTGAACAATGCCTTGCTCAGTATATTTAAGATGGATGCTAAAGGTAAAGGACACGTTTTTCTATACATAGCTTTTATTAATACTTCTCAATCTGTAGTAGGTTGAGAACAAGACTTAATTTTGTGTCGTCTTAGTACAGTGCAAAAGTGAGACACACACTAATTGTTAGGTTTTGCAAACAGTACTGAACTTAATAATTGTGGATCTGAATTATGCAGACTGATAAAAGAATGTGGATTTTTATGTCAAGATACATTAAAATTACCATTTTTTAAGCAGCTTAAAGCAGTTATTTTAAAATGCGTCGTAGAATCTTAAGAGGAAACAACTTCTTTCTGCATAAAAAGTCCAGGCAGGTTTTTATGGTTCAGGCTACCTAACTTATAAAATAATTTGTGTTACCTGATTTATTCTCCATTCAGGGACTTTGGGAGGCTTATTCAGTCAAATTCTTCAGGGAGAGGATATTGTGAGAGAGAGAGCCATTAAGTTCCTTTCTACAAAACTGAAAACCTTACCAGAGGAAGTGATGACAAAGGAGGTGGAAGAGTTCATATTGACTGAATCAAAGAAGGTGAGTGTCTATACTCAGTTCAAACTCGAGCATTGTTCAACCTTCCCTTATCACTGGTGTTGCTCTGGAGATCTGTTTGAGCATTGTACAAACAGATCTTATACTTACCTATCTGATACACCCTAAAGTTTGCAGCATTTTTTGTGGTAATGTTAAAATCATGGCTCTTCTAATTTTTCAAGAGTGGCTTTGATTAGAATTGGGCCCAATCATTCACATTAGAAAAGGTTTATTAAATTTAAGAGATAGATCAGCTCAGTGAATCATGCTCAGCTGAATTCTGATCAGACTTCTTGGTTCTTTTTCCAGTTGGCTGTTGAAAACCTCTAACGAAGGAAAGTTTCTATACTCTGGGCAACCAGCTTCAGTGTTCAGTTGTCCTCAACAGATTTTTTTTTTCCCTCTATCCGGTTGAAACCTCCCATTTTAGTTTCGTGTCCTTGTTTCAGCCTATGTCCACCTCATCAAAGAACCTGGCTGCTCTGGGTGGTGTCCTGCTCTGAGGTGTTGGAAGATCAGTTACTTTGCCACACCCAGATATAGCTTTCTTCCTTTAGGCTGGAAAAGCCTGATTGCTTTAGCTCTCCTGACAGCTCATGTGCTGTAGATACAGATCACCTTGTTGATTTGCCTTCCTAAAGCTTATTAAGCACTTCCTCATACAGGAGAGCCCAACAGTAGGTGCAGTATTCCACATTTGGTCAGATGAGGGCCCAGCCAAGGGCCTGTCAGTCCTCTGTCCCTTTGTTTCCCTTAGTTTGTACTCTTGTCCTTAGCCCAGAACACCGCTTATCAGCCAAGGAATGGTGGTGTCACATGTGTTTAGCCTGCTGTCCCCCAGAACCCTCAGTCTTCTCAGCAGAGCAGTTCCCCAGCCAGCAGTTCCCCTACGTATACTGATGCAGGGAAGCTGGTTCATCCCAGGTGCAGGACTTGGCAGTCTTTGTGAAATCTTACGAGATTTCCATGCATTCCCTTAGCTGAGAAAGATGCAAAAACTTTTAAAACAACCAGTAATGAGCAGATACTTGTTTAACATTTATTCTGCCTGAAACATTTGATTTTTGTTAGATAGGAGTTTGTTCTTAAGTTTAGAGTTAAAAAAACCTGTTTCCTTTGCACAACTTGATGACAGTTGCATTAATTTGTAGGTGCTTTCAATTATACTGAATGTTTTCCTGTGTTACTTCAAACTTGTGTCTTTAAATAACTGAATGCTAAATTTAAATGCTAAATATTTGCATATTTTAACTTTTCAAATCCAGTACGTTTGATGTGGAGGTTTGCAAATTACCGCCACAGAAATATGTTTTCTGTTTTTCTGTTAAGGTTCTGGAAGATGTGACAGGCGAGGAATTTGTTCTGTTCATGAAAATATTGTCTGGATTAAAAAGCTTACAGACAGTCAGTGGGAGGCAACAACTGGTGGAGCTGGTAGCAGAACAGGCTGACCTGGAACAAACATTCAATCCATCAGATACGGACTGTGTGGACAGACTTCTGCAGTGCACTCGGCAGGCAGTGCCATTGTTCTCAGTAAGTATTTGTTTGCTTTGCATGAGGAGTATTGAGGAAAGTTAATGGCTGGAGCTTGGTTTTGGTGTTCTCAATTATTATGTTTGAAAGACCACAAATTAGTACTTCTCCACCTTTTTCTTCTAACGTATCCAAATGTTGGAAAACATCCTTAAAGCCTCCAAATGCAAAGATACCTTGCGTTTTTCTCTTCTTTTCTCAAATTTGAGATGTTACAGTGAATTATTACAAAATTCTCACATTATTTTGTATTAATTTGATTATTTCAAGTTTAGTGCCAGGCAATTGCAGCACTTAAAGGCCTATTCTCGGGTTGCAAGCAGTCTTTTCAGCTGCTGTTGTGGACATCTTCTGAATTTAGGCTACTTGCAAGGAGGTTTGTGTCTTAGGAATAAGAGGGAAGGTTAATAAAGCTTTAAGGTACAGCTGTGAGGCAGGCATTTATAAGGGTGGAGTAACATGAATAATGTGTGATGGTTTGTTTGTGTTTTGTTTTGGTTTTTTTTTTTTTTTTTTTTTTTTTCAGAAAAATGTTCATTCCACAAAATTTGTTACTTATTTCTGTGAGCATGTTCTGCCAAACCTCAGCTCTTTGACTACTCTAGTGGAGGGTCTTGATATCCAGTTAGAGGTAAGCAAAAGTTAAAACATCTTCCAAATTGTGAAAAATAACTACCCTAGATAAAGACAGCTGTTTTAAAAACCACAAGCTCTTTGCTCAAGTCGTTTTCATTTCTTGGCTCGTAGGAAAAGTAGCTGCACTAGAACAAACATTTGCTCTATTGAGGCATGACTGAGCATTGCCTTTTAAAGCATGTGTTGTCTGTCCCAAGCTTTTGAAGCAAGATAGAATAAGTAGACCAGTGTAATCATTTTTATATTACTCTCAATTTTTTTAAGCACGTAGCATTTACTGAAATGATAGTTGCATAGTTTGTGCTAATTTAGCCTCCTAAGGGAGTGGCTTAATGTCTGTCATTTTGTTTACATTAATCAGTGCTACAGCTCCAGTTAGATCTCTGAAGCTCTCACTTGAAGGTGAGCTGTGCTGCAGATGTGGGAGATGAAGTTTTGTTTACTTGTTGACTAAGGCTTGTTGGAATTAGACACACAAACCTGTGTTTCTTTTTACAGACAGGAAAAACAAATTAGGCATGTTCTACCTTGTTTTCCTTCCTGCTCTTTGAGAGGGGTTTAGTTGTAATGGCTGGCCTCAACAGTGCCAGCTGTAGTGATGTGGTAATTGATTTTAGGTTGAATATTAAGCTTGTGTACTATCAGTTAACACACAAAAACCTGGCTATTTTTATGTGTAGGTTTTGAAGCTTCTTGCTGAAATGAGTTCATTTTGTGGTGATATGGAAAAGCTTGAATCAAATTTGAAGAAGCTGTTTGATAAATTACTGGTAAGATGAATTCAATTTTTATTCATGTAAAACACTAAGAAATTAAGTTTTCATCAAAACAAGTTATTTTTATGTATTAATCTCTTTATCCTTTTTCTGAAGTGGCTATTTCAGAGACAGTAATGTCCACTAGATAGAAAGTTGAACATAATTTTGCAATTTAAAGCTTCTGTAGATAGAGAACTCTTACCTGAATAATGTTCTTAATCCAGTAAACACAAGTGTGTTTCTTCTGTTTAAATTTCATTGTCATCAGAGACTCATGTTGATCTCATTAAGTGCTGTACAATTCTAAGCAAATCCAGCACTATTTCAGAAGCATTGGTGCAGTAAATTGTTACTTCCTGTGGTAGTAGTGCCACCTCTGAATTGAGTCACAGAAGTGTAGGCAAACCACCTGCACCACTACTTTATTCAGTGGTTCATCCATTAGTATAGAGATGGTGGAGACTTCTCAAATTGTCAGCACTGATAAACCATCCGATTCAAACACTGTGAAAGAGCAGTCATTAAATGTCTCATGCATGTTTTTCCTTTCTGTTCTTCAGGAGTATATGCCCCTTCCTCCAGAGGAAGCAGAAAATGGGGAAAATGCTGGCAATGAAGAGCCCAAGTTGCAATTCAGTTATGTGGAGTGTTTATTGTATAGCTTCCATCAGCTGGGTCGCAAACTTCCAGACTTCCTCACAGCCAAGCTGAATGCAGAGAAATTGAAAGACTTCAAAATCAGGTAATGATTTAGAGGTAGTGTTATTATGTTAATGTTCTGTTACAAGGTGTTTGTCAAAAGGTATTAGTGGAGTACCCCAGGGCTCAGTACTGGGGCCTGTCCTGTTCACCATCTTTATCAACGATTTGAATGAGGAGATTGGCTGCATCCTCAGTAAGTTTGCAGGCAGCACAAAGTTGTGTGGGAGTGTTGATCAGCTGAAATGTAGGAAGGCTATGCAGAGAGTTTTGGACAGGCTGAGTCAATGAGGTGAGAAAAACTGCATGAGACTTAGTAAGGAGGAGTGCTGGGTCCTGCAGTTGGGTCACAACAACCCCATATAGCACTGCAGCCTTGGGCCAGAGTGGCTTGAGAGCTGATCAGCAGAAATGGGTTAGGGGTGCTGGTTGACAGCCAGCTGGGTATGAAGCAGCAGTGTACCCAGGTGGCCAAGAAGGCCAATGGCATCCAGGCCTGTCACAAGAATAATGTGGCCTGCAGGACCAGGACAGTGATTGTCCCCCTGTATTCGGCACTGGTGATGCCTCACTTCGAATGTTAGGACCAGTTTTGTGATCATCCCTTCTAAAAGGACACTGAGGGGCTGGAGTGTGTCCAGAGAAGGGCAGTAGAGCTGAGGAGGGGTCTGGAGCACAAGTCTGATGAGGAGTGGCTGAGGGAGTAGGGGCTGTTTAGTCTGGAAGAAAGGAAGGTGGGGGGAACCTCATCGCCCTCTATAACTGCCTGACTGGAGGTTGTAGTGAGATGGGGGTCAGTCTCTTCTGCCATGTCTCAACTGAAAGGACAAGGGAATGGCCTTATGTTGCACCAGGAAAGGGTCAGATTAGATACTAGAGAAAAAAGTTTTACTGATAGAGTGGTTGGGTACTGGAATAAGTTGCCCAGGGAGGTAGTGGAATCACTGTCTCAGGAAGTGTTCAAGAGGCATCTGGATGTGGCACTTGGGGTGTGGTTTAGGTGTAACAGTTGGACTAACTGATACTGTAGGTCTCTTCTAACCTTTATAATTCTCTGACTCTACAAAAAAGTGAATTATTATCTGGACACTAAAGAAGCACAAATCAGATTGATGGAAGACTTATTTTGAGCATTTTTCCTGAAGGGGAAGAAACAAGGTTACAGCTTCCCTTTGCTTGTGCTTTTATTTCTATAGGACTATGTAAATTTTACTAAGGGTTTGCTTTTAACTGTTTTAGGCTACAATATTTTGCTCGAGGGTTGCAGGTGTATATTCGACAGCTTCGTCTGGCACTTCAAGGAAAAACAGGAGAAGCTTTGAAAACAGAGGAGGTAAGAATTGTTCGGAAATTCTGATTTTTCTAACTGAACCTACTGAAAGAACCATTGGCACATATTAATAGGCTGCAGTAAGTTTTAAGTATGCAAATAGATTAAGGGAATAATAGTGTTAACATTAGTGAAAGTGCATGTTATCTTATGCTACATTTTGCAAGTGAAGATAATCTAGATTCGACTGTTAGCTGCTCTCTGCAGCCACATGTATTTGGTTTAATTGTGCTCTGTGCTTTATTTTGAAGGGGAATGGAAATTTTCATATGTTGAGCAAAAAAAATCCCAGTGGGAACTACACTGGAACATTAAAAGCAACTAGTTAGTATGAAACTACAAGAGCCTTAAAAGCAGCTGTGATAAAAACTTGAAAGTATACCTTTCACTATCATTGTTACTATACCAATTCTCTAGGAAGAGCAGTCAGTTTAATGTTACAACTTCATCAAATGAGATTGGTATAAAGCTACTAGATGTTCAGTAGTGTCTATTTTTTTTAACAGAACAAGATTAAAGTGGTTGCCTTGAAAATAACCAATAACATTAATGTTTTAATCAAGGTAAGTCCTCACATTATGCACTAAATTCTCACAGCAGAGTAACCTCTGCAGAAGAAAGGAATAGATTTAAACCAAGTTGTATTCTGTTATTAGTTGATGTTGTATTAGTTGATGGTAGCTACCTCAGAGTTGGTGCTGCTTTACTTTTTCTGAAGAGTGGTGGATCTTGCTGATCCTGCAAGCAGCTTAGCTTTTGCTGCTACTGCTCTTGGGATAGGGTGTGGACACACTTTCTTGGAGCACTGGTTGTCCCCAGGGAAAGACCACATTGCTTCTTTAGGGGTCTCTGGATTTTCTTACCATTTCCCTTTACTGCCGTGTTGGTGAGGAGTACGGAAGAGTTCAGAGAGGTGCAAGGAGATGTAAAAGAGGGAGGAGGCAAAGCAAAGCTCTGTACAGAACCTAGAAGAGGTGGGCTGCAAGAAAGAGACTTTCATCTGCAGCTCATAAAACCATTCTGATTTCTTTTAACCCCCTTTTACTCTTTCTTCACTCTCACTCACCACAAAAAACCAAAAACTTGGCCCACCATCTTGAGAAGCCTGTCTTGTACCATCATAGGGATATCAGATGTCTTCCTGCAGGAGCCACTGTAGTTCACTGTAAGGTGCTTGATGTGCACAGGCAAGGAGACAAAGCCTGTGCTTTCTCTGTAAATGGACCATTCCTTGAAACATTCAAGGCTGGATTAGATTGGGGTCTGAGCAACATGATCTAGTGGAAGATCTCCTTGCTCATTGCAGGGTCATTGAAGTAGACAGTATTTAAACATCCCTTCCAACCCAAACTAGTCTGTGATTCTGTATTTGGTCTCAGTATAAGACGCTATTTTGCTAAGATAAATCCTACTTGAATTTCCTAGTAAAGGCAGCTTGATAAGGCAGTAAGCTACTCCCTTCTCTCTCTGCCATAGGATTAAAGGATTTAAAATTATTGGAAAGTAGTGGTTATTCTAAAGTCTCAGTAAGTAGCTAAAATTTTGAAGTGCAATCAACATGAATTTAATTGTAGAATAAACTGTCCATTTCTGCCTCCATAGGATCTCTTCCACATTCCTCCTTCTTACAAAAGTACAGTTACATTGTCCTGGAAGCCAGTACAGAAGGCAGATGCAAGGTAAGAGTTCTTCATATAATAAAAACAAACAGTAGGGTTAATTTTGTAAACAGAAAAAATTAACCTCCCAAGCTGTATCTGTATAATGCATATGAGCTAAAAGTTTCACATCAAAAGTAACACCCATCCTGTGGCTGTAGAGAGAGAGATTCTCTTAGTCTTGCTTTAGGGATACTAAAGACTGAATCAACTGGAAGATCTTCTGAAATACTATTATTCAGGGCATTGTCATTGGCTGCTGCTGACTTCCAGTGATTAATTTTTGTGGCTGAACTTCTATTACTGTACTTGTCACCACAGGGGTGTAATGATATATGTTTTTGTTTTCTTCTGTCAGTCAAAAAAGAGCAAGTGAAGATACAACCTCAAGTTCACCCCCAAAGAAACCTTCAGCAGGACCAAAAAGGGATGCCAGGCAAATATATAATCCTCCCAGTGGAAAATACAGCAGTAACCTGGGTAGTTTTTCTTACGGTAAGTTAGGCAGCTTGGAAAAACTGTGTCTAATGACAGTTGTGTCTTGGGGTGGGGTGAATAGGTAGCACATTCATGGAAAATCAGATTGTACTGTCATGAATTTTTGTTTGTGGTGGTCTCTTCCTAGCTGTTAAAATGTTGCAGTGTTTGCATGTTACCAGCCTATGACTTAGGTCATTTGCAAGTTAGTTTTAGCAGTGGTTTAATGCCTAGAGTTAGTAGTTGAACTGTTTTCTCTGATACACAGTGCACCAATTTCCCATTGAACAGGCCAGTTGCAGAAAGTGGCAGAGCTGGGTCACCTCCTGTCATACGACTGGACCTGTGCTGCATTCCTATTACAGCCACTGCTGATGTTGCAGACCTGATCCAGAAGTTCTGGGAATTGCCAGGTTCACTGTGCATGCACACAGTTATATCCTCATGCTCCCAGTCACACTGAATCTGCCCTTCTGCGAGTCATATTTTTGGGTGAAGCGCAAGACTGGATGGATGGCAACAGTCCATCCCTGTGTGCCTGTAAGCACTTACCTCTGGCAAGTAGTCTGCTATGACAAATTGTCACCCACACCCATGAGTTGAAAAACTAATATAAAGCATTGGCAGATACATAAAGCAAAGAGAAGATATAACACCATCTGCAAATTCTAGATTTCAGGTGACACACCTGCGTCTTTTAAGATAAGATTGTAATCCTGCAGGTCTAAAGATTGAGAAGCTTTCAACCAGGAATGTTTTATTACTTGCTGCTGCTTCTTCTTAGTGAGATGCTTCAGCCTCATCAGTCAGCTTCTGATTTCTGTAGCATTTAAAACCAGTGTGCAGTTCTCTCTGTAGATTAATATAAATTGTATTTTAAGACTGCACATGAAGAGAAATCATGAAAGGAAAATTGAGAGTTTGGTACATTATCAAACAAATCCAAAGAAACTGTATAAACTATTAGGGTTGGTGTTGTTGGGGTTTTTTTTTGCTGTGATTGGATTTGTTCTTAACAAAGAGGAACACTTTTTACAGTATACAAATAGTCTGTGTGGTATCCATCTCTAGCTAGGATTTGTAATTGAATGATGATATCAGCCCCAGAAAAAAAGAATAATATACTGGTGATAACATTAAGGATAGGAGAGGAAAGATAGACAAAGTTCTGGTTTTCCATCATTTTATAAAATCATTAGTAGCAAGTCAGACTGACACCTCAAGACTGTGTTATTTAACAGGAGGAAGAGCTAGGCAGCCAGTTTTCAATTCTGTGGTGATGCACTGGCCTAAATATAGTCCTAATTTACAGGGACAGTTATGTATCACATTATTAGTATGCAGAAAGACTGCACTTAATTTAGATGGGCTTTTTCTCCTGACCTCCTTTTAAGATTAAATGGGGTCCATTTTCCATCAGAAAATAACTCAGCAATCTCATGGTCTATAAGCAGGCATAGCCTGAGAGACTGAAGTTACCCTTCAGTACCTTCAGATCCTGCTATTCAGTTTGGATATGTATATAGGATAAAATGTACCTGAAAAGTTTTGACTCTTATTTCAGAGCAAAGAGGTGGTTTCCGGGGTGGACGAGGAAGAGGCTGGGGAGGACGTGGCAATCGCAGCCGAGGAAGAATCTACTGAGAAGACTGCTAAATCTTCCATGCCCCTGAAGGGCTAAAGTGAAAGTGCTACTCAGCAAGTTTGCTTGGAGCATTGTTTTCTTCAAGGACTGCCTTCCATTGAGACTGACTTAAATGTTCTTTATACCTTTGTATGTATGATCTACTTTTCTAACGGACTATAACTTGTCCATAGTGAAACTACAACTGTATTTTTGGATGCTTACAGTCAGCAGTTCTGGGTTCCTTTAAAGTGTCTTCAGGATTCAAAATTGGAAAAGAGCATAGATGTTTCATCAAAAGCTGCATCTTGACAATTTGTATATTAACCTAAAAGTCAGCTACTGAATAACTGAAACTATATAATTGAGTTTATGTATTAAGTAATGGACAGGAAAGGCATGACAACAAAGATATGTGTTAGATAAGCTTAGCAGCTGAAGTTATCCTTTCCTCATCTGTAACCATATTTTGCAATATGTGGAGAAGAGTACCATTGTTAAATTTGCTTTGATTTCCTTTCTTTAATGGAAATGCTGTTTTTTTTAAAGTTTGCAACATGGCTGGAAATCTGTTCTGCTTGTAGCATGATGCAATCTTCTTACTTAGAGATGTGGAGAACGTGGCATTTTTTGGTTTGCACATCTTACTCTTCTCCGTGCATTGTAATACAAAAGTGATGTTTTGAAGATTAATTTTTAATGTTTAATATGAATATGTGCATATAGTTATGCCGTGAAATCTCAGTTAATGAATAGCATAAAAACCAAAACAATAAATGACGAATTATTTCAGGAATGGGTAAAGACTGATGCAGTGATTAAGCTTCATAGGCTGGAGCTGGACCATATGAGTTTCTGGCTCTTTTCTGTTTTATGCAGATTTCTGGATTAGTTGGCACTTGAGGGTGGGTTGGTTGGTTGGTTGGTTGGTTTTTCTTGTTTTGTGATTTTTGTGTGTGTGTGTTTTGGTTCTTTTTTTTAACCAATAGTTGCATTTAAAAATATATAAATAAAATTGTATTTTGGGTAACATTGAAAAATTCCAGCTATGTAGTTCGATTCAGGTGGAAAAGTAATAATTCCATGCTATTTTTTTCCCATAGCAACTTGAGATTTTTAGTTACTGGTGTACACCCAGAAAATACAATGTAAGAGCACAATGCTTTTTTTTTTTTTATTCTCACCACTCAAAATTTTAACTTCTCAGGTCATTCAACATTGTAAAGGAATTAGTATATAGTAAAAAGAAGTCACAACAGGAAAAGAATTTTAATTAAGTGTTCCAGAGCATGTTAATGTAAAATACCTTAGGCTTTAGAAGAGTGAATAATACTTCTTATCCTCTTTTTTTTTTTTTTTTTGCTCAGTGATATCCAGAGAAGATGATGTCTCCCCACCCTAGTTCCATTTGTATTTGCTTGTGAATCTGATTCAGGTGTTTTGATTAACACTCTTTGATATTTATCACTACAATCAGAAAGCCAGAATACCAAAATTATGTCAAAGTTAGAGATATTGTTGATGATGCTAAATTCAAATTTAATTCTGTTTTTGCTTAACTCTGGAACAGTAGGTAGGAAACTTTGGACATTCCAGAATATAGGAGCTGACTTTGTATTTCTCATTACATGCCAGCCGCTAAACTCTGATTTGGCATTAAAACCATGAAAATTGGCTAAAAGCTTTGAAGGAGAAATTTGAGAGGTCAAAATGTCACTCTAAGAATAGGCACTAAATATGTAATGGGCTTCTATTGGGAGAAACAAAAAGGAAAAATAAAAGACATTTTGCACTTGCAGCTATTATTGGTATTTTGAGGAGATTTAATAATGTAATCCCAAAGCCTAAACATAGCTTGTATTTAGACTAGTAACTAGGTACTAGCAGCTTCTTTTCTCACTGAATTTTGAGTGAGTTTTGTGTGACTCCTGTATTTCAGAGGTGATGTGCAAAGTTCTTGTGGCCTCAGAAGTAGATTCTTTTTTCCCAGTTTCCTATCTAATTTTAACACAGTGAGTTCTTGTGGAAACACCTGTTTGCCATCTTGTTGATTTGTAAATGTTCCCTTACAGCTTTGGAATAAATTCATTTTGTAATTTTGTTTGGCTCATTGCTTCACAGTTACTCTGCAGCATTATGTCACCTTAGTAAAAGAGGTTCTGTGCTACCTTTTTGTTGTAGTTGAGTTACTCCTTAGATTGCTGTAGATGCAGAAAGCTGTTTGTCACTAAGGAATAAGACTGCATTAAGTGTTTCACGTTTTAAGTAATTCAACTTTCAAATGCAGAATTTTGATGAGGAATTTAAATACTCAGCAAAAGCTGCATGTTACACATTTGGAAATTCGGTGAAAAGGAGTCCAATCATTGTCTTACTCAAACTCCTCGATGTTGACAGTGTGATACAGTTTGTTAGTACCTTATGAGAGGTAAGCTAATGTCTACAAACAATTTGATGAGTGTTAACACTTTGAAATGGGTCCCAATGTCTCTCCTAACTTTGGGCAGCAGTTTTGTTTCAGAGCCCAGACAAGCTCCTGGAACAGACAAGGGTCTGCAGAGCCGGAGTTTCTGAGCTTTGGGGTAAAATGGTAAGTTCAAGGGGGGAATATGTGGTAGGGGGTTCGGGAAGGCTGTGCCTTCCCTGTGCCTCAGCCCGTGGGGAAAGGGAGAGGCAACATGCGGCCGGGAGTTCAGGATAAAAGGAGGCTGCGCCCTCCAAAACCCCGAGAGAGAAAACCCCGCGGGCGTGTGCTCCGGTGAACTCTCTCCCTTGATTCGGATGAAGCTGCAGGACTGCTCTGTCTCCTCTTTGGACATAAGCTCTGTCGTTTGTGCATTTTCCTGACACGATACAGCAAGAGCCATTTAGAACGGCAGCCTAGGCTATTTTGTGGAATCTGTAATATGCCTGATTTGAAAACCGGCCACAGTAAGAAACTATCATACTTATGCAGTATTTTCTCTAGGCTGGTAGAAACCAAATCGCTTGAACCACTGGCACACTATTTGTAAACTTGTTCTTGTTTCTACAGTGAGTTTCAGTTGCGAGCAAATCTTGCTGTTTAATGGGCGCTGGAAAGTTTGATATTCCCAAGAAGCAGGACTGCAGAAAGATCGTACAGAACAAAATTTGAACGTGGCAGCTTTTAGGTGTCTCTCGGTACTGGGGATACAGGCTTTCGCTTCTGGGTTGGTATTTACTGTCAACTAGAAGAGGAAAGGAAAAGTTACGGGTTTGCTGTGTTTTGAGAAGCATTAGAAGGGAAAAGGCGCGGTGTGTCCTTCAGAGCTCTCTTCACCCAGCTCCTGGGAGGGCTGGCATTAACTGAGTGTGCATGGCTGCAGGTACGCCTTGGCTTACGCTGGACACAAACTCGTTCACTCGAGCCAATGTTCCAGTGTGCTCCGGATAAAAATTTCGTCCTCTAAATTGAAGGGTTCAGCGTGTGGCCCCACGGCGCTTGTTGTCATTTAAAGCCGGCCTTGTGCTCGGAACAGCGGCTCCGCCGTTACCGGCGGCTGCCAGGGGTGCGGGAAGGCGCCGTTGGCCGGAGCCGCTCCCCGCGGGGGCTGTAACGGTGCTCCAGGGCCGCGCCCCCGCGGCTGTGCCGCCCCTCGGCCCGGGGCTGCCCCGGGACTATCCCGGCACTGAGAGCGCTCCGGCCGGCGGCTCCCGGAGCCGCCGCGGGCACCGGCCCGGGCCCGCCCCCGCCCCGCCCCTTGGCGCGGCCGCACCGGCCCCAGCGCGCGGCACCGCCCGCTCCCAAAATGGCGGCGGCGGCCGTTCCGCTTCCGGGGGGTGCGAGCAGGCCGGGATTGGGGAAGATGGCGGCGGCTGGAGCGTCCGGGCGGGGCGGGCTGGGGCGGGTATGGGTCTTCTCCGGCTGGGCCCTGGGCCTGTGCTCGCTGCTGGCCTCGGGGACGCGGCCCGCCGCTGCCACCACCCACTGGGTGGTCACCGAGGACGGGAAGATCCAGCAGCAGGTGAGCGGCCCGAGGGACGCGGGGCGCTGCCCACCGGCTGCGGAGGCGCGAAGAGCCCCTGGCCGTGCCGCCGCTCGCCCACAGCCGCGCTCTGCCCCGTGCTGTGCGGCGCGGGGCGCCTCGGCCCGCTGCGGAGCCCCGCCTGTTCCCGCAGCCGCTGCACAGCCGGGCGGCGGTGCCGGTCGCTCCCGCGGCCCGGCACGGGGGTCTCCCGCGGCGAGCTGGCGGCGCTTGTGAAACGTGGCTTGAATCCGCCGGAGCCCCGGGGCGAGGCAGCGGGGAGGGGGGTCGGTGGGTCGGGGCGAGCCGAGAGTGGATTTCGGCTGGAGCTCCGTTCGGAGCAGCGGCGGTTCCTGCCTAGGGGCCGCTCCCGGGAACCTGCGGCACGAGGCCGGGTCCCGCTTCGGGGGCGAAAGCAGCGGCACCGCGGCCCCGGCCCGCAACCGGGACCGAGCGGCCCGGGCACCCCCGGGGGAGGAGATGTCAGTGAGTTTGCGATTTTTCACATCCAGCCGCACCCGACCCGGCCGCTTTTCCTTCCTGCTGGAGTAGGAAAGAGAAACGGTGGCGTGTGTAGGAGCACACGCACGCCTTGCGGGTTTAGTCAAAATGTCTTATTTTGATAGTGGGCTGTGCCTCACGTTCACTAAGCGGCTTGAAAGAGTCAATCTCTATCTCATGTTTAGGCTTTTTCTTAGCCTAAGAGTCTTGTTGTTTGCCTTCCCCTTTGTTATAAAGGGAGCCGCTCTAGAAATTTACTTCTGTGTCAGATGCGTCTGTTTCCCTCGGGAGTGGAAGAGCTGATCCTGTAGCAAGCAGAGTGGCCATCCCCTTGTACAAAAGAGTGGAGACATGACTGTTCATTATCACCTCCATTGTGTGAGGATTTTTAGTCGGGTTTTCCTGTCAGAATGCATTGAGCCCCTCAGACAGGTGGAGCAGACTTTCTCTGCAGGAAACTCCTGCTGTCTTTATAGTTCTTGGGCACTTCTGCTGTCTGGGTGGATCCAGGCACTCTAACACCCTCATTAATAATAAATTAATTAATGACAACACTTCCAGTGCTGTCTCATCTCCTTTCCCCACTTAACGTGGTGGGGAGGTGGTGCAAGTACATGATAATGGTCTGGAAGCATCTGTGTGTGTATACTAAGTGTATCTTACAAAATTTGGGTCAGGTGTTGATTTTGATTATTGCATGAAAAGCAGTTGTGACTTGGAAAAATCCAATTAGACATAAGGGCTTGAAAATCTTATTAGCTAAATTCATTACTGATTTTAAGGAATGGCATTTCGTGATGTCAGCTAACTGATGGTGCAGGTAGAAGTTTCCACTGTATCATTGCTATGCATTAGTCTTTTCTCTTACAGTTCCAAATGCTTTGTAAGCATGGGCATTCCCATGTTCCCTCTGTCAATTTCTCAAAGCCTGTCGGTGAGGTGAGAAAACAATATCTGGGGAGGAACTTCTTTTACTTACATGGTCAAAATTAATTAGCCTATTTCCAGCAAGGAAATTGCTATTATAAACATGTTATTACTTGGAGTATGAGGAGCCAGATTCTTCAGTACCTGGAATGTAGTGCTGCGAATTGTCCAGTGAGCTTTTTGTAATTAGTTGCATTTTAGCATCTGTCACTGTCGTGTCCCTGGCTCTCATGAAAATGATATTTAAATTGGTGGTTATTGCTGTTGTCAACTCTGCATGGCACCTCTGAATTTTATTTTTTCCACTTAACTTCTGTTTTGGGGAATCACTGGACAATTTTTTTAGTGAGCTTCAATGTTGTTTTAAGTGCCAAAATGTAGTAGTGGTTCGATAGTTAGTAGCAAAAGTAACAGTCTCCACCAGTGCAGCAACAGGCAGGAATTGTTGTCCCATTTTACACTGCACTAGTGCAGTCACACCTTGGGTGCTGTGTGCAGTTTTGGGTGCCTCAGGATAAGGACATTAAACTCTTAGGCTGTGTGCCCTCCCAGAGGAGAGCAACCAGGAGGATGGAACCTCTCAAGGGTAAAACTTATGAGAAGCAGCTGAGCTCACTCAGCTAGTTCAGATTAGTTCTGAGGAGACCTCATCCAAGCTTACAACTTCCTTAAGCAAGGCAATGGAGGGGCAGGTGCTGATCTCCTCTGTCTGGTGACAGGAGGACATGAGGAGATGGAATGAAGCTGTTCCAGGGAAAGCTCAGACTGGACATTAGGAGGTTTTTCACAGGCAGGATGGTCAGTCACAGGAACAGGCTCCCAAGCAACGTGGTCACAGCACCAAATGTGTCAGAGTTCAAGCAGCATCTCAGCAGCACTTGGAGGATTCATAAGTGATTTATCAATATTCCAAGATACTTAACCTCTCCTCCTAATGCCAAGAACTTATTAACAAAACAAAAGCCTCAAACTTCACTGCAGAGCATTCCTTTGCTTTAATTTTTCATAATATTCTTAATTAAGTTATCACATATCATGAGAAGTTGTGTGTCCATTCCAACTTGAGATACTTTGTGATTCATTGGCAGTAGGAACCTCTGGTATGTTATGTGCCCTCACCACCTCAAATGGGCTTTGCTGGCCCTCAGAAAGGACAGAAAGCTGAAGCAGGCACCTTCACATGGGTGACTGGTGGAGGGACAGGATCACACCCCTTGCCCAGCTGGCTCCAGCCTTGCTGCAGCAGCAGGGTGCAGTGGCTGCCTCAGCTGTGAGGGCTCCCCAGCAGAGCCCAAATGCCATTTCTGGAACATTGTTTTTCATTCAGCCCCAGCCTTTCCTGCTGCGTGGGACTATTGTATCCCGTGGGCTTGTGGTTGCCATTTTTGACTTCATGGCATGTTGACTCCCTATCAGCCCATTCTGCACCACCTTGTCTTGCTACCCCAGAGGGCACCAAGCCTGTGGTTCTCTTCCATGGCTGTCAGTAGTAAAGAGCTGTGTCAGTAACGATTGGTATTGATCCCTGAGGGATGTTGCTGGTGGTCAGCCGTTGTTGGACCTTGCACTGTTCATTGCAATACTTCCAGCAAAGCAGTCTCTGATTGGAAGTGGCTGCTGTGGCAAAGAATGGTGATATTAATTAGCATTGATATGATTTAATTTTGGAAATATTAGCATTCTTAAAGTCTGAAACATATCTTCAAAGGTTATCAGGTTACCAGCTTACCAGAGACGTACAGGCTTGGTCTTCGCTTGGACTATTTCAGTTTATCTGAATGAAGCCTATATAATTAAGATGTAGGCAAAACTTAATTGATAGTAAGACCCAGACATTCCCACTGCTAAATGAGCCACTATCTGTGGAAATGCAGATGAGCCCCAGTGACAACTGACTTCCTTGTAGCTTTGAGTTTGCTACTGTGAACTTTGTTTTCCTTGTTACCAAAACGCACTGTGGATGAGGGGCTGAAAGCAGGAGTTACAGATCCTGACCTAAATATAAAATATAGTTGCTGGAGTGTGTTAGAGGGAAGAAAGGTGAGATTATTATACATTATTGACCTAAAATCTCTCTTAGCTGTTTCTCCTTAGAGCACAGCAAGGGTACAAGAATTTAGTATGAGACTACATTCAAGCTTTTAAGTGAGATTGACTTTTCTGTGACACAAGACCACAGGTATACCCTGGCTCAGCCTTAATTTCCTGGCAGCAGTGGCAAAATTAACACAGACTGAACAATTTTCTATATATCAGCAAGATCTCCTCTAATAAACAGGAGTACTTGCTAAGTAGGCACTGTTGTTCAAGTTTCTAGTGAGCATTTCTAAATGACAAAACAAATTTCTAGCAGTGCATATAGTATTTCAAAGTCTCAGCCATCAAGAAAAAAGCCATCAAGCTGTATCTGTTGCTCTAGTAGCTGGTTTTCAGATCAAAGACATCATTCTCTGGATCAGTTCATGTTCTTTTAGTCTGAGTCTGCCTTCAAACATGTTCTTCTGCAAAGCCAGGGACTGAGTAATCGTCTCTCTTTAATGAGATTTTATCTGCTCAGTGCACATGTTTATAAGCCATTTCACAACTCAGTATAAAGTTCAGGCTAATACATAACTGATTTTAGACAGAGCTTGTCTGCCAGTAGGGAAGCTGGGCACTCCACAGAAATATTAGTGTACTTCAAGAGAAGAGAGAAACTCATAAAGAGAGGACAGACAATTATCAGATTAAATGCAAGGCAGAGTACAGTCATTCATGGCTTTAATGGTGGGGACCAACTGCTACCATGGCTCAGAGACCTGACATACAAGAGCTGAGGTTGGGTCTTTCTAGAGATGCCTTGGATGGAGGTGATTAAAACTGAGTAAGCTAGTGGGACTCAAAGGACTGCCTTTTTATGCTGTAAGCTCTGGAGAAGTTATGTCAGAGTAACTAAATTAAAAGAAGCACAGACACCTTCCAGGCAGATGATTCAAAGCAGGATTGGGAAAGTGTTGTCAGGAGCTAAGAGGCGAGGAATCCAAGTTGGCAAAAAGCTGTTTTAGTTTTAATGTGTTGTCATATGTTTCGAAGTTCATAAGAGATTATCTAGAGAGCAGAGTAAAAGACTGGCTAGCTTATTTGGGACTAAGACAACCACTGCTCAATGAATGTGATATCTGAATTTCCTGCAGTGCTGTAGTGTGCTTCACTCTGGCTTAGTGCAGTAGAGAGGGGAGACAGTACCTACCAGTTGTTCATTTGGTTGCAGATTTGAGATTTCAAGCAGCAGCAAGGCAAGTTGATTTGTGGATGGCTTTAGAGTGAGTTAATGCATTACTCTCTCTGGCATGTGAGAGCACCTGTGTGCTGACAGATTGAGATGAGAGCAGTGGTCCACGTGCTCAAGAATACAGGAAAAGCAGCTACCCAAACCCAAGGAAAGCTGAGATTCCAGTGCAGCCAAATAAAAAGCTATTTGCTGCTTACAAAAGCATCTTCTGTAATACCTTAAGCAGTTGTTCAGTCCTGTCTTGAAAATGACAGGTGAATGTTTACTTTGCTCTTACTCTAAAGGTTTGTTTGCTTGGTTGTGTGAACTCTTACTTGACTTATACTTCCAAGTCTATTGTGTGCTAAGCAACAACAAAAAACACACGCATACACAAAAAAAATTATTCATTTTCACTGAAGTATGTAAGGTGGAACCATGCCTTTTCCAAAAGAGTTGTCAGTGCCTCCTTACGAGGGTGTGCAAAGACACCTGGGCTGATTGGTTTGAGTGTTCTGTAGTTCCTTAGGTGTTATCCAACCCTAGGGTGATGAATGGAAGCAGGATGGTTCTGAGGCATAGGTAGGGTTTTCCTCAAGAAAAGTAAAACTTGTTCTGGTTTAGAACTTCTCTCTTGATTACCAGAGGACCTCAGGCATTCATGTGGTATGAAAAACTGTAGTTTAAAAAGAAAAAAACTCTTTAAATTTTCTACCTTTACATAAGTGAAGTTTTTGAACCTGAACATTTTGTATAGTGAATGGCTGAGTTGCTTAATGTCCTTGTCCCAGATAAGGATTTAGAACTGCACTTCACCAGCACTGCCTGCTCCCAGGGGAGCATTGCCTGTGTATTTCTGTGTTGCTGTGAACATTATGACTAGATCTGAATTTATAAAAATAGGCTTTGTGGTAGCCTGTATGTGGCATCAGAAATGCAAATGTTTCATTCAGTGGAGTGGGGTGGAGAAGTAGCTTCCACTGTTCTCAACTCAGCAGTCAGAGATTTGCATCTGAGATTGGAAGAGCTCAGAGGCAGATCCCAAGGGCTGCTGAGCTGCAGCTGTTGGTGGCCATGCCCCTCACACCTGCCACAGCCCAGCAGGTCATCTTATGCCAGGTTTGACTGCTGCCAGAGAAACTTTAGTGCAAAGCTGCCTGGATTTAGCTGAGCATGGTAATACACGGCAAGGTGGTTCAGGCTGTAAGTCCAGAATGTTGTAGTGGTGGCTCTGACCATGTGTAGGCATGTCCTGCTCATTGCTCAGCTCCTGGTGTTTTCATACAGCCTTTTCCTCTGTGTGTTCCCAGGTCCCATTCTCTTAGAATCCTCACACTTTGATTTCCTGGTCTCTCATCCTGTTTTCTGTCACTTTTAAAATAAGGCTTAGACAATCTGAAAAGATGATATGAATCAACTGTTCAAAACTGGTTATTCTGTGGTGGGAGTTATGCTTGGTGCCTGGAATGCCTTCCTTGTATTGTGAGCTTCACAGCTGAAGGGTAGGTAGCCTTAGAATTGGCCCAAGCATATGTTTGCATGAAGACACCACCAAAGCCCAAAAGAGCAGTCAGCAAGACTCTGAAATCCACTGTTATGTCATGTACCTGCCTGCTTTAAAAATACACTGCTGGATAAAGTAATTTCATTCAAAGTTTAACAGAAAAAAATAACTGCTCAGGGTTAATCTTTTTTAGGTATCTTGTAAGTCTAATAATTAATCTTCCTGTCTGTATTTTCAATATTGGAACACTTGAATTTAGGATTTGGCAGTGAGCAGACATCAAGAACCAGTCTGCTTTTATGAAAAAAGTACTTGCTCATTACAGATGTATAGCTGAATGATTTCTCCATTTCTTTTTTTTTATTTAGCTGAGTGTTTGGCTACTGAAGAATTTAAACCTTACATAGAATATACAAGTTGGAAATTTATACCCATAAGTATGACCAGCAACACATTGGACACATGGTGTTCCACGTAAAGTCTTGTTTCCCTTTGATGTATTTAGATCTGTTACCTAGGTTATTCATAGCCTGTGTGATCTCAGTTGAGCAGAGCTATTCAATAATACTGCAGCTTTGTTAGGTTTTATTTCTGAAGTGCTACAAGTGTTTAAAATTTGTGTTTTCCCTGTAGCACAGCTAGTATTAATAATATCAAAATATCTAGTGCTGTTTGCTAACAGGTTCTGCAGCAGGCAGCTTTTAAATGGCTCAATACTTACAAAAACTCATTTCAACATAATTTTTCTGTGTGAATTTTTCAGTGACATCCCTTGGAACAAGTAAGTATCTTCTGACACTGCCTGCTCATCTCATTTGGATGAGTCAAAGAACTTACTTTCCAGTTTTGTAGTTTGTCTTGCACTGAAACCCATACAGATTTTTTTGTGGCTTCCTCAGAAATGCCATGTAGCATCATGTTGGAGTGCAGAGTGTCTCAAGACAGCAAGAATATACAAAAAGACAAGCACCAGTTTTCAGATCCTTGGCTCCCTCTCAAAACTGCAAGAAGTTCCAGCCTGTTGGAGGGGTGAATTGCCTTTATTTTGTGCAGTGACAAAACATCCACTGCCTGTGAAACAAATATGGGAGCCCATTTTTCTGCATACCATCATTTGAAACAGTGTTTTCCAGCTTCTTCCTCTAATAATCTGCCTTCTATATGTAGTATAATGCTTTTAGGATGTGCAGAGGCAGCAGCAGGTGTTCTGATTTTGATGTGCCTGTGCCTCAGTTAACAGTGGGGTTTCCACAGTACTTTTTAAAAAAAGTCTTACTTAAAAATAGTTGACTGAGGCATTCATGGACCCTCATTTAAAAAATTTACTTCATGGTACAATGTAACTGGATCGTTGGGGAAAAATATGCTGTAAGTTTTGCCAAACTTACAACTCTAATTGCTGAGAGACTTTGATATATGGAGGTAATATGGGAGACTTTAAAACTTCAGGGTTTGATTCAACTTGATGTTCATTACAAAAATTCAGTGTATTTCTTGCTGAATCAGGTTCTTGGTGTACTTTGTGACAGTGAATAAATTTGAACTGTGCTTTATAAAGAAACTTTCACCTTTGGGCAAAGTTGAACAGAGAACACTTATTCTAAAAGTGTTTTACTGGCAGGCTTTCTGCAGTGTAACTACAGTAGCTGTCAAAGGTTCAAAGAAAGCTTTTCAGAACAACTTTTTTTCCTCTGTTTACTGTGTTGGAATTGAAGTCAAATTCTTGCATTTCAAGTGCTTCATCTTGCATGTCACAGTTTCAGCACTTTGGAGAAAGAGTAAATGAATGTGGTGCTTTGCCATCAGCCAAACACTGACAAAGCATCTGTTCTGGTGCAGGAGCCTCCACTCTCTGCACCATGAGGCTGTGTTTGCTGGGTAGGCTGATGCCTGTTCTATTTCATCCCAGCAGAGCCTTGTGGAGAGTTGCTTACATTTTGAAAAAGATAATTTAAGTCACAATATCTGTGTATTTTTCACTGCTCTGACTCCTGAATCAGGTGACAAGGCACAACAGACTTTGCATGAAGGGGTAAAGGTGGCAAGTGTTTGTAAGAGCACAAGCATGACATGAGACTGAGTGAAACCAATATCCTCTGACATCTACCCAGAGTCTTGCTGTGGGAAGGAAGGGGTATAATCCACAAGCCCCTAGCTATCCATCAAATACCTTTTATTTGGACTATTGTATTTCTGACTAAAAAATTATTTGACAGGTGAGTGAAGCTCTGAGGTATTTTCCAAATCTTTGGGGTATGTTGCCATCTCTTTGAATTTTAATAAGAAAGTTCTGAGATATTTAATGTTTTTCTTCCGGGTATAATTTTCCTGGCTTGGGAATGTGGCTGCACAGGAAAGCAGGAAGATGCTAAGTGGAACTTAAGCATGGGCAACATGAGGGAAGTTTGAGCATCCATGTGACAAGCCCTCCAGGGCTTAAAGTGTGTCTTCCTGATTTCAGCACATCCTGCTTTCCACTTACCTTTACCATTGCTGCTGCTCATATCTGTGTTGGGCAAATTATGCAGATGCAAACCTTTGTTTGCAACTTACTGTATCCTTCATGAGGTATCATTACTGCTCTCAATGGCAAACACAGTATTGGTGCTCTTCACAGCTGAGTACGTCAGCTTTGTCTTTTTCCTGCTGTAGAAATGGCTGGCACTGTGAAGAAAATGTGTTAGATGTAGGGAGGTGTGTTGTAAAAAGCTGGATAACGTACTGTAAGTCTTGACAGTGTTGCTGACTGGATCTGAGATGAATAAGTTTCAGTTCAAAAGCCATCTGTCTGTCACTACAGAGAAGGGGATAATGAAGAGCTTACCAGGTGCCCACCAAAGCTGCTTCATCACTCCTCAGCTGCAGAGGGGAGAGAGAGAAAATATAAGAGAAAGCTCTAGAGTTTGGATAAGAGCAGGGAGAGATCACTCACCAGTTACCACCACAGGCAGAACAGACTCAACTTGAGGAAATAATTTATTACAAATCAGATCAGGGTAAGGTAATGAGAAATACAAGCAAATCTTAAAAATACCTTCCCCCCAACCCATCCTTTTCTTCTTGGGCTTATCTTTGTTCCTGATTCCCTACCTTCTCTCCCCTGGTGGTACAGGAGAACAAGGAATGGGTGTTGTGGACAGTTCATCACACAGTGGTTTTACCACAGCTTCTTCCAAGGAAGAACTCCTTCCTGTGCTCCAATGTCATGTCCCTCCCACAGGAGAAGGTCTTCTATGAACTCCTCCAGTGTGGTTCCTTCTCGTGGGCTGTCACAAACTGCTCCAGCTCAGGGTCCCTCCCACAAGATGCCATCCTTCAGGAACAGGCTGCTCCAGTGTGGGTTCCCTGGACGGCCACAGGTCCTGCCAAAAATCCTGGTCAAGTGTGGACTTCCCACAGGTTCACAACCACCTGTGGCTTCCACCTGCTCTGGTGTGAGGTCCTCCCTAGGCTGCATGTGGATCTCTGCTCCCTGGTGGGCTGCAGGGGACAGCCTGCCTCATTGACTTCACAAAAGGCTGCAAGGGAAATCTGTGCTCTGGCACCTGGAGCACCTTCTCCGCTCCTCTGCTGACCTTGGTATCTACAAAGCATTCTTGTTTCTCTTGCATATTCTCACTTTTCTCTTTTCTGGCCATAATAACTTATTTTCCCTTCTTGAATGTGTTATCACACCAGCTCTGCCCCAGCCTCTGATGGGCTCAGCCCTGGCCAGCAGTGAGTCCGTCTTGGAGCCAGCTGGAGTCTTTTCTGTTGGACTTGGGGGAAGCTTCTGGCAGCCTCTCACAGAAGACACCCCTTGCCATGCAAACCCAGTATAGCTACTAAAATTCTGTGTTAGGAGCTTTGTGTTTACACGCTGGTAAGGTTAACTTTCTACTACGCTAAAGTACTATTAAAGTAAGGAGTAAGGAGTTCATAGTAAAGTACTATTAAATAGTACTTATTTGCTGGTGGTAAACTGAGTGAGATGTGGAAGGGAAAAATCTGAAGACTAAAGAAAAATATCCTTAACTGGGATGATTTCCTGGTGGATTGCTGTAACTTTATGAATTAATTCAGTGATATTTCTGTTTGACTGTTGACTACAGAAACTGCTTCCAGATAATAGTTGATGGGAGTGTGGTACTTATTGCCTTGCTTTCCTGTTAACTCACACACACTGGGTTGGTAACATACCACTCCAAATTCTCCAATACTAAATTCAGACCTCTTGTGAGATTGTCTTACCAAAAGTTAAAAACAAACCAACCCTGAATATCATTCTGTTTCTGAATGAATGATAAGCCAAGATCCTTCATCATTCAGAATAAGGTTTTCTAATTGGTGGCGCTTGCATAACTTTCTCCAAAAATGTATGCCCAGATGCTGTTTGTCACTGAAAGTGGAGCTGAGTGTTGACTTTACCCTCAGTGACTGTAGTTTCATGCAAGCAGCCTTCAGATGTCAAATGAGCAGTGCTGTTTTGGAATGAATGATGAAGTGCTTTAAACACAGTGAAACTTATTTTCTTTGCAAATTCATCTCTCATTCATTTGCACATACCACAGTAGTTTCTTTATCAAATGAGGCATAAACCAGTGCTACATTCAGTGCATAACTCTGGCTTTGTGTGCAACCAGTTCAAAGTGAGGTGGGGCCCATAGGAGGAAGTAGGAAATATGACCATGAATAAAATGCTGTAGACTTTAATACTTCGACTAACAAAACCATTACTTTTTTTGAAATGGTATTTTCCTTGTTTTCTGCATCATGGTGGATACTTGGTCTTCCTTTATTTGCAACAGTTGAATCCATAATCTCCAAATTCATGGGTAAAAATGGACTAGTGTGAGTAGCACCTGTTATTTTGTACTCATCTGGTGATAGAAGAGAATTCATTTGCTAAGGAGGAAAATGAGTTTTATAGCTTCATATTTTCATATACATATATATATAAGAAAATATAACTGTTTGGACTGTATAGGTAGTCACCCGTGCAGATGGCTCCCTACTAAAAGAAGCGCTTCAGCTTTTGCTTTGGAAAGGAATACTTAGCCAAGTTTAGCCAAAACCACGCTTAGGGTTTAGTAAAAGGAGCAAGTGTTTATATCTCACAGACAAGAGTCTTGCAACAATTATAGACTTCACAGTCAGTAGTCCAAAGAAAGTAGATTGGAGCTTCTTACTTGACTCACAACCAAGAGAATACGGCCTAAAGTGTAATCTGTTGACAGGACACATTAGGGTGACCAGAAAATATGCTGGAGGTGCAGTTCTCTGCAGTATGAGAGTGTACCAGAAGTTTGCCCAAGCTATTCAGAGAAGGAAGAACTGGATCTCAGGAGGTTCTCCTGCACCCGTATATATGGCAGACATTTCCATTAAAATGTAATGTCATCAAGTTTGCACAGATGTCATGGGGGGGACACAGCCCATTTGGAGGTATCAGTGCTAGCAGACAGATAAGTGCTCACATGTTTGTGCAGCAGCTGGTTCTGTATCAGCTAGGGGCTGATGTGTAACTGCTGCATCTGTGACTCACCTCCAGTGTCCCTCTTCATGGAGCTGTGAACTCTTGTGCATAGCTATGGAAGCTGTAGCATGGTCTTCTGTAACAGAGTTTCAGTCTTACCTGCTTCCCTCTTGATTTTGTTCCTTTACTTGTTAATCCTGAAAGCAGTAGATCCTCATGGTAGGCTAGTGTGTTAAATTAGTTGCAGAGAGGAGTTGAAACTTAACTACTTCATGCCTTTTAAGGGACACGGTGGAGGAATTTTAAAGTTACAAAAGAAAATAAGGTTCTGTGATTTCACTTGAAGGTATCTAGTATTTTGGCAGTAGGTACTCCTAATAATGTTTGTTGTGGACATTTATTTGCCTTTTATGCTTAGACCTTGTGTGCCTGATTAAAATAGATTTAAAGTTAAAGCATGGGTTGAATTGGATTCTCAAATGACAATGTTGTTTGAAGTATGAATTTTCATAATGGACGTATTATAAAAGTTGACTAGACAGGCAACCTCTGAACAGAAACTGTGACGGAATGAACATAACTGCCTTCTTTTAAAATCACTGTAATTAGGTGAATGTCTTAGATGTTAAGACATTCTGTTAAATGTCTGTTAAAATGTCTTGCAGGTGGATTCACCGATGAACTTGAGAAACCCACATGATTTGGTAATACTAATGAGACAAGAAACAACAGTTAACTACCTCAAAGAACTGGAGGTAAAGCACAACATTTAAGTATTAACTAATTTCTGAAAATGCAGATTTTTTTTTTCCATGGACTTTATAGTGATAGTTTTAGATGGGGAAAATAATTTATTGTTGGCAACGTTCTTCTTTAATGAGAGGATGAAAAATTTTTGAGATCTCAAGAATTTTTTGCCTAAGTGATCTCCAGTTCTATCATTCCGTGTTGTTAGCCATAAATCCTAACATTTTTGCATAAAGTCTCTAGGTTCTGTTGTACTGTATTTCAGAAGAGCACAGAGCAAATAATCTCTGGTTTTGTTCAAGACCATTTATTATTGAGAAGGGGTCTGAGCCCACTCTTTTGAAAAGGGCTTTAATGAACTTTGAACTGATAAATTGAAGTTTAGATACAATAGGGGTTAAGTAAGCAAACAGCTCACAGCTCTTCTGGCCATGCACCTCTTTCTTGTGCCAGCTTTGGTTTTATCAGATTGGGATAAATAACTAAGTGGAAAGCTAGATGAAAACCAGAGGCAGCTTTAGGTGAATGGGAGAAGTAGGAGAAAGGAAAATAAGCAGGACTGCCCCTGGTGTGACTGTATTCAGCCAGACTTTCTCATTGAGGTATACTCTTCTGTGGTGGTGGACATTTTAGCTGCGGATAGAATAATACTTGCAAGCTTTTTGGGATGTGGGCTGTGGGTGTGGATACTAATGTCCAACTTGTGGTATACAAATGACTTTCAGCTGAAGTTACCTATTGTAATTTCATGTACAAATTGCTATTAGTGTACATCTCTCTATTACTTTACAGTAACATGTAATCAAATGTGTATGGCTTTAATTAAAAATGCAGGTTTTCTCATTGCACGGGTGTTCATGTACAGTACTATTCACATGTACTCATGTTCTGTTGTACTTAGCACACTGAACAGTTAAGATGATGATGATGACTTGTTGCAATGTCTTGTATTATTTCCACAAGGTCTTACAGTGGAAAAAAGGGAACCAAATGTGAAAGATTTGATGTACTTGTAGCAACCATTTCTTCTTTTCCTAAATGGCCTACCATGGATTTGGAATGTTACTAGCCCATTTTTTAGGCACAACAGGAGAACTAAGGACTCATTCAAGTTGTATTATCTCTAATGAAAGTATTTCTATGCCATCCAAATCCAAAAAAGTCCTACAGATGTTATAAAAGATGAGGAAGTATTCCCAAAATTTAATGGAAATTTTTTAGATTTTTTTCAAATGAACTTTGTTTTAAGGAAAAAGTTGGACAGTTGAATCATAGCAACTGTGGTGTTTGCTTTCATTGTTATTATATGCTTCTGTTTCCTTTTTTTTCCTGCAGAAACAGTTAGTTGCTCAAAAGATTCATATAGAGGAAAATGAGGACAGAGACACAGGGCTGGAACAAAGGCATAATAAAGAAGATCCAGACTGCATTAAAGCAAAGGTGCCCCTGGGGGACCTAGATCTGTATGATGGCACATACATCACCTTAGAGAGCAAAGATATCCGGTAATAAGATGCTTTAATAAGGTGCTTTATATTCTAAGATTTTTACTGAATAAAAAAATAGTTAACAGTACCTCTAAATGCAAGTGAAAAATTATTAGCACTGACTTTCTTTAGATGGCAGTTTTTGTTTTATGTTATTGCGGGATAAAATTGAAACAACATCTGCCACTATTTGTGAACAGGTACAACATATAAATGGTTTTTCCCCTAAACTGTCTATGCTAGCCCTGCCCTGAAACTTCCTTTCTGTTCCCAGTTCTACCTCTGTTACTCTGTACTGGTACAACCAGACATGTGAATTAAAGTGAAATATGTCATGTAGAAGGGGGTTGAATTTGCTTTAGTGTGCTTTCAGTGTTTTGAGCTAGATATTTATTTTAGTGTAAACTGTCTTGATTTAAATTTGAATGAAATTCCATTGATTACCAAGCTGTTGAACTTTCTGGTCCTATTTTATCCCCTATGTTTAGAAAGTGAAGGATGAGCAGTGTAGTTGACATTCAGCTTCATTGGTAATTCATCTTCTGAAATGACTCTTTTGTTTTAGTTGTTTTTTTTAAAAATCATAATCACATGAGTACTTGAAGTGGGAAAAGATCAATTTTATCATCATACACCTTCATTTGGACTTCTCATCACCCATATTTGGGATTGGTTTGTTTGCTTCGGTTGAGGAGTCTGCATGCATTGCCATTTGCCTGGCAGATACATCAATACTAATAGCTGTGGTATATACTAGGTTGACATTGATACATTGGAGGCTATCCAAATGTTGATATTTTCTCTAAAGCAGACAAATTTATTTAGTTTATCCTATAGTCATGAATCCCAACACAACTGAAATCTGGGAATACAACAGAAATAGGCTAATGTGCCCAAATAGGGGATTTCTGTAATGATTAAATCAAAGTACTCTCTATATCAGCTATCATACTGTCTCTTAGGAACTTAAGCAGTATTTTAATCTGCAGTCTGCTGTGTTATGTTATTATGTCCTCAGCCCTGAAGACTATATAGACACAAAGTCCCCAGTGCCTCCAGACTTGCAGCAGCCAGACTGTACAAAAGTTCTAGATCTTCCATATAGTATTCATGCTTTTCAGCACTTACGGGTAAGTGAGCAAATGCAAGTAAGTATTTTTCCCCATTAGGAAGAGGAGTAGAAAACTCCTACTGGCAGTTCTTACTCAAGGTTAAAAGGTATTGTAATCTTCCAAGACTTTCACACTTTTTTAAAACTACAGTTAGACCTTGATTAAAGTACCCGTGTACTTTAACGTAGAGGTTATACCTGTTCCATCAGGTATACAGTTTCTCTTTTGTTATTTTTTTGCCTTACTTTAGAGGACATTTTTAGGAGAATGGAGTATTTTGTTTTCACAACACATTTCGTTAGCAAATTGGTAGCTTTCATTGGGACTACTACTGGCTTGTGAATTGTCTCAGTTGAAATTTGCAGCATGCTGAACAGGGTCATTAAAATGTATGAAGATTAAAGATTAAAAAATTGTTTTCAGTTTTGTTGATAGCTCCTAACAAACCTGAACATCTGAATGCCAAGCTCTAAACCAGAGGATGAGATAATTGTTCCCAACTAGTACAAAGTTTACCTGCTTTAGAAAAGTTACAGTGGAAGAGTGGTAGGAAAATTAGTTTTGTCAGCAGCATTATATGAGCAGATTTTCTAATGCTCATGCAGCTTTAGTGCTTCTATCTTGATATTTATTTTATTGCAAGTCTTTTCATTAACAAATAAGGATTTTCTTGCAGCTAAACATTAAGTGGAGTTTTTTAGCTCTCTTCCTGGGTTTGGATGTATTTTTGAAAGAAGTATGTTTGTGCTTGGGGGAGGAAGAAAGAGAAGAGGTGTAGGGATACATCCATTGTATGCATGTAACCTGACAACCCTGACTTAAGTGCTTCAGTCGTCATTAGTAGCTGCCAGATGCACAGTGCTACCAGAACTGAGTATTTCCCCTGCAGAGCTCACAAGCAGAGGCTGCTTTTGGCTGCTTCTGGCTGCTTCTACTGTTTTCCTATCTGCTATAATATGTATTGTTATCTGTTAGAGGTGAAATTGTTCTATCAATTCCTAGAGATCTTGAAAGAAAGATAAGATTGTAAGATAACCAAGCCATACATTTTCCTGGGAGTCATGCTTTTGTTTATATTTCTCTACTCTTAAGTGTCAGCAAATACCTGTATACAATTTTTATTTTAGGGTGTCCAAGAAAGGGTTAATCTTTCTGCACCCCTGTTACCTAAAGAAGATCCAATCTTCACATACTTATCACGGAGGCTCGGAAGAAGCATAGAGGAAATAGGTCACCGTATTTATGATGGGCTCATGAAGGTATGAAACTGTAATCTTGCTGGATACACAAAAAAACAGTGCTGGAAAATCTCACAGTTTAGATACACCTTGTACAAGCAGTCACATCCAGTTTTGCACATGTATTTTTGGTTTACAGTTCAGTTTCAGAAGGCAAACAGACCATTTTCTGGTAGGCAAGTAGAGGCAAGAGAAGGCATCAGCAAAGCCAGTAAATAGATGCTTACTGTCGTCTTTAAGGACTTAGGTAGTTATGTTGTCTGGCAAGCCACATTCATTGCTTTGTCAAGGTAATAAAGAGTTTTTATATAAAAAATACAGATACTTGAAGAGCAAAGAAAGGAACAACTGTACTGAAGTGTTTGTTTTCGTTAAATGTCTTCCTGCAAAATCTAGGAACCCTCACTGAACTACAGCTAAGATGCTGATGCTTAAACTACTGTCATCTCTCATTTCACCTCATTTTGTATTTTTGCCTGCCTGAAATGCAGAAATTCTGCTTCTTTCATACATTAATATGCTAGTCGAGTGTTCCTAAACATTGACAACCGTTGCCAAATGGCAGATTTCCAGTGGAAGAGGATAGCTTAGAGCAGCTGAGTACCAAAGTTGGTGCTCAGCTTTTCATCCTATAGTAATTAAAGCCCTGATTAACCTTTAGTTCATGTGTTAGTAGTCAGTACACTTCATATGTTTCTCCTTACTGCAGAACTCTTCTTCCTGGGTGCTCTATAACATGGCTTCTTTTTACTGGCGAATAAAGAATGAGCCATACCAAGTAGTAGAATGTGCCATGCGTGCCCTTCATTTTTCTTCAAGGTAAGAATTGCTAATAAGGATTTCTTCTCAGATTGCTTTTCCAGTTATCCTATTTAGTAAACAGATTTTGGTTTCTAAGACAGTGTCCTAAGGAGTAATCCGTGTTGCTTGTTCTTGGTCTCTATGTGCTATACTAGGCATATAAATAGTTGAGACATTTTTCTAGCAAGTGATGTATTTTAATGTATAACTGGCAAATCAGTGTATCCTTGTGCGTGATTCTGACACAGTCTTACCTTACTTTAATGTTAGTTTTTAATTGTTTTCCTTTATATTTTCTTTTATTCTTCTAGGCAAAATAAAGACATTGCACTGGTAAATTTGGCAAATATTTTGCACCGAGCTCACTTCTCTGCAGATGCAGCAATTGTGGTTCATGCAGCTCTGGATTACAGTGACTTCTTTACCAGCTATTACACTTTAGGAAATATATACGCAGTAAATACAATCTTTATTTTCCAAGACTTGAAGAAAATTAATTACTTAATCTTTTGGGTTGACTTGAAATGCTTTACTCTTTTACAGTGTATCTTGTGTTCCACAGGAATCTCATGCGTAATGCTCAAGATTCTGTCAAGATATTTTTTTCAAAAGTCTGTCTTTTAACAAAGCCTTTTATCTGCACCTGGAAATAAATTCCAGTAAAATTCTTCTGCAGCCTTTCTTTAATAGATATTGTGGCTTGAGTATCAGAAGCGACAGGCTGCTTGTTACCATAAATTAAAATTTAAGTTAATGGCTTCTTTAAAAACTGAGTATTGTTTATCAAATATTACTTCACAATGACTAATTCTCTCTCTTGGTCATTCTTCAGATGCTTGGAGAGTACAACCACTCAGTCCTATGTTATGATCATGCTCTGCAGGCCAAACCAGGGTTTGAACAAGCTGTAAAAAGGAAGCATGCTGTCCTATGTCAGCAAAAACTTGAGCAAAAATTGGAAGCCCAGCATAGGTAACTAAAGTATCCCAGTGACAATGCATACAATCAAACTTCTGTAATTCTGCTGCAGTAATTATTTACATTTCAAGAAGCATTTTTTTAAATTTCTATATTTCTTTGATTATACAATAGAATTAAGCATAAGAATACTTTAAGAAACTGAGAGTTGAAAATGTGCAAGAGTGTTGGAAAAGGTGATGTTCTAGAAAGCATTCAAAGTAAATCTTCTCTGTTTAATTTCCAAGATCACTTCAGCGAACATTAAATGAATTAAAGGAATATCAAAAGCAGCATGACCATTACCTTAGGCAACAAGATGTTTTAGACAAGTACAAGCTCATCCAGGAGGAACAAATCTTGAGGAACATCATTCATGAGACACAGATGGCAAAAGAAGCTCAATTAGGTACAACTTTTTAGTGTTCATGCTCATTAAAGCAGTAATATATGGCACGTACTCTGATAAGTGTCAGGATATAACTTCTTCTTATGTTAAGATGGCCCTGAGTGGCTCTTGTGTTTTCCTTATTAAAGCAAGAGATTGTAGTGTATTCTTGAACAGGGAATTCTTTTTGAGTCTTTTGGAGTTGGGAGTTTCCTCTGGGCTGATGGAGTAAATAAAAAGGATTGTCCAAACTGGGGGCAGAGAGGTTAACTGTGTGCTGTCTTTGTCTTCTCAGAAACCACACTTCTCTAGTATAAAAAAATACTTTGTGCTCTGCAGGGAACCATCAGATTTGCAGACTGGGCAACCAGCAGCATAGCTTACATTGTCAGTGGGATCAGCCTGTTCGTTATCATCGTGGAGACATTTTTGAAAATGTGGAATATGTTCAGGTTTGTCTGTGGATTGATACCAGTGCTTCAAGTTTCATCCATTTGCTTTATCAGCGAAATAGTTCCAATTTTTTCGGGGTTGATAAAAGGGCTACATTTTGGGTGTGGTAATTATAGTGAGAAATCTCATAGTCTCTTTCTTTTCCAGAGTGCAAAGTGTTTTAATGTGCATTTCTTTTGATGTTAATACAAGCTGAGAGACTGTGAACTATAGAAATACAGAGGGTTTCTTGTGAAAGACTTTGTTTTACTTAGAAAAGAGAATTACTTGAATTCAAAAACTTCATTTTAATCTAAAGCCTTAGTTTCCTATGATGGCATTGAGAAAATTTGGTACAAGAGTATTAAGAAGTTTTGGAAGCAAGGTGTGTACTAATACTGAAAATCCAGAATGACAGCCACCTAATCAACACCTCTACTGTGTTAAAACTACAGATAAGGATTATGATTTCAGTTATTTTGCAATGTGGAGTACATTGTAAAGTTTCTCCTTAACTAGTTTAAGAAATAGGAATAATTTTTTTTAATTTTGCTATTGTCTTCAATTGTTTTTCCTATTATAGTAATTTTAAATTCAGATTATAGAAATAATTCTAAAAGCCATGAGTCTTATCAATTCTGACTTGATCTCGAGCTATACCGTCTTCTGTATTAAAATTTGTCTTTCTGTTGTTTCTAGTTTGGTGAAGACTCTTCAACTTCTAGTATGACATCCATGAATTTGGATCCTCATGCAAACCAAAGTGTTCACAGCCAGTCCTTGCAGTCTTCCCTTGTGGCTCGTTCTGTGGTTTCAGTGTGGAGTGTGGAACCCAGCAGAGTGAGTGAAGAGGATGAGCTTTGCACTTTCACAGAGGAGTGGTGAAAGTGAATCTTCTCCTTGTTTATGTGAAACTTCTTAGGGTTTGGGCCACAGTTTTGATGTGTGACAGCACTGGAAAATGTAGTATTCTGAATTTCTTCAACATACAAACATCTGTCTAGTTTGTCTGTACTGGTTTCCCATCCTTTGAAATTAGTGCAGCACAGAAGGAGCTGTTCTGTAAACATCTGCTTCAAGTAAAGTGGTGCAGCTAAGTAAAGATAGAAATTTCAACTGCTGATGTTAAAAAAAGATGGAAAAATAATAGTTCTAAAGATATCTTTTTTTTTTTTTTTTTTTTTTTTAATTCAGACCATCCTTTACTGTGTCTTTTATTACCTTATTTATTAGAGTATTAAAAATGTTGAGAAAATAATAAAAAAATAATTCCTTTCCCTCTTAGGACAAACAGCATATTCTTTGGCCTCAGCGGTCAGAGTGCATGAAATCTTTTCCTAAAATTCCTGACCCAGAAGAACTGCCAACTTATTTCTTGCCCCCAGAAAACAGGGGATTCAGGCAAGTACTGATTTTTAAAAGCTGTATTTGTAGATCTTTACTGTATGAATGAAGAGTATTTTCTTTCTGGAGAGGATGGATTCAATTGGTAATCAGCAGTAGAGAGATGTTCAAACCTCTTGCCGGCATTTCCACAGAAGAAAGGCATTTTTCTTGATTGTTGTCTTTGCTGCAAGTATAACAACCAGATTAAATTTCATGGTGATTCTTCCCTGACTGTTAGTCTAGGGTGAACACACTAAATACAGACAGAATGAGGATTTAAGCACAAGTCTGAATGTCTTGTGGACTATATCAACAACAAAAAAAAAATACTTACAGAATGAGGTGAGCATCTGTTTAATAACTACGGTTAACTCTTGCACATTACATACATCCTCTTAGCTTTAGTTATGATGACAGAAAATGATAAAGACCAGAAGACACTAAAAATGGATTAGGAGTGGAAACTCTGGCTCGTTCCTTTGGGACAGAGGTAGAAAATCAGCTTAGTCATAGAAGAGTCAGTAATATTTGTTATTATATAGGATAAAATAAATGTGTCTGTACTGCAATAGCTAGCTTACATAGCTCAATGCAATGTTATAATACCCTTGTTGCTTAAATTATAACAGTGGTAGTAAAAAAAAAGCTGTTCTGTTCTACCTAGTCAGTATAATACCAATATTGAGCTTGTGTTGAAGGTTCCCATCAACAGACATCCTTTGGAATAAAACAGTGTTCATCTTAGAATGTTCTTTTTACGTCATTTGGCTACCTCTTGATGTTTTTGAAATCTAGTTTTAGTGTAAAAAAAAAATCAACTTTTTTTTTGTCACATATTTTGTTTAGTCCTAAACTTCACAGAATCCTTATTACTGTAATATGAGAACCTTCTGTTATCTCTACTGCACTGTTCATTGTTCTTGTTATTCTATGCTTTAAAATGGAAATTAAAGACCTTATAAATTACTTTTCAAGGGAAGGGTGGTCCTTGACTTCTTTGTGTTTGCAGCTTGTGTCTCATAGCAGTCTGCAGTATGAAGCTTAGCAGATGATGACATGCAGCACATACTGTTAATTTGTTTTGGTTCTCCTTATTGCCAGAATCCAGCCAATACTGAATATCCCAAGAGATACTGTTGAGGATGAAGAAGCACAGGCACCAGATTGTTCTTCCATTACTGATGCTCGTAATAATGAATCTCTAAACATATTGGTCAAGGAACTAGACACTAATCTAGATTTGAAATTCAGGATGCCAGATGATCAAGCAAGACAAGTAAGAGACATTTTCTTATTTGTTCTCTTCTGGTTTAAAATCTTCCTCTTTATTGCTTTAAGCATGTTGTTTACATCATGAAAGATGTTGATATTTCAGAGTAATCAGTACTTCTGAAAAATGTGGGCTAATTTCTTCTAGTAGTAATGGAGAATGGAGAAAGGGTTAACTTGTCTGACTTCTTTCAGATGCTGACCCAAAAGCACACAAAATGGGAAATTTAATTTACTCTTTGAAATCACATCTTTCTTTTTAATCTAACAGTGATTTGATATGATTTATTTGCAAGAACTACTGCATTCTACCAAGCTGGTAACTTAAGACCTTCGTATTGCATTCTGGAGAATTGGTTGCTATAAGTGTTATGTGTCCACATCCTCTTTTTAGTAAAATATCTTTATCTTCCCTTTGCTAAAGAGAAGATTTAAGGAAGCAAGTGTTGAATGGGCATTGTAGATCTTGACTGTAAAATTTATTCAGTAGTTTGAGAAAAATCAAATCTTTGTGTTCTAGGTTTTGCATTCTCGTATCAACAATGAAAGTAGTACACTGACGAAGATAGGAGTGTTTCTAGATCATGCCATGAAAAAGGTATGTCAGCCTGTCACGAGGTGAATTCAGAATTCTTACTTGAGATTTGTTTTTATACTTATAAAGTAGTCAGTGATGCACTAGAAAGGAGTGTATTTGCTGCCTGTAGCCGAGATGAAACTAACTTAAAAATCCATGTTTACAAGTAAAGGAGAAATATATAGAGAAGTATCTAAATTAGCTTAATGTGGACCAAACAGCCCTGTAGTTGCTTGTTCTTGTTGCAAGGATATGGAGCAGCAATATATTAGCTAATTCTGGCAGCCATTTGCTTAACTGGGAGAAGTAGCTTGGAACTGCTCCTCTGTCTGGCACCCCTTCCTGCATGCCTGCCTTGTGCTCTTCCTCCTCCTTCCCACTACCCTCCTTTTCCCCCTACTCTCCCTCCAAGGAAACCAGCCCTCTGTCAATCTTCTGTCAGGATAATTAGCACTCTGGGGCAAAGAATGTACCTCTGTATAGAACCCTGTGGAATGCCACCTCCATCTTGCGTGGGGCCTTTGAGAATCAAATGACAGGAAGCATTGAGAGAGACATTGACTCTTTTTGACATGTCAAGCTGATATTTCTCAATTTAACTTTCTTGTAGAAGTTGTGTCAAGGTATTATGTGTAGATAACTTTTTTAGTCTAAAATCAGTACCATTTACTATGTGCATCTGTCTTAACCAGGAGAAAAATGAGCAGTGGGAGTTGATTCCTATTATTATGTTGTTCAGAACAGTCCTATACATGTCTTACATACTAATGTCTTACTGTGCAGTGCATGAGTATTTTGGTTTTAACTGTAGTAATCTGTTGCTGTCATGCTAAAAGCCTGAACTTTTCTGTCTCTGATGTAAGAACACTCTTGTGTCTTACCTATTCTGCTAATGATAAACTACTTAAAGCAGGAATGCCACAGTTAGTTTCTTTGTATTGGGAAAGACAAAATGCCAATAACTTGCTGAGGATTTAGTTAGGGAGGTCGTTGAGACCTGTGAATTGAGAGTGATTCAGTGAGGAGTTTGGAATGAAGAACATGCAAGTAATGTTATGCATGTGCATTGCAAAACAGGGGTCATTAATAATCTTGAAATCATGGATTATGTAAGGTACTCCAAACAAAGAATATTATATAATGTTGATATCTTCCAGTTTATCTAGAACCCTAACCATATTTAGAGCCCTTCTGTGGGAGGGGCTTTTTAAAACCCAGAACAAAAATGTTCTTACTAACTCAACATACTATCATTGTTTTGCTTCCTTGGTCCTAGCTGCATGTTTCGTACTCAGGCATGCATTTGGGCTTCAGACACGTAGGTAGGACTGAAAATCCATTTCAGGTGTAGCTTTTATACTGTAAATGTTTTGTAGAATTGGGTAACACAGAATAGTGAAAATAGTAAAAACTGAAACATGTTTCTGAATAATTTCAAAGTGCATCTAAAAGTGGATGTTTTACCTACCTCTGTCAACCTGTCACTGTTTTTCAATTTCACTATTTCCCTTCTAGGGTGAGTGCTTATTTTTGCTGTTACAGGTTAAAGAGGAGGAAGGAATATTCAGGGTGTATTTGACACTTCCTTCATTCTTTCACCTGCCCTCACTTATTGCTTACTGTTTTATAATCTTTGGCATGCGTTAAGATACTGTTTAGTTGTCAAATTTCATAGCTACAATTTCAATAGCTACATAAATCTAAGAAAAAACAACTCTGAAACCTTACAGTGACAGGGAAAGGTAATATTAGACACAGGACCTGGAAGCAAATCTAACTGTAATTTAATAGCTGTCTGACTTTCAAATTCTAGCATTTTACATAGATCTGTGTTCTGTGTTTGTATCATTTTAAGACTCTGAAGTGGCCCACAAGTGTTGCTTCCTGTAGTGAGCTAACCATTATCCCATGTATATTTTAAGGGATTTTGTGGTCATGATGCAAAGCATTCATATGAGTGGAGTGTGAGCAACAGCTGCTACTAAATTACAGTTCAGCCTGTAAATCGTGTCCATTTGAGTAGAATAGGGCAGATTGAATAATCTGCAAATAGTCACAGCAAAGTCTAATTTGTGTCTAGTTAACAATGTGGTATGCAAGAGTGAGTTCTGTTTGCTTCTTATTAAAGAGCAGGCATTTCTGTCTTCCTGAGACACCTCTTTGTGGGTGTTTTTATCCTTTTCCCTGACTCTCCTATAGCCAGAAGATCCTCTATGGCTTGTGCTTAATGAAGCTGGATTGTACTGGCGTGCAGTTGGAAATAGCACCTTTGCTATCACCTGTTTGCAAAAAGCATATAATTTGGCTCCACATGAGTATCAGGACATCCCTCTGGTCAATCTTGCTAACCTCTTATTTCATTATGGTCTTCATTTGGATGCCAGCAGGCTCCTGCTCAAGGCTTTGGCCATCAATGCCTCTGAGGTAAGATGATGGGGTTTGTGTTGGCTCAGCAGTGAATGTGTTTTCCTTCATTATATTCTAAATACATGTTACTTGTGTTTACCTGTACATGCAGTTCATCTTACAGCTTGTGATTTGCTATGGATGTTAATTTTCATATAAATTCTTGAGTGCACCAGGGGTAATGCTGATTGTTGAGAGTACAAACATCTGGAGAAGTTCTTTTGAATCAATGACACACTTTCAGCCTCCCAAAACCTGTATTATCAACAGTGCCTCCAAGGAATTTAATCCAAGTGTTTGGCAGCATTTTAACCTAAAACAGAGATCTGTCAAGCTGTCAGCATTGTATCTTGATTCTTAAAACCCTTAGTGTGTATGCCACAAAGATCTTTGACTTTATAGATATCTTTCTGTGAGACGACTTTTTTTCTGTATTTGTCCTCAGGTTTTGTCTATATACATAGAGGAAAACATGTTCTCATTGTTTGGTGGCTTTACTTCCAACCATAGATTCAAACTGGGTTTTTTATTTCTGAACAGGAGCATGATAAGCGTTCTGTAGGTTGTCACCTATGTCATATAGACAGTTTCTTTATAAGCTGTTTGAACTACTGGACTGGCTAGAACAGTTGTGAAAAGAAAGGGGAAGGGAGTGGCATAGGAGGGAACACCATTACTCTAGCAGATAATTTTGATCTCACATTTGAGATGCCTCAGTGAAGTTCAAGTGACTTCTTTCTTGTGCTTCTACCTCTGTAGTTAGACTAACAGAGTTTAAACCTGGCAGGCCATCAGTCACCTAGCACATTAGAAAGCTAAAACCAGGATAAGCTTATTCAACGTGGCATTCAGAAACAAATTTTCAAGTGTTGGAAAGGAATGTCGTCCATTTGGGTGGCAGGTAAGAATGCAGAAAGAAACTTCAGGAAGAAGTATGCTTGAATGATGTGCCTTAAGAATAACACTTGAAAACACAGCCTTGAAGGGGAGGAGCCTAGCAATCCTTAGGACCATGCTGTGTGAATAGGGCTTCTCTTAAAAAAATACTTGCAAATCCTACCTCATTACAGTAATACGTGCTCCTGTTTTTTTCAGGTGTACTCAGGCCTGTAATACCTATTGTACTAGAAAAGCTGGCAGGAGGCATTGTACTTGAATGATATTTCCTGGAATATAATGCAAAGGAAATACAAATTAAAATTATTTACAGCTACTGGGAGTAAAAGATGTGCTCTAGCAGCAAAAGCAGTTAAAAAGAGAAAAAAATCCTGTTGCTCAGCTTGCACTGTTTTTTAAATGCAGTTTAGTAATACAAGCTGAGTTGGAAAAGTCTTCAGCTACTCCTCAGTCTTCACATTTGTAGATAATCAATGTAAAAAACCGTTTCAGTGGGAAAAACGGCTGCTAAATTACGATGCTACAGTCATTATTCTAGCAGCATACTGTTAATTGCAGCACATTACTTTGTCTAAGTGAAAGACTTCAGTCAACCAATAAATGTAATGCTTTACTGTGTGCTGAATTAAAGTGTTGAGTTCTACCCAGTGAAAAAGGTGTTTATAATCTTTACTTTTCAAAAAAATTGCATATTTAGGGATAGTAGCCAAAAGCAGTAGACAAAAATATTGTTTTATAAAGAATTGAAAGCCATAAATGTGTGGCATAGGCTTGTGTGGCATGGGTATTGCCAGTAAGCTAACTTTGCTGAGGTAAATCTGAACACTCTTGGCAAATGCAATGCATCTGTCCTGCTAGAGCACTAGTGATATTTTTACTTTTTTGTGGACTTCGAAGGATTCTAAATTGTCTTTGCACATTTCCATTTAGTCATTTGGTATTCTCTGCAGTAAGAATTATATTTCTGATGGTTAAAAGTAAGTACTTAATGCTTCATTTCAGTTTGTGTGTATTTAATAGCTGGGTGTTTTTTATTGTAGAAAGATGAAACTCCTAACACAGCCCTATGGCAAAACAGTTTTTGGTTACAACCAATGCATCAAGCTGTTAGTTCTCTGTTTTAAGAATAGACAGTGCCTGTTTAAGAAGTTTTCTAAATTCTTTCCCACCAAATTTGGGAGGGTGTGGCTTGACAAGGGTTTTTCCTTGGCTTCAATCTCAAACAGTGAACATGCTTATGCTGCAGTGTGTTGCTTTTCTCTTCACAGCCCCTGACTTTTCTGAGCCTAGGAAACACGTACCTGGCTCAGAACAATATTAGTGGAGCACTGCAGGCCTTCAGACATGCACTGGATTTGACAACCAAGTGCTTGGAGTGTGAAAGCAGCCTGAAGATGATCCGCTGTTTGCAGTTTTATCCTTTCCTGTACAATATCACCTCTTCTGTGTGCAGTGGTAAGCAACTGCTGAAAGATGGACCACAAGTCAGATAATGTCTGTTTGCCTTGGGTGCTGAAGATTTTTCTTTTTCCCCAAGTTTCCACCCTTTTGCTTTACAGTGCTTTCTACCTTTAAGGATCAAGGTTGAGACATTGCTGTTAATGGAAAAGTTACAGTCCATTAAATAACTGCTTGAGGATGACTTCTTGAATATCTAGAGGGCTTCCACTGAGTGCAAATTACTTCCTGACTGTCAGTAATGCCTTAACAGCACCACCAATATCTCTTACTGGTAAAGAGGAATGCTGGCTTCAGTATTTATGGAAGTGCACATCTACTGCTAGGCTGCTCAACAGCCCCTTTGTACATCCCTTCACATTTTACAGTCAGCTGGATTTGTTTCCTTAAAGCTGAAGAATTTGATGAAGAGCAGTTTAGTTTTAATTCATATCCTTTCACTGTGTTCAGCACTTCGGGTGTAATTTTCTAGAGTTCAGTCTTCAAGGAATAGAATGTCTTGTGTCAGCATTATATTATTTGTATGGGACCTGTGAGCACTGTCTTAACACTCCAAAAATCTGTAAGAATGGCTTAGACTCTCCCCCCAAAAAATTATTTAAATATTTTCAATAGAATTATTTATTGTCATTAATTGCTACTTATATTTTAAAAAATAATACCTTTTGAAGATAGATTCTTTCATTTTATTCAATCCCACTGAATATTTTCAGTACTTTGTCTGTACTTGAATATGGCCAATATGATACTCATGCACAATCTTGTGTGATTAATTTATTTTAATTAATTTATTAATTAATTATTAATTTATTTTCTAATCCTTTCTATCTCAAATTGTCATTAAGGTATCTTTCCATCTAATATTTTCTTTATTTTCAGGTGTAAACCCCACCAGAGAAATGCTTGTGATATTTAGCATTGCTAGGACTTCCTCTGAGGGTTTTTTTAAATTCCCTTTCCAGTGAAAAGACATGGAGAAACCTCCTCTGATTTAGCATCTGGAATTGAGCTGTCTAAACACTGACTAGAGGCCTATGTCCTGGTACAATACGGATGATGCCATCATAGCTGAAATTCCAGGACTATGGCATTAAAATAATACTGCTTTTTATGGCCCGGTGCATTTTGCTGTGATTGAAAGCCTATCAGCTGTGCAGAGAAGTGAATGCTGTTTGGCTGAGTGGGCTGTAGTAAGTGCTGTAGCAGCCCAACTGATGGATCCCTTGCTGATACCCATAATGTCAACTCCTATGCTGGTATCTCACAATGAATCTCTTAACTTCAGATTGCCCTGCTGAGAAAAATCCTAGGAGATACTGTAAGCAGTAATGGAACTTGCATATTTGATCACAAGAGGCACGCTGTTCTGAAAAAAAAACCAAAACAATGTTTGTTTACTTAAGGTCTTTTAAAAGTGTGTATCTCACAAGGTTAAAGTTATTCTAGTCAAACCTTAGTCATAGCTACTGTATTTTGAAGTTAAGCAGAAAGCAATTTAAAAATACTTTCACAGAACAGAAACAGTAACAAGTAGTGGGTGTATCTGAACTCCAGAGTTATCTTTGTAAACTTTTGTTTTATATACTTTTCTTCCTTAAACTTGTCATAGTGTAGTTTGCTTGATTCTTGACTTCTGCTTGCATTGGTTCCTGATCCTGGATGTTCATTTTGAGGTCAGCTGTTACAGCATATGCTGTTTAGGAAGTTTGTGTTTCTTGAGTATGAGGGAAAGCCCATCTCAAAAGTGCTTAAAAGAAAAGTGGTATCTTGGCCTTTTTTTGTCAACTTGGCCACTGGTTAGCAAAGTGAGCATGAATATATTCATCTGGTGCGTTGGAGTTGGGTTTTGATCAATAAGAAATTTGTAAAGTTGCTAAATCAAGAGGGAGCTGAATATGCCTTAGCATGTTAATGTGTTCATTCAATTTCAATATTCCATTATTTAAGCATTTTACTCTGTATTTATATTATTTACCTTTTTCTAGGACCCTTCTTGTCGTAATATTTTTCATTTTTATTTATAATATCTTTTAGGTCATCTTTTGTTTTAGTTCAAGAAACATGAAAACATAAACCTGACAAATAGCATAAATATTCTTTGTACATTCTTGTGCAGAGTAAACACAGTGTTTAATTGAGTCTTGATATGTTTTGTGGTTTAAGTCCATACTCAAAATATTAAGATGGAAAGGTAGATTTACCTATCTTATTTGCATAAAGTTTGGGAAAATATTTTTTTCTGTAAACTTCAGCTGACTCAATATGAAAGTGAGACTAAGTCTCCAAAACAGAATTTCAATAATGAATACTCAGAAGTCGTATTTTCCACTTAAAAGTATCCTGAAGTTTTGAGAGTCCTCTGTTGATCCTTCAGTCCAAGAAAAACAGTTGAAAAGAGATTATTGTTCACTTATGGCATGTCATAAATTATTTGTATGATATCTTATGCTGAGAAATTTGCCAGGAATTTGGAGTGTCAGATGTTTCTCTAGTTTAATATCATGTTTTGATGAGCATTCCTTCAGTATTTCTGGCAGTAACAGCAGTAGGCTTCCTGTGCTTTGGGTTGTAGGCCCATGTGATAGCTGTGTTTTTGCTTCGCCTGTCAAAAGCCTCTGTTCATGAAATCTGAGCTAAGTAGCAAGACATGGAATTCCTTGTTCTGCTGCCGTGAGCCATCGGCAGAATCCAGCAAATGGTCAGTGGGAGTTATATGCTGGCATGAGATGGAATATGGGATCAAAAATCTGAATTCATGGCCTGATTTTTGATTACAGTATGTGCTTGGTGTTTATTTCAAATAAGTGAAATAGGCATTTTCTCAAGCATGTTGGGGTGTTTGCTGTTAGCACAGGATTTTAGAAGTTTGACACACTAACACTGACTTTTTGGATGCTTGCTTATATGTTCTGTCTGTACTGCTGCCTGGTACATTTTTTTAGTAACTTCCCTCTGGAATAGATAGATTATATTTCAAACCCAAGTCACTTCATGCACATGAGAATGAGGATTCTTAGACCAACACTTTTCTGTTTAACTTTTGCCTCCTGTATTCAAGTTTATATAAATGTTTGTTTTCATTGTAAAGTAATTTCAAAATCTGCAGGGGTTTTTGGTGGGTTATTTTTTCTTGTGGAGGATGTGTGTGAAGTGTCCAAAGTTATTCCAACCCTATCATCTGTGACATGTATTTTAGACAGCTGCAGGAGTTCAGGCAGTTGCATCTAATACAAATGCTATACAGCAAGAGCCCACACAGTGCCTTATTCCCAAATACCTGAGAAAATGGTTGGAAGACTTAATTGTTCCAGCATTATCCTGTGGTGATCCTTCTAGAGGTGACTTGGCAGTGTTAAGGGTGTTGCTACTTCAGCTGTTAGGTTACTGGTGAGTCAATTTGTGAAGCATGTTAAGAAACTTTGTGTTGCTTTACAGATAACTTCAGCAGCTGTGTCTGACACAGCTAACAGGACCAAAGTCGAGGGAGTGTGAGTTCTGTATGAATGTATGTGCATGCCACCAAGAAAGCTGCATCCTTGTACTTAGAGGGAGGGTTTGTGGAAGCAGTTCATCCTTCTTCCTCAGAGTTAGTCCTGTAATGGGTCCGCTTTTGGCGTGGCTTTAGTGCCCTCTTGTGGTACCAACACTCTGTGCCACATGAAATCCAAACTCCTGGTTCATTCCGTCTATTTCTCCTTAAAATAAAACACGGGAAAGGTGCTTCAGTTTTTATGTGTATGGACTTCCCTTTATGCCTCTGCACGTAGGTTCTTACAAGTTAAAGTAAGTTAAAGTTAATAAGCTTATACCTTTAAGCAAATTGACCTAAGGGGGAGAGATTGACCTGAAAGGAGAATCTCTACTTGAAACTCTAATAGCAAGCTTATGACACATTAAATAACTTCCTTGAATCAACATCCCAGTTTAAGCCTTGGACACTAGTTTGACAGCTACAATCACCTCAAGTCCCTTTAGTGATTTGAGATACACAAACATTAAGCAAAAGTATATCATTTTCTTTACAATAGTGTGATAAGACACAGGGATACGAAATAATTTGCATTTTTGAATGCACCTTTCACTTAACTGAGTTATTCCCTACCAGTTATGACTGACTTGATAGTCCCAGCAACAGACTGCTAAATTTTTGTTCCATATCCTATAGCATGAGGTCCTCTTAGACATTTTTATCATAAAAGTAGTTGCCTCCTTCTCAAGCTGCTGTATCTTGTTTGTCCAAGGAATGCTTATTACTTACAGTGTTAATGGTGTTACATTAATGTTAATGGAATAAATATCCCTAAGATGTTTACTGTTGGAACAAAGGATATTGAACTTAGCTCAGAATTTAATGGTGTTTAGTTGAAGCAAAAGACCAGAATCTATACCAATTATATGGGATTCTGAACTGAGCACTTCCACATGTTTAAAATTCAGCTTTATCTCATCTTGATTTGCATATTGGCAGAATTCATGAGTGCTCCTGAACCTTACTGAGAATACTGCATATATTGGTACTCTTACTTTGGGTTTGGTGGGATCTGACCGTTTGTTTCTCTGTTGCTTTTATTCTCTTTCTTGCCTTACGGTAAAGTTTACCTGTATGAACAGAAGAGTCAGCAGCAGAAGGGTTTTTAAACAATAAGCAGAATTCTACAAAGCTCATGAACAGCTTGTCAGAGCTCTCAGAAATACATCATGGCAATAATTTGCCGTGGTCATTTAGCGGTAGCATAGAGAAAGTGGATTTTGTGTGTAACAGTGGCAGTTCTAAGATCATTGTTATCCTTTGAAATTAAATACTCAATTGCCTATTGCTGCCCCTTACGTGCACAGGAGTGCACCCATGTGCCTACTCACCCTGCAAGTTCCTCCTGGAATCTGAAAATCAAGCTGGATTCTTTCTCCCTCTGGCAGCCAAGCATCTCTGGCAGGGGAGATCAGACAGTGACTCTCCATCTGAAAGACCTGGTGGGTGCCACACAAGTGACTCTAGGTCAACGTATTTGGGCTCTGTAGTGCTGAAGGCGTAAAAAGAGGTTAAATTTTGCTTGTGTAGAGTGAAAACATTTTGCAGAATGCAGGTAGGTGGGAGATATGGAGAATGAGGTCTGCTTTTTGTCCTGGTGGAAGCCAGCATCCCTGGGAAAGTGAGTGTGTCAGGAAATGTCAGATGTGCTTCTGAGTGGAAGATCTTGGAGAAATCCGTGTGAGAATGTGCTCTGTGAGAATAATGTGACCCAGTTATTTTGGGTTTGTGCTACTGTTTCTGCACCACTAGCCCATTAAGGGAAGAAGAAGTTCCCACAGTCTACTTTTGCTGCAGTAATCTTAGAATATTAATGATATGATCTTGAAGATAGTTGACCAGATGCAGGCTTCTTGGTATTTTTCACTCCTTGAAGCCTGATTTATACTGATTTATATTTCCCTGAAAAGTCTTCATGTTGTATGTCTTGAGTGGCTGAAGGAAAATGAAGGTGAATGACCTTGCCCTAATGACAAGCTTATTTTGAAACCTATCTTTCCTTTCCATGTATTTTGCATGTCAAAACTATATAAAAGATGTATAGATTGAGATTCTTAAATTGAAAAATAAAAGAATGGGATACTGTGTTAAACGTGGCATTTTTAGCTATACCAGCATCCAAAGACTGTGTACCCACTGCTTATGCACATTGCTTCCAAGCTGCTGCTTGCTGGAAAGCCATTAAGAATCTTAAAGGTTTCTGTAAACAATGCATGATTCCTTAAGTATATCTCTGTTGCTCAAATGTCATTCTCTTTTGCATGTGTTAAATATGCTAATGGGTGAGTTTGTTTTGCAGCTTCTTTCATCATGCAAAGTATGTCTTGCTATCCTACGTACATGGCCTGCTTGTTTCCTGCATGGCAGTGTACCTGACAGCTTCTCCCAACAGTCATCTGTCTCACTTTGCATCATGCTCTGTTAAGGCTGGTATACTTGCAATATGTAGTGTTCTGTATCCATTCTGTCTTATCACAAGATCAAAAGGCCATTGACTAGCAGAGGAGAGAGGAGAAAATCATGGCCTCAGCTGCTGGAGTGACTGAGGAAATGAGAATTGCACTGTGGAAGGAAATTTAGAACTGTAGGAGAATTCAGTGAGAGTTTACTGATGCAAAACCATTCAGCATGAAGAAAAAACAGTACAGTATTAAACTAAATATAATATGACATTTCCCATTTTTATATGCCTTTACAGTGCAAAAGATTCTTCTTCATAAGTTACCTGGATCTTTCCTTTACTTGAGCAATAGCTGCATGTTCATGTAGGAGGAGGAGAATTGTCAGGCACTACTCAAAGGGAAAAGATTCTCCAACTAAATTTTCAAAAGTTGATCCCTTCAGTTATCAGATGCATTAATATTTCTCCGCAATGCATGTGGTGCTTTTCTGTGACAAGAATGTAGAGAAAATTATAAATTTGTTACTGTGTCTTCCTCTCTGTTGGAGAGGCTGTCTTTGCCAGTGGCAGTTACATGCAGCTGCTGTAATTTCTTACTGAACCTCAAGAGGATAAACCACCTAGAGCTGCACCTGTTAAAAAGGTTCCAACAACTGCATGTGTTTAACAGCCTTTTTAGGAGGAATAGTAATTCCCCAACTACATCTACAGGGAGATGTAGTTTCACAAACATGTTCAGAGTTGAGCTGTACACACTGAATTAATGAGTTGGTTAAAGCATGTTTGGAGGAGAAAAGAACACATGGTCCCCATATTTGGGAAAAGTGACAATGTGTAGTTTAGTGTCAATAGCAGGTGTCTGAGACCTTGAAGGCTGTATTCACTTGGCTTAAATCTGAGAACCTGTAGAGTGGTGATGTGTGGCCTCAGCCTGTAATGAGTCATGTGGAGGTTGTCTCGAAGCAGCATGCAATGCCATGTGCTCAGATTAAAATGAGCACTGCATGCTGAGCCATGGAGTGCCAGGCACTTAACTACCCCTGATCTGTCTGCTTTATTGATTTGTTTTTTCCTTTTAAGGTTGTTTGCCTGGTTCATGTGAGTTTGTGTTGTGCTCTGACTGTCCTCAAAGCTTTAAATCAGTCATCTGCTCTGGCTACTAGAGACTGAAACTAGGACAGTTCAGCATTTCCCTAGAGGAAGAGATTGAAGCTTTTTGAATGTAACCATTTTGGGGAGAAGGGACATTCTTTCAAAAGTTTTTAGTCTTTCTGCAGTAACTATCCTATGGCTTTGTACTGTTCTGGCAGTGTGAGGAGAGTGTTTTCTTGTTGAATTCTAATCTAGAGTGGTTGGCAGTATTCTTGTCAAACATAACCTTCTGCAGTTATTCCTTACTTAAGAAAAGGCTTCACAACCATCAACACCAGGATTTTATTTTTTTTTTATTCTATTTACAGCAACAGTTCTGCTTTTTAATGGATTTGTGTAGAATGTACCTTGTCAGGCAAAATGCCAAGCACTTAAAAACTCTCTCAGATTAGCAGGGGACAGGCCTACCTGGCCAGTTAACACTGGCTTGCTGTTTGTCAGTATCTCTACTTTGATGTCCAGTTATGAGGAGCAGTTGCATGGATATTTCTTCCAAACAAATCTAGAAATCATCACGGATCAAGTCTGACTGTGAATCTGCTCTTGCTGAGTACTATAACCTAATGAAGAGATACACACAGAAACATAAATACAGGCTATCAAAGTAGTTTCTCAGAATAAAAAATATGTCATGAGGTCTCTGTGGTATATTGTTTAAATTCCAGTATATGGTGCAAACCTTACAAAGTGGTGATAAGACACACACATAAGGCCTTTCCTCGGCTTTGGAGTTTCAACCCTATGCATTCAGAGAAGTGGGAAGCTAACAGTTATCCATAGTGGAGTTATTGACACTCACAGAATTCAACTGTATGGTGCCATTTCTCAGTAGAGCTTACTGTTGTACCTAAAGTCCTTCTTTGACTTGAGTTCATAGATACTTAGGATCTAAAAAATATGTGATGTTTAGAGTAACAGATATGTGGAAAATAGGAAAGAATAGAGCAAAAAAATGCAGGCCACTGTAGGCTTTGCTTATGGTAGTGATACTTAAACTGAGAATTGTCTTTGGCTTGATCATAAACAGATTTCAGAATTGTATTGTGTACAGGGGTGTAAATATTAGCCATTTAATACTCACAGCAAGCCTTGTATTAGAGTCTACTGTGGGTGAATGTTTATTGCTAAGAAATTCATAATTAACTATTTTTTTATTTACAGTAAAAAATCTGGCCTGAGGAGAAGTCACAAAGGACAAGCCTTTGTCTTCAGAACTTTTATGTGCTTATTTCTCTTGCTTTTTTTTCTCTCCCTAAAACAAACAAGAAGAAAAAATCATTACCCTTAAGGCACAGACTGAAATCAGACTGGAGGGCTACTTACTTTCCTGCTCTATACATAGAAACAGGGTCCTCTGAAAGAGATATTTTCTAGTTATCTTTTCTTCACTGACAGGATTGGGCGGGGGCGGGGGATTACATTTAGATGTCTCTATGTTTTAGGCCCTATTCCTGCCATTATAAAGTAAGTTTCTGCTTCTAGATGTGCATCATGAAAAAAATAAGCTGCTATTTTAGTGAGTAGAGAGGAAGGAGGAAGCTGGAGGCTTTAGGTAGTCAATCTCTTTGATTTTCCCCTCCCTGTTGCTGGGAGGAAGGTTGACATTTTCTACTCTGTTACAGAGTAGCCTACTGAATTCTTCAGGATATTTTGCATGCATGTGCCTTATTAAACTGCATTGTGTTCTAGGTTTGTCTTTCTTTCTAATTTTTTCCCATGTTTTATTTATCACTGCTTTATATTTCATAAGGAGAATTTTTGTATCTGTTCACCAGAGACTGGTCTATTGCACAATGGTGTGAGGTATTTCTCAGTATGATCAAGAAACCTGTTTATATATTGTTGGCATTTGTGTGTTTTGAAAGGTTTAATCAGAACTGCTGTGATGAGACAAATAGATAACCTTTAAATCTATAGCTAAGCCAATTTAGAGACAGCTTTTTTGCTACAAGTCAGATTTTAAAACTTCTTAAAAGTGAGAACAGTTTCACCAGATAAACCTCTTAACTGGGAAACTGTTGTTGCAATAAATAATAAAAAAGAAAGAACTTCTGCATGCTTAGTTTTGTGTGCTTTGGTCTAAATTTTGATGGCATAAATTATCATCCTGTTTTTTGCTATGCATCAAATGAAAGGTTTTTATGTAGCGTTTTCTTTGACTATTCCTTTTTGAGCATGCCTCTCATCATCTTTGAAGAAGGGCAACTGGCTATCAAAGGGAGGAATTTATGAAAATCAGCTTTTTAAATACTTCATTTTGCTTTTCATTATTTGTTTTCGATACTTCACTTTTTCAATCAGCAGTTTGTCCCGTCCTTTGAAAATATTTTTTTCTGTTCTGTAAATTCTGGCTTTTCAAAGGAGGATTTATATTAAAGGGAAAAACTAAAAATTAACAAGTAGTTTTTGTGTGTAAGGAGAAAACATGTTAAAAGCTTAGTTCAGAATTTGGGCGCTACACTCCTTATTCTTTTCCAGTACCCATACAGCTGCTTATTTTCATCAGAATGGGAACTTACTGCAATCTCTCTTTTGTTATCCAGAATTGATTCTATGATGATATGTGGGTAGTAGATACATCTTTTTAGTGGTTTATCCAGTAAGCAACTGTAAAAGGCACTGAAGGTCTGCTGATGTTAATGTTCTGGAGCTGTGTCATGCATGGCTGAAATCAGCACTGATACTGTTAGATTCAAGAGAGTAAGACTGTCCACTGCTTGGTTGCTTTTCAAGTCAGCAGCAAGGTTGTGAAGTGTTTTATGCTTCTGCAGATGTAGTTGCCCATCTGCTTTGTGTCCTTCCTGTGTCCTGTAGTGCACAGTGGATATGTGGTAGATCTGACGTATTTCTCTTGAGCTAAATACAGACCTAGCAAACATTCACAGGTCAGTACTGCACAGACAGCTAATTCTAATTAAAACTTTGCATTTTCTTTTACTTACCTGCTCTATCACTTTAGTGATAATTTTTCACTAAAAATTAACTGGAAATTCTTCAGTTTTATTTTTAATATGCTTGTATGTGTGGAAAGCAACAAATTCCTATGGCATTGTTGCAGCACCATTGTACAGTTTAGTAGATATGGCCTGTGGCCTTTCTGTAATAGTTTTGATGGCAGTCCTGTTCAGTCCTAAGTGTTCTGCAGTTTCTGCTTTCAGAGCTCAATCATGGGCTTCATTTTGAAGTATAAATATGTATTTTGTTCATGAAAACAGTAAGAAAAAGACTAATTTTAGAGCAAAATCTAAATAGAACCATGCTAATTTATGATTAAGGTAAGCAGAACAGCAATAGCTGCTAAAGATAGGTCTCTTCTGTAGTTATTGCTCATTCTATTGCTTTTAAAACTTACCTCAAAATAAGTGGGTTGGATTTTTTCCTTTAGCAAATGCTTTGCAATCAAATATGTGCTCATATGTGATTGGAATAACGTGGTTGCTGTTAATGTGTCAGAAGATCTTTAGGAAATTACCATGTTCACCTTGAAAGATCAAGGTAATTAGAGTATGCAGTGTGTTAATCACTAGTGTTAACATTGCCATGAAAGTCAAAGTTCATGTTTTTATGTTGTCTAGAGGATGGTTTCCTAAACAGCACTTCCCTGTGACACTACCTGTGTTGTTAATGTCAGATTGCAACCAAGTCACTGTGGTGCATGAAGTAAGACATTTCTTAAGGTGCTCATTTAGCCCAAATATTGATGACTGAGATCCCAGTAGTTCTAGATGCACAGAAGATTCTGATAGGTGAATTTTCTCATTCTAGATTATTTTTGTAAACCCTGGCAAATTATATTGCCTGTGACACAAAGCACTGAACAAGACTGGTTCTATGAAATTGGTGGGTGACAATGTGCTGGGTTTCAGTTTAATTTCTGTAATGAATATATTTTAGCCTAATTGTAAATATACAGTGTCACTCAAGTAGAGAGCACACCCAAATTTTTCATGTGACCTCTGAGCAGCATCATTGCCCATTCTCATAAGTGGTAATACACCACCCCCTTTTACTACTTGTCTCTGCATCTGTGTAAGCAGTGACTAGCAAAAGTAAAGAGAAGACTCTTCATTGATTCTCTGCTGCTGAGATGTCTGTAGATGAGACTTCATCTGCATGCAGGGATTGAAACTTATTTCCATTGATTTCAGTGATATGTCATTCCTGCTGTAAAAAGAAGAAAAAAAAGACCTATCTTTACTGAATTTCACTGTGGGGAATACTAGTTTTAAGCATTCATAAAAAATAAGTATGAAGTTAATAACTCCTGTTAGCAGCTTGGTTTCAGTTTGTTCTCTACTCTGACAACTCAGGTATTAGAATGACTTATGTCTGTATTAAGTACAGTTCTCTCTTGGCTGTGTTTACCCATAAAGAGGCAAATCATTTAAGTGACACATATCTCCAAATAACATGTGTTTTGCCTTACCTAATGCAAGTCACTGGCTACAGCAACAGTCCTTGACTCTTGTAATAATTCAGGAGATAATGCAGCTCTGTTTATTCCAAATGGTAGGGGAAAAAAATCAGTACCTAAATTTAAAATGACTTGATTTTTAGTTCTGAGGCATTGTTCTGCCATCATAATTTCTAAATATGTACCAAAAAAATTTTAAGGGAACTAGTCTGTACAACATTAGAAGTTAGGACCCAATAATTTTTGTAAACCTATGATGCTGGAGTTAGAAACGCCATATTTTGCAGGTTTTGCACTGACAAAGAACTAAGCATCAGTAAAAATTTTGTGCTGACCAAAGACACTTGGACATAATTTTACTTTTTATTTCTAATGCTATTGATTACACCAAATCATGTATCTTTGGTTGGTATATAGGAATCAAACAGTGAAAATATTTAATGAGGCCTCATTCTCTCTGCCAGAGAGAACCACAAGAAACAAAGAGCTACAGTGGCAGTTAATTTACATTTTTAGAACAATCAATGCCTAATTTAATGGTGAGGTTTGATTACTTTGAAGACTTACTTGAGGTGCAACACTTCCATGTGATACTCTGGGGGTGTTGTTTGTTCATCTTTCCTCTTTTCTGTACTTTGCATATTTCTTTCCTTGCCTTAGGTGAGTGGCTTTCAATCTGAACATCTGGGATCACCCAAATTAACAGAAATTTGCTCTTAGACAAAAAAACAAGTCACACCAGAAAAGCTCATATGTAGTGAGGAAAGCTCATAATGGTTTCCAGGTGTGACTTTTCTGAGAAATGTGGCAGCATCAAATATGGTTCAGAATAAGTGTTTGTTACCCAATCATAGATGGAGCAAGCCATAAACTTCAGTTACTGTATTGCTTCTCCCTCCTAATATTTCTCCTTCCTTGTGACAGATATCAACACTGTGGGTGCTTCCCTCCTTATGGCAAGTGGATATCTGCTTAAGAGTTCAGAATCACCCCATTCCTAAAGAACTTGAGCCTGACTTTCTGTCTAGTGTTTTTTTGCCTTACCAGCTGCAGTAGGTACCACAGCTTCAGTGGACATTTGAGAGGAGTCCTGAAAATCATGAAGGTGATTGATATTAAATGGGATGGATTATCTAGCAGATCTTTCCTATATTTAAAGTTTGATTTGTGCTCATGCTGTACAAGTGAGTTCACATTGGCCAGAAAAATTATAAGTTATAACAATATGGGAATAGAGTCCTTTAATATGCAGTACTGTGCTCTGCTTTTAATCTCTTAGGTCTCAATGCTTCAGTTTAGCATTCACATTTGCTTTTTTTTCCAGAGGCCTTCCTTTGTAAGTTAAGAACTACTCTGTGGGCTTTTTCTGCCTCTACATTAACCTGGTACAGACTATTTGTGTTATATGCATCACTTAAATAAAGGCCCAGACACTTGTTTGTACCATCAGTATGATTTTTGTTTCGATGGCTGGAATTTGGTAACCAGGTCTCATAATACATATGGTAAGCAGACTCTGATCCACTTCCCTCTGAGCTTTCTTAGCTTTACAGAATCAATAGAAAGAGTGACAACAGCTGCTCTCAGAAAATAAATGAGCAAGAAAGTGATCCTTCTCTAGTAAATTTTTAGGATAGAGTAAGCTGAACTTACTAAGGACAATGTAGAAATTTTAGACTTCCAAGTTTTGTAATATCACTGTGTCAGGATTTTACACCTAAAACTCATAAGTGCAGATTTAAGCAGCCATAATATATGTGAAATAATAAGTAGCTGAGCATTTGTAGGTTAGTGGTCACTTTTGTCCTTCACATAACAAAGATGCTGTAAGTATTGCAGTGATACAGCCAAAGTTCTACAGACAGAGGATGTGCCGGGAGTTTGGGGCTGTGTTGTTCCCTTGCTGGTCTCACACTCTTCCCCACTGGACTTCCTGCTGGATTTCAGCATCTGCCTGACAGAAGCTGTGAAGTTCTGCTTGCAGTGTTTCAGTACCACTAGCTTCATGGTTCACTCACTAGAGATCTTCAACTTCCATTGGTTTTTAATTAGCATTTTTGTCTACAGCAACATCAGACTACTGAAAGCAGCAATTTGAAAAAAATTAGGTCACTTGGATTTCTATATATAGCAGCTCTCAGATCCCAAGAAAGCCAGCACAGACAGTCATTTAGTCTGTTTTTAACTGTCAGTGTTTGTAAATTAATATTAACAGAGTTGGTGTTAAGTAGAATTTTAAGTGCCATCATTTTTTTTCCTTCTGCTTGCACTTTCCAGCTTTTAAAATTCTTTTTGGCATTTTTATTTCAATTAAAAATAGTTGTCTGGGTTTGAGCCCCTTTGCTTCTTTCTTTATACTAATGATGAGTGGACTTTAGCAAAGGAAATTGTGGTCATTACATTACTGAGAAACACCTGACTTGTATTGAAATCAGGCTGGGTTGATGTCAGGTAGGGGCAGCTTAAATGTCCTGTGTGCACCATTTCTCATAACTCTAATAGCCTCATAGCATGAGGCTCTCCATATATTGGAGTGATTGTTTTATCTTTTTTTTAATATGAAACCAATTAAATTTTTATGGGCAGAATGGGAGAGATGGGCAGAGGATTGAAGAAAGACTCAATGACTGATAGAGTAAGAAAGGCTGACTAACTGTATGGTAGATATTAGAAGAGTTTATGAAGTTAACTACTTCTGTTTCATACATTTCCTTGTACCATTGTTTGTCTTCTTGCATACCGCAAAAAAGGTAGGACAAGAAATAGTTTTCCCAAAGGATTTATAAATCTAGTTTAATTTGTTTGATTTTGGTCACACACACACACATAGAGAAAACAATGGTCTGTTTCTCCTCCAAAGATGACACCTGAGTGTCCCCAGATGGAGAAGCAGAGACCTAAAGATGGAGTTTCACTTGGCAGAGAAGCAGTGGAACAGGTTTTCCTTACATGAGAGTTAGAACCATCCTCTCATCCCACTGGCCTGATAAAGGCATAAAACCTAGAATTATTCTTTTGTAACATAGGATCATTGTGTGAAGTAGAAAGGGGTCACTGATCTACTTTATTCACATTCTTGTTACTTTATGCTGCTGGTTGAAAAAAAATAATGCTTCCTGTATGCATGGAGAAATACAATTTGAACTCAGAGAAGGTAGAATGGGGAATATACTTGAGAATCTAATGCATTTAGTTTTTCTTTTATTCAGCTGTTTGCTTCTTAATTCATTTGTCTGTGTATACTATTTTCACTCACAAGTGATTGAAATGAAGAAAGGATTTGAAAGCAGTAGTTGTGTACATGGAATATGTTTTTCTCAGTGGGAACAGGTTTCCTGTGTGATGAGACAAGTGTCCCCAGTCTGTGTCTCAGCCCTGTAGCTATGCCTTGGGGTTCAGGGCAGTTCCCAGCCTCTCACACATGTGGAGAATGGTGTCATTAGCTATGTCCATGGAAAGTAATTAAATCTGAGATCTGTGGTTAAAATGTACTTACTATCAAAAGTATTGTTACAGAGATACAGATGGCCACCCTCTAAACTGTCTGAATGCTTATGTGGCACTGAAGGATGCTCAAAGGCAACTGCTGCAAGTGTGTGCTTTTTTGTTTCTGCTTATTACTGACTATATTTGGGTTTTTTCTGATGTTATTCTTAGATCTTTGCATTTGGTGGAATGTGAACTTGCAACCTGAGCACAAAACTATAGATGTTAAATTTTCAGCTGTATAAACTTCTGACTTTTTTGTACTGCTCGTAGCTTTTGTCTTTTTGTTTCATGAGCTAGTTGTCCCTACATGCTGTTTGTTGCTGGCATAGAAGGTCAGTCTGGCATTCCCAGACCAGTCTGCCTTGGCCTTTTTTCTCTTGCACATAAGCATGGGGACCACTTGGTGTCTTAAGTGAAAGTTCATCTGGCAGGCAAACCTGATGTGGTGCATTGTCACTAAAACATGTCTTGGGAGTGTTCATTAGAGTGGCTGCCAAGACACAGTAATTCCTCTTGTAATTTCAACCTTCCCTTGAAAAGTAGCTGATTTTTCTTGCATTAGTAGTTCACAGCATATACCTAATAACATAGTTTCCTGTAACTCTTTTACATTATTTCCCTTGTCAGTGGGCAGATCAGTTTTTTAATCACTGAACAAGGTTTTTCATACTTTGCAGACTTATTCTTTTAATCCATAGATTAAAAACAGAAAATCCACAGAAAACTAGAAGATGGTAGCTTCCATAATACAGCTTCTGCACTTGTATCCAGCAGGAGCTTTCTCTCATGGTATATCAGTAAATTTCTCTCTTTCAGGCCACTGTCATGAGAAAAATCCAGATGGCAATTATGGCAAGGAGAAATACTTTGATGACCACTATGAGTCAGCTACAGCAATGACAGAAGGACACTCTGAGGGAGGTACAGAAGATCCAGAAGTTCTTACTCAGAGTTCAGCAAGGGATCCCTCCTTCTTGAGACTGGAAAGTAAGTCAGCCTTACAAAAACAGTTCTGGCAAATGAAATGGTTTCTAGATTTTTTGGAAGAGCTGTCTATTTTCCACTGAGAAGCTGTTTTCCCCTCTCTGTCCATAAAGTAACAAGTAACCCATAAACTAGTTTCATTCTTTTCACTGTCCTTCTCCAAGCACAACAAAGGCTGCTTACCTGCATTGACTAGTTCTCTCTTTTTGCAATGTGCAGTGAGTAGTCAGTGATACTTGGGTTGTGCAAGTGAAAAAGTCAGGTCACAGAACAAGTTTCATTTTGTACAACTTGTGAAAGCACAGGGAAATATTTTTGAAGTTTTTTATGGTATTCCCTCTTAGACACAGTCACTGCAGAAAGCAATGGTTCAGAAGGAGTGGAGGGTTTAGAAGACGATCAGATGTCTGAAGAGATGCTGGCTTTGGTGGATGAGTTTGAAAATTCTTGGCCTCAGGAAGCTTTTGAAGGGGCACTGGAGGTAAAAGGTCGTCGGATGGACTTGCAGGGAATCCGGGTCCTGAAGAAGGGATCTCAGGATGGACTTGCTAGCTCCTGTTTTGGGGACTGTGGTGATGACGATGATGAAGCTGAATGGGTAAGTTTGAATGAGTTTACTTTAGTCTTGTACTAAATGTTGTGGAGGAGGGAAAGATGAGAACAGTTCAAGGGGTTTAACACTGGGAGATACAGATCTATGAACTTCCCCTATGAGCCTAAAATATGTAGTTAGACATTGATGGCTGGTGTGAAATGAACAAGCGATTTCAATTCATCACCAACTTCTTGCTCACAGTTAAAATTTAAAAAGATTTTAACCAAGAGTTCGGTTAGCATTGAAACACTGACATCCCTCTCGTCGTGTTACCAGTAAAATAGATAATGAAAAATGCCTTTCAGTTCTCCAGCAGTTAAACTGATTGTCTCCAGTTTAGAAGGTCAGAAGTTGTATACGTGGTTTGCATGGTGTGATGTAGTGAAAGGGAGCAGGCTTTAAAAATGAGCTGAGATGGGGAGGAAAGGAGAGAGAGAGATCTCATCTGTTACATCTTTGGGCTAAAACAAGTAGTGCATTGGAGCTGATAACAGTCATGGTGTTTCTTGCTGTTAACCTTGCTAATACTGTTCTTTTGGTAGATCACTTTTCAGGTCAAACGTTTAAAGAAACCGAAAGCTGAAAGCTTGGATCTCCAGGAGCCAGTTGGGAGAAATGTGGAAGAAGGGACTAATGCAGAAAATGAAAACTTGTACCAAACTGCTCTAGAGATCAGTGGACCAAAGATACCTTCTCCTGGACCAATAGGTAACCTGCTGCTTCTAGAGAAAGACAATCATTTGCAGCTTTTGTATTACTATGGTTTATTTCCTTTGCAGCCTTTATTACACTGGTTTATTGCTGAAAATAAGCATCACAAAAACTACATAGTGAAATGTCCCTTCTAGATGAGTACAGGGAAAAATAAGAAATCTCTTCCATCTGCACCTTCTTGATGAAGTGCAGCCTAACTTGATGTGTTGAATTAGAACTTTCTAGTTAGTTTCCAAAACTTCTGGGGATGAAGGGTGAGAGTGGAGAATGAAAGAGGTAGATATTGTGAGCAGAAGTTGTAAGAGGGGCCTTAGGTGATCTCTTTTGATAAACTGAATGGGCAGAGGAGTTTATCAGATGCAGAATAAGAGTTTGTACTGGCTTTTGGCTAAACATAAGACATACAACTCAAACAGAAGGAGCTGAAAGCTTAGTTTAATAAAAATGAAGTAAACCAATAAAAACCAATTGTTCTGCTATAATTGTTCAGTAATATTATAAGAGAAAATTTAGAGTCTGTCTTCCAAAACACTGTACAGCTACAGAAGAGTAGTTTTGCACCAACACAGATGAGATTTTGAGAGGCAGATGCAGTTTTTGCTAGTTGAATAAGAGGAATTGGAGAATAATCTCTTAATATGGTGCCAAATAATAAAACCCAAGTAATTGACCCCCATACTTCTTGTCTTACCTTTCAATGGATCTAAAATCTTAATGTTGTGGGACTGATGTGTAAGCAAAGTTCTACAGTGCATCTTAGTCCTTGACGATTTGATGACCTGGAAAGTAATTTCACATTTTGAAGGCTTTTACATTAAATCTTTAACAACCTCCTTTTTTAGCAACTGACAAATGTAGGTTATTGAATTAAATATTTAAATGGAAGGGGGGAAGGGGGAAAAGGAATACATAAAAACAGGCTATCATTTGTGAGCACGCACCTGTCCTTTCTTCAATGTTTATCTTCTTTCCCTCTGAGTTACTTTTGTGGCTTTATTAGATAGCATCCCTCAATTGTAAAATAATCTTCCCAACATTCCTGTGAGGCAGGGTCTGAGGTATCCTCTTTGCAAGAACTAAAACATCAAAATTTAAGTAACAAATTGGAGACCACCTGGAGAGTTCTTGGTAGAACAGAGAAATTATGGTATCTGTCTTGTGTTTCACTCCTTCCCAGTATCATCTGTAGGATTTCCATACCTCTTTATGTCCTTTGCTGTTCATGCCAGTAAGAACATGCAATCAGATAGTTCACAGTGATGGTGATGAGAACTGATCATTTCCCTTTGAAATTTCCCTTTGTATCTTGAAATTAATTTCCCTTTTATCACAATACTTTACAAAATACAGGGTATTGCAAACTTCTTTGTTATTTGCAAAATACGATGAAGTGGTTTACTGTAACTTGAATGAGAAATAGGCATTGCATCCAAATGGGCAAAATTTCCTGTAACTAGAAATAAATACTGAAATATTGTCTACATAGCTGGTTTGATATACTGGAATGTTGTTAAACTTGGCTTCCCACTGTGCAAACCTACTGCTATATGAATGAAAATACAAAGTTTTCTTATGTTCCAAATAATTTGGATATTTCCTAACATTTAACACAGGTCAGTTTCCTAGGACTTGATATAATATCCATCAAATTTGAGGAAAAGACTTCAGTAAGCATTAGTTCAGATGTGAAGACCAAATTCGTGTTTCTCTCAATGATCTGTTTGTTAACATAAAGCAAGTTATTTAACCTTTCCCTTCCTTGCTTTTCGTCTCTGCAAAATGGGAGAGCTAAAGTGTAATTGTTAAATAGTTTCAGGAAGGTTTCTATCATGAGTGTAAGAACACAGTAAGAGCCACTGACTGTCTTAGACCGTACTCATTGAACAGTATTGGCAGTATTTTTGCCTGGAATTGCCAGCAGATAGACCAATCAGCTTTTATTAGTTTTTAACTGTAGCTCTAGAACATTATTGATGACTCACAATTTTTGTTTAAGGATGTTTAAGTAGAAACATTACCTGTAAACAAGATTGGTGATTGTTCTTAATCTGTTAGTTATGGAAAAAGTGTAACGAAACAGATTTTGAAACTTTGAATCTCCTAATCTGTCTTGCACATAATCTGGTTCTGCCTGTGCATGCTACCAGTCCCATTCAATCTATTTAGATTCAGGAATGTTCTTAAAGAAATATGTCTGCAAGACACTGACTTTTATAATGTAGAGGATGTATCCAGAGGCATAAAGTGTTCTAAGAATCACTGTACTGAAGGAGAATGTCTTTCTCCTTCCAGAAAGTTTCTTCTATTTCTTTTTTGTTTTTTTTTTTACTTTCTCAAGGAAAAAGGCGTGACTACCGTAGCCTTGGCTGGCCAAGTCCTGATGAATGCCTGAAACTCCGCAGGGTAGAGCTCACAACTGTAGCCAGCACATGGCTTGCTGTTTCTGCTAAAAACATTGAGTGAGTATCTTCGGTATGAGCCCTAAGTAAGTTACTTACACAAAGCAGGACAGTTATGTGGTCTTCAGTGTGTGTAAACTGAAGAATTTATGTTGGTGAGAAAGAACTTCCAAAATTTTTAAGAAGTTTGAAAACATTGTGTGGAATTTCATCAGTTAGACTTGAAAAGTGCAAGTGCAGATGAAAGATCCAGTTTCTCTTGCTTCTTGAGCTACTCAAATGAGATTCTGCTGGGTTCTGGGTAGTTTACTTTCACTAGAGAGCTTTCTAATGACTTTTCTATTCTCTTGACTAATTTGACTTGTTTTATGACATTTGTAGCATTACAGAACACATTGATTTTGCCACACAGCTGCAGGAACCAGCCGTGGAGCCCCTTTGTAACCCAAACCTCCCAGCCAGTATGCATACTTTGGACCACCTGCAAGGTGTCTCTAGTCGGGCCAGCTTGCATTACACTGGAGAAAGTCAACTGAAAGAGGTATGCCAGAGCTGAAGGTTGTCACACAAAAAAGGCCATACCATGGCAGATTCAATGTGCATTTACCTCAGTGCCTTATCTCCAGAGGTGACTTTCAGTGAGTGAATGCCTGGATAAAACTGTAAGAACAGTGCAGCATGAAATTTTACCAGAATGTTTTCCCAGCCATCTACAGTGTGGCCTGAGGGAAATCCTAAAACACCATTAGTGTCTGTGTATTTATAGCTCTTTGTGGATGAATTAGTGAAAGTAAAGTCCAGCTCAGCATACTCAGAATTTCTAGTGTTTTTAGTATTCAATGCCATGGAGTTGTAGCACTGTGTTATACAGATAGAATTAACTCAAGATAGACAGTGATATTTAGGTTGAAGCAGGTTACAACATTTGTAAAACACCAGGCAAAAAAGCAACCAACAAACAAGGGGACATCTCTTACCAAATTGCAGGATCTAAGCACTTTTACTTCTCTTCCACAGGTCCTACAGAATCTTGGCAAAGACCACTACTCACCACAGTCACTAGAACAAGTTGGTACTCGAATAGCCAAAGCTTTGGAAAAGGTATGTGTAAGGGAGAAAACGAGAAGTCTGGGCTTACTTCTCATGACTGGCATAGTGGTCAATCCGGTCTCGAATCATTTGTCTGAAATCCTGCTCCAGGAACGTATTAGCACTTGGACTAGGGATTTGTGTCTATTTAGCATCTGTAATGCCCTCACAGGTATTTTGTTGAGGTATATCCTGTGCTTATACCATCAAGTGTCTTCTGTATCTTTCTGCTGAAACTTAAGCTTGCCAAATGTCCCAGTGTTTCCTGCCCTGTAGTGAGCAGCATTGCTGATTACTGATTTATTAAACTGTTCTCAGTTCTCGGCCCTCTTTCTCTTTATGCTACATTGACTTGGAGCTTATGGAAAATAGAATTAAGCCATGTCTCCCCTCTCCAGCAACACTCCTGGCATGCAGCAGTCAGACAGCTCAAAGGGGCTTCCTGTATTTTCAGCCTGCTGCTTCTGCCTGGTACAGTGTTGGCCTAAAGTGTCATATGTGTTCAGGCAGAGGTGTGGTACCATGTGTAGGCCTGCACTTCCTGTTCTCCCCAGAGAAATCCAAGCTTCCTAGCTAAAGGCTACTAAGGACCTCAGCTGTGAGCCCTAGGATGAGAGGATTAGGGACATAATTTTCACAGGATCCACAAAGCAGACAGAGATGCTAGGGATTGGCTGTTCTGTATTTACAACTAGTAGGAACAATATCCCAAACTGCTATAGAAAAGAGGGCTTAGTGAAAACAGTTTGGTGCTCCTAACCAGTTGGACTGAAAGCTGAGGTACTTACTGTGCTCTGAAATTAAAACCAATATAGCTTTGTCCATCCCCTGAAATAGTGAGTTATCCTCATGTTACTAAGACTTAATTTCTTTTCACTTTAGATGTATACTAGCTTTTTCTCTTACATTCTAGTTTCCCCTGCGGACACCAAGATTTATCCAAATAAGCTGAATATTTATGCAGAGATTAGAAACAGTATTCTCAGTATTTTCCTTTGTAACACAGGGCATGGGAGTCAGCCAGCTAGAGGCTGGGCTTTGGCCGGCTTCTGGACTGAGCTGCATCCCAGGGCATCCTTTCTCTTTCCAGTGACTGCAGGGAGCCTACAAGTCCAATCAGCTAAGTTAGCCAAGTTTTTTCCTTCATGTTGGGTAATGTGTGTGCACATATAGATGCTCAGCGTCAGAGAGCTGGTTAGAAGCTGTTGTGGCTGCTGAAACTGTTGTTGCTGTTGAAAGCTATTTAACTGCTATTCCTTTCCTAAGGAAATGATGTTGCACTTGGAATTTGTTTCATTTGGCAGTCTCATTTACCTGGCTATTGCATATATGTTGTCAGAAACTTTTTGCTGCTTTGAAATAGTTTAATGCTCTTTTTAAGTGTAACATCCTTTACCTCAGTATATCAAATAAATTGAAAGAATGAAAGGTAGGAAGATTATTCAGTCCCAGTGTTTACTTGACAGTTTTTTATGTTCTTCTTTTGGCAGAATCAGACTTCGTGGGTCCTCTCCAGCATGGCAGCTCTTTACTGGAGGGTGAAAGGCCAAGGAAAGAAGGCAATTGATTGTTTACGGCAAGCATTGCACTATGCACCCCATCACATGAAGGTGTGTACGCACAGTGTAGTACGTAGTGTATACATCACACAGTGTGTGTCCACTACCCAGATGAAAGACTGTTTTGTTTGTCACAACAGAGCTTTCAGAGACTATTGTTAAGGCCAGCACTGTATATTAGACATCTGTAATGTATTAGATATTAGCTAGTTGAAATGAAACCAAGATTTTCACCATTTGTTTAATGTGGACTGTCTCTAAAATAAAAGATAACTGATGAAAAGTTCATTGGAATTTCCTGCAGTTCAGTGGGTGTTACACCTCCCTGGGCATCCTGGACTTGAACTTCCTCCTGTTAGTTAGGACTTGAAGTCTTCATCAGCCTTTATCTGGACAAGTCTTATAACCTGAGATGTGGGAGTATGTTCTCTGGTTATGCTTTTAGAGAGAGGAGTATGTCTTCTGGTTGTGCTTTTAGAGAGGGTGGAAGGTGATTATCTAAAGGAATTACTTAAATGCTTGGATCTTAAGCATTTGGGCTGTGAATCTCAGTAGTACACTAGTCCTTGACTTTTCCTTGCTCAAAAAAAAGGCAGTCCTTTGGACACAGTCTTCTCTTCAGTTGGCTGAAGTGCTCTGTACTCTTCACTTTGCCAGGTGCTGTGCTGAGCATTGTAATGTCTGCTCTTAAGCACCAATCTCCCCCTTGTCAACTGATAAATGCAATATAGGCTTCTTACTCAACATAGCAGATTTTTTGTCTGGGACCTGAGCAACAAATTGTGCAGCATGGACATATGTAAACTTCACTGGAATCTTGGTCTTCTAATTTCTCTGAAAATTGGGAGACAAAGTAATTCAGGATATTATTAGAAGGATTTAGCCATTAACAATAGAAATGCCTCAGCTAAGAAATGCACATTCCCTCTGCACATCCTTTATACGTTTGCTATAATTCTATCTCTTTGCATTATCCATTTAAAACAGGGTTGGAACCAAGACCTAACACATTCAGCTTTTGCTTATTTTCCTGTCTTTGTATGTAATTGGTTACTCAGGAAAGGAGTCCTTAGCTGTGTGATTTGTAAGGGTCAGACTAAGAATTGGAAACTATAGTTTGGCAAGATTATGGAAGAGTAGTGCCGGTTTCTTGAAGTATGATATAATGTTGCTTGAGACATTGTGACTCTCTGAATTTGTGCCTTGTTTTTGTCCTCCATATTGAAGCTGCCTCCAGAGAAAACACTGGATTTGGTTGTAGAGATAGAACTGCAACTTTTATTCCGAGTTAGCGCTGAATTACAAGTTATTTTGTGTATCTTAATTTCTCCTCCTCTTTGCTTTCATGCACTTTGGCTACTTTCTCTTGACTTTTCCCATTCAAATAAAAAGTAATTAATTTTCCTGTGAACTTCGCTTGTGAATCTGACTTCCATAACACCTGCTTTGCAAACATGAAAAACTTGTCCAGGAGAAGTGTATTCCTTGACATGTGAAGGTCAATCATTAGGGGATCCCATACACCCAGAACTGTTTTACTGTCCTGTTGAAGGCACCTAAGCGTTGGTACTAAGTGGTATTTTGTGCTTTGAAGCGGTGAGGCCCAGCTCCCAGAGAGTCTGTTATGCCTGCCAGGGCACTACAGATTTTTCAGTCAGACAAGGTCACAGTCTGGAAATCCAGGAAATAAAGAACATACCATCAGTGTCTAGCTGAGAAAATCTTATTTATAGCTATTACTCAGCATCAGAATAACAATTCTGTGGCAGAGGCAGGACAAAAAATGATGCGTCTGTTGCACTTATGGTTAGACCATGTTTTCACTTCCCTGCTGTCCCCTTTGTTCATATTCCCGTTCCTTTTTTGCAAGACCTGAAGGAGGTTACTCAAACAAAACAGCTTGTCCTTAGAGTTCACCTCATCTTTGGGGAGAAAAATAGTGTAAGAGCTTCTAAAAATTAAATGTACATACATTTAAGTGAGTTAATTTTTGAGTTGTTTTTTCTGTCCAAGGGTCATGTTTGTCACTACTGGGAGTGGATGTGGATGTGAGGTTTTTTTTTTTGTTTGTAACTCAAGTCCAAATGCAGTTTTGTATTAAAATAAGTCTGGATCATTGCTCTCAACATCAAAAGAGAGGGATGTGGGTAGGACCCAGATGAATGCGTTTTGGTGGTGGATTATTCTATTTGTCTTGCTGATCCTGAAGCAATTGCAGTGGAAATAAACTGTTTGTTGCTTGCTCTTCTCCTCCAGGATGTACCACTAATAAGCCTAGCAAACATCTTCCACAACGCCAGGCTCTGGAATGATGCCATCATTGTGGCTACCATGGCAGTGGAAATAGCGCCGCACTTCGTGGTTAATCATTTCACACTGGCAAATGTCTATGTAGCAATGGTGAGTGTGCTGTCACCCAGGTATGGCTGTCTTTGGGACACTATTTACATGTATATAAAAGTCTTATTCTCACAAATAATTCTGAAGGAGCAGTGTTCAAGAGATTGGAGTATGATCATCAAGAAGAAGTATCTTTAGAAAGACTAAACTTTTATTACTGATTTTGCTCCTATTTCTCATTTAGTACTTTAAGGCCAACATTTTTATAAGCTGGCTTAAGAATGCTCTGTGCAAAACTTTGTAAAGACAGTAGTAAACAGTTGGTAATTTGTGTTGTCTACCCATCTAAATACAGGATATTTTTATGATATTGGAAAATTAGTGATGAATTTGGTCTCTATCTTGAAGAGCTAGGTTTGGAATAATAAGTAAAACCCAGCTTGGAGTTGTGGTGAACAAACACAAGGGAAGTTTATTTTCAGTATGTGGATTATCAATGCCCAACATAATTTGCAGAATGGGCTCAAATTTCTTCATACTGTCTATTTATGCTATTAAAATACACCTTTTAAAAAAAAATCAAGATTTACAACTCACCTTGATCTAGTTAGTCTTTATGATATGGCCAGAAATTCATATTATCTCTACTGCATAACTAAAGTTACTGAGAAAAGGAACTTAAGAGAAAAAATAAGTGATGAAACTAACTGAAAACCTCAATGTTTTGGGTCTTTTCTCCTCTCATTTTTCCTCTAATACAGTATTGGATGTTGGCATGCTTTCCTAGTTACTAAAAAAGCAGGGTGGCATAGGTAATGAGATTTCAGCTATACAAAAATAGATGCTATTTCCACATGAATGCTTCTAACTACCAGCCTGGAGTCCAGCTTATCAATTGAAATTGTCTAGCTATTGTATGCTCTTTAAGTTTTGGGGTGTTTTTTCTTCAGTTTTTACTCTTTTTATTGAGTAATCTTTTAAAAATAATTTCAGGTTGTTTCTAAAAATGTTAGCTTTTCAGAAAAGTTGATGATTTTGTATTGTCCGTGATTTTAAAGCTTTGATCTGCTCAAATTCTGACCAAAATCTGTTTTTAAAAGTTACTTTCACAGCAAGAATACAGAGGTGTATTAAAAAGAAAAGGCAAGAACATTGGTCAATAATTCTCAGCAATAACTTGACTCCTTTCCATGGATTATGCAGAATTGAGAAAAAGAAAAGAAAATATCAGTTATTTGTGGGAGAAGGAAAAGAATCCTAAATCACAAGGATTGGTTCAGTTACTTTTGTGCTTATCATGCTGCACAACTGGTTGGGATGGGAAAGGCATAGAAAATATGTTCACTGTTTTAGAATCTGACTCTTTGCACTCTGGTTTCTTTCTTCACAGGAGGAGTTTGAAAAGGCCATGAAATGGTATGAGTCAACACTAAAGCTTCAGCCGGAGTTTGCCCCAGCAAAGAATCGAATCCGAACCATTCAGTGTCATTTACTTCTGAAAAAAGAGCGACGGTCTCCTTAGAGATCAGCATCTTTCTCTTTTTTAAAAATGTCATTATTCTCTATTCTGCTCTTAAGTGTGCTAAAATAAATTGATGAATTGAAATTTTTAACAAGACTGTTAAAAAGAGATGGGATTTGGATCAAGGGTTCTTTTATTATTTTTTTGTCAAATAGAGGAGCATCTTTGGAAAATATATTTCACAGACCATAATTTTAAAACATCCGTGTAAATATTAAACCAAGAAACTTCCATGAGTCCATGACCACCTGTAACAGGACCTAGGCAACTGTTAGTTTTTCCATAATGCTCAGATTGGCATCAGCATCCAAAATAACTTGCTTCATGTCTTATTATCTAAGCCACTGGAAATGCAAAGCACACAACTGTACCAAATAGTAAGAAGAGATAATCAGCAATTCATCCATGTGAAACTCATGCTTTGTCCAGTCTTGTTCACTCCATACCACATTACTTGCTTTTTTGGAAGGAGAGGAACAGACTTTTAAATATTTATAAAAAAACATGAGAAACATGAAGCATTTTTGGAATTCTTCGTTTCTGTTGGGAAATGAGGTGGAGGAAACATCAGGACCCTAAAGTCAAAGTAGTTTTTAATCATACTGGCAGAAAAAAAAAATTGGTAAAATCCCAATGAGATGTTTTATATTTGTCTGTATATTCATAGCCCTCTGCCTCCCTGAGTGGTTGATTTACTAATTCTTTGTTCACTGTATTTCTAGCCGTTTTGGAATAAGGTGCAAGTTTATGCTCACCCTGAGCCATACTTTCAGCTGCCAAGGAGGAGGAGGGACATGGTGTCAAGGTATCAACAACAAACAAGTCAGGTGGAAGATTTCCAAATCAGTTCTGTCTTTGGTTGGTGGAGGACATGATTCTCCAGAATCAAAAAGGGCACATATTTGAAATAAAATTGTTTATGAACAACTCACAGCTTCTCCTGTACTATGTATGTCATGCGCCACTTGCAAGAGTCCAGGTTAGCCTGGAGGAGCTACAGCCTTTCCTTGGGAGCAGACCAAGCTGGGAGCCAGGAAAGCCTTGACACTCCTGATCAGCCAATAATTTTGTGCGTACCCTTGGAAAATTCCTTGCTCCTCTGTGTCTGACTCTCTTTGTGGCAGAGGGAAATACGGAAAGTTAAGTCAGCTGTCATGTAACCCACTCTGCATCTTCTAGTGTTAAACATGCTTCTTAGTGATTATTTTAAAGAATTAACAATGCTGATGAACATACTGGTGATTTTTCTCCCCCAGTATTTTCCCTGTCTCGTTGATGCAAATTAAGAGTATGGCAGTGGTAGAAACTATGACATCAGTGTAATTTTTGTAATACTGGAACTTACTACTTCATAAAAGGATCCCTGAATGTTTTTATATATGACTGAAGATGAGCGGTTCTAATGCAAATTTTACCTCTGTTTTATTGCAAGTAATTTCCATTTATCTAGGAAGCCTGACAGAGGTATGAACCAAGTACTACTGTTGGGTAGATTTTTATTAAAATGGGTGAATGTGTTAAATTTTTGTCAACAGTATGTCAAATTTTATTCTCTTCCCAAGGCTACTGGAAGGCTGAATGTTGTTGGCTGGAGACAGGCATAGCTGTATCTCTATATAAACTCCAAGAGGAAGATGACTTCATGAAAGGTCTAATACCACCACTAGGATCATGGACTGGGATAATGAATTACGCACGTTTCTGACACAGAGCTGTGGGAGGGGAAAATAGCAAGGCAGGTGCAAGGAAATGCAAATGGAAATGCAAATGGAAAGAATTTCCATTTGATCTAGAAAACAGACTTTTTCTGGATCCGCGAGGATTATGCTCATAGACAATATTGGTGGGCACTTGAAATTAGTCATTAATATTCATGCCAGCTTACATCTTGCTTACTGCAGTGTTTACTAATTTATTTCTTTAAGAAATGCAGCAAGATGCACTGTACACAGACACCAAGCAAAATGTAGGAAGATCAAGTTTGTGTGTGGCCATACTGTAAATTGGCAGCAAGGAGGTAGCAGGACATTGCTGTTCTTACTATCTGACTTTTCAGAGAATTTGCCTATTAGAAATGGTTCTTGAGAACTGCAGTAGTCTGATGGGGTTTTTCTTCTTAGTCTTGGGTAAGTACTTAAATATGTCCTGCCTTAGTCCCATAGAATTTGTATGTACAGATGTTCATTTGCTACTTGGCTACCGTGTGCTCTCTCTGACATACAGCAAATTTTAAAATAGCCTATGCTTCCTTCTTAACTATATTCTCTGAAATTTTAGGTAATTCCTGGATGTGTACTGCACAAGCAGTACATCTAGCTGAAGCAGGGAAGTAAAAAGATCTACTTGATACCATAAACTTGACCTAATGCTAACAACGTGTGTCTTAAAGATTTCACCCACTGGTGAATCTGCTGGGGAATGACCCTTGGAGAAGGTCAATGGAACACTCCCATCTCCATGCCTTCAACCCTTCTGTATAAATGCCAAGAAGTGGGTTTTTAGCTTGACTGTGTTCAAATGTTAGTCAATTAAAATTAATAATGCTGATTCTATGAACAGAAAACATGTTGGGCAACATGCTGAAATGGAAACCACTGAATTTTTAAGAGCAAAGGTGGGATTCTCTGCAGGGTAAGCTACATATTTAGAGAGTACATGCATCTCCTTCCATTTAAGTTATTTCAAAATAAGCTAAGGTGTTTGTCTACACTGTCTTTCATAAATGAAAAAGATTATTGTCTTGAGAGGGTGATCTACCCTTCCTGTTGTGGAGTGTGATAAATTGCCTGTTCAAACACCTTTACATTGACTGTTGAGATACCTTTGACAAACTGAACTTGAATATTATTTCTAATGAGGATTAGTAACTCATTTCATGTTGACTGGCTCTGCTTAACATATCATCAGAGGGATGATATGGGATGGTTTAGGGATGACAGAACCATAGGTAAATGGCAAAATCCTCTCTTCTCCAAAAAAAGGGGGTTTTTTCAGAGCATATCCAGAAATGAAGTACTAATGGTAAAAAAAGTCTCCATTTGTTCACAGATAGCATCCTTATAATCCTCCAGTATTCTCACAGCCTCTAAAGCTCCTGACTTCAGGGGTTTTTGAGGGAAAATGCTACAGGAAAAGAATCAGACACTTCTACCTATAAAGTGGTTGGATTTGATTCCCTGTTGATGCCTTAGTTGTACTGGTCAGGACTGCACTGATGCCATACAAAAAAGGAAATACTGAAATACCATATTGGCATCCAGTGTGACGGTAGGATCATAGTCAAACAAGAGGCTTTAAAATGCATTGGAGACTGAGATCGCCTGTGGGTGCTTTGCATCACCTATGATAGAAAATGGCCATCAGAAAAGTTTTCTGATGCAGCTCATAACCTTCTTTCCCCACTCTATAACCTCCCTCTTTCCCTCTCACAGGAAAAAGATTAAAAACAAACAACAAACCCACAACCTCTCGCTAAGAATGGTATGGCACAGTATGGTATAGCTGAAGATGCTAATTAGTTCTGTTGCTGTATTGTGATGCTTTTTCTTCCTACAATTTGCAGTAGCTGCCATTAACTTTTCTAGGTACCAATTTAGGACCCCCCTATATTTGGACCCAGGTCAGTAATGTTCCTACCCTTGTTTCCGTCCTTCTGTATGACTTTAAGCAACGCGTTTCCCCTTCTTGCTGTACCTCTCCCTTCCACACATTGTCTGATGTCTTTTTAGAACAGAGAACACAAATTAAAAACAACCTATGAAACAGGGAATAGGCCACATTTAATAGTCTGTATCAGCACTGAAAGAGTGAAAATGCTTTAGAAGAACTTGCCTGAATATTCAGAAAAACACAAGCTCCTCTTCTCCAGAGCTGCTTGATGTTGTGTGGCAGGTTCAGGTGATTCTTCCGTCTCAAGCATTACTTAGATGTGTCCTTTTGGAGTGCTGCAGGTTGTTTTGATTCTTAGAGGACCAGCTGGCCATGTTTGAGTTGATGAGACTCTCTCAAAAGAAACATTATCCAAGAGGCTTTGTCATGTGTGGGATTGGTTTTGTTGAGTTTATTTTTACTCTTGATTTGCACTCGTGTGCCAGTATTTATTCAAACAAAACAATTTGGGTCTGTGAACACTGAGGCTCATGAAGCTGTCCTATGAATTCATGGTCATCTTGCTGAAGTCCAGTGGCTGGTCATCTGTGAGGGCCAACAGAAAGTTGTGCAAATGACTCCTGCAAAGGGACAGGCAATGAGTTTAAAGGCAACTTGTTTTCACTACCATTTTTAGGGAATCTGCACAAAAGTGGTACAAACTATGTCCCACACAAAGAAAGTTAAGAAAGTGACAATCTGAATTAAGGGAGAGGGTTCTTGTGCTTAAAGCTTTTTTCATTTTTTAGTATTAAAAAGCTCAGGATTAATTAGAAACAGTCTTTTGATAAGGCTGGCTGCTAAAAAAAAAGCATTTCCTCAAACTTTTGCAAGTAGCTGGTTTTTTTAAACTTTTAAACCTAATGATCTACTTCTGGATTCCAGAACAAAAATAATAGTATTCAAGTTCAGTAGTCCCAGAGGAGAAGATGCAATGACAGTGCCCTGGAAGGAATGGTTTTGAATACAGGTGAGCAGGAGTTAGCTTTGTGATATTTATAATCTAGGAGTATTTTCTTAATGGAGGTGTTTTGATTTGTTGAGGGGTTTTTGTTTTTTTGTTTTTTTTTTTTTTTCTTTAATCCGGTTTCAGGCTTCTCCTTCCATTTTCAGTCCTTCAGAAATGGGTTAATACAAGTCTAACAGAGTATTGCTGTGCATGTTTATTTGTGCCTATGGCATGCCAGGTACTTCACAGAAGAGCCAATCTCTGCTCTGAAGGGTGTATAACCCCAGACATTGGCCCAAAGAAGAATTTCAGTGGTTACTGGTGGCTTACCCAGGGATCAGACAGCTGTTGAGTCAAACCTTCTGGCCACAGTCCCTCCACGGTGACACCACTGTTGGTTTTAAAATCCAAGCCAACCACGTGTTTCTGAGAATAATACTCTGACAAATCAATGATCATCATTCCACTACAATTCAATGGAAAATTTTTGCCTGTTCTGCTTGTTGATCTAAATCCAATCATATCCCCTCTCTCTGACAGTTTAATTCTACTGTTGGTTTGTTTTTTTCTTTTTTTTAAGGAAATTATTTCCCAGAGCTGCAGCTATTACAGATTACAGTATGATAGTATGTGTTACCACTGTCTTAGGAGTGCATTTTGCTGTAGCCTGTCTTATGATCTATATGCTGAGGAGTAAAAGTTGGTACATAAAAGTTGTTAAAGGACACTAACTTGTGAGCGAATGCAATCCAAACAAACTAAATGGGTGGAGGAGCCAGTCTTATTCCACTGCTATGCTAGGAACTAATGTAGAAAAATGTTATCTCTGAAAACAGAAAAGAAACTAGGCTTTAGTGGTGAGACTCTTAAGGGAGGGAGAGGAAGCTCCAGGTAAAAGCAAGGAAGACAAGGGTCCTGCTTTTTGTAGTATCAGAGACTTTCTGATGGCAGAACTAGCAAGGTAAAAAGGGCAAAGCAGTGGCCTGAGTGGATAGTTCCTTCTGGTTATCTGGAGACATCAGAAAACAAGAAGGACATCTGAGAAGCTGTGAGTCAATGCTGCAGAGCCATTGCAGACAGTGGGGCACCTGGCATTGACGTGCATTCCTGCACAGTCAGTATGTCCGTGGAGTTTGGAGGGCCACAGCTGCTCAGCCTCCCTGGCCAAGGGACAAGCCTAAGTGCAGAAATGTCCTGTGAGCACTGGAACAAAAGCTCCCATGGTCACCTATGGCCACGAGTTCCAGAGGTCAGTTTGCAGTGAAGAAGTATCTGTTCTTTTTGAGCCTGCTACTTCTTATGTTATAAAAGATCATTAACAACTTTTCTCTCTCACCTTTTCTGTGACACGCTTATCTAAGACATGCCTTACTGACTAAACTGAGGCCTGACCAGACTCAGCTTGGCTTTTAGCCTACTGACTTCTTTTGGGAGGGTAGAATACTTGCTTAAAAGCAACTTCAAGATTTTTTTTACGAAAACTGTAAGCATCATAATCTGCTTTTTTTTCTGCCTTCTCAGCCTAGATTGAAGTTATCTCTGGAAAAGAAAGGTCAGGATGTGATTCCTGTAACTGAAGTGTTAACACCAGAGTGGCCAATCTACACCTCAAACAGAGAGAAGCATCTTCTGGCCCACTTAACTCTTAACCTCTTTCTTGGGGACCTGCAAATAGTGAGTTGTGTGTCTTGTGTGACACGGGGACCTGTCTGCCTGTGAGCAGTTTCCTATGCAAGTGGATGGCATGATGGCAGGGTGTGTATGTCCCTGAGCAGGGCTGGATGCGCTCATTTGCGCAACAAAAAGTACACGATGTACCCTACCTCAGTCATTGAAGCAGTTCTATTAACTATTAGACTGCCATAATGAGAATTTGGTCTAAAATCTATTTAATCTCTGTGTTATCTCTTGATTACAGTACTGCCTTACAGTCTTTTTCAGTGATCTGAGAGAGGTGAATTGCATGATCTTCCAAACCCTACTTAATTAATTCCTGACTGTCATCATAGGGCAATTTTAATTATTTGGAGCAGCTTAGTCAGCACATCAGGTTGCAAGAGCTCTACAAGAGTTCTTATCCTTGTCACTGTGGTTTACATGGGCCTTCCTTTGAATATCTATAGCAACACTCCCCCTACACCTGCATACAATAACCAACCTTAGCAGGAGCATCACTAAAAGCTCTTAGAAAATTGGGTGGCTGCAACCCAAGTGACAGTGTTTCCTCAGGAGCAGATCATATCAGTGCAGCACTGCTACTGGTACCCTGACAAAGAACCCTCTGTCCCTTTTCATAAACAGGATATTTTGTGCCTTTAGAAGCCTAGAGTATTTCTTGTGAAACACTTTCTCCTAAAATGTTTCAAAGACATTTTGACCAGAAGAACAAACAATTTTGTGTATTTTAGTGTAGGCAAGGCTTGCTTTCTTCAGTTGGAGGACCTGCAAAAGACAAAAATAATGAAAAAAACCCTAAATGGTGGAAGTTCCTTTATAAACTCTTCAGAAGAGAAGCCAAGAAAAACCCCTTCTATTTGCCTGTAGTTTCAACCTTCCTCACTGCTGGGCAGCGGACTAGACCTGCCCATTCCATTACCTGTGTGAATCCAGGAACAGGGCTTTTATTTTCGTTCCATCTTTTTTGTTTATTGGTTTAGCCCTGAGCTTTTTTTTTTTTTTTTAAATCTTTTTTACTGACTGCATGGCAGTTGTAGTTCTTTCAGTCTGGATAGCATGTCCTAGCATATCAGGTTGCTGTGATTTCTTAGTTCAGCACACAACCCTTCAAGTGGGAGAAAAAGAAGAACAAGACCTTCTAATGTTGTCAGCTTGACTCTAGGAAGTTTGAGAGGGGAATGCGAAGTGTGAATGAATTCACAATATTCATTTAAAAGTTGGTATTACTAGAACAAACAGCAAGGTCATAGCAGATAAAATGGAAATTAATTCATCCCTGTGACTCTTTCACTTCGAAGTGCCACCAGCAACCCTTGATTGCCATCTCAGAGCCTTGCTTGCACACTACTCGTGAGATGTCCAGCAAAATGAATCCTGGATGGCATGGTTTGATTTTGGGGGAGAGAACTCATGAGTTTTACTTTTTCTTGTTTACATTAATCCTTCCTTGCTTGCAGCAAAGTGACTTCTTCCCAAGGCTGCAGTAACCAGCTTTAGTTCTCAGTCACCCACGTTTCTCTGTGTCCCACTTCATCCACATCATGCAGCTCGGCCACCTCTGTGAGTACTGCTGCCAGCTTGGAGCAAATGGAGGAGACAGTGAAGGTCGAAGGAAGATGGGGCTCTGGAAAGAAACCAGGCAGTGGCATCTGTCAGCTTGTAAGTCAGCTTCCCCTGTTCCTTACTGTCTCCTCCAGCCTCTTAGAGCTGCTGTGTGGGAGGAAAGAGCAGCACCAGCAGCTGGAGGAAAGTGGGAGGAGTGGGAGGAAGAAGAGGGAAGAGCACCTGGGGGCTGAGAGCCAGCCTCGCTGTCTGCTCCCTTTCGCAGCCCCCTCCAGCTGTGTTTCTGTTCCGATACCTAGAGGTATCGTCAGAGGGTCTGAGGAGCAGGTAGTGGTGTGAGCAGTGGCTGTGGGTCAGTGCCCACAGCCTCCCTCCCCCTTGCCGTGCTTCTGTCTGTCTCCATGCCGGGAAAAGTGCTGTCACTGGTACTGAAGCGCTCCAGCACTGTCATGCCTTATTCTCCCTACCTCCAAGTTAATGAATGGGCAGCTGAAGCAAAGATGAGAGGTGGCCAAGGACAAAATCAGTATTGTCTCCTCTCTGGACATATTTGGACTTGGATGGATGGTCTACTCTACCAGGAGCAGGTAAGATTGTCCTGTCCCAGTACACCTCTCCTATCCCATCCCACAGACTGTCCCAGCACTTTCCCGGGGGGAGTCAATGGGATGTGAGCGTCTTGCAGCTCTTTGCCAGTCTGGGCACACACTCAGGCTTGTTGAGCTGTAATCATTACCTGTTCTCCTCTGCCACCACAGTCTTGTTCTCCTTTGACAGAATCACTTTCTCAGGGCCCAGTTTTTGCTCTGCCTTTCTCTGTGTGCCGCCTTTGGCCCTGTGACTCCCTGGTTGTGCAGGTTTGTGCCTACACACCTGCAGCGCTGGAGCCTCCTGGGTACACCCACATCCTGCCCTCCAATGGGTCCTCGTATTGAGCTGATTCATGGCAGCCCTCTGTGCCCTGTATTCCTTTCCCGGCCGGGCTTTGCCAGTGCGGCGTGTGCTGGCGATGGACACTGAGGACTGCGCCAAGGGTAGCGCTGGTTCCAGTACCCCCAGCTTCGAGGTGAGCTACTACCCTGGGCAGGAGTTTTCCGTGCTGAAGGGGAAGGGGCTGTCCGTGCCGCAGGTGTCCCGGTCTGTCCCCGGCCCGGGGCGGGGGATCCCTTTGGCCGCCAGGGCCAGGAGCCGCTCCCGCCGCGGCTCGGCGGCCCGGGGGCGGCGGGGGGAGCCCGGGGCAGGCCGGGGGCGGCGCCTGGCCCCGCGCGGCCGGCAGGTGGCAGCAGCAGCCCGGCGTGAGGCGGCCGGGCCGGGCGGGGCAGCGCCGCCGCCGCCGCGGGCCCGGGGCTCCCGTCGGGGCTCCCCCGCCGCGCTCTGCCCCCGCACGGAGCGCGGCCCAGGCCCGCTGGGCTCCCCGCACCGACACCCGGCTGCTCCCCGGCCCACAGCGCGGCCGAGAGGGCGCTGCCCTCGGAGACCGGCGCCCCCGCTCCCCTCAGTGCCCGAGGTGCTGCCGCGGGGCTCCTGCCTCGGCCCGGGTTCACCCCTTGCGGGCCGGATGAGGGGGGCAGGGGGCTGATGCGTTCTGGGTTTTGGGGGCGGAAGCCCACATGGAAGCTCCGTGCGAGCTCCAGGTTTTGCGGGGGTGTTCCTGAGCCCCCCCTGCTTGAGGCTACCCGCACTTGGCCCCGCAGCCCGGCTGGAAGCCCCGGGCCCGGGACAGCCCTGGCTGCGGGGAAACCTCCGCCCCGTCCCCGCCTCCCCGCCCGGCGAGCGGCCCCGAGGGAGGCCCGGCTTCCCCGCGGGCACCGCAGCGCCCCGGCGGCGGGGGAATCTTCCCCGCCGCCCACACGCTCTGCAGCCCGGGGGATGCAGGAGCCGGGGGCGGACAGGAGGAGGCGGCGCCGTGTTACCGGCAATCCCCTCGGGGGCAGGTGGAGTCCAGCACTGCACTTCTGAGGGGTTCACCCACTCCAGCTCTGGATTCTGCAGGGGGAGGGTTTGCCCACCGTGCAAGGTTTCTCCGGGCGATCCTCCCCAGCCCACGGAATGCTCTTTTGTGCAGCCTCACGCCGATCTTCGGGCTGCGGTGTGCTTTTCCCTCACCTTTCACTGTGGGTTGTTGTTTTGGCCAAAACTTCAGTCACAGCTGGGCTAATCTTAATCTATTTCACGAAGCTCACGATCGTTGCTTTCCAGATGACCCTCCCCAGCTTTTTTTTACCAGCTCAGTGCCTCACCTCTGCGTGCCCTCCAGCTTCTCACAGCAGCCTGTCTCCCCAGAGCCCAGGGGACAGCCCATTGTCAGGGAGTTCCCTGCTCACCTTTTCTGCCTCTGCAGCGGACAGAGACATTATCCAGCTCTGCATCTATCCTGAAATGTCTGTAATTCAGAACACAAAGCACCTCAGGCTCTGTCAGTTTCAAATCTTTCGGGCTGGATTCATGCTCGGAGAATGACACCACTTTCTTCCAAACTGTTTTAAATTCGGTAAAAAAAATCAAACAGGAGAGTCATGCTTCGGGCTGGACTTTCCTTGGAACCTGTGAGCAAAACATGGGGTCTTGCCACCTGATGGTCACCAATACTGCTGGGACAGGTAATAGCTACCTTTTGGAGACCTAGAGGGGCAGAGCTGGAGAAGTGGTACAAGCATCCCCAGCCCAGGTCCCACCACCATTTGTTAATCCCTGCTCAGCCCCCTGGCAGGTGACGGGAGATTAATTGGGAACTTGCCAGGCAGGGTGTGGCACAGGCACTAAAGGCTGAAGTACAGAAGCCACAGCCATGGTGGGGACTTGTCCTGGCTGTGTCTATGATGTTCTTTAACATCTTAGGATAGATATGGCATTTCAGCCTACAGGATTCTCTGACTGCCCCCCATTTTCCAGCTTGAAATGCTATTTAAAATGTATTTATAAAAAAAAAAAAAAAAATAAAATCCAAACACTATTAAATGCAAAGAAATCATGAAAAACAACAAGGAACAAAAGCTCTCAATCCTAGCTGAGCACTGCACAGACAGGAACCTGCTCTGACGTACATGAGCACCCCATAGGGATTAACTCTCTCCTGCCCAACAAAGCCAGCCTTCTAGCTTCTACTTTGCAGCACATTCCGTGTGCTATAAATGTATTTAATCTAGCCAGATAGGGAGATTAAAATGTACAGGCTTAGTACCTATCTGCAGTTGTCCCCACCCAAAAAACCCTTACAATCCTGATCCAGGAGTTTTCTGCCTATATGAAAGACCAAAAAAATTTTCCTTATGAAGAAGAAACAAGAATCAGGCAGCAGAAGTCTAAAGGAAAACGACAAGGAGAAGCTCCTAGAGTATTTTCCCCCTTTGCTTTCTTGTAGTCAATAGCAGCAGGGCATCTTTTGCATGTCTACTACCAGCCAGTTAAAGGGTGAGGGCAAGAAAATATTAACTGAGATTCCTAAAGCCCTTTGCAGCCACTGCTTCACTCAGTCTCAGGTACCCCCGGGAGACAGCTGGTGTCACTAACCTGCTTATAAAAAGAGGGGCAGTGAGACACAATTGTCTCTGTAAAGCCACCTAACAGACAATTCCTACACAACATTAGGAGGTGGGATTCTCAGTTTTGACTTTAACCTTCAAGCTAGGTTTCCTCCTTTTCCCAAACCTGCAGTGTCAAACCACTGCAGTATCAAATGTGCAACAGCATCCTCTATCTTCTTGTCATCTTTGGTACCACATCTGGGTGGAGGAACATGTAGGCTGCAAGCCTCCAGACCCTCACCTGCCTTTTGAGGAGGTTGCCATTTAGAAAGCTGAACCAGGGGATTCATGCTTTTGGCTATTTGTGTAATCCTTCATTTCTATAATGGAACATCATTGCTGAGGAGGGAATTACACAGAAATCACTTGCTTTAGGTGCTGCATCTGTCCTATGTTTAAGTACAGTGAGAAGGTCTGATGCTTTTCCCAATGTACCACATACTTTTATTCCAATGTTTTTCCCTGCATCTGTGGGCAATTCAAAATCTCACCATGAGACCACCTGTGCAGGGATACAGCCCACAGAAGGTCTCAGTTGTTGCTGCAGCAAGAACAAGAGTAGAAGAATTTTCTATAGCCATGACAATTAAAGCATAGCATTGCCTAAATATGCTTGTCCTTCTCACCATGGTCCACAAATTTTGAGTTCTCATATTTTCTTTACTTTCAGGTCTGTCTGGACACAACCAGAATCTTGGGGTGACTGTATGAGAGATGTGTAGAGATTCTCTCTCTTTCAAGGACAACACAAGACATGAGCAGGAGGCTCCATAGCATTGGAGATGGTAGTGAAAATCCTGTGACAGAGGCAATATCCTTGGAGACAGGTATGTCATAACAGGTATGGTGTTTTCTCTGAGAAAGCCAAGTGTAAAATATTTGCTAGCTTACACTCTACTGCATTTTGAGAAAATAAAAAAAAAAAAAAATCTCCTCAGAAGAAAGGGGGGAAATGGGTTCTTGGGAAGAAGGGATTTATAGTAGGGAATTCCTCATGTCTGCATCCGCTCTAGAAATGGAAAATGTTCATTAGCTCTATCCAATCACTTAATTGAAATATCTTCCCAAACACCACATCTATTTTTCTTAATTCTGTGATAGAACCATTCTAAAACTATACTTTGAGTTCATCTTAAAATAAGATGAAACTATGTTGAGGATGCCTAGTTAGCATTGCATTGCAGGAGTGTGGTGTGAGACATAACTTTCTATACATGATATGGAAAGTCTGGTGGACCAAGACTGAACTCAAAAGCATGTCAGCTAAATTCTGATGACGTTGCTAATCAGTGTGCCTGTGTTTCATGCACTTGTACTCTCCACACATCAGTGCAGTGTAGAAGTCCTGAGGGAAGAACCGTAAGTGCCAAACTGGACTTTTTCAAGCCTCTTGTCTTCCACTTGACTGTGTTGAAGGCCCTTGCCCTCTGCAAGAATCTGTCTAGGAGCAAGTGCAAAGTTTAAGTGATATGTCTCTGAGGGTGTTACAGCATGAGATGGGTAAGTAAAGAGGGAGAAAGCATTTACTGATAATCAAATTGTGAAAAAGTTAATTTCAGTAATTTCAGGCTTGTGTTCTCAAAAGCCAGCATTCATTGACATTTGAGAGGAAATGAGAACTTCTCAGTTAAGATCAAGCAGACATCAGTGTTGTTCAATGTTTCTTGAACACTACAGGGGGGTGGTTTAAAATCCCTTTAGTGCTCCTAATTCCTGTGTCCTAGGAATTCCTCCTATTGTCTATCTCTAGAAAGTCCAACAAAGTCTGATTTTCATACTGGTTTAAGTGTCCTGTATCTTGGCTTGAAACCTAAAACCTTCCTCACCTATGGCCCTTCTGTCAGTGATGAGACAACAGGATCACAGATCCTCTTAAGCATCTTAAGTTAAAACCCCTTTCTTCCAGCGCTGCTCTTCTTGTCTCCATTTGCTAATTGTGAACATGGGAACTTGATAGCCAGAGACCTCATGTTAGAGCCTTACAGATCTCCAGATTACATGGTCATAATTAAATTGAGGAGAGCAGAGGGAAAGGAATTAATATCTTTTTTTAAAAAAAAAGAAAGAAAACAACAACAACCTAACCCCCAGAAATCAAATCCATGACAATGACTTTAAATGTGTAGTATGTAGTCAGTGACATATGAGTCACTTGAGCCTATCTTTATAAGAGTAGCAAAATATGAATAAAGCACCCAGCTGGCATGGTGCCACTGTCCCTGTAGCTATATCAGAGCATAACAGCAGCCTGCATTGTCAGCTAGAGGCTTATTGTCATCAAGGCCAGTAGAAATCCTAGTCCTGGGGCTCAGCTAAGAGTCCTCCTATACCTCAGCCTTCTATTGCAAGTCTTCCTTGGAGCTGTCTTCCATAGTTGTATTTCTTTTTATACCCCCATTTCATTTTCATGATTCTGGGAGTTTCCAAAAAGAAGGAGTAGAAGGTATGATGTCTTTCCTCTCACAAATATATTGTTCACAAGACTCACATCCACATCTCTGCAGCGCAAGTTCAACCTATGCTTGCTTAATATTTCTGGGCTAACACAGATGCTGGTTGCTGCCAGATTTAGCAGTCCAGTCCACTTTATGTGATGTTACCATGGACCTTGGCCAGGTCCCTCCAGGTTCTCCATTTGGAGGTATGAGTGTGGCCAGTGCTGAACCATTGCACTTGCTGCCTGCAGCATGGAGAGGTCCTCTGTGAAAAGGAGATGGTGTGTAAAGGGTATTGGCAAAGCCTTTAAAAAGGTTGAACTGGCATCTGTCAGGAATGACGTTTGTTACAGCTGACTCTGCTCCAACTAGATGGATAGATTAGATAAAGCAACCCAGGTGCCCTCCAGCTCTGCCACTCTGTGACAACCCCCTGAGAGCAGTCTGTGCCACCATTAGCTTGATGAGCCATCACAACCAAAACATAAAGAGAAGGCAAGAGCCTATTTTGATTTGGGAAGAGAGCTTGTAGTAAATTAGTACTTCCAAACCTGTGTAGATACAGCTATAGCACAACTGCAGAAGTTGGTAACCATAGTTTACCATAGAAGTTGGTTGCCATAGTTTAAAACCAGGGTCCATCTCATCCTCTGTTGCCAGTGAGCAGACTAGAGGGAGGTTGAAAGGGCAGGCTGACTTTTCCAGAAATGGCTGGTCTTGTACGCTACGTCACCCTTTACCAGCGAGCTAACAAAGCAGCTGCGTGGTGCTATGAGGTCAAATCCAGCTGGGCCATGTTGTGGCCCCCAGTTCCCCAAGGGAGTCACACAGCACACGTAGTTAGCTATTGATGCTAACTCGCTCCCACCTCCAGCCCCAGATGAAGCCGCTTTTTCCCTTGGAGAGGAAACCTAGAAAAGGGAAGAGTTTCCATGAGGTGCAAGATGAACGGTTGGGAGCACAAGCCCAGTGACATTGCTCAGCAGCAGTCCTTAGCCCCTAATCCCCAGAAGAAGGGGTTTCTTCTTACTGGCTCTAAATGGGAGTAACACATGAATTCCCAAACGAGTGAGGGCATTACGCAACCATGAGGCAACTGATCTCATGTTCGTATGGCTGAGAAGGAGAGGAGCCCTCCCCCGCATCTTACCAGAGCAGACAGGGAGCGGGGTTTCCTTAATGGGAATCCCTCCACTGCTTCTCCCCCAAATCCCAAGCTCCTGTGTGTGGGGTGTGCCGCCTGTGCATCAGATGGGCGGAATGAGGCTGTCGACTTATTTTTCATTCAAAGATTTAGCTGAAGATAGATTTGAACTCCACACATATATTTCAAGGGAAGTTTTTTCAGCAAGTGTAGTAGGCTTAGTCTGTAATGCCCACCTCTATCCACCCCTCTTCCTCTGGAGAAAGGAGGCAGCTCAGTTTGTTGCCTTTCACTATATCTGTTTGTAAGAAAGAGAGAAAAGCTCAATTATGTGGGCTGAACACTCCAAGATAAAAAATAACAAAGCAGAAAAACTACCATGATCCTCTTAAGCCATCTGACAGCATGAGGTTCACCCTGATGTTGGTGAAGACCAGTTGGGGAAGGGTTTTGTCCTTTCCCAGCAGTGCGGCCTGTGTGTGTGTGCAGGGCAGGTCAAAAAAGACTCTGGTTGGGAGCTCTCCCACATTCCCAAATTTCCAGCCATCTTCCATCACCTAACTCTCATTTTTTTCTGAGTTTAGAAGCATTTACAAGTCACTGATTAATCTCACCCTGTGACTATCCCAACTACTGCTGTTCTATGCTGCTGGGTAAGGGAGCTTGACTTACCCAGCTCAGGCCATGACAGAAGCAAGAGAAAGCCTGAGGAACATCTGGTCTCAGTGCTTTCCTACCTGTCAGGTCATATCTGTTCTCTCTGCATGCAAGTTTGGGGAAAATTTGGTGCATGAATGGGTTTTCCCCGGAGACTGGGAGTTTATTTGCATGTGCAGATCTGATAAATTAGATAGCTGCCATAGCTAATGAAGACCAGCTCCATCCTAGGAGACAACAGAAGAAGATGACTTTCTCCATGTGGCATGGCTGGGGAGATGGGCTGAGCCCTGACCAGGAGATGGAGATGGTGGACATGTCATGGCCCTTCAGGAGTGGATTTCCCCAATGTCACCAGGACAGCAACCGAGGAGAAGAGCTGAAGCTCCCTGCACTAGGTATCTGAGGAGCTATGCTGGAGCCTCCTCTGGCCTCTCCTCCCCAGGAGTGAGGAAGCTTTGGGCTAGGGCTGACTCAGCTCAGGAGGTGACAGGAGCAGAGACACCCCCTGGGCAACTCTACCAGCACCAGGGCTGAGTGGTAGCATCGTGACCAGAGGCAGCTGCCACCCCAAGACCACTTGCCACAGCCAGACTGAGCACAGGAGGGGCTGCAACATGGAAGGGCCTTGGAGGCTGCTGGGGCTGCCTCCCCCCATCATGCTGGACACCAGATGGGAAGGGAAGTTCTGACTAGTACATGTCCCTCCATGAGAGAGTAATAGGAAGATTACTGGGATTTCTGCTTTTGTAAATCATCTTGCCTGGGAAATAGCTAAGCAAAAACGTCTAGGAGAAAGAAATGGAAACGTCTTCTTGATCATATGAAGGGTGTTGCCCCAAGACTGAAAAACTGGCTTTGTATCCCAGCAATGCCACAGACTACAGCCTTAGGTAAGACACTCAACTTCTATTTACCCACCTATAAATTAAGTGCAAAGGGTTTTTTCCTTTTCTCTTTATTACTTTCTTTTTCTTTTCTTTCTTTTTACATACTGAGCTCTTTGGGCAACCTCTTAATGCCCAGCATGTCTAGCTCCTCACATGTTATGGTACAGATCTTATTTGGTTGTTTACTTCCTTCCACAATATAAATGAAAATTCACTATTTACATATCCTTGTAGGAATACTGAGATTGAGAAAGGCTATTTTGAGAATGACAGGATGGAAGGGAAAAAAAAAGGATTTTATTAAAATGCAGTCATTGCCCTCCCTAAGCAAGGCTGAATTAGCATCCTAGAATTGGTCAATAAATGCTATCTTTTTTTCTCTGCCTATCCCTTCTTTCTTCCATTCTGAGCTGAACCTTTCTGCTGCAGTGTGTGTTCTGTCCTCAATTAAAAAAAAAAAAAAAAAAAAAAAAAAAGGAAAAAACCCACAAAATAAAATCAACCCCCGATAATATAATTCCTCTTCCACTGTCTGAGTCTCTGCACCAGGGAACTGTGAACAATCTCCCAGTGCAAACAGCCCCTTGTGTAAAAATAGCAACACAACTGCAAACTTCAGGGTAATCACTGCCTGATTTCAAAATATTTGTTCTGCTCCTGCCCTGTCCTTTATCTCTCAGGCCTCTATATGTCACTAAAGCAACATTCAACAGCTCCTCGCCAGGTCTGCCTCCTCCAATGTGCTCCATCATTATTAATGGAAACAATCTCCATCTCAGAGTATTTAAAAATATACCCTTTTCTAAATATAGGCAATCTGTGTGTGCCTAACTACTACAGGGCAGAGTGAGAGGGACCAAAATATTGACATGCACTGGGTGTGTATAATTTGTTTTGATTCCTGCTCCCCCCCACCCCCCCAGTGCCAAACTGTATATTACCCTCACACCTTGGAGGAAAATCTGACATTATTTAGCATGAGGAATGTAGCTGCAGCTTGGAGCCTGGAGTTTCCTTTGTTTATTTTTCCATCCTCTGTCCAAACGGTGTCAGTGAGAGTGGAGCTTACGGAGCTATTTTTAGCCTCTCGCCACACTAGGCTGCACCTTGCCAGCAGCAGCAGCAGCAGCAGCAGCCCCCTGGGGGGGATGGACAGGGCAGCCCACGGGGCAGGGCAGGGCAGGGCACAGGGCCCCGGCAAGGAGAGGAGGGCAGGGGAAAGCCTGGAAGGCAATGAGGGGCACGGAGCAGAGGAGGTGTGCAGAGTGGGGGACCATGGCATGCAAGGAGGAGAGGAGCTGGGGACAGATGGACAAGGAGAGGTGTCTCCAGTGCTTGACAGGGGACAGAAGCTGTTTTGGGAGGGATTTGAGGAGGGAGATGTCATGTAGCTATTTCCTGGTTAGTATGGGGGCTTGAAATGAAATCATCTTGAAGCAACCTTTGCCTGGGGGAGTATATGGGAGCTGGTCAGAGTGAGACCTGCCTTTTTAGAAAAATGCAAAAACATCCCATCTCACCCAGTACAGCAGGAGAATCTAAAAAAGGAGAAGTTTGCCCCAAGGAGAAGGGGCAGCAAGTCCGTTGAGAGTCATAAATGGGTCTGGGAACTCTGGGCTTATGTGGCCTGTTGACCCAGGGGACAGGGTGCAGAGTGCCTTCCCTGGCATCATCCCTTTTTTAAGGTGCTAAGCTCTGACCTTGGCTGGAGCAGACAGGCAAAACCATGGCATGTGCATGACAATCCCCAGGAGGGTCTTGGTGCCTCCTCCCCAGCATCCTCAGCTGCCACTGAGCCTTTGCTCTCCCCTGCCATTCCTGGCCCTTATCCCCAGGGATCATGCCTGCTTCCCGTACCCCACTGGGGATATTTTCCCTTCCCTGTTCGTGGGTGGATTTGATTCATGCCTGGCTTTATATGCAGATGTATGCTGGTGGCAGTTCCCTAAAAGGGGGTGAGGGCAATGTAACCACTGACAGAGGCAGCTCTGGGGCTCGATTTGCAGCTGTGCTCTGTTGTTGTTAGCATTAATAAGCTTGCCCTTGGTGCAGTCTGCAGGGCTTGAGGTGCTGACTAAGGAGCAAAAATCCAGGGAAGGTGGAGAGTGGGAAAGAGAGCTTGATTTGAGAGTGTGTGTGCATGCATGCTCTCCTCTGAGTACATGTCCAGAGCCTAGGGGTTCCCTATTTTTCTAACGGGGTGCAGGGGAAAAGCTGCAGTTTCTGCTTGAGGTATTGCTTGAGCTGGCAGGGAGAGCTGGGCTGGCCAGATGGAAGGATGAGAGGGAGGCAGGGAGAGAGAGGCAGGCAGGGATGGGAGGAGGGAGAAGGGAGCTAGACACCTACGCAAACACAGAGTGAGAGGAGATCCTTGGATGCAAACACAGACACAGGCGTCCTCCTCCTCCTCACATGCCCCTGATTCATTTCCACATGCCATACACGTGACATGCTAATTCAGGGCTACTACAGAACTCCAGGGCGAGACAGGAACAGGAGAGAGAAATAAAACCCAGCAAGGCACCAAACTGCAGATTTTTAAAGGAGATTCAGCGCAGCTTAGCCGCACCCCCGCCCCGTGCTCCCTCCGGGGGCGAAGAGCCCGGGTGGCCTCGCCGACAGCCCCCCCCTGCTCATGCCCCCACTCACCCCCACACCACCACCTTGCGGGAGTGGCTCCACGTGAGCCCCGCACACAGAGCCAGCACGGAGCCAGCGCACATCCCAGCGCTGGCCGGGACACACGCGGTTACATCAGCGGCACGCTCCCCTCCGCGCCCCTGCGGCACCACCGCGCCGGGGCAGCTCAGCCTCTGCCCTCCTTCCCGGCGCTGAGGGCCCGACTAGCTCCACACTATTTTTAGGCACAGGCACAGGCACGTAAGCCCTGCGTGCTGCCGGGCGAATAACTCCAAACAACCCCGTTACAAACCCGGACATCCCCAAGGTAAATGTAGTTACCCGGCTGAGGGGCAGGGTATGTTCCCCGCCGCAGCCCACTTCCCCACCGCCGGTCCCGGAGCTTCGTGCCCCTGCCCACCTTCATTCCCAAGCCACGGCAGGCTGCCTGCCCTGCCTGACTCGAACAGTCACATCCCCACTGTAACAAGGAGCTGAAGAGGAGGGAGGATAAAACACAAAATACAGCTGTGGCTGCAGTGGGCTCAAGTAACTCTGGCAATATGACTGCTCTGACCCCACAGGGGTTTGCACCAGAGTAATGGATAGGACAGTTTTATCTTCCGTACATGTACCTTTACCTGGTTTATATGGTGTTTTCTTACCATCCACTCTTCCAATGCTGGACTCAAAAGGAATGAACCACCTGGATTCATAATTTCTATCATGCAGAAATAACGTCAGTACAAAGAGCTCTGCAGCCCATCACCAGCCATCTTCCTCCTACTCTCTGTTTAAGGCTGCATCGATGCAAAGACCTGAAGAGCTTCACCCCCTCTCAGGCACCACCAGGTGTGCCAGAGACATGGGCAGGGGAAAGCAATTTTCCTTTTCAGAGCCTCCCCAGCATGGGTAGGCAAGGACTCTCATTTCAGCCACCCCAGTTGAGCCAAACAGGGGAAAAAGTCCCTGGACCACACCAAAGCAAATGTGGTGAGGAAGAATGAGCACCCTCTGCACTGCACTTGGGAGTGGTGGTGGCCACAGCAGCAGGACTGGGTCCCTGCCCAGCAAACAACCAGTGATGGTGGAGGCTACCAGTGCCCTTTGGAGTTAGCCCTGATCGCCCCCCAGCTCCCATTTTATCAGATCAGTTCGATGGGGGCTCACTGGGCATGACACAATGAACTTAGCAGAATTGATGTCTTTGCAGCATTGAGAACCAAGGATGTTTTGGGCTATATTGTATCCTTAGGATGTCTTCTCTAACTGGACTGACCCTCCAGACATTTCTAACACATCTAGTAAGACAAAAGCATCTTTGCCCTCTCCTGGGTATAATCTTGTGTGTTTTACCTCTGAAAAGCATATTGGAGAAATTTGGGATGCAGTCCTGGTAATTTACTCCTGTGAACAGGTGGCAGTGACAATTTTTCCACCAAGTATTGAGTCCCCTTCTTGTTTTGGGAGCCAAAGGAGCTGGCCCCTTGCCCCAAGAAAGATCATTAGCAAGCTGCTTTCTTCTGCACTTCTGAAGGGGAAAGAGAAATCTAGTGTACTGGCTTAGGTCTCCCCATGTGTGAGAGTTGTCCCATCAGTTTGCTGGACTGAATATTTTGAGCCAAGACCTAGGAAGGAGAATACAGAGCAATTTCAGTTTATCTGAAAAGTTTATCTCCATTGCTTGTATTAGAGACACTCTTCTCACTCAGGAGAAGAAACATGTGTTGGTTCATGCAAAGTAGGAGAGAAGATGGTGAAAGCTTTCAACTGAAATATTCCACACAAGTATTTTAAACTGACAGTCACATGAACTAAAACATCCCACAAGCTATATAAGACTGTGTAAGGCTTACTGAAAAACAAGGCTTTCTGTATAAGGCAGAGGAAACAAAGGTCATTCATAACACCCACTACAGTTTGCATTTTTAAACTTTTATTATGTCCATTCTCAGCAGCCCTAATCATGATCGAGGTCTTACAGATATAAAGGTAAGATACCAACCCAAAAATGTTTTTAATGTTGTAGACAGACAGTTATGATGAAAAGGGTTGCAAATATGCACATGCACAAGCATGTCTGTGTGGTTTATGTCTAGCATCCTGTCTCCTCATGATATCACCCATGGGCATCACAGTGATAGATGTTTCCCTCCAAAAATCAAGGAAATCCTTGACCAAAGAATGTGCAACAGCAAGTAAGGACCAAAGTGCCCTGAGTGCTTAGTTTGAGCCTATCGTGCTACCATACCAAACACATGCCAGTGTTGCAGTTCAGGAGTCCTGTCTCTCCCTGTCTCCAGAAATTAAGAGACAGCACTCCTTCCCATATTTGCAGAAACAAAACTTTAATTTTTTGTAATTACATTAATACTTGTTCTTCCCTCATGCTAGCAATTCTGTTGATTTCTTGTTTATTGCTTTTCACCTTCTACCATCTGTAATTCAGCCACATAGCCCCCAGGAGGTGGAGAACTAAATCCTCATTTTACAGAGACTTGCCTAGGAAAGGGGGGATATGATAGCTGGAATTGGATCTCTGGCATTCCTAGTTCCTAACCCAAGACACAGTCCCAGAGACAGCAATCCCACAGCCTGTAATGCCAGGGCCCTTGCTGACTTTTGGAGGTTTGTTCTGGCTTCTGTCTCCTTGGGTTTTGCCATGAAGAACAACTGTAGGATGCGATCCTGATTGTAAATGAGGTCCATGGGTGGGTTGTGCCCTGTCAGTCTTGCTTATTCTCCTCTGGTCTTTAATCTTGTATTTTCCAAATCAAAGTGTTGTACCCGGATCCTCTCAGGAGTCCCTCTGTGCAATGGGTCATGGGATTCATTTCAGTTCTCAGTAAAACTGGTTCTTGTGATTAAACTGCTACCATAGTCGACCCCAGAAAATCCTGTGTTAGGGACTGGAAGGGATGAGGAGAGAAAAAGCTGTGAAGAATCAGCTCCACTCACGCTCTCTAGCGAGTGTCTGAGCCATATAGGTCAGGCAGAAGCCATTTGCTGTGCTGTACCTGCTCCATGGATGAGCAAGGGACTGCACTTTGCATATGTGTCAGCTGCCTTATTTTTCAGCTAAACCCTTCTTAAAACCCTCTAGAAATATATATCCCTCTATTGCTCAAGCTACTGCTTTCCTTTTTTTTTTTTTATTTTTCTTTTTCTTTTTTTTTTTTTTTTTTTAATTCTTTTTCATTTCTGTGCTTCTTTGCATGCTGTCATTCCAGCTGATCCTTCAAACACCCGGGCCATCTCTTCGGGTGCCGTGGGCTATTTTTAACCTCTGTGCAGGTTCAAGCGAAACCTCCCCGTGCCCGAGTCCCCCCGCCGGGGTGCGGAGGGGGCTGGCAGTGTGGAGCAGGGAGCGAAGTCAAGCCACAAGGGGGCATGTGCTCTTCTAATTCATAAAATGTGCCTTCATTGACAAAAAAAGCTGAACAATTGGTGAATGGTGTGTGCATAAGTTAATGCTGCTGGAGAACACACGGGTAGTGACGGGGGAACTTTGGCCAGGGGGCTTGTGGCCAGGGAAACAGAGATGGAGAGACGTGGTGGGGGTCTAAAGGGCACCTGGGGTGTCTCTGTGCCTCTCTCCTGCTGAAGGAGGGAGCTGTGGGGAGTGGAGAGTCAGAGAGCCTAATTCTGCTCCCAGATTCCACTCAAAGTAATGACAGCAGCAACTCTAAAGCCAGGAAGATATTAGTGATAGTCACAGGCTCGAGCTGGCTCTGGGGATGACTTGTTGGTTTTTTAAGGTTTTGTAGCAAATGGTCTCAGCTGCCAAACATTTTCAATTTCTTCACTAGATGACAGTAGAGGAGACTAATGGATAAGAAGAATATTTACAAGCAGAATACCTATTTCTAAGCAAACTTGACATCCACATCCGTCTCCTAGCCTGGTGTGGCTGAACCCATCCTCATCATGGTAAGTTCCCCACTTTTTACTTTTTCTTCCTGCCCTACAGCACTGTGATGGGGCTGGGGTGGTTTCACCAAAGGGCAACCAGCATAGAAGGAAGAGAGAGAGGGACTGAGCACTGAACAGGAAGCATGGACCCCTGGGGATGCTTTAGCCCAGCCCTTCTATGATCTCAGGTGTGTGTGAGCACTCTAATGAATTAAAGCACTAGGAACTGCTAAAGACCCTGTAAAGTCTTGCTTTCAAACAAATTTCCAGGGAATGGAGTTCAGCCAAGGATGAATTTGACAAAAGAAAATTGATCAGAATGGTCCTAAGCAGTATCAAGATCAGGGAGGCAGCCCTCATTCAACCTGCCCTGTGAGCCCACACCCTTCTTCTGCAATCCTTCCCCTTCAAGTGTCTGGGCAATGATGTCAGACCTTCACTTCCCATGGGCTGTGACCAGCCAGCACAGTCAAGAGCTCTTCCACCAGTCATGACAGACTGCACTGAAATAAGTGAAAGGGTTGCAGACAGTGAATCTTCCCCTGCTACCTGGATTATTTCCTGCTTCCCTTGCCTTTCCTTGATGGGCAGGGGGAGGAGGAAAGCCAGACAGTGAGAATAAGTACTAGTGCTGTCCCTACAGCATGCAGAAGGGAGATACTGGATTACTCCATAGTGACAAACTGGTGTGTCACAAGGAATGCCTCTTCAAGTAACCAGGCATGGGAGGACCAGGCCTACAGCCACTATTGTTTAACTTCAATAATTCAGTGTTCAAGTCCCTTCATCTCATTTTAAAAAGGCAGAGAATGCCCTCATCATACAGGTCAGAAGGTAATGTTGCCCTATATGTCCATCTCTGCCTCTGCAAAAACATAGGTACTGGAAGGTTTTATACAAAAAAAAAAAAAAAAAAGATGAAGGGAAGCAAGCTGGATTTACCTGTAGTCTGAAACAGATAACTTGAATGAGTTTTCCAAAATGGCATGTCTGAAAATTTTGATTACAACGCAGCAGAGGTAGAAATAACCCTGCAAAGGGCTTTCTATTGGGTAGGATGCTCTGACAAACAGTGACATGTGTGTATGATAACATTTGTTGGACAAATCAGCAGAAACAAACTCAGCCTGAAGTATGCTAAAGCCTGTGACATCATCTCCAAGGCTGCTGCATAAGAGTCTCCTTTCAGAAGCTAATTCATGATCCTGACAGCAACACCACACCATTCAACATTTTGTGTGTGGTATGGGCAAAGCTTTGGGAAGCCTAGCTTGCCCTTGGGACATATTTGGTTAGGTGAGATGCAGGACAGTCACCTCTCACCATGTTACCAGTTTGTCAGCCTCTGGTAGTACTTCTTGCTTTTGCTAAATTCCAGATAAATCCTCAATCCATCAGACTCCTTGCCCTTTGTGCAGCACAGAAATTTCCCTTTGGACATCAAGTTCCAAGGGTAATCCTCCTGCACATGGGAAAAAAGACATCTTCCTTTGACTTGAAGCTAGACACAGCCACTTGCTCGTGTGCTCTCTGTATCCTGTGGCCTCTAATACCCCTAAAGCCATGTGCCATGAAGCTTATCCAGACTGAAAATCTCCTGGTTCCAGGACTGAAGCTCCTGCAGTAATTCCTAATAGTCTTTAAATACAGGATGCCAATTTGATTTAAAAGCTGAAAATAGCAAGATGTATCTGTCCCACCCACAGTGAAATTTGGTAACTTTGTCCATCCTTCTTCCTCCCTTCTAATTATTCTTCTTTGTACAGTTCCTCATTTAGACTTCAATCTCCTTGTGTATAGCACACTCTCTTATACTGAATGTACAGCACTGTATGCACTGAACTGCCTCCTTTCACCATTACTTAGTGCTTACATTTGCTGCTGCACAGGTGGTGTGATAACTCCTTGCTCTTCTAGAAAATTCCAATAGTCACAGGACTGCAGTGCCTAAGAAGTCAACAATGAAATGCTAAAAGAACTATCCCTGCCCAACACTATTTTACCTGTGAGCTGCTAGAATTAGCTCCTGGAAATGGCATGGCAAAAACTGAGGAGCCTAATAAATAGACCTGAGACACTCTCTTTGGGTGTGCTATTATTAGAACCACAGACAACAAATTGGAAATCCAGCATTTATCTGCATCTATTCTGAGTGTATTAACTGTGTTGACTGTGGCTGTATTGATTGTCTGTCAGAGCAGCTTGGTAAAGCTGATATCATGATACACAGCAAGGTGTATGTTGGGAGATGGCGTGTGGGTTATTTGGTTCACCAGCAGAGGTTTGGCCAATGTGTCTGCAGGAATTGTCCACAGCCTAGTGGTGTGATCTGGTCACTGGGAGAGGTGAGCTAGGCCATTGCACAGAAGGAATCTATATATAAAGGGAAAAGCCAATACATCTTTTTATGTGATATATGTAGGCTCAGCACTCGAACAGAGGCCAAGCCTAGCTCGCACCTGTTTGTTTGTGTGACCCTGCCTTGTGTTTTGCCACAGCAAAGGAGACATTAGACTCTGTCCAGGAGTCCTCCATACTCATTTCAAGTGTGCATGTAAAGGCAGGTGAGTGCCCTTCTGTGGCACAGCACCCAGAAGGCAGAGTGGAGGTCACACTGCCAGCAGCAATGTGTGCAATATACTTCTTCATCTCTTCAGTTTTCTTGCTTGCTTTTATCCACTCTCTGCTTCTCTACTTCCTGAAAGGAAATGAAGGAAATTTAATTCCCTCTAAGCAAAGTTTTGGGATATCAAGTAATCCCAAGTCCTCTTCAGTTCACACAAACATACACACCCCCAGAAAAAAGTAACTTTTTCCATGTCAAGAGCCCAGGTCCCCACACTGGATTTCTTTCACTATCTTGCACACAACATTCCTCATATGCTCCTATGTTTGCAGGTACCAGCAAGAAGCTCCAAAGAGGAGCTAGGGAAGGACTATGGTGTAGCCTGGGCCACTGACTACACTTTGGAAGATGGAGAGTACAAATGTGAAGGAAGCACATACGACAAGCAGGAGACTTGAAACAAAGTACCCCAAAGCCCTTTGAGGTATGGTTGTTGGTTCTGAAGTTGATCGGCTTCTCCCATTTTTTTTTTTTCACTGCTGCCATCTACCATATTCCTTTGGGCTCTTTTTACTTCCTACAGTGCTTTCAGGTCCTCTGAAAACACTTTCATTGCACCCACACTTTGTACCTCCATACCTTCTGATGCCATCCTTTCCATGCAGCTCTGTTTGCAGCTCTCTTCCCCTGTTTCCTCCCACATGTCCATCCCAGCTATACCCTTCTGCTTCCCACATCACACTTGAAGGTTATTTGACATACCTGTGGGCAAGTAAGAGCATGGCAGTGCTTTGAAGTGTGAGTGTACCATGCACAGAGTGGCAGGGATGAGATGAGAGCCAAGGGTCAGCCCCAGGCTGCTCCTGGTGCATTGGGAAGGGGGTTGACAGCTCTGGAAATTCAGAAACTCATTCTTGGTCAAACAACAGTACCACATGAAGGAAAACAATGTCTGCACAGCATCGAGTAGCTCTGGCCAGAGACAGGCTTGGTGCTCAGCAGAATTCACCTCTGCTGCGCTTACACAGAGGGAAATGGGAAGTGTTTCTAATTTGTCCTTTTAACTGCCTACCTGGCCTTCATTCTGCACCAGGCCCTTCCACTACACTTCTGATCTAGGGCCTCAGCTCTGCTCCCTTGCTTTTTACCCTGTTGTCTTCTGGCGCCCTTGCTCTAACTGTCCTCTCTTTCCTGTGCTCTCCTCTAGACCCTTCTTCTTCCCGCATCCAGCCAACTCACTCTGCCCCTCTTCAGCCAGTGCCCATGCCCCAAAGCCTTCCCTCTGTCCACTACCTCAGAATGTAAAATATTTAGAAACATCAGAATAATTTGTGTTAAAGGGATTTTTTTGTCAGTGACTTACTGGGGTAGATGACCAAATTGCTTGTTTTTCTTCGACTGCATTCACTTTCCTTGCTCCAGGTAACCTAATCCTGTTGTTTTTAACTGTCTTCTATCTTCCCCCAGTAAGTCATTACTGAATTTTCCTGACTACTTATGTTTCTAAAACAACATTGGACTGTTTATTTTAGAAAACTCACAAATGTTGGTTTAAAGCAGAGATAGTGAGCTTTGGACAAAAGGAGCTCTTGTAAAACATGAGAAGCATGTATATCACTCTGTTCCCAAAAGCTGTCAAGAGAAGTCACCTGTACAGTGCACGGGTGCTGCTCAGGTTTAGCCAACAGCCCATGGCACCCCGTGATCCACGTGGATCACTTAGTTATTTTCCCAGCAAACTGTCTGGAAAGCTTCTCGCCTCAGCACGTCTTCCTTCTCACGTGCAACTCACTTTCTTTGACTCAATAGTTTGCCACAAGCTTGTGTGGGGACCCAAGGTCAAAGGTCAATCACTTTTGAAGTAGAGTGTCATCACTGGTGCTGAGCACCAGCAGAAATGAATATTAAAGAACAGATCCATCTGAACAGGGCCAAAACATCTTTTGCAAAACAATGATGAGGGTGATGGTGACGACCATAATAATAGTAGAAATAGTAATAATAATGATATCAGTAGTAATACAAAGATGGATGATTCATACAATGGCCATGCTTACAGTCTTTCTCTATTTCTCCCTTGGAACTGAGAGTGAAGCCTCTGTGCACACAAATGACATGTGAGATGCCCATCTCAGGCAGGCTGCACATCTGCATCTTCTTGCTCAAATGACTCCAAATTTGCCCCAAGTGGTTTTAGCCAGGGCCTCTGGGAGGTTCATCAGTATTGCAAAAATCAGATTGAGCATATGAGTATTGGGGTGTGTTGCATACTTCCTCATTCAATAGAATACGATACTCATTCTTCACTACAGCAGAGCAATGCACACTCTCCAGGCTGGATATGAATGTATACAGTGCTGAAGTATTGTAAGTAATAAATGGTGTACCCAAAAGTGCCTAGCTGCAGTGGTGATTAATCATTTAGGCCCTGATCCTGCAAACATGCATGAATTTAATGTTACTACTATGAGTAATCCCCTTGATTTCAAATTAAATTAGTCACAGTCTTAACACTTGGCACGTGAATAAATGTTTACAGGGCTAGAGCCCTATTTATGGCCTGATCTTGCAAATTATTACTGTCTAGCACTGTGCCTCTGTTTCTGAATATTTTCACCCATGCAAGGAAAAAAAAAAACCTCCCTCTCCTGCAGTGTGAATGTTGCAGGATTAGATCTGCTGTTTGGTACGTATGTACAGCTCTGCATCGTGTAGGTCACAGATAGATATAGCTGTATCTGGCCATGGGTGTGTGCCTTGATGCATAGCACTCAAAAGCTAATCGCCATCAATGTTTTTTACTGTCCTTTACCACTGGTTCTAAGATTTAGGTCTACCATCTACCAGTGTAAATGGAATTTTTCTCCTACTTCTGTTTTTTTAAAAAAGGGAGAGAGACATTAAATCAGTTTTGCTACCTTAGGATGAAGACAATAAGCAACCCAATAAGCAGCTTGCAAATTTAAGTCACCAGTCTAATCAAATTCCTCTGGGCTGCGGTGTCCTTTCTGTGAAATCAACCTGCATTAAAGCGACTGGGTTGCTGTTTGTGAATGTACCATCTCTGCAAATTACCGCTGCTCTGTTGCATTGTGTTTGTATGAATGGGGGTGACATGTGCTTGCCCACAGGTCCACGTGAGAGAGGTGGGGTGAGGAAGGAAAGATATTTTTAAAATGAATCTAGAGGGAGAAAGTGGAAGCTGCAGCTTCACAGAATGTGAATGGTATCCTAAAATAACCCCTGTCATCTGCCCACCCACCCACTGCCAAAATCAAGGTGCAGCTCTTTCATTTAAAATTAATTCTTGGCCCCAGAGGGTATCGATAGATCAATATCTTGTGCTTCTGATCTCTTGCGGGCCACCCTTCAATGGCTCATGCAAAGGCTAAAAACAGAAAGATGCAACACAAAAGATACTGCAGTCAGCTCAAGCAAGGGGGATATTTTTAGATCAGAAAAGGGAAGGAGGGGAGAGGGAGAGAGAGAAAGGAAAGAGAGGGAGAGAGGCTGGTCTAGGGTTTGCAATCTAATTTGGTCTCCCTCTTCCCCCCTCCTTTTTTTTTTTCTTTCTCTCTTTTTTTATTCCATCGGTGGTATTTTCCATACAATCTGATTTCTGCCCGCTTGGCTGGGGGGGCTGGGGGGAGGGGGGTGGGCTGGCACAGCAAAGCTGGGCTGAAGATTCTGGAGTTTTATGGCTCATTCCAGCTAGTGGCTTCTCTCTGCCAGTTGAATTAATTTGATACTATTTTTGAAAGTCAGTGTTTCTAAGGGAGACCTAATGACGCAATGACGTCAATGCAGGTCAATAGCACACACTGGAGGAACTGACTGTGCTACAGGGAGCCAAGGGCTGGGAGCCCGCTCCAACACCCTGGCTCCCGCACACGTACCCCGCCGCCTCCCTGGCCACCCCTGCTCCCCCACGCACCTCGGGGGTTGCTTGCAGTCACCTCCCACCCCCCCCCCCAAAAAAAAAAAAAAAAAAAAAAAAAAAAAAAAAAAAAAAAAAAAAAAAAAAAAGTCTAAATCCGCGGTGAGAGGCAGTGTGGTGATAAAGCAGCCCACCCTCAGCAGCTGAGAGAGGCAGCGTTATTGTGGCGGTGCACACACGGAGGGAGGCAGGCAGGGACACGCGTGTGCCCGGCGGCCGGCCGGGGCCGCGGGCTATAAATAGCGGCGGGGGCGCGGGGCGGCGGGGCCGCGGTTCCGTCCCGCGCCCGCTCAGGAGGTGCCGGGCTCGGCCGTGCGGGGGTGGTGCGTGGGCGGCGGGGCGGGGGGGCGGCGGGGGAGGGGAGGAGGGGGCTGCTGCTTCTCCCTGTCTCCAAGTCAGGCTCTGAACACGAACTGGCTTTTTTTTTTTTTTTTTGCCTTTCTCCTGGAAGAGTGCAGGCACACATTACGCGAAACCCACAGCCTTTCGCGATACACAGCTCGAAACGCTCTAGTTTATTTATATAGCCCCTCCACCCTCGGCTCTTCCCACCAGTCCCTAAATTCCCTAGAAATCCAGCTAAGGCGTGGGGAAGAGGAGAAAGCAGTTTTGGAGGGGAGGGAGTTATTTATTTTTGTTTTGTTTGGGGATTGTTTTGCTTTGTTGATTTTTTTTTTTCTTTGCATACAAAAATAAGTGAAGAAGATTTTGCAAGGTAGGTTTCTCTGTGCGTGCGCGCGTGTGTGTGTGTGTGCAGGTGTTTTCCTTTTGTTTTTTGCAAAGTTTTCTGATTTCAGTTGTTAGATGCTTTTACAAGAAGCAGACTTTTCAGATTTGTTCGGCTGCCTGCCTTGGAAAAGACTGGACAGCGTTGCATTCCCCCTCCCTGTGAAGAGTTCTCTAGGCTGTCGTGTCGTGTGTCCTGTGCATTTGATGTTCCTGCAGGAAAGCATGCTAGTTTGCGAGCTCAAACTGCAGGCAGAGAGCTATGTATTTAAGACCCATACACACTTTTTGTAGAGGCTGCAACTTTCATTTGTCACATTTTGGGGTGGGGGGAGAAAAAAGGCGTCAAGTCACTCGGGAAACGAGCTTGCAAATGAAATTTTAATTGCAGAAAGAGTCAAAGTCAGCAGCGTTGAAGCTTAAGGAGGATGGGAGGGAGTTGACATTTCTTGCATAGAGAATTTGCTACCACTGGGAATAAACAGAAAGTCCAAAGTGGAGAGGGGGGAATAGGTAAAATAATAACAAAGTAAATGATGAGGTAAAATACTAATTAAAGTGATGCAGGATAGTGAGAGGCTGTTACAAGCTCTAACCACCTGTAGAGGGAAATCTTTATACATAGTAATTTCTGATAGCTGATCTATAGAGAAACTAAAGAGAATTACATGTTCCAAACTTTGCTGCTCTGCAATATGTAAGCCAAGATGCTAAAATTCTCTATTAATTCCTGGTGGCTTGCAATTTACAGATACTGTTAGCTCGAGAGAAATGGGGGTTTAGCAGCTACTGATTCTTAGTCTCCACCTTGGCTGCAGCCATCTGTGGTGCACATCCTGGTTTTCTTTACTGCTGCCACACTCGACGTGGTTATCAAGAGATGTCTTGCCTGAGAAGAGTGGGTTTGATTTATTACTAGTTTCAAGCAGGTTTTTTAATTGAAAAAAGTTGGATGGTCTCACTGTCTGAGGGGAAGGCTTCCAAAGTGGCTGTAGGGATCAACTGCTCTAACCAGTGGAAAGCATTATTCCCTTCAGAGGATCGTGCTCAAGTTCTGTATAACCAGAAGAGTAATACCTCGTGACAGCTGATATGGGGCACAATGTGAGTAATGTGTCACACCTTGGGCAGTGCCTTTTCTTCTGAGGAATCTCAGGACACTCAGCAGAGCAATGAAGCCACCTGACCTCAGAGGAGACACAACATGCAACTTCAGGGTGATGACCAAGTGCCTCAGAAGGGTGAGGTGGCAGTGGATGTCAAAGCTGTGGTAGGTTGTGCAGAAAGTCAAAAGTGAGGTGGTTGGGAGGCAGCATTTTCCCTTCACACTTGCTCATACACTATTTTCACCCCTTGTCATGAAGGACAGATCTGTCAAGATTGGGCTGCTGGTTACAAAGCACTTGTTTCTTAATCATAGAGTCATAGAATGGTTTGGGTTGGAAGGGACCTTAAAGATCATCTAGTTTCAACCCCCAGGGATAATGTCCACTTGACCATGTTGTTCAAGGTCCTATCCAACCTGGTCTTGAACACACCTAACACTTAATTCTTCTGATGCCTGCTGCATCATTGGTCCACCTCCCTCACAGAAATATGAATATCTAGTTAACTTGGACTTGAATCACCTCTACTGCCATCTGTTGACCCCTCATCTCTCATTTGCCTGTCCAGCTGAGGAAACATGGAAACCCTGTGGTTTATTCCTGTGAATCTTAATGCATTATGTCATTGGGGTCATCTGAGTAGTGAGACTGCAGAAAGTTTAGCACCACAGGGCAGTACCACTCTCTTTTTTCCTCCACCTAACATAACTGCAGCTGGAGTGTGTCACCTCAGGGTGCTGTTTTGGGTCCAACCTGTACCCTCATAATCTGCATTAAGACCTCTGATTTTTGGTTCAATGATCTCTATTATCTTCTGCCAAAACCCCGAGTTGTTCCCAATCCTTGTTTACTGAGGTTTGTGCTTCATCTCTTCTCTGCTCCTTATCCCAACCCTCAAATCTTCGACTGATCTGGGTATATGAATGTTTTGAAATGCCACCAGGTTTAAAAAGCTTCAGAAGCTCCTCCCTTGACACTTCAAGAAAGCAGTCTATGGCAGGATGACTCTTGGTAATGGGTTTACATTAACTCCTTTTGCTTCCTCCTCTCTGGGAACTTCTGAGGTCCTACACATGGTCTTCTCCGTACAAACTCTCTTTAACCCAGATATTCTCACATCCACTTCACCTATGAGTCACTGCACTTTCTAGCCTACAATTACATTTGCATAGCTTGTGCAATAGAGGGAATTCTCCAGCTTGCACACTGTTCATCTACCCTCCTGCAGCTTTCCAGATGCTGTGTCTTTTCATGTCAGGTTTAGAAGGATTTTCTGTGTTAAAAGAACTAACCACTACCTCTTTTTCTGCCCTTTCTCTCTACTACCATCTCCTCCTAGTCCAACAGAGAACAGGACTGCATCAACATAGGATCTTACCCTGAAAATGCTTATGTTTGTTTAGATTGTTTTGCAGAAGGATATTCCTTATTAAGACTCCTCCTGATTCATATGGTCTTCTGCTATTCCTGATTTTCTCGTGTTAAACTATGTCATGTGATGCAACTTATCTAAAGGAGACTGCATAAGCTAATTCTAAGATGAAGTTTTTATTTAAGATGGTGGTCATTTATGTCACCATACAGCATATTAAGTGTCAGGTGGACAGCCATATGGCTGAAAATCCTATATTTCTTCTCACACAATACTTCTCCAAATGGTTTTACCAAGAATTGCTCTGGAGATCTAGATACAGCCTTCTTCACAGTAAATGGGCAATATAAGTACCACTTTCTTATGAAAAGCCTTCAGAGTGGCAACCCCATACCACCTTATAAACTCTGGGCACAAGAAGCAAAACTCTTTCTTCTACTAAACTATGCATTCTGTAGAAGGACTGGACAAAAGTCAGTGCAGGTGAGGTAGAGAAAAACAGTTTATTGCTTGGACACCTTTTTAGTTTTTATGGAAAAATGAGCAAGAGCACTCAAGTCCACAAACTGTCTGTCAGAAGAAACTACCTTCTCTCAATTTCACTGCAGACCTCTCTGAAAGACACTCCAAAATTCAGCAACACCTATGTGCAGTCCCACTGCCCAGTCAGTTCACCTCTGCCTTCTCAATTGAAAACCTAGTATCAAGCTGAGTTGCTCCACTCATCCTCATACTCATTGGACTACTTTTGATATTCTATGACATTTTTCCCCTTGAAACACCAGGATCACAAATAAGATTCAAAGGTTGTCTCAGCTCTCACATTTGCTCTACTGCAACATATTCTTGCAGATTCTTGTTTTGTAGAAGCTTCAGTTCCTCCTGCTTTTCAGGCTTAGGCACCAGCTTCCCATTGACTCCCACTGTGGGTATGAAGCCATGGATCTTGCTCCTACTGCTTGCTACCTTCCACTTCTCTTTGTATTACTCAAGATCTCCTACCTATGAACTTGTCTGTCACTTACTGTAATCCTATCAAAATTATCTGCATATTTTATATTATAAATCATATAATTTCTAATAGAAATAATATGTTGACTCCCTAATATAATTTATAATGTAACAATAATATTTCTGCAAAATATAACTGTTCCAAAATATAAAACCATGCTGGAACAGGAGTAATTTTTCTCTGGTTTTCGTGGGACTTTGTTCTGTGCCCTTCCATTTGAATTGTAATATCATGGGGCAGGTACTGAGTCTTGTTCATTTTGTCCAGTACCTGTCACACCACAGGTGGGTAGGTAAAAATAATGCCAATCATCTGGCATTACTTTTACTTTTTGTCCCCCCTGAAAAGGGACCCATCTTTAGTTTAATGCTTCAACCTGCTTTCAAGGGTTGGATCCCAGCTAGAATGTTCCACATTTTTGCTTTTTGATTCTGGATTTGCACAGCATCCAGTAGGATGGGAGCTTAATCTGATATTGCCAGCATATGATAATGAAGTTCATGTTTGAAAGTTTAACTTGTGACGCATTGCTAATGTAAGGAGCAATCAGCTGATACAATATTAACGTTAACAAAAATTAACACATTTCTAAATTTAGCTAAATACTCATTGTCAGTCTTGAACAACAACTCAGAATAGCTTTTACATGCAAACCTTGAACTACTCAGAAAATTATTACCTGGAATGTAATTCAGACTTTGTATCTCTGTTCATATAGTCCTATAATAATTGCAATTACTGCAAAAGCAGCACAAAACAGTGATCTGTGAGGCATTTGCATAAGCATATGGGTTTCATCCTCTGGCTCTGCAGCAGGCATTTATAGCAATATGATAATAGCCTGCACTTCTCTGTTGCTCATCCATGGATCTCCAGATATTCTACTAATACTCAGTAAGTTACGTATGATACTTCTTCATCCAGTTCACATCATGGGCTGGGTAAGTATTAATACACATCTCTTGTCATTAAAAGGATGTACATACAGCCACAGCAAGGACCAGAGATAGAGCTGCTGCCCGTCTTGTGCTTTGGAGGGGACAAAATGGAGAGAACCACTATAGTTCTCCTACCTGCATTTGACCATATATTGGCTGGTGGCAGTGGTTTGATCAAGTGTGTGCAATGCAGTGGTGTTTCTGAGGACTTTCTAAAGGGCCTGTACTCTTCCAAGTAATGAAGTATGGCCTTCTTCCTGTGAATTTCATGGCATATCTTGTCTTCTCAGAGAAAGCTGTTAGTCCAGCAGCTGCCACAGTTTTCCCTAGGGGAGCTGAAGCATGTCTTCATGTCAACAATAAAAACTTGTAGGTGTTTCCTCTCCTATGTCACATGAATTAGCTCTTCCCAATTCATGACCAAATAACACCATGTACTAATACACATAGTCACTTATCTGGCAAAGCAAAAGAATGTGAAGTGTAGCACATTTCTATTGAGAAGATTCAGCATCTGGGAAAGTAAAAAGCCATTGGTGCTTGCCCAGCTGGTCCTCCTGGGACTTCCATAAGTTGTCTACACACTGATGGTTTGCCAGTCACAGTCAGGGAACCAGCGGCTTAATTTGTAAATTGTTCATAGAAAACATAGCTTTGGTCTGAGCAGAAACAACTTGGATCTTGGTGCCATTTATAGGGTTGAACTTGCTATTAGCACATAGTGCATAAATGTTAACTGAGGATAAAAATAGATGTTCAGACAAAAAGTCATATGTGATCTGGATATTTTGATCCATTTGTGGTTTAATTTTCCTTCATGTTGTTGGAAACTGCCAGATGTTTCTGCTTTACTGAATGTGGATTTCTGGAATTTGGGGGTCTAGAGAGATAGGAATTCCAGGACCATTGAACGGTGTGAATTTGAGACTTTTTGTTATCCCAAAAGGTAAGTAGAGGAGTGAATGATGAAATCACTATCCTGTCCCTATTTGAATACATGTCACATTTTCTGGCTGAGTAACAATTTTTTGTTGCAATTTTTGATAACCACATTGAACTACATTATGGAAGAACAAATCAGAATCAACACACTAGGAATAAAGTGTTATAGGAGCACCATAGGTCAGGATAAGAGCTCACAAGGCTGTGTCTTCATAACCCTAGGCATCTCACCTTGTTTTTCACCTCATCATCTAAGAAATGGAGCTAAATTAACATTTTCTTTTTCCCACCCCACTGTCTTCTGCCTTGAGAGAACTTGATTTTTTTTTCTTTGATGGATCCTTTGGCTTCATGTTTTATTATCTCAGTAAAAAAATTCTTCCTAAATTACTTTAATATCCCCCTATCCATATCCCATTCTCTCACACTGACTGTAACACTGGATAGCTTGAGGTAAAGTCTGACACAGATTTTTGGGATTTATTCATCACAGCCTTCCCTTATTTTCTACCTGTTCACGTTTCTGTATATTTTACCTTGAAGTGTTGTCTCATCTTTTTGGTCTTGTTTATAACTCTTTCTTTAAGGTGGTTGCCAGATACACGTGCACATTATGTTAAAGGTCATGGGTGTTATTTGTGACAAGTTCCATTTTAAAGGCTAATGAAAATCAAATCTTAGTGTAAGGGCTCATCAAATTTGTAGCAGGATTCCTCAAAGGTTATGCTTCTTGTATCTAAAGTATGATGCCTATTCACTGTACTTCTTCCATAGCTTTAACTTTCATTAAGAAGTTAAGATATTATTTTCTTGCGATATCATCCTCAACACTGAGACCTTAGTATACTTTTCCACCACATTCATTATGCTAATGCTTTTCTTCTTTTCATCCCTTTTATGCAGAAGTATGTCTCTAGGGCCTGATTTTGCAGCCATTGGAGGAAAATCCAGTTTCTATCCTTCTACATGTTATAGTAATGATATATATATCTATAATGTAAACAGAAAAGCTAATGATGACAAAGCAACCTACATACACAGACATTTCAATCCCAAACTGTTCAAAGTGTTTATTAATACAATCTGGGTGAGATGATAGTTGCACAAGTTGTCTATTTTATTGGTGTCCTGGTATATGCATTCAGGTTCTCAAAATGATCCATAAGTTGAAGTCTTAATAAGTCCTTGATCTTCTGACACAGGTGAGATTTTATTTACTAATGTACTGCAGTTTCTTGTTCTGATGTTGGAGGTAAAGCATTCCTTTCCTCCTTTTGCTTCTTTGCATGCTCTGATCTCTGATTATTTATAATATTACATCTTCTTACTGATGACTTTTCTTGATTATCTCAATGCTATAGATATCTTCAAGAACATCCTGTTTAGGTGAGTATTGTCTTATCTTCATTTCATGAGTAGATATGCCAAGTTTGACCTCAAAATTATTCAAGGAAAACTTTCCATGAGAAATTTCAGATCAACACTTGTAGCAAATTTGTGATTGGAAGAAGAATATCTAGATTCTAACCATCTGCTTTAACTAGCAATTACTCTTCTTCAATCCTTTCACTAGCATATACTCTACCACCTCTAAAAACCAGCAAATTGTTGAATGGATGTTGCTCTAATTTATTTCCATTTCAATGTTATTGCCCTTTCTTCTACATTCAAATTTCTTGTAACAAGAGTTAACTAGCATAAGTTGTTGATTGACCTGATACAAGGTGAATTTTATTCAAAAAGATGAGGTGAGTTTGTGAGATTTTAGTATATCCTGTTGGCACTTCACTCTGTTTCTGTTTGTCTTCTGTTCTCCTTATGTTTGGAATGTATCACGCGTCATTCAGCTGCTTGGGTGAACTAGGCCAAGAACAGACTTGAAACGTTAGTGGGAGTAAGACTAGGTTAGGAGAATATTTTATAGCAATTATGTTATTGAATGGCTCAGAGGTGAGCAGAATTCCAAGGCTCTGAGGAGGTAGCTGTCAAACTACAGCAAAGCCAAATTGAGAAGAGGCAGTGCCTTGAATTTGCTGGATCAAAACCCCAAACAAATTATGAATACCACTAAAATAGTTTTATTTTTAAAGTATACCACTTTTTAAGTGTCAGATCATAGTTGGTTTTGAGCAGCAATTTTGTGCACACTTATGTTTTACTATTAATATCAATAGTAGTATCTCAATCTGGGGCATTATCCATCAGGGCAATCTGAAAGTGGAATTTCCAAGAGTGAGGACAGTTCAACATATGGAGCATATGTGTTAGAGACTGGGCTGCCCCTTTGGCATCTTCAGCAGCTCTAGGTGAAAGGCCACATATCTGCAGCTGATAGGGACTCTGCTGCTTCAATCACTGTCAGGTATCACTTTGCAGTGGAGTTAAAAACACAGGATCCATTGCTTTCAGTAAGACTTCATTGGCAGGGATGCTTAATTGTTAATTGGCTAATAACTAAAATATCAAGATAGACGAGAGATTTTCTTATTTGTGCTTCTAATGATCAGGAGAAATGAGAACTGCTGTTTGGTACATAGTCACCTGCCAAACATTCTTTTCTGTTTGGATAGCTTCCATTTCTTTTTTTTTTTTTTTTTTTTTCATGAGAGAGATTCTCTGAGCACTGGACCTCACTTCAACCAAGGCCTTAGCAGCAGGTAGGGAAGACTGAAAGGTGGTTCTGCTGAGATGGAGATGATGCATTGGGCCGGAGAAGCAGGGGAGTGCAAAGAGGGAGGCAGGCTAGTTTTATGGAAATGAGGCTGAAAGATGGTACAGCTTCCATGAGAACATATTAAACCCATTCATAGGAAGATCTACTTCTTTCACTAAGACTAGAGAGCTTAGGGGGAAAACCCCCAAAAAAAATCCTCACAAAAAACCCAATCCCCCATCCCTCAACACAAACAAACAACCCAAACCAAACCGAAATAACCCATACATGTGACTGCAAGGAGCTGCTCAGGATGTGAAGCAGGGAGGGAATTTGATGTATCTTTATGGCTGGAGAGGGCCTGAGGTCCAGGAGCTGCAAGACTTGCCAGTGTGCCCACTCCTGACCTGCCTCAGAGATCATCCTTGATACACAACCAGGTTGATACTCTTTTCTCCATGACAGAGAAAAACTAAAGCTGAACAGCTTTCCTATGTTCATATGAACAGAAGTAAACACTACAGAGAAATGCAAAGCCCTTGGGGTATGTGGGAGGGAATAGAGTAGATGATCATCCCCTCCTTCCACGGTAGGTAGTGGGTTATGCTAAAGCACTTGGATGACTGCTTTGAAGTGTCAAATGACACTGAATGTCAGAAGATAGTTTAGGTGTGTACTCCTCCATCCTCAAATTCTTGTGCTGCCTAATGTTTTTATTAACCCAGGATGAGCTTTGTTGCAGCTCCTCAAAGAAGATATGTTGTGTGTCTGGCACTCTGTCTGGGCTCTTGAGGTGTCTTGATCTGTCCTTGGTATAAGGTCTTTCCCTACAGTGGTATTTCTCTGCATCTGTCTGGCTTCTGAGCTGCTACTGCTATAAAGGCCACCTTCTCAGGTGTATAAACACGGGTTAGGTTGGGCTTTTCTCCATCTGAAGCACACGTCCTGGAAAGATGGATTTGTGGCTGGCATGCCAGAGATGTGTGAATGAAAATGGATCTGCTCACTTCTACCAGAGAGAGTGTGTAGTCATTTTAAAATGCCTAATCTGTCTCTCCAAGCCTGACAGTGCCTATGATGTGATCTCATATAGGCGTGTGATGTCCCCCTCCCTGTGTGCTGCTATATCACTACATGGTTTGCAATGGCATTGTCTGGCTAAGAGACAGAGGAGGAGACAGCCTTACTTCATTGATTGCAGTTTATTGACATTAGGAAATTCATTGTCTGCAAAAGAAGTTGGTAATAATTAAGTGAGTTAATAAATAAGGAATGTGTGTGTACAGATTAGACAGTAAATTACTTACTGGCTTCTTGATTGCCCCAGCATTTTGCATCTCTCTTCATACAAGGTGTGAAAAGGGCTGGTGGTGGGCAGGGTATGGTAGGATATTCTCACCTGGTGAAGACATGGTCCCATAAACCTGGGCTTTCCCTCGGGTGCTGGCGTGTGATCCTGAGCCTGTCCCCGGGGCAGGGAGCTTGTTTAATGCTTTTAGTGCCATTTTCCAACAAATGAGAGATGTGTCTAAAAATAGCAACAACCCTTTGCACTTGCCTTTTTTAAGGCATTTTAAGAAACAGCTGCATCCCTTTGACTGGGAGACAGGAAAGGCAATCTGCTCTTCAAGGTCCTCATTAGCTCCTCTGGGACCGTGGAAGGGCTCCTGATACCCTCCCCTCCCCGGCTGCATTTGTTAATCGACCCCTCTTCACACACTTAGTGGCAAGAGAGGTCGTTTCAGAGATGTGTTTTGCTTAATGGGAGCAGGGAAAGGTGTGGTGCTTAAAGAAAATCCCTCTCTTGGCCAGATAAACCCCGGATTTGTCAGCAAGACAATTCTCTTTTGTCTGGCTGCTATTGATGCCTGAGTTTGAGGCGGGGGGCTCGGGGGTGCGAGTGTGTGTCTGTATGTACCACTGTGCAAGCTCAGGTTTAGCCATTTGCGTACAGACAATAGCAGCATTATAATTTTTAATTGCAATTTCATTTGATATTCTCTCCCTTTCCCCCACCCCTCTCTCTGTATAATCTGGATCATTGCTCTCTGTAGCTGATTCCGTGGGAGACCAAGCAGAGTGCGTGGGTGCAGAATATAGAAAGCCAGAGCCATAGAATCTGTTATTTGCGTCATTCTAGGAGACGGGGCTGTTTGCCTGACAAATATACAGAATTAATCCTGGTTTTATCAATATCTGTCTTTTGCTACAGTAGCCAAATACAAGTGTAAAGTGGTAGGGGGACTTGCTGCTGGTGTTGTTGTTGGTATGGGGAGGGGGGGCACGCGGGAAGGGTTACAGGGAAAGGGAGAAAGTAAGGATGCTAAAATATATTCAGCAACTCCCATGCTGTTTGCCTTACAAATATTCAGAAAACAGGTTTATGTTTCCAAATTGCTTTTCGTTAAAACTGGTAACCACGAGAAGGGGGCTGAAGGGGCGGGGGGGAGAGTGGGGGCTAATGTTCTTGCAAGGTCTGGCTATGCAGATTGCTCTCCCTGCCTGTGCTTCTGCATGGGATATGTGTGTGTGGTTTTTAAGAAATATCTCCCTGTCCCCAGCCCATATTTCCCCCCCCCCCCCGCCCCCCCGCCCCAGCCCCCTCAGGATTTTTGTGCAACTGTGCAGAGAACCGCACTACACAAAATATGGGGCTTGCTAATTAACTCTTTTCCTCGAATTGAAGTGCCTTACTGCAAGCACAAAGCTCCAAGCACAGACATCTTTTATGATGAACTAGAGCCTCTGAAGAGGAGAATCTGAACGTGACGTCAATAGCTGATAACTGACGCAGCCTTGCAAAGGAGTCTCAGGCTGGCTCCTTGCAGCCTGCAAGCTCTAATGATTCTATTTTTTCCCCAGTCCCCCCTCGTAGTGAATTACTAGAACGCAAACACACACACCCCTTTTTTTCATATATATATTTATAGATCCTTTATTCTCCAAACAAAGGATTTTTTTAAAGGGGGAAAAGGCAGTGGGTGGGGAGGGGAGATTTTTTTTTTTTTTTTTTAAAAACAACCTTCTTGGTGCTAGGTGCAGTTCAGTACATGAAACCATCTCTGTGTCTTGGCAAAGCAAGCATCCCTGCCTGAAATCCACATTTGTGCATGATGGCAAACTGGTGCATGGTGGTTGTGTTTTTTCCAAAGCCCACTTTATAAAGACTCCGGAGGAAGACAGACACAATAATACTTGCAAGGCAACAGGCAGAGAGGCACAGAGACAGACTCAATACAACTGTGGATTAGGGGTTTGTGCAATAGGACAGCATGGAAGGCGGTCAGTTTGGGTCGTTTGGTGTGGGGTTTGTTTGTTTGTTTTTGTTGTGGTGTTTGTGGGGTTTTTTTCTCTGCAATGATGCACCTAAAGCAAATGTAGATGATGTTGCAGAAAGAAGCAGGGGTATGGGGGTGTGTGGTTGGGGGTTGTTGTGTTGTAGGGGGGCAGACTAAATGCACATTTAATGTTTTGGACGTAGCGTTCCAGCAAAATGCCTTTGTGTGTGGATTTTTTTCCCCAGTACCTGCTAAAAATAGCATCAGGGTTTTGATCGCGTTCCAGAAATAGACAGAGGGTTGCACTTGTATAAAAAGCGAGCGCGGGTGGAAGAAAACCTGGACATCACCGCAGTATTTTTTTTCCAACTCCTGTCTGGAAATTAATTGTTGGATTCTCCCCCCCACCCCCCCCCCACACCCCTTTCCCCCTCCTCCCCCTCCCTCCCCTAACCGAGGAGTTCCCGTTTGGGTAAGTAGTGATCTTTCCTGTGCATGATGCAGAGAGTGGCTGTGAGTCTTGTCTTTATTTTATGCATGCCTGGATTATTTTTTCCTTGCGTTCTACTTTTCCTCTAAAGCGAGAGGGATATACTCGTCTACATAATGAATTTGGTGCATGCCCGGAGCTCAGACAGAGGGAATTCTTGCAGAAAGGGGAATCACCCTGTCGGTAAATCTCTGAATCAATAGCGAGCTGCAACTCTCTCTCTCTCTCTGTCGGCGCTGTTGAGCCCCTCTCCCTGCCCGCCCCCCCCTCTATTTTCGCCCTCCGCGGGGGGAGAGGCAGAGCCGGCGGCGGGGCCGGGGGCGCGGGCCGGGCGCTCCCCGCAGGGCCGGCCGCCGGGAGCTGTCCGCGCCCCGGTGCTGAACCCGCCGTCGCCGCCGCCACGGGCGGGGGTCGGTCCCGGCCCCGGTGCCCGCCGGGCGGGGGCCGCGCTGCGCCGCCCGCAGCGCCGCTCCCGCGGAGGCTTCCCCGCCGCCGCTTCTCCGCCCGGCGCCGCCTGCCCTTCCCGCCCGTGCGTTTGAAAGAGCCTCTACCTGATGATGGTGCTCCGCAAAATAAGAGGCTATAGGTTGCTTTATTTGGACTCACCCCTTCTCCTCCCACCTCATTTTTCCCCTCTAAGTGCTCACACTTTCTGCAGGTCGTGTGTGTGCGAGAGTCTGTTTTTATTATTGCCCGTCCTTCGCGTCCTTAGTCATACCCTCACCAGAGGAGTTGGTGGAATGACTGAATTAGAGGAGAAGTAGTGGGGGATTGTTGTGGTGTGTACGGAGTAGCTGTGTAGGGTTACCTCGGTGCTGCAACCACCCGTCACCCCCTCACCGCTTCTGAGAGCCGGGGAAGTTCTCGCTAGGCTACCAGCATGCAGGTTCGCAGGCATTCCGGCTAGCAAAGGCATGTCATCAGATTGCATTAAAAGAGACAAGGAAACACCGTCTGGCACTCACATGCACCACCGCGTTATCCCGGACAATGGTATCCCCTCCGAAACCGCCGTGAAAGGGAGCTTAGCCGCAGACTCAGACCTGCAAAGGATGGAAACGCACGAGGCAGACAATAGCCAAGGAAGGAGCTTCCCCCGGAGCACGTTTAACCATAGCCTCGCAGTAAAAGCAAGCTTAGAAAATGGTGCACCTACCACACAAAGCCCAGCAACAATTGCGGATCCTGCAGACAATGGCATGATGCAGCCATGAACATCAGTATAGCACAGTACACTGGGCTGGGGTGAGAGCACCTCCTGGCCAAGACCGCATGCAATGGCTTTAATCTAGGCATACAAAAGACATAATTTCTTGCAATTAATCAAACACCAGCGTCTGAATTCACAGCACGGTACTCCACCCACGGCTCCTTTTAATGTCTAAACCGTCCCTTCCCCGAGCTTGCGTGGTCGTATTTACAAGCGGATCAGATATCTATTTTTTTTTTGGTTGCTTTTTTAAAGCAAGAAAAAAATGCCCCTACAACACGTGTAGCCAATCGTTGCAACTCTTAATATATCTCTACAAAACAGGCATTAAAAACAAGAAATGCCCTCCTTCCTCGCCCCCTCCCTCGCCTTCCCAGCCCTCCCCTCCTAGATCGTTGCCTCACTTGACACAATGCATAAGATTACCCTTAACTGGATCCTATTAAATAATTCAATGGTGGCGGTGTAATTTTGGTTGGAAACTGCACGGATTTCCAAGTCGTGACTGTAAAAGTGAGTAATGTGCTCTGGCTGCGTCATGGCTCCAGTCACAGATGGTTCCAAACTGAGGAGAAATCGTGACTTCGACTTGAGACGTCCCCTCTCCATGAAAAGACCATCCAATCACAACGGCGTCGGGGGGCAGCCGGACTCCGCGGAGCTCGCTTTCTCCTTGCTCTCCCGTCCGTGTGTGTGTGCGCGTGTGTGTGCCCGTGTGCCCGTGCCTGCGCGCGTGTGTGTATAAAATCCTCAACAAGTTGCAGACGGGGTAGGGAGAGGAGGGGTTAATCCTGGGGAATCTTCTGCACCTAGTGAGATCGTGACCCTCCCACACAGTACAGTAACTTATATGCACACCTGGAGGAAGGGACGCTTTCCTTTTGGGCTTTCCAAAAAAAAAAAAAAACAAACCAAAACAAAACCAAAACAACCCACCAAAAAACACCAAAACACTGTTGGTGATGGTTGCACCCTGCGCGGGACTCCCCGAAGCGGCCAGGGACGCGCCCCGCCAGGTAAGTGCTGGAGGTTTTCAAACTTCTGCTGCCTGCGCTGCCCCGGCCGCCCTGCCTGCGCTCCGCTCCGCTCCGCTCCGCTCCGTCGCGCCGCTGCCGCTGGTCTCGCCGGGGGCTCGGGAGGCGCGGGGTGTCGTGCCGCCCGGCGGGCAGGAGCGTCGGGAGGGAGCTGCGGCCGTGCGGGATGGGACGCGCGCGGGGGCGTCACGCGTGGGTTTCCCGTGCCGCTCGCGCGGGACCCTTTGCCGCCGCGGGGCAGTGGTGGAACTGCAAGTTCTGGAGTTTGGGCCGGGATGCGAGTCCCTCGGTGCCCCGCGGGTCTCTGCCCCAGCTCGTTCGGGATCCCGGGGAGCGGGCAGGCCGAGACGCGGACGTGTGTTTGCCTTGTTCCCGTTGCCGCCGGGTACTGGCGGAGCCTCTGGTTCCCCGCAGGCTTTCAGGAGAAGACCTCTGGAGTTCAGGGACACGTCCTGGAAACTTTTAGCAAGCGGGTGTCCTCGGCGGTGGCGGGTGGCTCAGCGCCCAGGACAGCGCCTAGGAGCGGAGTGGAGGGGACGTCCCGGGTCCCTCCCGGGTCCCTCGCCGACCCAGAAGGGTCGCCCCTCGGGTCTGGCTGGCTCCCCGCGCTGAGGCGGAGAGAACAGGGGAGAAGGCAGCGGCAGGTCCCTGTGTCCCCGGCTGCCCGCCGCGAGGTGGCGGGCGGCCTGGGGCGCCCCCGCCGGGGGGACCAGCGGCTCTGCGCCCGGGGTAGCCCGCGGCGGGGCTGGTCTTTAGCTTAACGGCGCCTCTTTGGCAGGGGATTCCCGGAGAGGGGCTCGGGGAGCGGCAGAAGCGAAAAGGGACCTGGGCTGGCCCAGCCGCACTCTTAGATGTGCTTTTGTAGCGGATTTGGCGACTAATTGAACATGGAGAGGGCCTTTTTTTCTTTTTCTTTTTCTTTTTTTTTTTTTTTTTTTCCTTCCCGCATCCTTCCTTCTATCCATCCCTCCTGCTCTTCTCTCCTCTCCCCCTTTCGGGAAAAAAAGGAAAAAAAAAAAAAAAAAAAAAGAAAAAAAAAAAAAAAGAGTAAAAAAAAAAAAAAAAGCCGAGCGAGGCAGTGTGAGGCGCCCGCTGATTGGTGGGTGACGATTTTAGCCCGCACCAATGAGAGGCCCGCCTGTTCTCTATTTATTTAGCGCTCAGGGGGGAGAGTTTTCTCTTTACGCAGCGCCCGTGCCCAGCGCCGGAGCCTCCGCGCGGAGCGGGGCCGCGGACACGCCGCGCTCCGCCACGCTCCCGCGGCCCCGCGCCGCCGGCCCCGCCGCGGGAGGGGGGGTGGCGGGACACCCCCTTTCCTCCCAGCGCCGCCTCGCCCCGGCGGGGTCCTGGGTTTCGGAACGGGACTTGGCGGAGATGGGGGGTGGGGACCCGGCGTGGCGGGGGACGGCGGAGCCGATCGCCCGTGGGTCGTGTGGATGTTATGGTGGCAGCCGGATGGATGGATGTAGGAAGCCGCGGGAGACTTTGTCCTTCGCGAATCTTTTTGCGGTCTGGGCTTGCTGTACATAACTACCTACCCGGGAAGCCCTTACCCCAAAAAGCATTCGCGGAGGGCGCATTCGCCGAAGGAGCAGCAGCTGCGATCGCCGAGCCTTGGACTTATCTAGACTCTCTGGGCTTCTATTATTAATTCCTGGCACCTTTCCCTTTCCCCCGTCCAACCCACCCCCCCCCCCCCAATCCCCCTCCCGCTGTGAGTGTATATATGTGTCTCTAGATATATATATGTAGTGAGAGAAATAAACACCCTTTCCCTCCTTTCCTACTCCGCTTGGTCCCCCAGACGTCCAAATATTCCCCGTCGCCTAGTAGCCTAACTTTTTAATCGACTTTTGCCTAAAGGAGCAAATCCCACGTTTATTTGGATAACTGTATTGTGTTTTTTATTTCATTAATGGAAAAATAAAAATAGAATAAAACTTCCTAAAAGTTCTCCTATCCTCACCTCCCCCCCCCCGACCCCCCCTCCTTCCAGAGCATAGCCGTGATTGAAAATATGGGTGTCCTAGTTGATCGAGATTAATTCATAAAAAAAAAAAAAAAAACGGAGCGATTCATTAAATGCTCTGTAATCGTGAGCCTCGGTTTATTTCGAGGTGGGGAGGGTGGGATTTACTGGGATCACCCCATAAATAATAGGGAGGGAGGAGGAGGAGGAGGGGGAGGTGCACGGATCCGCCGCGGTTTGGGGGAGACCCCAGTTAGCAGGAGATGCACCATGGAAGCGCTTGCCAAAGGCGCCTCCCTCCCCCCTGCCCACTTCCAACCTGATTTTAAGCAACTTGCAGTCCGGTGATATCTCCAATCACTCTTTCCGCAAAAACTAGTGCCCCCAAAAAGGGTAAAAAAGGCAGAATCCGAGGGAAAACCCAGCCGAGGCGATGCTTTTGGACGAGGTGATTGCAAGCGAGCAAAGCAGCATCAGCACCAGCTCTGTGGTTCTGAAACTGCCTTGTGCATGCACACAGCACTGAGAGCATCTCAGGCAGGAGTTAGGGAAGCTGCATTTTCCCTCTCTTTGCAGTAATTACCAGCCCGGATTCCGTGGGCAAGAAATAAATAGCAAAGAGAAATCCTCTCTGCCTGCCGCCCCCCAAAAGAAGGAGCGATTAAGCGCAGATCTGTCCGTGCAGATCAGCCTCGTGAAAGAGACAAGATCTAAGCAGCAAGTTGGTAGCAGAGTGCCCGCTTGACGCAACAGAGGGGCCTATGGTTCGCCCGGCTGTAAAATAAAAAGGAGGTGGGGGTGCGATCTAATGTCTCAGCTGTTAGAAAATACAAGGGCTCTCCCATCTGGCCCCCCCCCCCCCCCCCCCCCCCCCGCCAGCGGCACGGAGGGAGATCAGACTGAGAAAGGGCTGATCTTGCACTTCAGGGAAGCCTGCATTGGAGACATCGGGTGAGGACCACAGCCTAAGAGTTATTATTTCTCGAGAGATAAAAGATATTTTGAAGACTTGCTAGCACTTTAGAAAAGAGTAAAAGGCCAGCTAAGGGACAAGTGAGGAAAAAAAGCAAAGCAAAAGCACCTCATTGCTTCCCTCCCTCCTTTCCTTCTTGCTCAGGACACGTAGCTTGAGCACTAGCTGGCTTCATGAAAACAAAGGTGGAAGGGTCACAGTATCTTTTATGTAGACTCACATTTTCATAATTATTTATCCTCTTCTATTTAGAGGAAAAAAAAGACGTTTGTACTTTCCGGTCGCCAGCAAACATCTTTACGGGGGTTTTATTCATGTGAGCATATTCTAAAGGGAGAGACAAGGTAGAGGGAACTTGAGAAAAAAAAAGAAGAGAGATGTGATAAGAGGGATCAGCCAAGCTAAGGCTAAAAAAACGTCCTCCCTGTTCCCTGCCTACTGTCGTCCCTCAAGAGGATGGAAGCCAGGAGAGATTTGGGGGGACAGCTCAGGCGCAAGGGGAAATCCGAGCCACGGTGGTGCAGCTCCCCGTCTCTTTACCTTGCCAGCCAACTGTTGCTGCCATGCTCAGGGCTGCGGCTGCTGCGGGCGGAGCGGGAGCCGCTCCCTTGTGCTTGGGGGCTGCCCCTGGCCGGGCTCCGCGGCCGCCGCAGCTCCACAGGGCGCCTCTCTCCAGCCGCCCTGCCCCGCTCCCTGCCCTCGCTCCTCTCAGGTTCCTATCCGCTGCAGGGCACTGGGACACGTCGGGCGGTCCGGGCCGCTGCCGCACCCGACCGGGCACCCACCCCCGGCAGCTCCTCCGGGCTGCCCCGGCCCTCTGCTCCTGCCGTCGGGCTCCTGCCCGGCCCTGCCAAGGCGCGTCCCGGGCTGGCCTCGCCTCCCCCGACGTGCTGTGCCGGGCCTGGGCCTGAGGCAGCTGGAGGGGCTCCTCTCTGGTACTCTGTGTGTGTGTGAGTGTGTGTGTATCCCCACGGGTGACAGGGTCGTCCGGGTGGGGCCGTGAGCCAGTCTCCGCTCCCCTCGACGCTTCAGGGCAAGCTGCAGCCAGGTGAGTCGGGGAGGAGCGGAGACCTCTGTGGGAGCCACTCTGGCGCGATTAACCCCCTTCTCCCTCTGCCCTTCCCCGCAGGTGCGGCCACGCCGTCGAGGCCGGAGGCGCCGTAGGAGCAGCGAGGGCCACAGGCAGGTGAGAGAAGCGCCGGGCTTTCCCCACACCCCCGGGGATTCCTCACACAGGGTCCTCCCCAAAGCCAGGGAACCGTCCGGGTTCCTGGCTGCTGCCATTCCCTCAGACCCCGGCCCTGGTTACAGCAGGCTTGGCCTAACACAGCACTAGGCCACAGCTGGTCCTGGACCCCCAGCTCTGACAGGGCCCCAGGCAGCACCTACTGCCTCCCAGGTACAGGCAGCAACCTCATCCCGCATGGGAGAAAGCCCAGGATGGTGGAAGGGAGGTCATGGCGTTGAAACAGGGGGGCAAATCCCTGTAAAGTTGATGCAAATTACATATAAACAGGCCGTCGAGTTGATTTCTAGTGAAACCTGTCGTCTTAAGAAGGTGGGGAAGGAAAATGTTTTAGCATTGCCTAAAATCTCCAAAGTTCTTTCATTTTTCCTTCTTCATTCACCAGTTAATACTCTTCCACTTCATGGTTAAATGCATTGTCTGACATTTGCAGTTCTCGTAGTTTTTGTCCGGTAGATTTCTTTCTTTTTTCTTCTTTTTGTTTTAATCCACCATCCTTGAGACAGCTAGTACAAATTACTGTCTACCACTATAGTCGTGACATAGAGAATTGAGAGGCAAATTAATTGATAGTACCTGTTTTAAAAGCAAAAGGACCCTCTCCCAGTAAAGCAAAACTTCCTTGTTTCAGTCAGGTTTAGCCATTGTCCCCTGCTGTTTCCAGACGTGGCAATTTTAGACCAAGACGAAGTACGTTCCAGTTACAAAATGAAAAGTTAACAGATAAGTAACTACAGAAAAGTATTTTTATATTTTGAATTTTAAATTCATTTTTCTTATTTTAAATTTTAAATTCAATTCATGAGTAAATGAAATACATAGGAAGGATTTTTGCAAGAAGTCCATTTTTATCTTTTTCTTTTGGCATCTAATTTCTTGACGGACGTTATCTGCCCACAAATTGCAGTGGACGATTTGCTGTAAAACAACATGAATGTTTTCCTTCAGAAAGCTGCCATTGTGGGCAGATGTCTTCAGAGGTTTGGAGCTCCTAACCTGCCACCTGACTTACATCAAACACTCTGTTAGGACCCATAAAGCTTAGCAGTGCTTATACTGGTTTTAGCTTGTTTGCAGCCAAAGTAGACAAACTCTGCTTACTTAAAGGTATGAAAGAAAAGCAGCTTCTTGTAGCCAAAGGTGGGTAAGGCCTGCTAGAGCCTCGAGTACATGCAACTCCTAGACGAGCATTTAATCTCCCCCTAAAGAGGACGTATCAAATACTAAACTAGTACTGCTCTTGAGGTTTCTTAAAAGGTCAAGGCATACATTGCTAGGAGTGGGGGGTCAGTGCACGTTAATTTATGTCTGTTACTACACTTAACACAATTATATAAAGGCTAAGGGCCTATGAATAGAATTGCTGCTTAATGCCTCTGAGCCTCCTGTATTCCTGTCAGTTAAGGGCTGAGAAATACCTCCAACCATCTGTAAAAAATTGCTTTGTGAATATGGGCCTCGTGAAATAATGATTTAACACTCTTACCCCACCTTCCTTCTACCCTCCTTCTCCCCTAGTTTTTATTAGTATTTGAGTCTTTTACAGATCATCTGCACATCAGTTCTCATTCTTTCTCTTTTAGATGTGTTACCATAAATATATTTAGCTATAATATTTGCATTAGCCATAGTATGCTGCCATCTCATTTTTGGATATAGAGATTTCTCTTATAAAGGACTCATGTAAATTACCTTTTATTTATATTATTATGTTTTCAGACAAGTTGTGTAGTGGTTGTTTTTCATGTAACTTTCAGTAACTATCAGGCCTTGTTGAAACACTAGATGTTTTAAAATATATGTTTAAAGGGGCTTGTGCTATAAGTTAAAATAAAAATTTTTCAGCTTTTCTACTACAGGGCAGGTTAATTTAGTTGATGTCATGTTGTTGCCCCCCATTCTCCCCCTCCCCCCAAAAATGGACAACAAGATATTATATCTGTTTCTTTTTCTGAAATATTTTGTGGCAACTAATTATGGAATACTAAATAGGGTTTATTGATTCAATAGCAGTGTCCACAGACATGTGTTTTGTCAAAATGTTCCCAGTATTGTCATCACTGGTTTAGCATGACCAGGGGAAGTGCCCTGATAACCAGTTATGCAGGTAGTAGTGCTTGCAGCGTGCTCAGTTGATGCTGTGTTTATCTAGCATAGGGAGTGGGAGAGAGAAACCCCAATGAAGCCTAATTAGCAGTGGAAATGGTAGGAAAGGTTGGCAGATTTATGGTACTGCAGGCGTGATATGTAGTCTGGGGGAAAATACAGGATGTAGACTTACCAAGTTCAGAGAGGAGCACTGCAGCAGCCAAACTTAGTCTGAAATGTCACAAAGCTGTTTCTGTTTATGTTTGTAAATATAATCCATTTCCATTTGTAAATATAACCAGAAAAGAGCAGCATTGTCTGTGGACTTTGTATAGAGCAGGGAGAAGCTGCACCTTATTTAAATACATTCAGTTTTCTGTGTAAGTGACCAGGTACCGTTCAGAACAGCACACACAAGCACAGGGTTGGCGGCATGCATGCACGAAAAGTACATATGCATGTGAATATAAAATGGATTTTTTTTCTAGCACGTTTTAATTCTGGATAGTCAAGCTCCTTAATTTGTGGAAGAGTGTTACAAGAGTAGTCCCTGTGAAATTCAAAGTTTCCACTTAAATTAAGAAGTGCTACCTGTATTTTGTAGCATATTTGATGCTGTTGTTCAGATGGGTTTGGAAGGATGATAGAAGATACTTTATTAATTTTTCTATGTGCACATGGAGAAATGCATCATGGTAGCAGCATGACATGAGTCTAATTTCTAATACGTCTTTAGTCTCTGCAGAACCTCTCTGGGGTTAGTAGACACCATCTACTCCACTTGGCCACAGTCCAAACTCCAGCACAGCTCAAGTGCTTCCTGTGACCCACGTTCCAGTCCATGTGCAGGTAGTCACGGGCTGACTACCCGTGTGGTGACAAGAACATGCATTTGGGCACTGGTGGTACCTGATGGTCACCAGGATGCAGCATTAACTTCTGCAGGAGAAAAGAGATGATTCCCTCGAGTCGAGCCAGAGAAGAAATGTGACTCCTGTGTTTGTCAGTAAGCTTAGGTGTTTCTAGTGCTAATGTGTAGGCTCCACGTTCTTCTCTTCCAGGCAGGCATAGATGGGAGACATATGAAAGGTGAATTTAATTTTCTGTTTATTTTATTAGAGGATTCCCTCATCCCCAAAGCTCATTCTCTGAATTTGGTAAATCCATGCTCTCCCATTGCAGCAGCTCTGTCCCCCGGGATATGGCCAGGCTTTCTTCTGAAGCTGCCCTCTTTGCTTAGCAGTGGAGATACTGAAGGGCTATTGTCACTTTCTCCCCACAGCTGAAAGTGGGCAAGTAATTTTTTAAAAAGGGCTCAGAGAATTGTGAGTTTCTAGGCCAAGAACATAGTAAATAATTTACTATGAATAAATTCAGGGTGTGCCCTCAAGAAGGTGTTCCATCACCCCTTATTTTCAGCAAGCTATAAGTAAACAGCATGGAATAATGCCATGCTAAATAACATAAGCTATCATGGGCTTCTGCCCCAGTGGACAAGGTTCATCTGCCTGGGAAACCTGAAAATTCTCAATTTGTGTGCAAACCTCTCTGAAAAGGGAAATTGGAAAAAAAAAATTCTTCTGAGAATTTAATTGTTTTAACTGATGCCTTTTCAAAATGACTGCATGGTTGAAGGAGAAAAAATGGAAAGCAGTGGGACACTGCCATGGAGAAATTGCATATTTTTTAAAGAATGCTATTCTTCCATTTTTGTTCTCTTCAAATTATCTGCCCTCATGTGAATGTTTATACCAGAGAGGTGTGGGAGGCAGAAAGCACTGCCGAATCAAGGCCCACCACACCCTTGAGTTTATAGCTTTACTGAAGGAAATAAGGTTATTTTCCAACAGAGGAATTGGGACAAGCACTGAGAAAACATGTGCTGTTGTTCACCTCGTCACAGTATAGTCCCAGCTGTACAGATGTAAGTCAGCCCATGCAGGTGTCCACCCTCACTGCAAAGAGGAGGGAAATGAGGAAATGGCCTAGAAGAGAGAGCATTTGATCTTGCACTGAGTGGATGGCACGTAGTGTCCACTCTGGAAAAAATAACAGCATTTCCTGGGAGAGGAGTAAAGACAAAAAAGACCAGTTAATTAGGAGGAGGGCTGGGGAGAAGTGGCCAGCAGCCATGACATGATCATTCATTTAACCTCAATATATAGAATATATAGTCAGCAGTGTTCATTTAACAGAAGTACTGTCAACTGCAAACACCCAAAGAAAGACACAAAAGCCAACACAGAAACTTCTCAATGCCTTTGTCTTTCTTTTTCTGGAAAATCTGGCTGGGTGACTCAATAAAATTCTGCATGTAACTGCTCTTGTCCTCAGTGACAAGCTGATGCCAGGTCTCTATCACTTTCTGGTTTCCTTTCTAAATCTCTTTAATTATATTGTTATATTTTAGTTATTTTTTTCAGCATGTGTTTGTATTCTCTGTTTTGTCACATTAAAAATAGCCAGTGATTTAAGAGAAGACCTATTTGCCTGCTAAGAGGATGTGAAAAATCTTGACATACCTGTTAGAAGTTCCTGGCTGTGCCAATATTATTTACCAATTTTGATGTGAACATATACTCATTGCTAATTTGCTGTTTGTTGATCCATCTCCAGTGCAAGGATGGTGCAGTGAGGGGTTCCCTGCCTGCGCACAGTTCTCAGCCTTTGTCATAGATCTGCTCCTATGGCCTCTTACACCTCAGAGAGTCTCCTGTCCATGTGTCCCAAGCATAAGACCAGGCACAATTCCTGGTTGGAAAAAAATCTGGATTTCTTCTCAAAGAGGTAGAAAGAGAGGGACAGATGTCATGACTTTTGGGGGATGCTGTTTTCTGACAATATATTTGGTAACTCTCTTTTCCTTCCAAATTAGGATTTATGAAGCCAAAAAAGAAACAAGTTAGCAGAATGACAGGTAGGCTTTTAAAAAAGATCTGTCCATTTTTGGTTCCCAGACTCACCCTCGTCAAAGCAACACTTCTCAGTCACTCTCCTTACCCTTACAGGAACATCTGCTGGGGAAGCATGATATGGCACAGGTAGAGAAATGACTAAATGCAGCTCATGATGGGAACATGGCAAGACAGTTTCCATTTTTCCTCCTTCAACCCTCCCTCCTTTTTTTTTTTTTTTTTAATTTTTTGTTTATTTCCTCTTTTCCCCTTATTTTTATTTCATTGTTTCTTCTCTGTCCCGACTCAGGCACATGCACTGTCTCTGTTTTCCTTCCATTGTGTCTCCCAGATTTTCACCCACCTCCATGGACGCCTGTTCCTGTAAAGGGCCCTCAGCTGATTCCCCTGCTGCACTGCTCCTCCCACCTTGTTTCCTACAATGCACGTGAGATGAGTGCTCCTGGTGAGCACAGGAGGTGAAAATTTGGAGTCAGGGCAGAAGGTAGAAGAGTGAGCCTGAGCAGCCAGTTTAACAGATATGATCAGTAGCTGTCTTGGCCACTGTTTTTGGGCACTTGGATGTTTGCAGTGTTCATCAGGGATGCTGAGTGCGCAGACATTGGGTCCTGTCAGTGTAAGTGTGAGAAATCTTCCCCTCACCTACTAAGTCTGGTGTTAGGGTTCCTCACCTGAATTGCTCTGTAGGTAAATTAAAGAGGTGTGTGCTACTGTGCCTGTTGCACAGGGCTAATGTGGACTTTGCAGACAGTTTAGAAATGGATTATCCATCTGCAGTATGTTGCAGATGATGATGAAAGTTACAGGGCATGGAGCAAGGCACATGCTTTATGACAAGTTGAGGCCAGAAAGGATGGGAAGGAAGAATCCATTACACAAAAATGGGATTTATTGGCATGTATTACACATTTTTGTATAGAGCTTTGTAATTAACTGTGTGTGTATATGTTCATGTGCATATGTTTTTATCATGCAATTGTAGCAAAATGCCAACCTAACTGAACCAAATTAAGAAAAACAGGAGCAACAGAAAAACCACTGATACAATACTGATTTCTACTCTGAACTGTTTGAGTCCATACAGTGGCAGGCCTCCCACACCCTCATCTCTAGGCTTTATTAGAGGTTGAAGGACTCGTGTATAGCGTGACTTAAAAAAACAGGGTGCCAAGTCATGCAGCTGAAACATTTGGGAGCTCATCAGGCTTGCAGTATAAAGCACCTTATGTTGAAGACTGACCCTCAAAGTAATCTTGAAGGACCTATGGCAATGACTTTTTAAAGTCCCATGTTTTTCTTTAAAAAAAAAAAATAGAAGTTTGTTTGTAAAAAAGAAAATAAAAAAATCTCTATCCTTTTTGTTTAAATTAAATTAAAACACTTTATAGTTATCATTAAAAATCAAAAGCAACTGATTTTTATTAGTACATGACAGCAAGGAGGCCATATGGCTAGGAAAGAAAGATAAATAATTGATTTTTTAGGTTGTTGGAGGTTTTTTTTTACTGGCTAAATTGAATAAAATGCAACAATAAAGAGCCTATAAAAGGGGAAATCTGGATTTCCCCTTTTGTTTGTTTGTTTTTTTAGTTTCTGCAAGTGCTTTCTGGTTTTGCTCTTTAAAAAAAATTAATATCAGAAGCCATTACATTTTTACATAATAATTTTAAATTTATGCAATCATTTTAACATTCTTATAATAATTATACAAGGTGCTTTTTTTACTTCTTTATTTTTTCTTACCCAGTACTTGGGATTATATGAGATAGACAGATGCACAGATGTGTATGTGCACGTATTCTCAAATACAGGTACATGCAAATCCATACTAGAAGTCTTAAAGGCAAAATGTGATCCCTTTCGTGATTGGTATAAGTTTTGCAAAAAGCTGAAGATGGTTTACTGATCCAGAGGTTTCAATGTACATTAAAAAAATTACAGTTCACTTCATAAATATTTACTAACTTTTTAAATGTCTGTTCAGTATTAATTCTACTGAAGTACAGGGCTGTTTTATTAAATCACAGTTTATGGAGTCAAGGACATTTTTTAAAATTATGGTTATTAACCAGTAACTGTCTACATTTCTGCAACTTCTGTTCAGGTATTTTTTAAACCCCAATTTTAACTATTTAGTCAAGAAAATATTTTCTGGCTGTTTGCATTTGCCAGCAGTCTGTTGCAACTTAAAGCTTGGTACATAGCTTGCAATCCCAGCAGCTGTTTCTTGAGAAAAGTAACTTCATACTGATCCAGCAAGGGCTTTCCTCCTCCAAGCAGACTTCTAACAGGACTTAGCCTGACCACAACAGGGCTCCTCACAGCAGTAAATGCTGCAAAGAGATGCAGATGCTTCCAGGGAAAGGCCTTTTGTTTTGCATTACTGCATCTCAGATTTTTTTTCTCTTCCTTTTCACAATGGGTAAAAATATCTGGCTTGTGTTGAAAATCAAGTTCTTGTTGAATTGTGCTTTACTTTTATTTGTCCAGTTACAGAAGTGGGATAAAGACCTTGCAGACCCCCCAAGGTGGTATCTGTGAATGTCTATTTTTTGTCAGTTTGAACAATTTCCATAGGATGCAGTTCTGGCATTGTGTGATTGACTATCTGTTCCCATGCAAGGTAAACCTATTAGCAATAGATATTCTGGCTTTATTAATTCACTGCTCCATGCTACATCTACTAGGGCAGAGGGACTATTCAAAGCCTGAGAGGAATATTTGGGTTTCTAGATCCTTTCTGATTATATTGTCAAGATAAAATAGATTCTTTATTTTTTAAGTTTTAATTTTTTTAAATACCACAAACAGTTATTACTTGGCAACTGAACAGAGACCTTCCAAACTTGTATCACACAAACTATTTCTACCTTGCTTGTTTCCTTCTCTGATTATTCATAGTCATACTAAGCTTTTCTCAATGTAATGGGCTTTAAAAGTATACGTATAATGCAGCTCCCAAATTGAGAATGGAGATCCTGCAGTTTAGCATTCAGTAAGCAAAATGTTACCAAGTCCTGTCATGCCAATGGCTTTAAAGATTCCCAAATGAACATGAGTGCAGAAACCCTTGTAACCTGCTATACTATATCTTTTTTACTATATCTTTTATACTATACCTTTTTGCATAATACCTTCATTTACTTTCCTATATGGTTCAGGAGATTATGGAGTCTGTTCTGTTCCTACAGTGAGGCCATTAGTAAAACTCCTTTAGACCTGTATACAAAAAGTACTTGTTCAAGAGTGATAATTTCTTATTCTGAAGTTATTTGACTTATTTTTTTGAGGCATATTCATAACTTTTATTTTTTCAATTGACATATATATTTCTGTATGGTAGAAACTCATGGTTTAGGTATTTTAATTCTGCCCACGTTTAGGCAGATATTACATGCAAGAAAAACAATCTTGGAAAAAAAATCAGAAAATTCTGATGAAGTTGAAATGGAAGAAAACATTGTTCTGCATAAAGTAACATTGCATTTAATCTTTATTTTTTCTTTTCAGATTAATTTGGGTGTTCTGATGTATAAAAGTCCACAATCTGTCTGCTCCTTGCCCCCACATTGTCTATTACCCATGTAAGCCACTGGTACCACATGAGCATGTCCCCCTGCACTCCCCATACTCCATAGGTGAAATTTTAGCTAACATTTTCTCAGTTAAATAATGGTCATTTCTTTTCACTCTTATTAATTAAATCAGTCTCTTGGTTCATTCTTTTTAGAGGAATTTCTTGTATGGATTTGAACTGGTAGAGTAGAACTCTTTATGTAGCGACTAAGTATATGTGCATATATGTAGGCATATGTGCATTAAAAATACAGGAAAAATATATCAACTTAAAATAACAAATTGAATCAAATTAATCTGTCCCTAAATATTTTTTTAAGGCATTTGGTTAGAATCATAGAATATTAATTTGTTCATGAAACTGCAGTATAGTTCTCCTATACAGTGAAACAGCTATGCTGGAGAGGGATTTCACAGTTGCTTTGAAAATGTGTTTGGTCATACCTGTCTATAAAGTGCATACCTAGTCCTTACTGAGTTTAACCAAATCTGATCCAGATCCCACTGAAATTAAGGGCTGTTTTTTAATTTAATAGGAATTGCATTAGTCCCTTCAGTAGCCTATTTATTTGAGGGTTACAGATGTCAGGATTTCTGTGTGTGTGTATGTGTGTGCATGTGTAACTGTGTACATTTTATTCATATGTCATCATGTAGGAAAAAAAACCCCATATTTTGTGTAGTTTTACTGTGGCTTGTGCATGTGTTAGGTAGGCACATGACCATGAGGTAGTATGTGGGAAGAGTTGTGTTGCAGTGGTCTCCTCTTTATGTACAAGTTTGTTTTTTTGGTTTTTTTTTTTTTTTTAAATATCTAGGAGATAGCCATCACCTGACCTTCAACAAGAAAAATGGCAAATTAATTTTTCCTGGTTTTTTTTCCATTTTAATTTGTCCTTGAAGGTCAAAATTATTTTGGTGATCACTTCATGTCACGACTTTTATTTGGAAACAGACTGTAATGTCTCTGGCACAGGGACTGAGAAGTTAAGAGCATATATCTGAAATGTTAACTTCTAGCACGTCAGAAGAGTTGGGTTATTTTTTGCCCCACTCCATAGCAGTAAAGCAAATAGGGGCCAATATCTGCTAACTTCATAATCCACATTTTCTAAACCAAATCCACTTGCTTAATTACAGAGCTAAAAATAGTGTTTTCTTTCATAGGTGGCTGTAGTATCTGTGTGTAATGCATTGCAGTAAATAATTGTTCTTTGATTTACAGTCCTTTTTTGTATTGACTTGCCTTTCCTGCTGCCTAGTTTAGGAGCCTAACCTCAGACAAGCAAGTTTGAAAATTTAGGCCATTGTTTTCTAACTTTATAGATGGTCCCCAAACTATACAGCATTTATTTCTTTGTTAGCTTTAAGAATAAATGAGGTACTGCTTTCTGGTATCCAAAAGGTAAGCACAGTTAGGTCTAATGGAGTTTTGGGAAAAGGTGGCAAGAAGGAACCAAATCAACTTGTTCTCTGACATTTCTAGCAGCCCCGAACAGAATGGAATTTGAGTAAGAGAAACTCAGTGGAGTGAATAGAAGATTTTGGATCTAAGGGCATTCTGAGCAATGCAAATTGTGCTAACAGAACATGATGCAATGTGAGCATTTGGTCATCTAAGCATCAGCCTAGGGTGAAACCCATATGTGCAGTCAGTCCCCCAGTCTCTTAGTCCAGCAGACACGTGAGGCTGTGGCAGCATGTCAGACTGGGTGAGTGAGCAGGACAGGGGATGTGCACCATCCTGCTGGGGCCACCTGTGCCTCTGCCACCAGACAGTGCTCTGCTGGTCTACCCACTGCCCTGCCACAACAGCCTGTTAGAAAATCTGGATCAAAAGAAAAATGGAATATATTTGGGCCTGATCTTTTGTCCTGAATAGTTTTTAACTTTAGAGGGTTTTAGTCTTGTAAACAGGCAGGTGTGTAGCATGTGAGAAGTCCCTTGGAGCTGTGGTGGCCAATACTGGTCAGCTGAGCCAGCAGCTGGCCTCAGTGCCTGCTGTGTCATGGATTGAGCTAATCTGTCTAGTGAGGATGTACAAAAATGTGGCAATGCTAAAAAGAAAAGTTTAACATCAAAAAGATAGCAAAAGTACGTGGGGACTCTTTTTGAAATTAAAAGTTCTGGATGCATGATAAATGCAAGTGGAACTTCTTACTTGAAGGAATATTTTAACAGCTTTGTTTTATTTATTCCTAAGTTAGGTAGTGTTGTAATGGAGACCTTGAAGATGTTTTTAAGTAGTTGCTTCAAAGGTACATTTGCCTAGTATGAGTAAGATGTAATGAAAGTTTTACTTTGTATTTGCTTATTCAAGGGTCCAAGATGGAAGCAAGAGAATGTTTTGTAGGGGGATGAAAGAAAAGTGTGTCTGTTAGGCATGATACAGTTTCCTAGCCCATGTGTGTCAAGGCCAAATGTAACTCACTTTTTATACATTTACCACAGTCTTGTTTCCAGTAAATGAAAGGATTTATCTGAGTGGCCAGAGCAGAAACTTGCATTAAAAATTAGCCTTGAGTATTATTCCTTTGCGTTCTTAAAAAATATAAAAAAAAAAAAAAAAAAAAAAAAAAAAAATCCAAATTTATAATGAAGCTGAGAATAAACAACAACAACAACAAATTTAAACCTTTACTCTGTAATTCTTTCTACAGCTAGTCAGAGGGCAATTGATATATAAAAAGCATAATGACTGCTACAGCTAGTAAAACAAAAACTAATTGCGTGTTTAGGTAACAGTCAAATCCATATTGCCCCATCCCATGAATCTGCTCCTATGACATGTAAGCAGGACCTGGCCCTTTGGCTTCATCAGGACAATTCAGATACAGACAGGAAGCAAGTTTTGGCTCAGTCATGTGCAAACAAATGTTCCTTTGCACATTTATAACTAAAAGAGCAGGTTTGGGATGATTTTCTTAACATGAATGTAGCCTCAAATAGGAAGGAAAAATAATTCCATTGCAGCAGTAGTGGAAACTAAATGTTAAAAAAGCATGGATCATGAAAAAAAAATTGTCAGAGCAGCATACAGCCATTTTATCACTCTCATCTGTTAATATATGTGTTATTAAGTAAATATGAATATTAAAGATAAATGTTAGTCATCTTTTGGTATTTACTCCACGGTAACCATCATATTTTTCTCTTTAATTTTGAAGTTAAAAATATAAAAAACATTTTGTTCTTGAGAACAAAGACTGGATTTTTATTATCTATTTTATCCATTTGAACTACTGATTAACAATTTATTTACTTGTCACTTACTTTTGACCATCCCAATTATTGCTTTTTATTTGATATTTTACTTGCTGTTTTTTTCTGGATAGTATATGAAATAGGTTTTCATTTCTGTAGGCTTCTAATCCTCTATTTCTACATATAGTACTAATATTTTCCTTAGAAATATCTTGCCATTCAAATGAGAATTTCCCCTCAGTAACTTTACCTTCATTACCCAAAACACTAAATACTCTATACTGAAGTTGTCTTGTTTTGAGCAGTCAGTATTTAGGTTAGTCTTTCTTGCAAGCTTAGGGGTTCAGGTCTGAGGCTATAAACACTTCTGTACGTATGAGTAATTCTAATTTTGGGAGCAGTCTAAGCCAGCAGGGCTCCTCAAACAAGTATGTGTTTGCAGGCTTGGAACCTGGGGATACTTGGATGGAGAAGATGATAGGGAAGGGCTACAAATACCAAGTTTTATTTTTAATTACACATGCCTGTCAAGATCATAAAGAAATATGATTGTATATTTCATGAAACGGACTGTTTGGGATACAGAACACAAATGAAGTTGTTTGCCTGATTTGATACCATTAGATAAAGTTAATCTAAATACTTGGTGTCTTAATCAAATCTAACCATTGTGATAGTTGAAAGTTTTGGCCCTGATTTACTTAAATTTTAGGTAGCATTCAAGCATCTAAAAATTTTCCCATCTTATGATACCTGGTTGACAAATTTGCAAAAACAGGAGTCAGTTTCTAAAATCTGTGGAGATCAAAAGGCTTTTTAAAGATGCTATCAAATTAACAGCCTTTGGGTTTTATATATGTTTTTATGACTGCTGGTTTTTTTCACTAAGAAATTTGTTTTGATAAATTAGGCTTTTTTTCCCCCTTTACCACACCCCTTCCAAACTGCAGCCATAAATTAAAAGCCACCTAAGAAAAAGCTACTTGCTTGGTTGTTAATACTGCTCATATTTAATTCAATGGGATCAGTATCAGTTTTAGACGTGAGGGGTATGGCATAAAAGCAGAAGGACAGAGGTAAATAGAAAGAGTATTTCACAACTTGGAGAATATTTATAATGTAATCAAAAGCCTGTGCAATGAGAGAAAAGGGATCTGAGGATATAGTCAATGGTAAATAAGGAAGCAAGAAAAAATCAATGTTTTAGAAGCCATGTTTATAAATATGAAAAATACATCTACCTGGGAAATGGCAATTAAGTTTAAAAAAATTACTATTTTTACAGTTGTGAAATTCTGCCCTTAGATATATTTATATATTGTCTGATGGCATCGAGAGGGAAGATTTTAACATCTCACATCTGACTTGGAACCAAACCAAAAAGAATATTTTCAGATGACTCTGGAGTGACTTCCAGATCAGAGGATCCCAAATTGATCTGCCTATGTATAGAGAGATGATTTCATCAGGCATAAAGAGCCATCTCTTTGGAGTTAAACATGATAGCTATTGAATAGTACATAGCAATGACAAATGGCAATTTTGGCTTTTACTTTAAAGAGGGAATTTACTCACATGTAGAACTTCACAGTACAGAAGACTGTCTGCTAAAATGAGTGACAGGAGTACTGGTCATCATTCTCTGTTCAAACTGCTATGTAATGGCTTTGCTTCTCTGTCCTGTAAATATGACTAACCCAAATGAATTGCTAGGTTCTGTGATTCAAATACAGCATTTAGTAAGCAGGATGTCCAGGTCCTCCTCCAAGGTCCCCCAGCTTTCCAGTATAAACCTGGACAGATATCTCTTTTTCAAATGGTAGGTAGTAATTACATTAAACATTTCAGCAAAATGAAGGCTTCAACAAGCAGGCACAGTTTTGGGTAGACTGATCCTAGGCAGGCTGGTTACCAATTCGGGGACATTGGCATACACACATTTATTCTCCTTCACTTCTTTTATGAGTTTAGCTTGGTGATACCATCTGACTATCTTGGTTTCCGATAGTTTCTGAAGGGTCCTGTCTGGAACAGTGATTTGGCATATCTCCATTTTTAAAAATTTTTGAGAATAAGGAAGAAGGCAGCCTGTTGTGTCAGAAAGCTGTGTACAAGGGTAACTGGAAAGGCTCTGGTGGGTCTTCTCAAACCACACTGACCAGAAATTAACTGTCGTTTATCTGGCAGACACTTAACAGTATCAACAAGAGTCAACGCTTGTTTTTTTCTCAGAAGTCTTTAGAGGACCCTACTAAGCTGTCTATGATGTTTCTTGGCCCTTTGTTTTAGAAGGTGGTCATCAAATCTTTGATTCTTACTTGTCCTGCAAGACATTTTATTTATGAGGCTATTGACATTCCACAGTCTTTAAGAAAAATCCAAATTGAAAGTTCTTGTCTGCTTGTTGTTAATCAGGACCTGGTTCTTGAAGACCAGCAATGGGGATGTCCTTGTACCTTAAACCGGGGAAAACAGGAAAAGGAATGTTGCCTGAATGTCTTATGTACATTAGTACCAGACCAGAAAAAGCTGATTTCCTGGCATTGATTCATGCCTTGCTGTAAGTTTTAATGGATGCTTTTCCTGAGTTGGACCATTCACAGCTGTCCTCTCCTGAGTGGATTCTCCAGTGCCTAATAAGGTATGCAGTCACAGTGCAGCCTTGGTGTCCAACCTGGAACAATTACATGTCTCTGTAAGTCTTGCTGGCCACTTGTTTCCACAAAACTTGCAGGAACTCAATTACCATTGAAACTTGTTTTACTTAAAAAGTAGGACTGAGTACGAACTACAAGTGCACTCAGCAGTTATTGACCACCCTTATGTCTGTCTTGTCCATGCACATGTACACATACATGCACACACACAGCATAATCACAAACCTTGTTGCCATAGGAAACCAAGCTAAAAACAAGCAAGGTCAGAAGGCATGAGCTCATTGGGTTTTTTCCTGTTCCTTCTTAAAAACTCCTAGCATAGGCTTTTGTTATTTTGTTATTGTGTTATTTGAGTAGATGTGGGTTTGGATGCTAGGTAATGGAAATCATACTTGCTGCCTGTTAGTTTTATACTGCATGACATGGTGGTGCCCATCATGGAGTTTGGCTGCCATTTTTGTCAGGTCTTAACTCACTCCCTAGTCAGTCTCTACAAGATTTGACAGTCATACTTGCTGATTTGGCTTGCAGTTTCCTTCCTGGTCTCCTGCTTGTTGTTGAGAATGTCTCCTGTAATCACTTTGATCTCACTGCAGAGTTTTGCCCACCTCGAAAAAAGTAGTGGCATCACAAGAATAAAAGATATTCCAAAAATCCAAAGCAGGGTCATCAGTGGTTAAATATTACAGAAATCACTAGACTGATTAGAACTAACTCAACCACTGTCATCTTTGCTTTTTGTATTTATAAATATTTATAGTGTGTTATGACTAAACCTTTATAATACAGAGGTACTTACGTGGGCAGGAGATCTGATGTATATGATGTCTCTCCATAAGGGGACATGAAAACCATAGTTTTGATAACTGTTCATGGATAACTCTTTCTTTGTCCCCCCTAGTAGAGCAGCAAAGTGCCACATGTTTGACCGACGTGGTTACTTGTGGTGACTGATTTTTCACCATGAATTGTTGCATTCTCTTCTATCAAATACACTTGCAGAGTACAAGTCATAAGGAAGAGGAACCCATCTAGATATATATGTGTAAAACAGCTTAGCTATTAATAAAGCACAGTATGTACTTCTTTATCTCATGTAAACATTCAAATAAGGTGCCTACAGTTATTTTTACATGTTTTATCACAAATAAATCAGAATAAATCTAGCTTCATATTTTCCATATACTGTTTTAGAAATTCAGAAACTGGACACTTACTTAGTTATGGTGGCCTGTCTCCATGGCCAGGGAAGGCTTGTGCCTTGCTTGTGATTTTTCTGTGCTTTCACATATACTTGCTCTTACAGAGGTTCTGCTCTTGGGTAAAATCAGAGAAATTTCAGCTGTGGAAAATATTTCCTCTTGTCCCTTCTGGATGCTTTTCTGATCCAATGGATGGAAATTATATCTTAAATGTATATATTGTTTATTAATGATTCCTTTGCAATGACAATCAGTAAATTCCAGTGGTACATAGCTCACCCCGATCCTATCTGCATTTCTACATCTTCTTTCCTTGGCTTTGTCAGTGCTGCAAAAACAGAGTACCCAAAGTCACTCAGCAATGGCATCTAGCCACATCCATTTTCTTAGGCCTTCAAGGGACAAAAGCTCTTCTCAGCATCAAGAGTTTATTGAGGAGGGGGAAGATGCCTGCTAGAGTAATGGTGGGAAATTGTAAAATTTTGAGCACTTCTGGCCACCAACAAGGGCACGGAAAATGCATTTTCTGAAACTCTTTTACCACCCCATCCCCAGCTTCCCTAGAACTGTATCGCTGTCTTTATTAGTTGTATGCACAGGGTTTTGGCTGCTCGTGGTGCCAAGCCATGAAACATTTGCAGGAGCTATGCTGATGTTATCAGGTCAGCAGAGAAAGGAACTACTAGAATACAGTTATTTTCAAAAGCCATCCAGGAGATTAAAGTTGCCACAGTGTATACCTATTTCCCTGCATTCTTTCAAATCCTAAGCATATAGCTTTAAAATATGTAAAGAAAAGGAAACTGGCAGCTCACTGAGAGATTTCTCAGACCTGGCACCATGTTGAAGGCTCACGTCACTGGCTGTACTCATGCTAGTAAATGATATGTGTCCCGGACCATTCTCTGGCAGTGAGGTCAACTGGCACAAAACACCCAGTATCCATACTACTAAGCTGTCTTGATCTCATAAGATAGGACAGCCATATGCAAAATGTTTCTTGAACACAGTCTCTGGCTCGTAGTAGCTTTCAGTTCTCACCCAGGAGCTGTTTGGGAGAGTGCTGTTTGGTCCTGGCCTCAGCTATGCCAGGGTTCTTCGAGAAACTGGAGAAGAGGTGCCAACAGTAGTGTCCCTGGCACCATTTAATGTTTCAGAGAAGGAGTAGCTAGCAGATTTGCAGGTGAATTGGGAGTGCCTTTGCCACAGCAACAAGATGAAAAGGTTGATCCTTTTTACAAGGGCTGCAGTTCCTTCTCTTTGTCAATCCCTTGTCCTCTCCCTCAAACCTGAGATTTTTTCTGATGGATGCTGGAATGACTTACTATTTTCAGCTGTTTAATAGTTTGCTGTTGTGATTGTATTTGATTGTGTTTGAATTTGTATTTCCCCAAGGATAAGGAAAGGGATTCTATAAATATTATTTGTTTTAATTGATAAATGCCAGCTTCTTTTGTCATGTAGTAGGGCAGCAAGGATGTGCACTGGGAGAGTGACCAGTAAGGCCAGAAAAACATTGCTGTTTTTAGTGCTGTGCCACATTCACCATAGTCCCTGTGCATCTGTTGCCAGAAACTCTAATGCCACGACGAAGGACATTGTCTATTATAAAACTCTTGCTGAAGCCCCAAGGTATTGAAGACAGACAATAAATTGCTGAATACATTCTCAGGGTTTTTTTTTATGACTCGTAGTTTGCTTTCATGATCCACAGAGACCCTGTAATGCAGGTTCTACTGAAAGGATGCACTTGGTCAAAAGTTTTTGATTTGAGCATTCAGATTATTTTCATCCCTTGTAGGCTCTTGAGAAAATCACCAGAATTATTTTGTGCCAGTATAATCTTTCAAGGTGCATCTTAATTCTGAAACGTCGTCTGTAGCCTGATGCAAGCTCTGGTTGAATTTGGCCAGGCATGTTAACCAGGCTTCTGCTCACTGAGTCAGACCATTTGTTGCCTGTGATCTAGGAGGCACGCTGTTAGCCAAGGAGGAGAGGTTTCTTTCTGGCAATTATTTTCTTAACTGTGAAGACTTTAAATTTCTTGTTAATAACATTTTACAAATCTACAGGTCAAAATCTGAAATAAAAGACAATATTTTAATTAAAATGCTGATAGATCTTGAGCAAATCAGTGATGATACAGAGCCATGAAGATTCATTGTAGTCTATTAAGGTTGTGTCTACATTCTCAAATGAGTGTATCTATTCCTAGAGCTATCTTGGATAAGTAAACAAAATATCTTGGGTATTTTTGCTATTCGATGTTTTCTGTTAGAGTGATAGTTGAGTGAAATATTCTGTGGGACAAATGCTGTTTGCTTAACTCATTGGAGCTAGTCTGCTTATTTCAGTGAGTTAGCAAAGTGAACCGGATTTTGTTGTTTGGAAACTATTCTGAAAGCTGTGCTATATTTTTATGGAGGATCCTCCACTCTTGTGGATGTCACAATATGGGTAAATCAGTGTGAAACCTGTGGGGAAGTTGAAAGTATGGCATTGAGTTTGGAATGTCTTAAGATTAACAAACACAGCCTTAAAGAGGGGCATGCACAAGGCAGATGGACCCAAATTCTGATACACTTCAAGTGGTATTAAGCAATATTTATGGTTATTTATACTGAATACTGTATATTTAGGGCTTCTGTGGATATACAGCACTGGAATTAGTATGTTCTAAACTAAGAATTTTAGAGTAGTTTTAACAAATGTTCTATTCATCTGTAAAATCTGGAAATGTATTCTGTCAATGGAGGTTAGTACATAAAGACTGATGACTGTTGAAAAAAAATGTGAACTTTTGTTTGAATATAACTATTTGTTTTGATGGTAATTGAGGCAATTCCTTCACTTTCCACAAACATTCATTAGATGATATTCTGTAGAAAAACAGTCACATGCAATGATGCATTTTTGTATCCATATGAATGTCTGAACTGGAAGTCTGCGTGCAGCTCTTAGGGAAGCCTTTGATGGGTTGTAAGTTTGCCAGCCAAGGGTAAAAAAAGATGTCAGGTGGTTGGGGTGACCAACAACCCCCTATAAATACTAATCTATGAGTGGTGAATTCCTAAAATACACAGAACAGTCATTTTAGTGAGTAGCTTGTGAGCAATCTCATGGGCAGAAGTATGTTGGCAATTACTCATTCAATAATTTGTGAAAAATATATCTGCTCATTGACATTTTGAAAAACAAGAAGATAAATCTCTTAAATGCATTGCAGGGAAATATCTTGCCAGCTAACAACCCAAAACACACAACTCTCCTTACAAATATTTAGCCACCTTCTGATTGATATTTCTGAACTTCTCATATTTCTTACTGGAAGTAGTCTGTCTAGAGCTACAGATCCCCCCCAGTTCCTCAAACAGCAGAAATGTAACCCCAGAATTGTGACACAATTTGAATAAAACCCCAAATCTACATGAGTGGCTTGGTCCTGATCTGAAATTTGCAGCTGGATGGCTTTTTTTAAACAAAATATCAAATTTTAATACTTGGATATGTTAAAAAAAATTTGATTGCAGTTTGAACTTTGAATTCGCTTCTGGAGGCTGTTACGCATAAGCATTAGGGATCCCAGTACATATTTGAAAATGCAGTTATTGGCAGACATTAGTTTAAACTCCTCTGCAGACCACAGGTAGATGCAGAACAGCTTATAGCTTGTGATTTATGATCTGCTGCAGCTACAAGATTTACAAGGGCCCATTCCTGCATCATTCCCTTCTCATTGGCCCCGAGAATCGGTTCTCCATGCTGCTCCTCTGTGACATGCCTTAGAGGTTCAAAGGAGGTTTGTTTCCTGTGTCTCCTTCTTCTTTGTATGTCTTTGCTGAAACTCCCAAGAAGAAAGGTCATTTTTAAGGGTATATATATTTGTGATGTGGACATGGAACATGAATTGAGACTGACAGATTCATTTAATGCAGGATACAGGAACAATGCTTGCAACTTGTGGTCCATATGTGCATGGACTCATTTCAGATTGGTAGCTTAGCTGGCATAGCTACTTCAAATGTCTTACTTACAAGGTTATCAGTGAAATTTCAGCCTTATTTCAGTAGTGGCTGTACAACAGATCCCATAATGTATAGACACAGACCTCTTTATGTGTTCCTATTTTGGGTTGGGGGGGATAATATAATTTCCTGACACAATTGTTTATTTTTTACAGTTTTCTAATTAAGACTGAGTTCCTAAAGCACTACATTACTTAAATAGTTTCAAACTTTACTAAAATTTCTTCTTCTCAAGTATACAATGTCTACCTTAGCATAGTCAAGACCCTCTATTATAATTTGATGGTTTAAGATTTTCTTTAGACATAAAAACAACTGAAATAGAGATATTTCATTGAACTTCTTCCTGAAATATGCAATGTTTTTGTTTATATTTTTGGATTTCAGCTTTCCTCTGAATGATTTGCTATCCAAAACAAAATCAGGGCTTTTTTAGTACACAGTAATTAAAAAATGAGAACTAACAAGTACTAGAAAATGAGTTTTATTCATTGTAGATTGGTGACCTGTACTGCAATGCAGAACACAGATGATGACCTGAAAGTCAGAGAGTCTGAAAAGAGTGACAAAACTTATTACAAAATGATTACTGAAATTGTTAAGAAATTTGTGCTTTGAGGCAGTCATGTGTCTTTAACTCTGTCACGATTCAATTCAGCTTCTTCTTTTTTAAAGTGTTCAGTGATGAGACTGAATAAAGCATTCCCAGCCACTCTGGTAATGTCGGTGCTGCTGGCCTAAAATATTTCACCTTTTGTTGTAGCCACATGGCACACGTTAGTGCATCTTGCCCTGTTATCAAGCTCCCCGTTCTTCTCCCCCATCCTCCTTTCAGCCAATGGGAATTACAGTATATCTTTATGAGAACAGGGGCTGGCCTCCTTTCTTAGGATTTCTTTCCTCAAGAAACAATAACTTTGCACAATGCCCGATTGGTTTGGGGGAGTTGTTTATGGTAACTACTTGAGTTCAACTGAGTTTTTGTGTTTTCTTTTGTTGTTGCTAATTTGATTTTTTTTTAAAGGGGACATAAATTACCTAGTCAGGAAGATATTGATGCAAATTTCCTTACTGCTAAGTTAATAGGATTCAAATTAGGAGCATGTACATATTTTCAAGAAGCATCAAAAATGCATAACTACAATTTAGGGACCTTAGAAAGACTTCAGTTTTAACAGAAGTGTAATTCCTTAACTTGCTTAGTTCATCTGTTTTTTTAAATGCCATGATCAAGACTGAAAACTCTTTGCATCTTTAGTGATTCCTCAGGATTGTGTTGAACTCTTCCCGAGAACAACATCCTGCACAGCTGTCACCCTGTTTTCTTCAAGGTATTTCAAAGACCCCCCCCAAACCAAGCACTGTAACAATTATGCTTTACAATCCATTCCACCATATATCTTCTTTATAATTTTACCTGGAAATTTTGTGAGGGAGTTCAAAGAGCAAAACTTAAACTATGAAAGTGTTGTAATGTGTACTACCACACATATGTACATGCATTTATTTTACAGCTCAAGAAGACTAGTCTGTCTCTGAGATTAGCACTGAGATTAGCACTTTTTAGCCAATCAAATGCTACAGAAATATAGCCCTTCTATTATTTATTTCTCCTTTCGTGTACAGCTATCAGTGCACATTCACTCACAGTGCTTTGCAAATGACAAATGTACAGAAATTCCTTCTATGCTGAAATGCCCAGGCTTAGAGGGTGGGCTGCAGCCAAGAAAATAATTAGCTTATAGCACTCTGCATAACATTTGTGAACTGCATGTGTGTAAGGATAATTCTGGCCAGGGCATATCAGACACTACATCTCACTAGTGCATCCTGCTAGAAAAGTCTAATGTTTAAAAGCTCTATTAAAATTTTAAAAACTATCAACAACCTTTTTCATTGACAGTGAGTATGATCCACTAAGGTTTTATTTTTATTTACACATGTACGCCTAAATGAATACCCATACATACAATTAAAATGTTGATTTATCATTGACATCCCTAAAACTTCTCTGTTTTAACAAGTATTTTCCTTTAAGCACTAGGTTTTAATAACTGATGCTGAAGGAAGTTTGTTCAAACTTGGCTTATACACATGAGAGGACAATGTACATCTATATTGAGTAAGATAGGACAGTATACATCTATATTGACTACTGATACTGACTGACACCTCTGAGTACCAGCCCATACACAGACTTACTAGTATGAACTGTGAGCTAGACTGTGAATTGTGCATGGGCATTTATCTTTTTAAGTGCTACAGCACCTACTGCCTGTTTCTTGTGACTTATATAGTGCTGCTACCTTGGAGTTCCCAAATATTTTGCCAAGGTTAATTAAGGAATAATTCCATTTAAATGGGTGAAAAAAAGTAGTAAAAAAGCTTCAACAAAAACCTAAAACTTTTTTCCCTATTTAACAAATGAGAAACCACCAAAGAGTTCTATGATGTGGCTTTGTTAATAACTCATGGTGAGCCCTGAGTTAAAACTTATTATCAAAATTGAGTGCCATAACTACACCTGTCAAGCTCTTTCTCTGACTGGGTTTATCCTTCAGTTTGCTTTTGGAGTAGAGGCAGCCAGTTGTTGTGGGATTGTACAATCCTACCACAGTGAGACTAACTGTGGTTTTCCAAGAGCATCCACAACAGTTGTAGTGTTGGCTAAGAAGGACAGGAATGCTTATAACCTCCCAAGTGGTACCAGTCTTCTATTACAATGTCTTTTCATAGGACACCTTCAGTAAGTGCTCCAGTGTCTGGCAGAGAAAAGTATGTTGATATGACATCTATACCAGCATGAGGAGAAGGGGCATTATTAACCTCAATCTTTACTGTATCTTGCTTTCTAAAGAATTCAACTTTGCTCCTCTAGCTTGTTTTCCTTGCTTTATCCTCTCCTTTCATTCTCCTCATCTCTGCACTGACTTCCAGGATTCCTCCATTCTCAAAATTATTACACCAACTCTCAGTTAATGTTGCTATTCAGGTACTGTCTCTTTCTGCAGATTCCTCAGGACAGATTTCATCTGTAAGTCCTTTTAGAGGAGATCTACCAATGAAAAGTCCACAATAACAGATTGAAAAGGATGATAAAATGGCAAGGACTATGTGGAACCAAACAGCAACTACTGGCTGTCTTCTTGTAGAAAACCCTTGCACTGCTCAAGCATCTCTATTCCTCCCTTTTCTTCATGCCCCCTAAGGTATGTTTGGGATTAGTCTAATCTAGAATATTAGCTTCTCAGGAACCAATCTTTTAAAATATTTTTACTTGTATTGAGATATATGCATGTATGGAACTGTATCAGTAAAAATAGGAAAGGCATCAGCACATTCCTTTAGCTCAAATTTATGTATACTAACTAAAGGATTCATTATTTCTGCTCTTCCATGCTTAGATTTCCAAGTCAGATCTTTCATGACAAGGCTGTAGATAGAAAGCTGTACTTTGAAATAAAACTTTAAGAAGTAAAGGGAGGATAAATGATCTTTATAAATTAAATCGAAGTAGTTATTATTTAATAGCTGATATTTTTGCTTCTCCCTTCCCACTTATTGCGGAACACCAGCAGCTTATAAAGAGAAAGAGCCTCACAGGGGAAAATAGCTGATTTTTTTTCCCTGGAAAATAGAGATTTCTCTCTGGAGCATGTGTAACTGCTCCTGTATGTACACGCTAAAGTGTGCACGCATTTATTGGAATCAGCAGCTTTGAAACATTATATGTACATGGTTTTTTTATGAAAAAAAAAAAGAAAAAAAAAGAAAAAAAAAAAAGAAAGGTAGTTCAAGCTCAAATAAATTTCCAGGCTGATTATTTGATCAGACAAACAATAATGTGGGGGATATGTAGCCAGGATGCAAATGCCTACATAATATATGTGCTCTCTGAGTGTGACTGCATGTGTCCTCTCCATGTGTATCTGCGTATTGATGAAGTGTTCTGTATTTATTTTATTGTGTGTCTGTCTGGACGTGCATCCAATCCATTTTACTTGTTCTTCCAAGGCAGTGTAACTCATAACCAAACTCACTTAGCTGTGTTTGTCAATGCACCTATTTGAGTTCGAGTTCTACATGTTCTAGTCGGGACATGTGCTTGCCCATTATGTATGTATGCATGTATTCATGAAGATATGGTTAACCTGCTTGGGTCTCATCTAGAGAGGTGAATAACTGTGCAGAAGAGTGCATACAAGGGAAGTTTACTTTCACTAGTTTGCAGACATTTAGCATATTCTTAGTGTACAGAATGCTGATCACTGAGTGCTTGTGACAACATCAGGGCTAGTTATAATTGCCAACATTAAAGATATTTTAATATATCAAGATAATAATGTCCATATTCTTGCAAAACTGATTCCATTTTCTCTCATTCAGACACACACACACAAAAATCAAAATTACAACACTTTGAGAAAGCTGGCCTTTGTTTCTTAGGGGAAGGCAGAATATGGCCAAGCGTGTTTTTAAGCGTGTTTTTGGTTTTTTTGCTTTTGCCTTATGCTTAGAAATACAAACCTTTAGATTTCTGATGCCAAGTTTGGAAATTGCATCCCTATTAAATGTTTTACAGGCACTTTGAGCTGTCTGGTGAGCCAAAGTGAGAGATTATATTCATCAGTTGTTCTGTCTACTTAATTTGTTAAGTGAAGTAACCTTCCTGAAGTGGGAGCATTTCACATAGTTTTCTAAAGAACCAGGATTTCTTTTTTAATGGCAACAGAAATAAAAGTATTTCAGTCTCCAGCCCCTTGAATAAAAATAAAGACTTGATTTTTTTATTGCTTCTTTTAATAATTTAGGCCCGTGCAAAGTGAGTGCAAAAGAGATATTGATGATCGATTTTGCACTATTTTCTTACCTGAGTCTTGAAATGTGATTCCCTAATACAATACAGTGTACCAGCATGGTGAAACAGGTGCTTATACAGAGCTGAGTACACAAGGGGCAAGACAGCAGAAAATTAGGGCATAGGGGCCTATCCCAATTCCCCTGAAGGAAATGGGAACTGGATTAAACCTAAACCTCTAATTACACAGGGGTAATAGTCTATCAGAACTGCCACAGCAAAAGGGAGCTGGATCAAGCCCAAAACTCTAATTGCATTTTTCCTTGCCATTTTTGTTCATATATTTTGTTTATTCTGGCTCATCATGACATTATTTTGTAATTATTTTTATAGGATTAGTGGCCATTAAATATCTGATTTCTGAATGCTATGGCTTGTTCCTTGTCACTGATGTCCCTGATCTATGTCAGAAAGGTTTGTATATTCTGGTTGGTATAGCAAGAGATAGATACATTTATATAATTGATGGAAATAGATCAAGGCTTATACATTTCCTACCAGCACCTCAAAGAGCCATACTACTTTTCTGTCTGCAAAAAACAATCCAGTGCAAGGCCACACCAGCAGTTTTTTCTTCCTATTTTTTATCCCGATGTTCATACCAATGCCTTTGAATTTCTGTAGAGAGGTCTGGATATATCTAAGGAATTTTATAAGAAAAAGCATTTCTATGTGATAGCTAGCTATTACTTGGACAGAGTTACAGTGCTGTCATTTTGGAGCACCCCAATACATTTGTTCAGTTTGTTCACTACCAGATTTCCTCCTGCTCTTCTAAGATTAACTCTGGTGTCAACATGTCATCTACAGTGCAGATATTTGGAGATTTGTCCCTTCTTTGAATCCTATCCCCAGATATACCAGCTCTAGAGTCAGAAGAGAGTTCTGGCACATACCAGGCAACAAGAAGTGTGCCCATACTTCCAGTGGTACCCTGGCTGTGTCGGTGGTACTGGCAGTATCAGTGCTACAGGGCTGTACAGAGGCCCTGAAACACAATGGGAATTCTCACTGACGACAGTAGAAACTGCATGCATCAGTCTAGGCAGGACTCCAGGTAGATGACGTCAGTGTGGCTTGGAAAACATCAAAGTAGGAAATATATGCTGTAGCAAGGGGCAATTCTGCAGTCACTCCTCACAACATAATTTTACTTAGTCACCCATTAATAATGTCCTGAGACAGAAGGGTACAGCTTTATTTTGGGGATTTTATCGATTTTTCCAAATTTGTAAATTTTCAATTTGTGACCCTAATACGTAAGCTCAAAATTACAGGAGGGCTTAAGGGCTCAAAATTAGGGGAGGCTTAAGTCAAGTCAGGTGTAGGCTTCTGGAAAAGTTTTCTCACAAGAGTAGAAGCCAGCAAGCAAATTAGCTATGGATTTTGATTAATTAATGAAAGGGATAGCAAGGTTGTCCAAAATAGGAAGGTTTTACTTATCATCACGGGAGATCCCATCCACTGTATCTACTGGGGAGCTGGAAAGGACATAATTATCAATAATCATTGGAAGTATATGGTGAATCATTGATACACCTATTCATTGCTTTCTGGGACAGAAGGACTTTGACCAATTTGGAGGTGTTTTGTTCCCAATTAATATATTTTTGGCTATAGCAGAGGTACAGAAACTTTGAACCAAATAGTAGAAGACGTGTCTGTCAATTAAACTATCCAGGAGATGTATTGGTAAGTGACCTTCGGTTACAGAGCTATAAAGACTAAATAACCTCAGTCACTTCACTGGAATCATTCAAGACTTAAACTGACAGAAAAGAGGAAGGAATGTCTTTCTCTTTGAAACCCTTTTATCGCTTTTAGGATAATGCAGCCTTAACATGTATCTACTAACTGCAGCAGGAAATATGTTTTTCTTTCAGACTGAAGAGTATTTTGGTGTTTAGCTTACTTGACATAGTTTCTCATAGTCAAAGAAGGCCATTTTTTCTTTTTGAACTTACAGACTAGTTTTCAGTGTTTCCAATATGTGCACTAAAATCCATAGGGCCACATCTCACTGTAGGCTTAGCATTTGTTAATATTTGGAAGGGACACTTGATTAAGAACAAACAGGGTGAAAAAGATCATGGTAAACAACAATAAAATGTTTAAAAATAGATCCAACTCTCTTGATTAAAACAGATTAATGTTTAAATTTACGATGAAGAACTATTTTATAAAAAGTAGTATCAAAAGGCCATTTTAGTGACTTGTACTTTGCTGTCTTGGGCTATGTGGAGGCTGGGAACTCAGGGAGGCAGAGAAGTAAGCTGACCAGTCCAGTTTCAGTGTTCAACACAACCAAAGTACACCAATACTCAGATACTTCAGGCTGTGAGATGGAAGTGAACTTGTAAAAACTGCTTCCTTCAGCAGTTCCATGTGCTAGTGGTAACAAAGGTAAGGAACCTATTTAAAATATAAACTTTAACCAAAATATTTACCTTATCATTGCTTTTTGGAAAAAGCAATGTAAAAATACTTGTCAGATCCATTTTGAAAGATAGGTTCTCTTTTACCACAAGAGAAAACCATGTGTTTCGTCAGTGGGGACTGATGCTGAGGTAAGCAGGTGATACACCTTCAACCAGTGAAGTTGTTGGAGTTTTGGGGGGGTTCAGAGGGACTGGCTCTGGCAGAATTTTGCTAGAAAGGGGAAAAGTACAGGTTTTGTGATACAGCTTTTGTAAATAAATACCTAAATTGTATGTAATTCGACAGCTAAGCATTTCCTTAAGCACTAGTATCAAGATGCTGACTAAAAACGAAATAATATAAAAAAATTCTGCTAGTAAAATCTTCTATTTCCTAATATAAAAAAAGTGGAGAAAATATATTGTACATGCAAAATGGTTTTTGCCTTTTATGAAGGGAAGAGTGTGTATTAAGAAAACTATTTGAGATAAGTTTAAGAAAAAGATGTTTGAAAGCAATAGTGTAAAAAAAACCCAAAACTTTACAAGATTTTGCATACATCTGTAGTTCATTGAAACCAGGGGAAAACTGATTCTGCAGAGCGCAGACAAACAGGCAACATTCCACTGGGTTGGACTGGGGTTTTGTGTAGGTGGTGTGTTGGCCCTTGGCACAGAGTGACTTCATAGTGTTAGGTGATAATGTTTAAAACAGTTATTTAAGCTAAAGTTTAAACGTTTTAAACCCCCTTTTCAGCCCCCAAAATCTAAAAATAAAGGTCCATCTTATTGCCTCTAATAGTGCTTATTGCAGATCTCTGTGCTCAAGCCCTAAGAGGTCATGATGCTTTCCCAGGCAGACTGAGGTCCCACTCTCTGAAACTCATACAGGTAGTTTGCCAGCATTTCCCTGATAAAAGTACATGCAGTGGATATGAATTCTTACTGGCAGGCATGAGAGAAATTGCTAAAATCATTTAGCTGCAGATGTTCATATCGATAACTTTGGCTTTTGTTTATTAGTAAAATGTGGAGATCTCTCCTCTAAGAATGTTTGGAGGTTTTCTGCCATGGGTCAGAGCTATGTACCACCTAACTCCAGTTTCACAGAGTACATTTATGTGTAGGGAACTGAATGCATGTGCTAGGAATAGGCAGTGTTTTGCAGTCACTTCTCTGTAAGATGTGTGCCATAAACCTGCTGCAAAGAGTTAACACCACCGGAGGCTAATCACAGAACACTTGCTGACCTCAGGGGATTTCATCAGACCATGCCCCAAGCGGTTTTTGTGACCCCATGAAGATGCTGCACAAGTCGTGCATGTGTTGAAGGTTCAGTTTCTGGTTTTTGGAAACTGGTTAATGGCTGCTGTTTTTAGTGAAAAAAGTGTAATAAAAATGCTATTTTTGCTTAATGCAGAATGTTTTACCTTCTCAGAAGATAGCTCTTAGTCTTTGCTTAGCCATCTGGCCCCTTGGGCTGGTCTCTTACATAGCTGGGTCGTGCAGCTGAGGGTGCAAGAGCACAGCAAAGATGAGGTACCTGAGACTGCAGTCAGTGGGAGAGCTACGCGGGAGAACCCTGCCACTGGCAACAGATCAAACCATGACCATTAGATTCCAGTTCAGTTATAGCCCTCTGAAAAAACAAATTCTGTGATTAAGGTGTTTGGTTAACCCTTTGGAAGTGAGTACTTGTAAAAGGGTAAGTTTTTCTAGGAAAGCACTGAAGTATCATGATCTATGATGAAAGGGCTAATAAAGGGTAAAATCAGCAACTCTCAGGCTCATAATACCTGTGGGGCAGGTACTTTTAAAAAGTGGACTAAGTCTTTTCATACCTTGTAACAGTTACCTTACCTGCATAAAAGTACTTTTTCTAGTTTAAATAATTGTCTTTATTAATGATTAATGAGCTCTGAACTTGAACTTGCCATATTTACCATTAAGGAAATATTTAAAATCACCTGAGTAGCCTTAATTTGTATTTATTAGCAAGGCATTTTAAAATTCTGCTTAGAAGTTTAAAATAGGACAACTTACAAATTACATTTTAAATAGTTTTACATCTCACTTAAATAAAAGTTTGTTACATGCCTAGACTAAAATTTTAGATGTTCTGTTTTAATTTAGTGAGACAGTTTTTGGCTCGAAAAATGGTAATTCTGAATGGAAAAGTTATCAAAGCTTTATTTTTGGCAACAGTTTTCAAAACTACACGAGGTGTAGTCTGCTGTGCCTTGTGTAGTTTCAAGCTCTTGCTCTGCTTAAAGTGCTCACGATTTTGTTTGATCAGGCCCATAACTATCTTTTTCACCACAAATAGAGCCATCAGTGTCACATCATTTAAAAAAAAAAAAAGTTAACCCTTTCCTGCCCAGCACCTTCTCAATGACTTGCTTCAACTCCAGCAATTTGAAGAACTAGTAGTGGAGAGCTTTGCTTGTTGATTTGGTAACTCTTTAACAGACCATCCTAATTTAACTCCTGTTTTTGGATAATATAAACGAGTTTTCACCAGATCTCCCTCTCTGCTCCTGGTTCACACTTTCTTGTATTTGCTGGGAAAATTTCTTGCCTTCATCTTGCTTCTTTGTGGAGGGAGAGGTAAAGCCTATGATCTAACAGCAAATAGACTAGAAGCATCAAGGTCACAGGTAAAACAGGTAGAACTACTAATTTTTCCAGCTGTATACTAGCAAAAGCAAAGTCCTGATCTTGACCAGCCTCCCATGCTTTTCCATTGCCCTCACTATTTGACACCTGTAGGTTTGTGGATTGGAAGTCAGCTTTCATCCCAGCCCTTGCTGGTGCCCCGGGTCCTGAGCACACGGGACCTGTGTGCCTGCTACCTCAATGGCCTGGGGGCTCAAAAATATCCTGCTCTGTCTCTACACCACACTCTGCTTGGGTTCAGAGGCAATTCTACATGAGACTAAATTGCAGTGCTTACTGAAGGAGGTTATAAATTCTGGCAGCTAGATCGAAACAATTTAGTTCCAAAATAGTTTTGTCCTGTAAAATAGCTTTGATCAACATCAGGACCAAACATGCTTTCTGTTCCTTACCGAAAAAAGTAAGGAATTTCTGCTGGCTATTTGAAGGCTGAATCCTACAACCTCTAGTGAATATTCATGCATATTCATGAAAATAGTATCAAGGAACTCAATAGGAACATTTCCTTGGGTCAGAATTATTCCTAGGAGTGCAGGTTAACATAATATGACCCCAGCAAAAGCTCCAACTGATAATGCTGCAATGCTTCCTCTTTTGGTACCTGACTTTTAGAGCTAAGTTTTGAAAGCAGTAAATCAAAAGTAAATGTTAAAACTTTTAATTCCATGTTTCCATGTTCATTATACATCAAACAACATTAAGTATTCTAAGTTAATTAAAAACAAGTAAAAAAGCCTTTAGCTGTAGTTTTGTTTGAGTTTCTTTTCTTGGATATTTGGGATTTGCTATAATCAGTTCTACAAAAATTAAAATTTCCTGGACAAGCAGCTTGAATCTTTAACTAAATAAGCAAAATTTTGCACAGTATTAGAGTTTTTAAAGTAAAGAAATTGGTGATTTCATTTGGAACAATAATTTTCAAATTTAACTTTGGAACCAGCTTTTTATTCCAGATGAGGGAGGACCAGAAGTAGCCAGAACATTCAGAGAAGGTAACTGTATAAGCTTTCAAAGCTGCTTTGATAACATACTCTCTACCACAAATATTATTTTCACAGAATAATAAATTCATACTTTCATATGAAGAGAAATTTCATACAAGTCTCTTGACCTCCTTAGTTAATTTAGGCAAAAATATGTACTGCCTTTAAATGTATTGCCTGAAATTACTTCTTTCAGGAAAAAAAAAAAAAAAAAGTCTTGAGCTTTATATGCTTTTATTTGAATATATTACATATTGTGAAATATTGACATGCAGACACAAGTCCTCCTAATTATCAAGAATTTGGACTTGAAGAAAATTAAAAATTAGAAAATAATAAAAGTTAGGAAAAACATTTTAGAACTGCAGGCACCAGCCAGATAATTTAAGTGGGCAGCTTTATAAAAAACAAATATTTATACTAAATGCCATCCAGTTCAGAAATAATTTTCAGGGAAGATATTTTCTTATATTCTGGGAAGTTAGACTCCTAATAGCCAAAGTACTATGTAGCATGCAGCTAAATATAAAAAAAAAAAAAAAAAAAAAAAAAAGCTCAGTTATCTAATATAGATATAAATACAAGTATTTGTGAAATCTATTTAGAGCAGTGTTTTATACCTTAATATACAGATGAAAAAGCTGAAGAGGGAATATTGTATATTTTAGCTAAAATACCAGCTAAATATTTTTTTTCTTTTGCTGGACTTATTTCTTAACAGTGATAAAAAAGATTTGAATTATCAAATATGTCCAAAGAATAACCATACCTAATTGTTACTGAATTCATATGGTAAAAGTTAGGAGACAATTGGTTTTTAAATTCTTCTGGACTGATCCTGTTCTCCTGAAATGAGTGGTAAAATTCCATTTGCCTTCAAAGGGAGCTGAATTTCATGTCAGCTTTTAAAATAGAATTTATTAACTCTTCAGTATTCTGCTAAATAATAAAACTTCACTGTTTCTTTAAAATCAAAGTAATAAAAATTTTAGATTAAAATCTAAGCAAACAAGGACTAGCAAATACAGTTTAAAAAAGCTTTTGGGAGATAGCTATTGATAGCCTATTGGCTGATAATTTAATAAAAAGTGTTCAGCCTTATTTATCTACTGTTTTTAAGTAGTTTATAGGACTTAGATGTATTAGATTCTCCATTAATATATACAGAATGCAAAAGAAATAAAGCTCTGCCCTTGCAGAATAAAGGTAGAAATATGTTTTGACAATTTAAACAATAAAATCTAGCTGCTCAATCTAAAATTTAGTTACCTAAGAATTGTCATTTTAATGTTAGCACTAGAAAATAAATAGGGACATTTTTGCATCAAAAAAGAACTTTTAACAAAATATACAAATTTGGTCTTTTAGGCATTAAAAAAAAAAGTTGTACCTGTGAGTTTAAATTTGTAGCTTACTAAATACATTGTTTAAATAGTAGGCAGGGACAACCTTTGAAGAAGGATAATTGGTAGGATTAAAACTTAAAGTTTGTACAAAAAAGAAAATACTTTGATAAGGGCAAGCAGTAAGCCTAAGTCAGTTTGGGGTTCATCACTATCCCATTAATTCCTTTATATCATCCTAATTCATATGACTTTAAGAAAAATTGTTAGAATTGTTACTCATCCTTACTGAATATATTTCTATTAAAAAGTTATGTTTTTTCCTCTTTCAAAAATTGTTATTGATTTTTCTATAGAGAAGCAGAAAAAAGGTAAATTTGATCATAATTCACAAATACTCTTTCTACTGAAGAAGACTTTTTACTCTGAAATTACTAATAGGAAATTATTTGAACATTTTTTAAAGGTTAATTTATGTAAGAAGCTTTTTGAAAGTTATGATATTATCTTATAACTGACTGCAGCTAGAATACAGCCTTTTTCAAATTGAATACTGTACATAATAATTAACAAAACATGGATGTAGATACAGTTACAATTTATAGGAACATTAATTTGCATTGTTGAATCTTAGTGGGGAGTTTGTTCTTTCTTAAGGCTCTCAAGTAGTTATCAATAAAAACAAATTGAGATTAAAAGAATCTGTTTCAAATCTTCCTTAAAAGCCTGAAAAATGTTTCTAAACCTTTAAATGTGGCTTGATATATTTTTGCCTGTAATGTATAGGTTATTTATAAATACTTTTTGGGATAAAATATTTTTATTCATGGATATTTCATATCTCATTAAACTAACTGAGTAGAGAGGGCTACATCATGTTTGTAAGTTTAACTGAGACTTATTTAATAGAAAAATGAGCTAGATAAAAATCCTACATGAAGTTTTTTCCAAATAATAGCACTTGTAATTATTATTGTATGTTAAAAGTCCCCTATTGATCGTGTACCTGGAAGCTCTCTGTTCAGTTTCTACTTAATATTCTTGGAGGTTTTTCCATTTATGGCTTTCAGAATAATAAACACGACATCCCTGTTGTTTTTGAAATTTATAATAAAGAATAAATATTGATTTTGTTTTGACATCAAGAGAAAATACAGACAAGGAAATATGAAGCAATTTTGCACAAGTAACTTTATGAAGTTTTAAAGTCTTTTCAGGGAAGGAGTTAAAAGAACTAAAACAAATTAACGAACCCACACCCCTCCCATATTTGAATAAAAATATTTCTAAATTTCCACTGCAATTTTTTTTTTAAGAGGGGAAACAAATTTTACTTTGGCACTGTATTAAAATTCAAATAATAACATTAAAATTTATGATGAGAATTCTACCACAGAATTTAGCTTTTCAAAGGTCTGGACAGCTCCTTAAATTTAATTGAAACTACATTAAAAAATTATGTTTTCATGTACTAAGTAAACCTAAATGTTTACCTTGGAAAAGAATAACTGCATATATCTGATCAATGGAGAGAGGAACACCACAGAAGTGATTTTTTCAAAGGAAAAAATTATTTCCATATAAAATTTATATCAATGGGCATTTGTTTCTGGTCATATTAGTGCTATAATCAGTACAATAAGGTAGATTTTACCAACTAAATGGAAGGTAGGCACAGTATGATCTGAAGTGAGAGAGAACTCAGAGTTGCCTCAGTGTAGTGGCAGCACATAAATGTCAGGAACAAAGTTCAACTTCTTTGACTATATTTTCCACTGAGATACCCCCTTAAATTTGAATTTGTGAATTGTATGTGCTTCAATGAAATTATGGGCTTTTAAAACATGTATTAACAAGCTTAAACATGATTATGTTATTAACTATTTCATTAATTAGAAAGAGAACTCTGTAAGTCATAATGTAAGCCAAAAATGGAAAACTGATGTGTTAATAATATGCTTCATTGTTCATTAAAAAAAAAAAAAAAAAAAAAAAAAAGAGGTAAATAGTAACTTCTCCAGAATAAATTCACAAATGTATATACCTCTATTACTTTTTCAAAATGTTTTATTCTCCTGTCAATTATGAAATTGATTATGACATCTTTTTGCTCTCCAGAAATTATGCCAAAGTTGCTGAAAGTGTCAAAATATTACCACTTTAAGTCCCCCCAAAAAGTTTTCAAATATTTCTGTATTTCACATTAAGGCATATGTGAAAGATGAGTCAATGTAATTTATTAATTTTAAAATTTCCAATGATGAAGATTTAGAAAAATTATTACTCCAGTAAACCCTTATCTTATAATATTATTTTTTTTCTATAGGATACCATAAATATAAGACAAAGTCCTACATTCAAAACTCCAGCTGATAATAGAATAAGATTAGGCAAGGCAGAATTTGGAATGCAGTTTCTTCCTTTCTAACTGTAATCTTATAACCATAGGAATATCTATATTAAAGGTTCCAAATTGAATACTTTTCTTCTGCTACAGTTATTTAGATTTCTATTCTATTTACTAAGAATAATATTTTTGCCACAGTTTTCATTGTTAAGGTATTTCAAATAAGAAGACCCAGTTGCTTGGTCTCTGGTCTCTAAAAATCCATCCTGTCAGGATGAGAATTAATTAATACAGCTTTAATTAACTTTAAGTTTTCTCTTTCCCTTTTTCTCCCTGGTTAATTTTGTATAGGGCAAAAATAGAATTCAGATTAGTGTAATTTTGCCTGCCATGGCAGGGGGGTTGAAACTAGTTGATCTTTAAGGTCCCTTCCAACTCAAACTATTCTGTGTTTCTGTAATTTCCTAACTTATATCAAATCCTCTGTTTCTGTAAGACAAATTCTTGGGGTAATAATGACATGCTGCTACTAGCATGAATTTGTTAACCAAAAAGATATCATTCATTAAATTTATTTCACTCAAAAAAAATCAGTTAATTTGTCTCAATATTTATCAGAGTTGCAAATTGGGATTTTAGTTATTAAATCTTTGTTTTAATGGTCATTATACTTATCATATAGAATGCTATTTAAACAATCAGGCCCCATATTTTCAAGATTTAAAGCAACCATTCAAGTTATCTTCACCACTGTTCTGCTATAATAATGCAGCAAATCTGTATTTCATGACATAAGGATTTAAGATGAGATGGTACTATGTGCACAAGGGCATCTAATTGGAACAAAAAGGAAAGCAGTCAGAATATGAGGATATCTGGATTTAAGTGGGTTATCACCAAACTTCTTTGTAAATTGCTTAACTGAAGATATGAAATTTCAATTCATATAGAATCATAGGTGTGAAGATGTGAAATTACACAGACTGTGTGATGTATATAAATCCAGCCAAAAGCTTGTCAGTGATCACTGGGCTCATGTGATAGCAGTGACTTGTACTGCAGCCTAACTCCATCCTGAAATGGAGTCTGGAGTTGAGATGTGGATGAGCTGGAGGTAAGGCTAAGCTTTGCAGGTGGAACACAAGCCTGCCCACCCTCAGAGCAGCCCAACTCTTGGATGGGGACTATTCCAGATCTGTGGTACCCAAGTCCTTCAGAAATTCGCGGTCAGACCTGTTTTGGTAAAAACCATTTGGCTACATTCTAGTGCACAGTGCAAATGGTTTCAATTAGGTTGTATTTATCAGAAGTTTTGTGTACAATATTCTGTATTTATGGCTTGGATATTGTGATTATTTTAACTGCTTGCTTAAAACGAAGTGAAGCTTTAGGAATAGAAGGGAATCATTTTTTTACCAAAGAAAAATTGTTGTATATAGAACAGACTCTGTATAGATCATCTGTCACCTAGCTGCTGGTGTATTATATGTTATGCATATGAGGTGGGAAGTAACTTGAAGCTAGAAGGTATTAATGGCTGCCTTAAACTAATAACTGGTAAAAATAAGTGGATGCTCACAGAATCACTTACCATTTGTGGGAGTTTCACATGTGTATCATTTTCCAAATTTAACTAAAATTCAGAATTTTTCCTGTATACATTGTCCGAAATTTCAGAGTTCACTGGTCACACAAAGATATGCAGCAGTAGTGAAGTATGGGTCATATTCTTCAACTGCACAGCATACAAGCTCTGAAGGTTCAAAATGGGGGAAAAAAAATCTCAGCTAGGTTGTGTCAATTAACATGTTCTTTCCACACTTAGTTTATTTGAAAAGTTCAACAGAGTGAAGTTCGAATTAATCTGTCCAACCTTCTCTTTTTCTTGAGAGTATACTCTGGCAGCTCACTGGGTCCCTTTACAAAACACAGTAAGACCAGCTTCAGTGCCATTCATGTGAGAGACAGAAAACCTGAGCAGAAATACCTGACTTTAACCTATGTGGATTGTCCACTTCATCATGCTGCTTTGATCAGAAATATGTACTTGGGCCCACAGCCACTGTTTTCAGATAGGTCTGTAATCCATTATCATGTGGATAACTGTCATGCCAAATTTTTCTTCTTCTCTCCCTTTTCCTGATTTCTGATTATTTTAACTATGGTTGGGTAGCTGGAGAAGAATATTTTGCTATTAGCTGTAATCAGAAGTCCTACAGTATTTAGACAAATACTGTAAAACTCCATTATACTGAGGTGCTGCACAATCATACAGTGAGAAATGTCCATGGAAAAGACTGATAGGGCTTAATTTTTCATAAAAATCTGTAGGACCATTGATAAAAATTCTATAAAGCACTTTAATTTTTTTTTAATAGGAAAAGACCAAAGTCACACCTGTGATATTTCTGAAACCAGAGCACTGCATTTTCTTTTTATGAAAGTCTACTGAATTTTGTTTAATCTAATTTAAATTGTTACATCATGCTCATAACTGCACTGTTGAAAAGCCACTTGCTTAGTGCTAAAGTGCGTTTTGATACTTGAGAATGACTTGACTTGGTTCCCAGGAAAGGGATGGGTGTACCGTATATCCAGGATTAGTTGGACACAGCTTGGCTTACAACCCATGAATATGCATTCTTGAGGACTAGACATGGTATGGTTTCAGATGGTCCTCCTAAGGATAAAAATGGACGCTCTGTTAGCCTGTTAGCAGAAGGTTTCTGATCTTCATTATGCAACAAATTTCCAGCCAAACTTTTGTTGTCCAGAAAGTGTTATTTTTTACACTAACATGTTAAGAGGGTAGGAGAAATAAGGGGTCTTTTATCATTTGCAAGGAGTTTAATATTAATCAAGTTGAACACCATTTGCCTAGGTTCCCTGGAATGTCAAATAAGATACATACATATTTCTATGTAGAATATATGTATGAACATGTAGAATATGAGTATTTGCTGTGGGAGAAATCACACACTATCTTCTCCCAGAAACAGTTGGGAAAGGACTTCGGAGTGTACAAAGCTGGTCTAAGAACAAGAAAACAGAAGGACTGTTTGGCAATAAGTTGTTTTTATAGCTGAAGCTGATCAAAACAGCAGAGGGAAATAGAGCAAGCTCATCAGCTTGCACACAACCTAAAAAGTACCGAGGTCATGATATACTTTTGGACAGGTGAAGTCCACAGGATTTTTACATATTCTGAGCACTTCCTTCAGCTGAGTGGTGTGTTGTTCCTTCCCATTCATCCACTAATATCCCATTCATAAGGACCAATGCTTTCAGACTGTGAGGATCATGCCCTACTTTGTAATTGTAGGATACTGAATATATGGCAAAAAGGTAGTCACTAAATGATGTGCCATTAATTGATCAAGTCTGAGAAATCTGCTACCAGTCAGCCCATCATAAGGGAAAGTTTTATGTATCTTTCTTTTCATCTCATAGGGAGGTAACGTGATGCAGTTCCTTTTCCTGTTAGCAGGCAGCACATGCACTTTCTTATTTTGCAATCTACTACATGCAATGTCATTACGTCCTTGAGTACACTGTTTTTTGAACTTTCTGACTTTGTTATTTCCTTTTAATTCACCTCTCTCCCTATCATTGTCTTGAATTCTTCCCTTTTATGATAGATTATTGTAATTGATGCCTGAAAAGTCACTTTTTTAGGGAGACTGGACTTCCTGACAGCAAGCCAATGTAGTTGGTAGATCAGTGACTACCCCAGATACTTGCAGGAGCTCCTCAGTCCCCAGGTGTCAAAACTGAGATACTCTGGGGGTTTTTAACACTGTGAGTATTATTGTCCTTTGGCAAACCATGGTTTGAGAAACAACTGTTTAGCAGAGGCAAAGTTCCTACTGAGTGATGATTTCCCCAACAGTACAGTTTTAGAAAGGGACAGAAAGCAGGTTTGTTTAACCTGGATTCAGAGGTCTGCTGATAGCGGCAGAGAACCTGCATGATTCCATAACAGTGCAAAGTCTCTATGATAACCTATCATAGATATGTTAGTGATAGTTACAGCTACTGTTCTCTCATGTTTCTCTACAAATGAAATTATTCTTGGTAAAGGATATAGGCCATAGAAGAGGTTTTGATGTTGGTATATCTGCTTTAAATTTAAGGAAGAATGAAAGTATTCTCCCTGTATGTTGTGTATCTATTGTTTTAGATCTCTTGATCAGCCAGTCTTTAGTTAAAAGTTGCAAAGGACTACAGGAAATCTATGAGGATGTGTTACCTTGGTTGTTAAGAATAGGGCCAGATAGCGTTTGTAATCCATGTGTTGTAACAGTCACTGTATCTCTGAGATAACCCTGTTGTGCAAACAGGAAAATGCTGTTTGATCACAAGCCAAAGCAGGGGTTTCAACCCTACTGGGATTCTCTCCATGGATCCCCATCCCTCGAGCTAGCCTGGTTATTGCTATGCTTATATTGGTCTCTCCTATGTGAATGCCCCATTGACTTAGGATCAGGGCACTGCTTAAAGATCAGGAAAAGGTAAGGACAGCTAAAGTCTGGTGTATTTGAGACTGAGCTAGAGTGAAAGAGAGGTGAAAAGTCAGCGATCCTAGGCTGTGCTCTCCTCACCTGTCACAGACACTGTTTGACATGTTCACATCTCTGTTCCTGTTTAACTTACCTGTCATGACAGTTACTCTCCACTTGCAAGCATTTTGAATAATGTGACTATTACATAGCACCAGGTGTTATGCCTGGTGCCTTCCAAGACAAATACACAAGCAAGTATTTGTTAATAGTTGCTCTGCTCCTTGTTTCCAAAAGGGAAAAGGAGAGAGGAGTAGACCGTCCTTGTAATAACTTCATGTACTGCAGCTGAACCTGTCAGAAGAGGTCTACAAACCATTAGGAACCCCAAGAAGAGACTGCAGAGCCCTTCAAAACTGCTGGCATGGCTAGGAAGGGCACCTTATGGAGAGTTCCCTTCTCTGCACTTCAGGAATTAATACAACATGTATCTTTGAAGTAACACCAACCGTCTTTCCATCATCTTTCCCAGGTAACTGTCTTTGGCCTCTCTACCACTCTCAAAGTATTTTGAAGGGTTCATTGAAATACTTGCTGTGAGACCTTAATATCCTTATTATTGGAAGACAAAAGATAAATGGCAATCACACAGCTAAATTTTTCTGGTTATTCTAGTTTTAGAAACACAAAAATGTACAGCAAATATTTAAATAAAATTCAGGTAAAATATAGGTCAGAATGCTCCAGAAGGAAATAATTTCTGAGTTCACCAAGAACAGCATTTAAGAACAAGGCTAAGTTATGAAGCACAGCCTTTAAAGGAACCACTTTAAAACAGGCCATTATATTTCCTGTAATTATTTATCTGATTCCACCAATATTAATTGACAAACTGTTTAATGAATGTTCACTTAAACTTCATCTTATATTAAAGAAATTGACACAACTCAGGGGTTTTGCCCTAAAAGCTAAAGTAAGGAAAGCTGGCAGTAGCAAAGTCTTTCTCCCAGGACACTATTACTGGGGCAGATGCAGCTGTGGGTGAAAGCCTGATGCAAAATCTATGCAATAGCTAACTACCACCAAAACACTCTATCAATAGTGTGGTTGGACATTAGGAAATTAGGGACAAACAAGTCTTAGATATTGCCGTTAGAAAAGAGTGAACTTTGGCACTTAGAAGAAATGTGGATGGATACCCTGAGATGCAAATGTAGCATGTTCTGAATATGTGAAAGTCAATGTTGTGATCATGATATGCTTTCCAGTAAACTAAGATTTCTGTGACCCAGGTCACAATGGTCTGTTTTTGTATGGCACTGGGGCACCTTAAAGTATGGTTTATCTAAATGAGTGAATAACCCCACTGAACATGGGGTATATTTGTACACTTGAAATTTAGTGTAAGTCTCATGTTGAACTGGCCTTGGAATCTAAAGGATGTCTTCTGGGGAAAGGAGAGGTTATGTTGTGGTTGAGAAGGAAGGCAAAGACGAATTCTTTGAGAGAGCAGTTACTCCTCTTCCGTGTAGTAATACCCAGGAAAAGAGAAAGCAGGAACATGTGCTATATTGTGCTGTGGAAGCCGCTCGTGTCTAGATGTGTAACTTTACAATGCAAGTCAAATATACAGTACCACTGATTACTGGGATAGAAAAGTATGTCAATGTGAAGTAGATGCGTACATGATCACAATGCAATTCCACATTTTTATTCACATTTCATATGGTGAAATAAACAGTAGTGTAAATAAAACTGTGATATAAGTATTCTCACAGAAGATGCATGTGTGAGCTTTTAGTCCTTGACTTTTTGCATGTAAACATGACAATTTCTGTAAGCAGCTAGTGACAATTTCTGTGTGTGCTTGTGGGACACAAAATTTCTATGAAAGAAGTTGAAAAGTGATTGTTGCACAGCTCCTATAAACCCCTAAGCCTTTCCATTAAGTCTCAGTGTCTCAGAAGCCCTTATGTCTACAAAGGTAGAAACTACAGTGCTTTGGTGGCTAGAGGAAGATTCCGTTGTATGTATGTGTTCTTGCCTCCATGTATGAGTTCACAGCTGTGTTTTGGAGTCTACCATAGACAGGGAAGGTAATATAAAAGGGAATATACAGGTTTGGAAAATATAAATGCAAGCCAGCTTTTGTGCTGCTGTTGATTGTTTAGTTGCTTAGAGCATTGTGGTTTATCTTGAAAAGATAAGGTTTACACAAGTGTAATCTTTGGAAACTAGTTAGAAAAGGTCCTGGTGCAAAATAGTAAAGGTTCTGTCCGGGCTGGAGTATTTTTTATAGATTGCACTTGGCAGAAGGAGGAGAAAGAGTTACCACAGCTGGTAGCAGGGAGACACAGTGTTTCTTTCCCCATACAAACCAAAGTGAACATATGCCCTCTAATTTCCTATGGCCTATGTAAAGAAGAGTATTTATTGCTAATTTAAAAGCAGACAGTAAGGTAAATGTAGGGATCATTTTTCCCCTTGAGTTTGCATAGGAAAATAATTAAAGGCAAATATTGTATGTTTTTCGGAATATATTGGTCTGCATATGGCATTGTTTTGTTGCAAATTACAGACCCAGTGGCCTGATCCTGCTGTCACTGAAGTGAATGGCACATTTTCTATTGATTTCAGGGAAAGAGCAGATTACAACCCAACATGAGACAGGTGAAAGCTGCTCCTTTAGAAGTATGCTACCCAATATATTTAGGCTCCCAAATTACTTTTTCTTAGTGTCCTGGGAAGTAGATGGACACAAACAGTTTGTATTAAAAGTGTAATGAAAATTGTTTAAGGATTTAAATGTTGCCTTTAACATTGCTGAACCAAAAACATAAAAGATTCTGCCAGTGCATGAAAGTGAAACTAGCTAAGAACAAAAGTGAAACCAACAGGCAACTCTCACTTCCCAGGCTGAGTGAAATGCAGAAATCCTAAAGTGCTGATGCTTAACAGTAAATTTGAATTTTAAAATTTCCTTTACTTTTATTAGTGTGAAAAATTGTTGCTAGTGATGTAGACAAAAATTTTCCTTAAGACAGGTGTTTTCTCATGATGGTATCTCTTTAAAAAGTCAAAACCAATTAAAAATGTCTTTTTTTTTTCTTTATGATATGCAGGGGCATCTGTTCACATTACCCTCTTTTTCTTTCTCATGCATTTTCCTTTTGCATGTGTTGTATCACAGACTTGTAAGTCATGTACCCTTAATATTCTGACAGATGCATGTGCTAGAGCAGGACAGAATTGACCTTGCTTTACAAAAGTATTGGTGACTGTAATCAGCAAGTTTCTAGAGAAGGGAAAGAAAAAGTGTCTTTAAAAATATATGAATATGATGGTTAAATGTGTTTAATTGATAAAACACCAAAAAATGAGAGGCAGTGTAGCAATGGGGAGAGACAGACATTCAGTTCTTCCTGCCCAATCTAGTAGGATCAGGAGGAGACATGTACAGGAAAGTGGGGAAATACCAAGCAAAACAACAGCAGAGGGTAGAAAAAAGCATTGGAAGCCATGGACAAAAAGACAGAATGGAGGAAATAAGTGGTTTAGATACGTTAACTTTGTGCAAAATTCTTCCTTGGTCCACATTTGTCAGTGTCCAGGAAATTGTGTGTAAAAATATATTTGCAGCAACAGTCTGCTGTAGATCTAAGCAGTATGAGGAGGGTAAATACATGGAAGGAAAAGGGTAAGAGATGACAAATTTCTTTTTTTTTAAGGCAGTTTAGTCATGAATACTACACCGTACAGTGCTGAGGCTTTCTGACCATGATTTATGTTGATAATGCTTATTAAATGACAAGCTGAAGCAAGGTGGGGTTTTTTTTGTGTTTTTTTTTGGTTTTGTTTTTTTTTTTTTTTTTTAATTTAGCATACTGAATTAGTACTCATTATCTTAAACATTTTTCCCTCTCAGATTTGTTCGGAAAAGTTTAGAGGGAAAAGGGCAGGGGAGACAGTGTATAGACTGTGATTTTAGCTGGTGTTTACCTCACAGGTGGAGGGAGGAGATAGAAGTCTCAAAACTACAGGCCTATGCAAATTCTGCAGCACCAGAAGTAAGTACAAAATAATACAAATCACAGAAAAATTGGTAAAGCAAAGACCATATTTATCTGGGAAAGTGTTCAATTTTTAAAGCAGAGGAGGGAAAAGTTGCAGTGGGAAGAAATATCTCAGGACTTTTTCCCTCATGTAAATGGCTTTTAAAAAATTTCAGTGTACGTATTTTTTTTTTAATATAAGATCATACCAGTTGCAGATTAAATGTTGCTAATGAGATGGAGCATTCAATGATATAGAGGCCTCTAAGAACTGAAAACCAGGCCTAGGGAATCTGTTACTTCAACTGACAATGTATGGAAATAATTTTTGACTTGTGTACCTGACTTATCAAAACCAATTTTGAGGACTCAGACTAGAATGTAATAAGAGTTTTTAAATGCTTTTCAGACCAAAAGATATAAAGCTTTTTGAGGGTCAGATAATTTGAACATTCAAAAATGTGCCTGGGTATACAATAATTTTAATCTATTCCCTCTTACTTTGCAGAGAACGTGGCACAGCCCCTGTTCTGGGACAGGATGGACGTCCGAGGGACATGGGCATCTCTTCTCAGGTAAGCTGCTCTTACTGATGGCTTGAGAGAGAGAGAAAAAATAACTTTTCTGTTCAGATTAAATAATACCTGACCTTTTGGCCTTTTAGATTTTGGTGTTTATTGACATTTCAGACAAACACAGATACTTTTGTTTTATTTTGAGAGAGGTGAGGAGGCAAAGTGTTGTGAGGGAGGGAAGTTAATACCAAGTCCGTCTGATGTCCAATTGGCTGCAGGAGAACAGCAGTGCTGACAGTGGTATACTAGATTTTCCCAATAAAAGATGCAAATGATAGGATATTATAGAAAGATCAATGTCTTTGTGAACTGTGCTGTGTGTTTCAGTTTGCTTCATATTAGAATAGCTAATAAACTGGAAGTAGATGCTACAATCTCTGGTTGGTCAAAGACAGGGCTAGAAAAAATAGTTCTTTCTAATTGTATATGGTTTTATTGTGTTGACAAATATATTTGATATGGTAGTAATTAAAAATAGTCTGTTTTGATTAAGTTGAAGGGCTGAGACTTGGTTTTAAAGTATGCTGGTTAATTAAGCAAGAGTCAGTAAATGGCATAAAGGTCTAGATAGGATGCTTCTTGAGAAAAATGCAGTTGCTTGAGGTCAAATTAGTTAATAAGTAAAATTTTCTCATCAGGAAAGAGTCTGTATTTCTGAGGTATTTTATACATTTTCTAAGCTTTTTATACACCAATAGATAGAGGAGCTGTGTTAAAGTGCTGGAGTTGCTATTGTGTTACGGTACGTCTCTTGTCCTTCCTGGTTTGAATTGTTGATTCAACTCTGATAATTAAGACAAGAGAGAAATGTAAATTCTGTTTACCAAATGGGATGCTTGTAGCATTGAAAAAATTGAGAGATTAAACATGATTAGAAGTCTCTAAAATCATAATGTTGTTCTGTAGCCTTTGAAAAGGCAGAAATCTAAATAATAATATTTCTACAGGCAAAATAATATACATTATCTAAAATAATATATAAACTGCTGTTAGAAGAGTTTTGAAATAAATAGTATGTGCAGATAGGTAGTTAGAATTTTTAAGTATTTTTCTTCCCCTATTCTCTTTCCTCAAGGAAAACAGAAGGATTTTTTTCAAACATAAAAGGAACAAATAAATAAAATTGGAATGTAACATTATGTTAGATATTTGGTGAAATTTGTTTTCTTATAAGTGTTTTGGTTTTAAATGTAAGTGCTGTGAAACAGTTCAGATCTCAAAGTTTGTGGGGAAGAAATGTTTCAGCATCCTTGTTCTACCTGAGGAATCCATTTTAGAAGTCTATTTTTCCTGTTTGCAAAATACATTTTTGTTAGATCTATGTATTTGGGTTAAGACTTGCTTAAAATTACTTAATTAGGTTATACTGAAATTCTAAGTGATTTAAAAAGAAGGATTATGGTAATATGACAAAACATAACACTATTTTCATTGAAATTCTTAAATAAAGCCCTTTTAACATGCCAATTTAAAAAAATCTATAAATTTAGGGTGTTAAAATAGTACATAATGTAAAAAGACTGAACTTATAATGGAATGTATAATCCTGTACCAGTGAGCAGGGATTTTGTAGGTACGTCTAGAACATGGCAGGAGGTCATTCACACCTTCAGTTTGGTTTTGAGCATTTCTCTTGTGGTATACTCCTTCTTCTTACTTTATTATGTATATGTAAACACTTATAAAATGTTTGTGGTTGTTTTGTAAAGAAAAAATGTAGAGAAAGAGGTAACAGTGTAGGTACGCTAAGCTAGATGGGGACTGATTGTGTTTTCCCAGGAAATTCTGAAAAATATACCAAAGTAAAAATTGCTACAGTAAAAATAAATTCTAAATAATTGTATTCATGCTGTTTAAAATAGCGTGGCTGTGAATTGTCTTTAAAAACCTCCTGTAAGTGTCCAAAAACAGTGCAACATAAAAATGTTTTCCAATTGTGTTTTCTCTAGATAAATCTATGGGCTTGAATGCTGATTTCAGGGGCAGGGGATTAGAAAATGAACTTACAAAAAAAGGAGCTATGTGTGTGTTTTTCTCATAGATAAGTTGTGGGTTTTTTTCTGAAATGGAAAACGTATATGTGTTTCTTTCCTCTGTGTTGTTTATAGTTTGAAATAAATAACAAATTTGTAGGGATTTTTTTTAGATGTATTTGTATGAAAAATCTGGCAATAGGTTTGTTTTACTTGTAATTTAATATTGGAGAAATAGCAGAATGTTTCTGGATATTTGCATTTGTTTTAGAGGTTGGAGCCTAAGCCAGATTTCTGTGTAGTCTGTCAGGCAGTTACACGTCTGAGCATGTTACAGTCTGTAGCACTACAAATCAGAGCTATTTGACTTTTATTTGCTGCATGAGGCTATCATAAAAAAAAAAAAAGAATTGCAAATAAATCAGAAGAATAGGGGGTGAGCTGTGCATGTGTGCGGGAGCTGTTTCGGGGTGCAATGTGAGCTGTGAAGGGGGCCCGGCTGAGACCCGGAGGGTTTTACTCGGAGGTGCTGCTTTTGCCTGAACTCGTGCTCTCTGCCCCTGTCCCTCACTGACTTTATAAATCGATCCTGACTCTCCGAGATATTTTTCAGTTCCCGGCAGGGTGGTTGCATGCACATTGTTTGCTACTTATTTTAAGAGAGGAGCTGGAAAAGTGCTGTATGTGTTAGTCACACGTATACTGAGCACCTGTATGAAGAGTGTATGGGAAGGAGGGCAGAACGTGAGTGCGTGACTGATTTTCACATTAGTTTCACTAGAAGATAGCTCAGCATTTCCTAGTAACTCTGTCCCAAAGTTTTCTGGGGGTTGTAAAGCTATTTTTGAGTTAATTTGCTTATTACAATTTGCCTCCTCAAACATAATTTTTTTTTTTTTTTCTTAAACCCCACCAACTAGAATAAGATATTTCACCTGCTTTTTACTATCTCGCAGGGAGAGTGCAGTTAATGCCAGTAGCAAACAGTTGTGGTTGGGACCAGAAATCACACTGCGGGAGTACAGAAACCCGCCACAATGTCAGCGGCCCGGGGCCCGCCGCTGGGCCGGGCCCGGCCGGGCCGGGCCGCTCGGAGCTCGCTGCGCCGGCGAGCCGGGCCGGGGCGGCTCTGCCCCGAGGCCCGCGGAGGCGCCGGGCCGGGGTCCCGGGCAGGACCCGCCGGGCAGCGGCGAGGGGGGGCCGGGCGGGCCGGCGGAGGCGCCTCGGCGCCGCACAGGGTTAACGGCGGCGGGGCCGCGGGGGCCGGCGGGAGTTGTAGGCGCCGCGGCATGACGGGAGCCGCCACGAGCGGCTGGGATTCGCCGGCAGCGGCCGCTCTGCTGAGGGGGGCCGCGGCTGTCCCGTCGGGCGGGAGCTCCGGCCCGGCCGCGCTCAGCCGCTTCGCTGGGCCGGCCCGTGCCCGGCCCGGTGTCTCAGCGAGCGCCGCCGTTATCCCCGTGCCCCGAGCAGCGGCCTGGGGGCGCGGCCCGGCCGGCGGCGCGCTTCCCGCGCCGGCAGGTCAGTGGTGGCTTTCTCTCGGAGCCGGTGGTGCCGGGGTGCCCGGCCGGTCCTGGCCAGCCCCGGTATCGGCGGAGCCGGGACCTCTCTCCTGGCTGCCCGCGGCTCCGCGCCAGGGCTGGGCCGTGGGGCAGCAACCCGGTCCGGCAGGACTCGCCCGGAGCCGCGTCCTCCCGAGAGGGATTTTCTTTGGTTACACCACACGGGCGGCTGGTCCGCGCCGGCTCTGGGGCTCCTGCCGCCCCGCCGCTCCTGTGGCTGCGCGGGGCCCCGGAGAGGCACCGGCTCACGAGCTCACTGCGTGTGCGGACCTTTGCTTCCACTTTGCGCTGAGCTCCGCACCGAGCCCGAGAGCAGAGAGATGCTTTCCTGCGGCCTCCGCCGCCGCTCAGATCGCGCGGATAGCAAAGGCTGGCTTGTGGCAAGAGGAGATGGAATGCTTTTATCTGCGAGTTGAGTTTTGTCCGTTGAGTTTTTAAAATGTGAAGTGGAAAAATGAAGGAGCTGAAGTGCGTCGAAGTTATGGGACAAACCCAGGAAGCAAACAGAACTTGGTAGTTTACCTGATGGGGGGGGCGGGAATTTTCTCTCCGGACAAAGTGGAAAGGGAAGAAAGAGGAGGCAATCAACACTACGTGTTAATTTGATTTAATTTATGCCAATAGTGCGAAGTCAGTTCTTGTTAAATCTTCTGATGTTTTAAAGTAACTTGTTAATTAACTGGAGATAACTTACTCGATGTATCAAAGGAATGACAAATAATAAATCAGTCGGAAGTGAACTTAGTAAATTTCGTTTGTGTATTTTTGTTTTCTGCCTTACGTTTTTGAAGCAGATCTTGAAAGACTGTGGTGTCATGCATCTACAGTCAGCTGAATTTGGGGCTGAGCATGCTTAAACTTCTCTTGGGAATGGAAAGATTCTTGTTAGGTTGTTTTCCTTGTTAATAGTAATCCTCTTTAGATTCAGAAGAAGACTAATTTATTTGTTAACTAATAAATAAAGTGCAAAGAAAATTACACTGTTGAGCTCAAACAACATAAAAAGGAAACGTGCCATAGTAGGCTTGTTTTCTATTGCTCAGTTTCTGCGAGAGGGTATGTGAGGAGCTCTATAAACATTTTTGTGTCAGTAAGCACATCAGATTTTGCCAATGATACCACCTGAAATACAGTTCTTAAAGTATACATAGATGGTTCTCAGAAGAAAGGAAACTAAGTGAAATATATGGTTTTTATCAAGGGAAGGTATTGTTCTAGTGGAGGAAAAAAAGTTGTTTTGCTTATAAAAGAAATTGTTGAGTAGCCACAGAAAAGGGATAAGTGCCTTCAGTGCCAGTGTTACAGCCTCTGCTGGTTTGTACTTGCAGAGTGAAGCTGGTGAAGATGGCTTGAGATACAAAACCAGCAAGTCCAGAACAAAATAAAGCAGAAAAGATCAAGGCAAGAGAAATATGATTAATCTATTGTTATGTATTTTAAACTTGTTAGTGTATGGCCTACTCTGTTTCCATCCTAATGATTACTTTTCCAGTTTTGCAATAGTAGGGTTTTGTGGATGCTGTTTTCTTATTTCAGTGGCAATGCATTAGCACTGCAGTTGTGCTTTATCACAATAAATACAATATATCAACAAATGTATAATCTACCTGCAAATACTGTACTGTATTAGTGGAAGCTACATGTAAAGGGGGTCAAATAGTTGAGGGTACCCAAAAGAAAGACAAGATTACTAATAGAGATTATCTAATCTGGCAGCCGTTGAAGACTTAGCTGTAGGACAGTTTTTGAAAGGCAAAATGAGATCACAGAGAAATTCAAGGTGGGATGAAATGCAGCATTTTTAGCAAAAAAAGACTGTGCCAGACTACCTTGTTACCTTATGTTTCATTGTGAGCAAATTTTGATACTGTACCATGAAATGAAATAATGTAAAACAGAGAAAATTTTGATTAATTGCATTATAAATTACTTTGGAATGAACTGACAGATAATAGGTAGAAAGAGACTATACTTATGGAAAGAAGGCTGCAAACTGGAGTTTTTGAGGTCTATTGGAATTCTTTCCTTAGTGACACTAGTGAAAAAGTACAACAATGATAAAATCTTACAACACAAAATCAGTGGGCTATATTGATAGAGAGGAGGATTGGAATATCCATGTGCTGACAAGATGAATCAAAACTGAGATTAATAGAATTAGATGAGATTTAGTGATGCAAATAGAAACTGATCACAATTTGTTCTAGAAGAGTTCATCACTTCAGTGACAGGTTGGTAGTTGGTGTAATAGTTAGCAGTAGAATGATAGCATGTGACATGGCTGAGAAAATAATAATTTAAAAAAACATAGTGTTCTAGAAAGTGTTAAGGGATGGATTTCCTGTATGTATAGAAAATATTACTGTCAAAGTATATGGCATTAATAAGACCTTATCTGGCACCCAGCTATCACCCACATTCAGATAAATGGGTTCAAACAGATGGATGGAACAGATGCAGAAAAGGAGCACATGGATGTTAAGAGGAATAGAGAGGCTTAACAGAAAGACACAGAAGTGACAATTACACTGTTATGTAAGGAAGGAAAATGATTAAATGAGCTCAAGATTAGGATAAAGCAAAATAAATGTGTGTAAAAGGGATCGCGGGTAGACTTTGCTGGGAATTGCAGGAAGAGCTCTAACTATCAGACTAATGATATTCTGGAGTGGTTTCATGAAACAAGTTTAAATTTCTTTTAGAAGGAACTTTGATATATCCAGGAAAGAACATTGGTGTTGGGTTCTGCATAGTAGGGGGGAATTTGACTTGGGAATCCTGGGTATCCCCTCCCATAATACTGCATTCTTGTGTATCAATGGATTCTGAGATAGATATGTTAATTTACAGTGGATCCATTTTGAAAGTACTGCTGGATTATATTAATTTCCTTTTATGCCTCTTAATAACAGCAGAGTACTTTGGTTGTGTTTGCTCTGAACTGTGTGCTTGGTTTGGACACTATGTAGTGCTGCCTGATATCTTATGCCTGGATGGGCTACTTGTAGGAGTCCTAATAGAACAATTTTTAGGTAAGTTTTTAGGCATCTAGGCCAAGACAGTGTTGCGTTCTAAAATGTATGTATGATCAGCTTCCTTGGGAACTTTGTGTCTTTTTTCCCCCCCCCGCCTTTTAGACTGTATGGTTTTTACAACAGCACTTAGTACAGTAGCGAGCAATTAACAGAAGAACCTAAAGATTAAAGAACATTGCTTTTCAACAAGGCTGCTGTCCTCTAGGCTGACGTTTAGATTTTTTACTTGGCATTTTGGTTTTTAGGAAATCTCCACAGGGCAGGGAGTTAAGCAATCATTGCTCAGTCATCCATTTTAATTTTATTTTTCAGTCCACAGCTGTAGCAGGTTATTCAAAGAGAAATAATATGTTTTAAGGAGGTAACTTCTTGTTCAGTGGTCAATAGAAAACTAAGTGATAGAATCAATCCAATCATCAATTTATGCATTAAGTGCTACCACTGGCACTTTCAGTAGTTGCTGAAGCAAAGAAGTGAATTGATTTTAAGAATTAAACTTCCTTCATTTGCCTAGAGGTGAACAAGTCATGAAAATGGAAGGCTCATTTGTTATGACACAGTGTGAAAGACTAGGAAGAAAGACCAAAAATAAAAGTATTATTTCTAAATGGTTTCTTGTACTTGTTTTTTCTGTAAAATGGGGAACTACAGATATTTATCATAAAGCTTACAGGGCAGAGGTATGACCATGGAGTGATGGTAGGAGTGTAGAATGAAACATGCTTGGTTGTTATTCAACCCAGATTCCTGAAAGTTATTTTCCTCTTCCATCATGAGTCTAATTATTTAAAGAAAATAATTCCTGTTCATAGCAGGTTCTTTCTCTTGTTCTTTTCTTAACCTTTTTGAATTGGAAGGAAGTTGTGGACTTCCCCTTGAAATGGTAGAAACACTGTGGTAGTCCTTCAGCAAAGAAAAATTTTCTGACCTGATTTGCCCATGTCATCCTACAAGGCTTTCTGCCATTAAAAGAGGCACTTCCACTGGTGTCACTTGTGCTGTATTATACCTCTTGAAATAACACTGATTGGGGGAGCAAAATCATGGAAGTGAGCAGAATTCATGGGATAAGCCTGATAATGACATTTGTGTGACTCAATAACAAAAGCAAAACAGCTCATATTTTAGTATTAAACAAAAATAAGGTGTTACAGCTGTCACTAAGAGACAGCCAAATCCATTCTTTGGCTGGTTTTATACAACCACACCTGGGGAAAATGTGTACGTGTGTATGCTCACACACATGTATACATAAATGTGCACCTGCCTTGCTGCAGGTGCTGACTGATGAGTAGACTAACAGAGAATCAATGTATAGAAGTACTGGGAACCTACATACTGAACAGAATCAGAGTATGGCAGCGCTTGGTTTGGTTGCAGCAGACTCAGAAAGGGAGGGTTCACAACAGCCTGCAGCAGCATTTTTTGGGCTGATTTTTAAAATTGCTCATTGTTTGGTTTTAATTATTTTTTGTAGGAATTCTTTGGAGCCAGGACATACCTGCTGTAAATCTTCAGATTTCCATTGAAGTCTCTGGAGGGGGATAGCATTTTACACACCTTGAAAAGATGGCCTTCTGGGTGAAAACATTATTAATGGTGTCTTTGATCCTACATTGTTTTTAAACAGTGGTGGTTTTGAAATGCCAATTTCAATGCTTAAAACTGCAATGATAAAAGACTTTAGGAAGTCTCGAAGCCAGACATTTTGAAGAAATAAGGAGAATTTGATGAAAAATATACAGATGCATAATTGGGATTTAAAAATAGATAGCAATCTGAGATACTTTTTTTGATTCCAAGTTCTGTCCCTGATAGGGTCCTAGTTGAACTTTCTGCCTCTCATGTTATCTAGAAATGATACATTGTGTTTAACAGGCATTCAAAGTGGAATTCATGTTTGTGAAGTACTGGGGGTAGCCAAGACAAAGTCTCCTACAGGTACTGGCTTTTGGCAAGGTCACCAGAACTGTCTGGCTTGGGGATCTTTAAGGAGACACATGAGGACTACAGGTTTTTTAAAAAGAATGAGAAGACAGAGATTTATTACCAAATGTAGTCCATCATCTGAGTCTGAAAGTGAATGTATCATGCAGGATGACACTGAGTGTTGGCAGTGGTGTGAGTGCCACGCATTCCTGAACTTTGTTCATTTTATGTGGATAAGTATCTGTATCACTTATCTACAGTTAAAAAACTAGGTAGAAGAGACATCAAGGATTAAACAATGACCACACAGCATTTCATTTCTACAGATGATATTTTCAGCTCAACATCAATATATTTCAGTGGGTTGTAGGATTGAAAAAGGGTAATCTATTGCCATGGCCATATTATGTCTCCAGTAAACACATGCTGCACTTGGATTTGCAGCATGCACAACTATTAGAATTTTTTTTTTTTTAAGTAGGACTTGATTTCCAATGTTGCTGGTGATTGTAAAATCCAACCCCCACTTTATATACATGTCCTACTAAGCCTTTTCTTGGTTTGTGTAATCTGGATCTGGAACTCCCCATTGCAATCACATCTGAGAACTCTAAACTGGGAATGGCAACAAAAAGAGGAATTCTGAGTTTCAACAGGATACACACTTGTCAATCCACAGTAGGTAAAAGTGAAAAATCCCTGTATCACGTACTAGAAATTTGTAGTACCATTTGTATTGTTTCCTATTTGTAAGGGAAACTGAACAGACTTTCTCATAAAGAGCAGCCTACATCTGCATGGCATGTTGCATTTGCAATCTATAGACTCAACTAGTTAATATGCCAGCTACTGTTTGGCTTTAGGTTCTGTTTGTCTTCCATTGCTACATTTGCCTGGAGTGTTTTGTTGTTGAGAAATTTGGGACTTTATTCCCTGAAACAGGCCAGGTTGCTGATGCCCAAGGTTTATTTGAGAAGCAAGGAGTGTATAGCTGTTACACAGCGTGGTAATTCAAAATGCCTGACTGTCTTAGTTTCAAAGCTAAGAGTTGTGTTTCACAGCTGCCTTGTGTTTGCAAGTTTCTGCCCTTCTCATGGAAGCTATACCCAAAAGTGTCCAATTGCAGATGAGCAGCACATAATTCAAAATCTGTGCTTAGTTGGTTATTTATTATGGCACTTAATGTTACCAATTCCATCCCTTTCTCTCAACCTGCTGTTCTCTGGCTCCCTTGTTTCCTGCAAGCTCTGCAGAGCAGGGCGATCAGCTTGAGGTGCCTTATGTTAGGCCCACAGGAGTCCTGTACTGTAGGAACTGACAGCAAGAGCCAGCTGGCAAAGCCCAAGTCTGAACTATGGATCCCCCAGCACCTGCTTCGTGTGTGGCATGCCAGGAGGGAGGAGGGTTACATAAAGACCTGCTTCTAGAGTTGCCCAAATACACCAGTTTAACATATATGCTGAAGGTGTATGCACAGGATGGGCCAAGAATGTCTGCCCCAGCCCCTCCAGCCCCACTGGCTTTCCCTCCCATCATTACAGCTGAAAGAAAAACAGTTATTGAGAAGAAATTCTTTACTGAGGGTGGTGAGGCACTGGAATAGGTCGCCCAGAAAAGTTGTGGGTGCTCCAGCCCTGTGAACATCCAAGACCATCTTGGATGGGGCTCTGAGAGCCCTGGCCTTGTGAAAGGCTTCCTTGCCCATGGCAAGAGAGTTGAAAGCAGATGATCTTTAAGGTCCCTTCCAACCCATGCCACTCTATGGTTCTACGGTATGATGATTCTGTGATTCTGTGTCCTGTGCAGCAGCTTCAATCAAAATCACTTCACCTCACACACCTGTGCAGTTAAAGCCTTTCTGCCCTTTTGGGCAGAGGAGAGAAATCTGAATTCCTGGGACAGTGCTAAATAGTGTATGGACTCAGAGGGGTACCATGACCCTTGCAAGGAGATGGAGTAGGTGCCTAAAGAAAGGCTGAGGATTTGGAATTCTACACAAGGTATCACCCCATCATTATAATAAACTTGGCAATTGATGAGGTGTATTGAGAGATTTGTTGGCGTGCCTGAATGGTTCTTGCAGAGCTCTTAACAGAATGGACAATGAAAATTACATTCTTGGGTTTTCTAATTTTTGCCTTCAGTGTGCAGTGGGGCAGAGTGTCTTAATTTGGGGCTGTGGGCATAGGTAAAGACACACTGCAGTGCTCAGCATTGCAACAGCCAGGCCCTTTATTGAATCTGGCCTCACTGCAATAAGTGTGAGTAATGGTAAGAGAGGCATGAGAGCAGAATGACTGTACAGCGGGGAGAGCTGCTCTTGAGTTGCTAGAGTGAAAAACATATTTGTAAAGGGCTAAAATTAGTGCTGGGTACAAGAATGCCATTTAATGAAACAAATGACTATACTGCTCAGTGGCACGAAAAAATGTGACACCTTACAGTCCCCCTTCCCTGTCTCGGGGTTACTGCAGAACAGACAGCATATCTGACAGCACTGGGCAGGCTAGGGTGAGAAGTAGATCCCAGAGCTGAGGCTTCCCGAGTGCTGAGACCCCTGAGCCACAGGTTTCACTGCTGGGACAGTGAGTGACTCTCTGTGGGCTTGTAGTGAGAAGTGTTTTCCTCAGGTACTGAGAGAGCGGGGCAGGAGGAAAACACGGGAATATGGTCCCACTGAGAAGTGTATTGCTTGTGAGGTACTTGTGGCAGCAATGTCACAGGAAAACTTCATAATAAAAATTGAATGTTTCTTCTTGTTGGGTGCTCTTTTATTCCCCTATTCGTTGTGTTTTACTGCTCCTGTGCTATATTTTTGCTTTCTTTGTCTCCTTTTTGATGTACTTCTGCATCCTTATTTTTTGTTCCTTATTGTTGCATTTTTAGTCATGCATGTCACTACTTCTTTAGCTTTCTTAAAGACTTCTCTCTTGTCTCTATTGTGATCTGCTGTGCAGCTTGGCCACGGTCCATATGATGGAGCAATGTATCCAAGCTGTGGGTTGACCGAGGCTTGCATCACTGCCCTGACCCAGATTCCAGCTGCAGTCATCTGGAACTGACTACACTCCTGAACTGATAAAAGAGGCTGTGGAAATATGGATCTCTGGGGCCTTGGCAAGGTATCCTCGTATGTGTCTGCATGTTGATGTGTGAGTACACTCAAAATGCCTGTCTGTTCCATCAGCTCAGCCGACTGGGTGCTCCTTTGGGATTTGCAGCAGCTTACAGCAAATGGGTACAGACCTGCAAAGCTCATGAGAATACTGGGATTAACCCTGGAAAGGGGAATATGCCTGTTGCTCAGGAATGTGTGATGCCCATAAGCAAGAGATGTAAACCCCCTCATTTGACCTTTGTATAATTATTTCCCTTCCAGTGAGTCCCTTTCCCTGCCTGTGACTCATCTTCTTCTAAATGTAGACTGTAAGCCTCTCAGAGGACTGCCTTTCTCTCCAAGCAGGGTAGCATAAAAAATAGCAACACTTTTGAATAACCACTATGATTTTTTTTTTACACAAAAAAATAAACAAACTAGAGAACTGCCTTGCTGTGTCTGTGCTGCTCTGTCAAGGGGTTTATCAGTCCCCTTGAGAGAACAGTGGGGCAGGTTCTGCCCTGACCTGCAACAAGAAGGTTGTTCAGACAAGACATCTCAGGAGCAGCACAACTGCAGGGCAGGAGATATTATAATAAAATATGGGTAGACTCTTACAGAGACCAACAAATCTTTCATAGCACCCATGTTCTTCCTTCCCTATTTCTGACCCATTTGTAATTGGCAGCATCCCCTTGGTACCTCAGGGCAGATTACATGCATGTCCAGTAGGAAGTTGCCTGCTCCCTTCAGCAGGTTGCCCAATGCTCCTCTCCTTTCCTCAAGCCTCTACATGCAATGTCCAGCTGCCCAGTCCACTTCTGTTCTCAACACTTGGTGACTCTGGTGACCACTTTTACTTTCCATCCTGTGCTTCAGCTCTTATGTTCTCTTTGAGTTTAGTACATCTCTTTTCTACGTTTTCTCTTTCCAGATGCTTATGCCATATCCACCTGTCCTCTGGAAGACAAAAGAGTGAGGATCAGCGCTGGGTCATTTATTCTGCAAAAATTGAACAGATGAAAACTGCCTTGACAGCCAATAGAAGAAAATAGTGTGATATGGCCGCAGCAAGCACATTCTATCTAACAATTGCACAATGATCCCATCAAGGAGTGGCACTCAACTTCCCTGTGATTACCTCTGTTCTTTTCTTTTGCTGTAACAATATAGTTTCTTTCCAACACACAAGTGTTTATGCAAAAATGCCAAGATCCTCTATGCAGATTAAAATAGGTTTACAATTTAATGAAAGGCTGGTGTGGAACAAGAGGAAAATTATCTCAGTATTTTGCACCATTTTGTAATTGAAGTCCTGTCTTTGGAGGGTGTTATGTTAACTACACACTTGGTGAGGCCTATAAGGATTTTCCTTGTGTAATGACTGCTGGAGTTAGCCCTAGCATATCACACTATTCTCAGAGTGATGTCCAGTAAGCAATAGGTGAGCTCTCTCGGGAAAAATGCAGGAAGAAAACTTGGTGAGAGAAGGATGGATGCTTCGTGTTGTGAAATAGGACAAAATCCTGTGACATGTTCCCTCCTATGCGGTCTGATACCACTGCTTTGGATAAAGATTAATTTCTAAAAATCAACTGTAAATCTATAGGTCAGCCAATAAGACAGTGACTTGACTAATTTTTCATTGCAAAGTGTATGATAGTTTCATGTCTTTAATTGACATCATTGCAGACAGTGTGTTGTTGAATCCAATGAAATTTGAATCCCATAAAAAACTGTTTTCCACAACTAGATTATTAACAGAAGCCTTTGATATTTATTAATTATGTATTTTGAGTGAAAAGCTGTTTTGTGTATATGTATTTAATAACAGAAAATGTAGCAAACATTTATTTTTGTTAAACTAATAAAAAGAATAAATCTGTCACAGCAAATTTTCATTTAATTTCTTCGGTCTGTTTCCCTTAGCACAGACGAAAGGTGCATCCTCAGGTATCTCAGGATGCACAGTTCTTTGTATCAGGTAGTTGATGTCACACAAGTGCATCTTGCTTCTAAATGAGAGCTTTGAAGTGGCAGTAGTACTTGTAACTGCATCACATGGCACCATGGTCAGTTTGTGGCCTAAGGTGCAACATGCAGGGTACTGCTTACCTGTTACAATTAAGGTGGCACCTTACATGAGCACTTTCCAAACTCTGAAGCAGGCAAAGGTTAGGAAATGTGGAATGGGATGAGGAAAGAGAAATTGCAGAGCACTTGTAAATCCATTGAGTTTACAATGAATGGTCTGTAGGAGTGGATCTGCAAAGGGAAGCCAGGCCTGAGGAGTCCCAGGATTTGGCAGGTGAGGCTCCTGGAGGCTGCCTCTGCCACCAAGATGATGTGTGGCAAGTAACAAAAAGGAGTGGATGAGGGGAACATGGCTGCAGCCTGCAGCTGGTACAGTTTGGAGATCTTCAGCAGTAGTGCCTGGATTTGGGTGTGACCTATTCGCCAGTCCAGGAGAGAAGGGAAAGGCAAATTAAACTACCCTCTGTGCTACTGGTTGTTAATAACTCAGATGGATGCCGATCTCCAAAAAACCTTATTTAGAGAAGGTTTCTTACTGCTTGAACTAAGGTAATTGTCAAGTAAGTGGTATAAAAGGCTTGTTTTCTTGAAAAAAAAAAAAAAAAGTTGGCACTGAAAGTTGCAAGAGGCTCCCTTTAAAAACAGCAATCCCCTATACCTCAACTGGTCTTCTCTGACATTTTAATTGACCCACACCCTACACCAAATTGTCACTGACTTTCCATGCTCCTCAGCCACTCCTGCCGTTTCAGCCTGTTGAGGCAATACATCTCAACCATGAGCTATTTCAGGGCTTCAGCCTCCCACAGCCTGCAGCGTCCCACACCCTCTCCTGGGAGGGAGGGAAACCCCGGGCCCCTAAGTGAGGTACGGGCGGCATGGCCTACCTAGCAAGTGGTGGGACAGAAGGCGGCCGAGCTTTGTGCCCTTCACACCGACGGGGTGTGCGTGTGTCATTTCAGAGGTGTCTCCTACCCTGCTCCCAAGTGCAGCGTTCCTAACCCATCGTGTGTGGGGCTCTGGGACAGAGGCCGTGTCAAACGGGCAGGTGAAGGGCGACGGAACAGGGCCAGTCCAGGCACAAAAAGTGATCAGCTCAGAGGAAATATTTCAGGGAGCCTCCGTCGACCTTGGATCTTATCGGGGAAGATAGATCGAGGCCGGTCAATGGGACAGCGCTGCCAGCCCCGCGGTGCGTGGGGAGCAGTGACAGCTGGGCTGTGGCGCCCAGCCCCACTTTCCCCGGGATGGACTTTCCCCGGCGCGGGTTCCCTGTGCCCAGGGGTCCCTGCGGGCCCGTGCCGTGCCGTGCCGTGCCGTGGCGACCGCGGCTCGGCTCCGTAAGCGAGCGCAGTGCGGGGCTGGGGGGAGGGGAGCCCAGGGACACATTCGAGTGCGAGGCGGAGCCTGAGCATTTTATGAATGGGCTCATATGACGTCAGTAGGGGCGGGAGCAAAGGCGCCGTGTTCCACCAGTCCGGCGAGGCTCCCGGGCGGCGGGACCAATCGAAGCGCGGCAACGCGGTGACGGCCATGCCCGCCGGCCAATGGCGGCAAGAGAGCGGTGCCGACCACGTGGGGCGCAGGCCGCAAGTAGTACGGGGGCGTGTGGCCGCTCGCCGCCTGCCCCCCCCTCCCCGGCGCGGCGGGGCCGGGCGGCCCCAGGGCGGGCGGGCCCGGCCGCGTTGCCGGGTTACCCGGTGGCTGAGAGGCCCCTCCGCCAATCGCGGCGGGGCGGGGGCGGGCGCCGTGACGGCTGCGGGGCGGCGGTGGCCGGGAGGGCTCAGTCCGGCCGCGGCAGCCTCCGCAGCATGGTGGCTCCCGCCGCGCTCCCGGCCGCCGGCCTCTTCTACTGGGTGGGCGCGCTGGGCGCTCTGTACGCGGCGGCGTTGGCCTCGTACCGCTTGCTGGCCGGGCTCCGCGTCTGGGTTCTGGGTAGCGGCGCGGCCGCCGTGGGGCCGGCGCTGGGCGCCTGGGCAGGTGAGTGCGCGTCCGGGCCGCCCCCGCCGCGTCTCTTTCTGCGGTGCCCCCCTCGGGCCGGGGCAGGGACCTCGCGGGGGAGCGGCCTCGGCCTGGCGGGGAGGGGGACGCGGGCGGCGGGGACCGGCCTTCGGGGGACCGGGGAAGTCTGGCGGAGCGCCCGTGGGGCGACAGCCGGGTCCGGGGCGGGCCGGTCTGGGGCAGCGGCTGAGGGGCCGGCGGGTTCCACTGCTCAGCCGCGTGGGCCCCCGGCGAGCCTGGAGCCGCTGTCAGGCTCGCCACGAAACGTGCAGGGCCGGAGCGCGCCGGTCGGGCCGGTCCTGAGAGAAGCGCCGGTTGTTGAGATTTGTGGTCGCGCACGGCGTGTTTGAACTTGGTGTCTGTGGGGCGGCCGGGCGCGCAGCGCGGCTCCGGGGCCGCTCCGCAGTTCCCAGCGCGGCCGGTCGGTGCGCGCCGCCCCCTCCGCGCCGGCCTCGCGCCTCATCGCTGACGTCAGGCCCGCCCCGTGCCCGCCGCCCCCGGAGGAGCGGCCGCTGCCGGCGCGGCGGGAGCCGGCACCGCGCGGGCCCTGCCGCCACCGCGGGCACCGCGCCGGCCCTGCCGCCACCGCGGGCACCGCGCCGGCCCTGCCGCCACCGCGGGCGTCCCGGGAGAAGAGCTGTGCCGCAGGGCGAGGGGAGAGCCCTGCCCAGAGCCGCGGGCGAGCGGCGGAGCGGCGCCAAACTTGTGCCGACCCCGCCTGCTCCTCAGCGCGGTCCCGGGCCGCGCTCCGGAACGGGATGAAGTACGAGTGGCCCTCCCTTTGGAGGGGGTGACAGTGGCGGTGGCGGCACCTTTTAGCTGGCATCCCCGAAATATAGGAGCGCTGTGGAAGTACAGCAGAGGCTGTTGCCACGGTATTTTCAGTGCTACGCTGCTCTAACTTTTCTCAGTTCTTCGATTCCTGGTCATAGGAGCCACGCTGGCGAAAGTCAGTTTCTTCCGAGTCTGCCACTGTGGCCATTAAGTAATGATGAGGCGATAAAAAGGGCTTTTCTGCTGGTGTAACAGATCAGACCGAGGGAGCTTTCAAATCCGTTCTTGGAAAAGTCATTGGAAAGAGCAAGTCCTGTGCCCGATTGAGAATCGATAAGGTGGACCACAGAAATAACTGTAGTTTGTAAGAGGTGTGTGTTTAAGACGAGATGACAGATTAAAAGGCTGCAAAAGATGCCCCCTTCCCTCAAGGGGACTAGGAGGACATCAGGTGCTCAGCCGCTGCTTCTGCTTCCAGGTGTCAGACCTGTAGGCAGAGCAGCCCTGCAACAAGCTGGTTGATTGCTGGGCTTGTGACTATGCTCTTCCATCACCTCTGCTGCAGCCAATACAGAACTATGTGAACACATGGCTGGATAGTTCAATGTCTGCTTGTGTGAGACACCAGTAAACCAGCACTGCTACTGCAACATACAAAATGCCAGGGCATGAGTCCTTGTGCACAGACTCGAAGTGCAGCAGCTGTGTTTTGGATAAGTTACCGCTTTACATACAAATAACCAAGGCCCAGGTCTTCCTTTCAGCTGGAGAAATGTTATGCCTGTTAAAGATATGGCTGGCACAGGACACCCAAACCTTCTTTGACTTTCTAATATGGTTTTGAATATGTTACTGCATTATCAGTTGCCTGCTGGCTTGTGCTGCATCACAGAAGTCTTGTTGGCCACTTGAGCTTGTTTTGCGTTATTTCAAACATGGAAGTTTGCAGTGCTTGAGACAAGTGCCAGCTTATCAGCTGGAACCACAAACTAAACAGCAGATCTTCACAGTCACATCCTCAACCATCCAGAGCAAATGCCAAATCCTCTGTTACTGTTTTGTACACGTGCAGGCAGCAACAGGCCACTGTATGTGGCCAGTGGCTGCTCACAGAAATTGTTTTCTCTGCCACGATTGTGGTTTCAAGGCAAAGAGGAAGAGGAACACTGGCAGCACAGCTAAATTCTGTGTTTATTGCTCTGCTCTAAAGTGGGAGCATTGCTGCAGTGTCAAGGAGAATGGAGAAATAGGGTGATAATGCCTGCTGTCACTGTAGAAAGATGTGGTCATCGTCAGTTAGGTGTTGTTTGCCCTCTGTGTGCAGCTGATGCAGGTGAGCTGCTGCTTTATTGGGACAGCTGCTGTAGTCTCCAGCTGAAATGAGGAGAGGAGGTTGTCTTAGTCTGAATAAGCAGTGGGGTGGTTTGCCCCTGAAGTATATCTGGCTGGGCTGGCTCTCTGTTTTCTCTAATGGAAAGGAGGATGGAGGCAGATGTGTTGGGTCACCTTGAGAATTAGCAAATTACTATGTTATACTGTAGGAAGAAGTGAGTTTCCTTTTTTTCTGATACTTTAAAAACCAGTATTAATTTAAAATTTGATGTTAATTTGATGCTGCAGTTACTGTGTTAATGTATTCTTTCTAGTGCACAGCTAGAGAGCAACTTTATAAAAACCCTAAAACACAAGTCCTTTTGGAAGGACATCTTACTGCCCTTTAACTTTTCTGCATGTCCAAAATTTGGTTGCAAATTCTTTCCTTGTTTTCTCAGAGGTTTTTTTGGATCCATATATGCAATTGCTTCTGTCTATGCTTGGTCTAATTTAGTGGTATTTAGAAGGAGAGGATGGGAGGAGGAGGAACAACTACATGAACTGATAATGTACTCTAGAAAAATTAGGTTTGTACTATTTGAAATAGCACCTCTTTTGTCAAAAGTTTTTCTACAGTCACAATTATGTGTGAAGGTCTGTATGCAGCTTTTCTGGTTTTCTCTCTGTAGAACTTGCATCTGGCTTGGTTTTGGGCTACAGTGAAGTACAGTATGGAAGTTGGGTGGGTGTCTCAATGTGAGATTTCTGGGTGCATCTTGAGAGACTGTACACTGTTGAGTTGAATGTTCTACCTTTAATGTGCCTTATAAGTTGGTAAAACAAGATAAGAATAACAGCTCCTTTGTCTGAAAAACAGTGTAGCTAAATAAGCCACAGACTTAATAGGAACAGAGTGCCAAGGAGTCATCCTGAATTCACCAAGAATACAGCAAAGATGTGCCTGTTCCCCTGCCTTCCTCTAGAAACAGACAGATCTGTTAGTAGTGCTGATTGTTGTGATCCATAGTGGTATTTCCTTAGGTTGGATGACAGTCCTGTTCTTCTCCCATTGATGTAGTGGCAGGCAGCCACCTTGCTTCTCTGCCATTGAAAATTGGGTGTATTCTGTAGTACAGTGTCTGGAGCAGGGAACTGTCTGCTGCTGTTATAGCTCCCATTTGGAGAGTTGCCGTGTCTCCTATTTTAGGAAGCCGCCTCTTTTTTGGGAAAACATGAAATCATTTTCCTGCTCCTTCCCTTCAGTAACTTGGTGAAATGAATTCAAAATCCTCTGGTAATTTAGACTGGGAGGGACCTCAGGAGGCTTGTAGTCCAGCCTCCTGTTTGGAGCAGGGTCAGCTGTGTAATCAGACCAGTTCAGTATATGCAGATAATCAACTTTGTATATTCAAAGCACACCATCTGTGCAAGTTGGATTACCTGGTGTTCTAAAGCATCTAATGTCTTGGTTTTGTGGTTACTTAATCTCTTTGTTTCTTCTTTTCCTGTGTCAACATTGCAATTGTTTTGATGATAAATGTGGGTTTTTTCCCCCTGATTTTCTGTAGCTGAAGCAATGTGTTAGCTGGAAACAAAGTTTTATTTTTATTGTGTGATTGGCCATGTGACACTTGAAGAAAAGTCCTGCTTTCTTTCAAACCTCACAGTGGCTTAGAAAAGCATCCACTTCTTCCCCCAGTGCCTTTGATAGAGTCATGGTTGAATAATCATACATTTAGTGGTTACAAGATGCCTGATAGTGGTGATGCTTTCTCATGTGGTGAATACAGCTGTACAGTTGTATTTGGGCCAACAAACGTTTGTGAAGATGAGCTTGCCTTAATTAAGCTTCTTGGAGTTTATTCACTAACATGCAAAATTAACTGAATGTGGGCAATTTGCTCTGGGTTTCTTGAAAAAGAATTTGTGAGAGGTCGTTAATCAGGATGGTGCTTTCAACTGCCTCTAACTTTCTGTAATTTGATTTTAGACAAAACCCCCTTATTCAGTCTTAAACCCTTCTTTTCCTATGTAAATACTTAACAAAAACTTCTTTGAGCAGCAGCAAAGCTGGGTGACCCTCTCTGTCTTCTTGTTGGCTTCTTTTACTTAACAAGGGCTATGCATAGTCTGGCATCTAAAAACTGTGCACCAGGGCCGCTGAGGGAGGCATGAAAAATGGATGTAACTGGGTACGTGAGCAGTGGAGTAGATACTTCTTTGTGTCTGTACAGTCAGGTCTTTTAAAAATTAAGAATATGGGGGCAATTCCCAAATTCTTGTTGACTAGTAAGTTGAGATAATAACAAGCTCTATAAATCAGGCCTTATCAATAATATTATTAAATTAATAAGATGTAATGCTTATGTCAAGAGGAAGAAGCCTAAGATGAGGACTAGCTGGATTTTGTGCTTGTAAATGGCTTGAGTTAGATTCCATCTGTAAAGTTATTCTTTCTGTGGTCCCTAGAAATGCTGTCCTGTGAAATAGGCCCTGATCTTTTTATAAAATTCTTGGTGTATCCTTAGTGAAATAAGTTGGATGGTAAAATAATTTAGTTGTAATTTAAGAGCTCCATACAGAGAACATTCACTGCTGATCAGGTGCTAACTTGTTGATGACTTTGAGCTGCTTTCACAATCAGTGTCGTTTTTTCAGCTCCTTAGCATCGAGTGAAATAGTTGTTACCTTAAAGTTTCTTGGTTTTCTGCAAGCAAGTTTCAATCCCGGTTGCACCAACAAGTGCAGTCTTGCTTTGCTGGTGTTTCACAATGTGCAGTGGTAAGTAGTTATGACAGACCATGTCATAAGTCACTGTTGGAGATTTAAACAGCCACCCTGGAGCAATGTGTGGTGAGGGTTTAGCTAGCAGGGAGATGGAGGGGAAGGGAGTTTCAATCTCTGAGTGTTGCTCTCTCTACAGGTATGAGAGGACAGGCTCTGCCCAGCTCCCCGTTTTCCCTGTGCACAAGTGCTTGGCTGTTGCGTGCAGAGGTTTGGGGGAACTTTTGGTTATCTCTTGTTCTTTAGCTGAATCACTTAGTCAGGGATGTATCATCTTCAGCACTTCAGATCAATGGTGAAGTTTTTCTGGCCTTGAGAACCTTCTGGTTCTCAATTCTGGATGCTATCCTTGAATGAAATAAAGTATGGCACTTGTTAACTTGAAAAGTAATGTTAAGAACATGTGAAAATATGCCAGCTTGCTTGTAAACTAACTTGTGATTGTGACAGCCCGAGTGAAATGTGCAGACTGAACTTAGAGCATGCTTTGTGTTCTTTTATGGCTATTTGCAAACTTCTGAAGGGCTACTGCACTGAAGAGGGACTCCGAGAATAGTCTGATGCAAGTGTCCTAATCCTGTCTGAGCTTCCCAGGAATACTGTGATCCAGCATGTATGGCTTTTTCTTTTCCTATTTGCCATGTAATATTTCCAAGTATCCATCCTAAATTTTCTCTAGTAAAAGTTTAGCTGTCTTCCTTCAGTCATCAGTCCTACTCATAGTTTGTAGTTTAGAAGACTTCTGTCAGTGTATCCCTTCAGCATATGCTTTGTTGCACTAAGCAAACTTCCACAGCAGTCCAGGAGAAGCAGGATCTCAGACTGTTTCTCTAGACTCAGCAGCTTGTCCTGTGTGGTGTTTGAGGGGGCTGTAAGTCCTTCAGAGACCTTGCAGGTCTTGGTGAGTCAGGGAGGCTCTCTAGTATTTTTTACATAGGCTACTGCTATTAACAAACCCTAAAATCAGTCCTGCTTTCTAGACAACATAAAGCAATCAACCATACTCTGCTGTTTTTTACAAGTCTGCTCTCTTTCTGCTGCTTGCTTACTTCTTTCAGATGTTTTCATTTGCCCATATTACTGACTCTGCTTAGTAGGACTGCTCAACACTTACTGCATTAAGTGCTCCTTTTTGCACTCTCTGATCAGAAGAGCAGAGGGAGAGCAACTGCTCAGAGCCCAGATATCCAGAGTCCGAGTTCTGCTGTGTCTTTCCTGATGGCCTTCAGCCCTCCCCTTCTGGCTCATGCCAGCACACTAATGTGTGTGTGGGCACCACCAGTCTCAGAATTAACCAAGCTCATAATCTACAACTCTGCAGTTTGATTCAGAATATGAACACACTTAGCTATGTTTAGCTGCAGGAGCAGAGATGTTTGTGGAGGAGGGTTAAATGCTATAGTATGGTTTCTCCACGTGCGAAAAAGAATCCCCCAAAAACAGCTAATGGTGAGTGGAGGACAGGTGTTTGCATTAAGGTGAAAAAATGCTCATATCTGATAAATAGCCTGAGAGGGAAATGCATGACAATTTATTAGCCTGAAGATGAATAGTTGTGTTATTTTAAGTTAGCTCATTCTCTCAGTCTTCTGTGTGTTTTAAAGTAGGAATACTTGTAATGGAAACTGGTTACTTAAAACTAGATAATTTATACAAGGATATAATCTAGAGTAATATCTTGCTCCAGTTTCTTTGGTTTGCTCTTTTAGCCAGTGTGCTTGCCTCACTTTAGGAAGATTACTTGTGAGCTGCCCTGGTGACAGTAAGGAAAGGCATTGTGTAGGAGTAGTGAGCACACACATGTCTTCAGCAAGAAAGTCCCAGCTGGAATTGTGCTGGGTGTTAATACCAGTTGTTACCCAACACTCTGTGCACTCCTGTGTAAGGAATAAGTAAGCTGGCAGGAGGCCCTGAGATTTCAGAGCTCAGAGTGTCCTTTGGGAAAACTTCAGTAGTTCTCCACCTGGGAATTGTTTCTTGGTAGGTGGGTGAAACACCATTGTTCTTGGTCTTGTGAATATATTTATTCCTAATCCACAGGGTGAGGATGACCATCTTTGCTATGGAAAGGATAACAGTAAGAAAGTATCTTTCCTGATTATTCTAACAGAAATCTGAATGCGATTGCTTAGGCCTGTATATGAACACAAATGTGGGATAAACACTGTAACTAGTAGGTAAAGCACCCATTGGGCTTGCATGGTTTCATCACTTACCTAAGTTGCTGCTTCTAGCTTCAGGTGACTTCTGGTGCTCACTTACTGGTTTTAGAAAACCTGGGTTCTTAGAGAAAAGCAAAAGATTTTTCAGATTAATATCTGAAAATGCTAGAATTAGGGCAATTCAATGTACCAGTAGTACATTTAATTACACAAAAGAATTCTACCTTAAATCTGCTATTTTTTGACTCTTGATTTAACCGTAAAATAATGTATTGTTTTTCCAATCTGTGCAAGTTCATAGATTCCTGGAATTAAAGTCTAGAGTAGTGCACCATCACCCACTGGGTGAGTCATTAGCAGTGCTGCAATCCCTGTTCCACAATATAAGCGTCTCCAGCTAACATGGGAAGAGAGCTATATGCAAAATTTCCTGCTGAGCTTCTAATTCACTCCATTGCCCTCAGCAGCAGATGGTGGCACCTAGAAGCCTGGGGTTTGGTTGTAGGTTTTGAAAGAAACCTCTTGTTTAGCAGTTCTTAGTACTGCAGTTGAGATACCCAGAAGCTGAGCCTCAGGGAAAATAGTGCCTGTCCCATTGTTTCTTCTACTTCTTTTCCCATTTTTGTTACCCTCCTTGCTTCCTTCTCTCCGGAGAGTTCTCTTATGTTTCTCTCATGATTCAGTTGCTTGTCAGTTGTGGGAGACAGCTGGGTGTCTCAGCTTCAGGCATGGTCTGTGTATGTGCAGAACTGGCTGTCTGGTTGACTGTACAGATGTGGTTTTGGTTGCATGTTTTTTACATCTCTCTTCTATTTTACTCTCTTAAGCAACTGTGAACCACATGTTCTTGAAGGGTGTATTCCATCAGTCATGCCAGAGGGACAGCTGTCTCCACTTCTTGAAGAGCTCTGTACTTACTAGACAAAGAAGAGCAGACTTGAGGAGCTCAGCTCTCTAGGGCTTTTAATCACAATTTTTCCAAAGGATTTTTGTCTATGTTAGAAGGCTACCACAGAAGCAGAAAGGGAGAAAAGCTGTAGTGAGAGAAGGGAAATGGGACAAAGGCTTTTGTTGCTGATAGGAGGAAATTGTTGTACAGAGACTAAAGAGTCTGGTCTCATTGCAAGGTATGGTCCCTACTTTCAGATGGCATGGTTTGTGGATGTGTGTGAGGATACATATAGATATGAAAAGCAGAAGGCAGAGAACTATTTCTATTTCTGCAGCTGTTGTTACCCAACCAACACTTGCTTATGCTTGCATGCTGCTCTTCCCTGCACTCTGCTTCAACACTGGATCCTCGTTCCAACAAGTCCCTCTTCCACATTCCTCATCTGAGACTGACCGATCTGTTTCTCCAAAATTCTGCCATTTTTCTAATGTCTCCAGAAGACCTGTTTCCCAAAGGCTTCTGTCCTTTGCTCCCTTCCCCAGGATTCTTATCCTGCAGCAAAGGTGCTTAATCTATATTATTCTCTATTATTTTGCATGAATCTTTTTTGCTTGAAAGAGATATATATGCCCAGTATTCCTTCTGTCTCAGTCCCATCTGCCAAAGAGCTCTCCATCCCCAGAGTGTGGATTCAGTATGGCTCACGAGTCAGGTCTCCAACAGGAGGGAGAAGAAGCAAGGATAGGGCAGTAAAGGATCACTGCACTGCTGGAAGAAGCTGCTACCCTGTCTGCAGTTGAACAAGGAATTAGAGGTAGGATGTCTTGTAGTTTCTCTCAGTTGTACCGTGTGTCCAACCCAGTGTTTGTATGGCATGGCAGAAAGATGTGTACTCTTATCTTATCAAGGTGTACTTAAAGGCAAGTTAAGTTAATCTGTCCTGATTCAGACTCTCTACCTCAGTCATTTTGTCTGTAGACCCAGATCTATAGCAAAACTTCTGGGGCTCCACAACTTTGTGTTTGTTCCTAGATTTTGATCTAAAGCACTCCTTTTGGTGGACTGGTTCTTCAGGTTGGGTGGTCGCTCTAACCTCCAGGGCCTTGTTCATGTTCCTTTGGAATCAGTTTGCTGACACTCTCAGCAAACATGGTGTCAGTTTATAAATGAGAGGCCTTTGGTCACAAGAGTGAGTATATGTTTTTACATCATGGGCTTCTGATGTAAATGTTTGGTGTGGAGAGAGAAAGTGGATGGAGAGTTCTTTGCTTTTTTCTTCCTTATGCTGGCACTGAGGTTGGTCTGTTTGTGTGGTGATCTGGTTAAGGACCGTGCCCTGCAGAAAATTAGTCCCTTGGGGCTATTTATGCTCCATAGACTGCTTTGGTCATATGAATTCCATTGCTGGTGCAACAGAAGGGAAACTTGGTGGTATTATGGAACTGTATGTTGAGAATACAGTTGAGTCCAGTGGTTAGCTTGAGCTGCTCCGAGACCAGGCTACTGCCAAAAGAATTGTGGCTGTTCTGGTCACTGGCTGGCAGCTCTCCCTGCTTCCCTTACATTGCCTCAGTTGATGGGTGGTGGTGTTGGTGAGGTCTGCTTGTGTAGCTAACTCTGCAAGGAAGGCCAGCTGCAGTCAGCTGGGTCAGCTTCCTGAGCTGCCTGAAAAGCAGCTGGCAATCAGATGCTGAGGAAGCAGGCAGGCATGGGTGGTTGGGTGATGTCCTGCAGCTAAGCTGGCTGAAACTGAGCCTAAAACTGCAGGAGGAGACTGTTGTCAGTTCTGTTGCTTGGTCTGGTCTTGATGGGCTGTTCCAAAGTCTTGTTTTGCTTGGTTCTTTGTGTGTCAAGATGGGTTGGAACGTACCTCTTGTGTATTGGAGTGGATTGTTTATCAGTCGCAAAGTCTGATTTTGGAAGTCCCTGCTATCCCTGGTTTTAACTAGCTTCTTTCCTTTTCAAAGACTAGGATAATGGTGTTGTATTGGCTTGATAGTTAGGGTTATTGATTTTAAGAAATAAACCTCTTTGACATTCCTTCTACAGTAGTTGATAGTATTGTTCTTTCTGTGACCTTGTCCTTGGGGATAGACTGGTTGTGCTTGGCTGTGTTTCAAATTCTTACTCTGGTAACCAAATTCTTGATGTTTTACAGTGTTTGAAAATGGTGGGGTGGTAATTTGTTCATCTGAAAGTCTTTGTAAGCCAAGAAATGTTATTAAAACAAAAGAGGTGGATTTCCAATATGCCAACTATGCAGAACTTTGGTAGCATCTCATCCCAGCTGGATTTGTCACTTAGTTGCTGCTGCTGGTTGTGGTTAAATCAAAGTGTAGAATATCTGATGTAAAACATTGCCTTGGCAACATATGAAAATAATGCATTTGTTCAGAAAAATGTGTGAAAAAATATTCCAGCATAGACTGGCTTGTTTCAGTTGCCATTAGTAAGTTTTGGATTGAAACTATGTTTCTCGTGCAGGAACCTAGAATTAGTCTTCTCAAACTGACTTTCAGCACAAATTCTTTACTAAGTGAGGAAGCAGATTTGAGTAACAATATATCTTTTTTTATAAACCCATATTGTTTTAAAGTAGCCTTTACTGTAGAAATTGGTTTCTATTTTCATTTTAAAGCTTTACTTTGGGGGGAATTAGTACTATGGGATGCATGTAAGTAAGGGATGCTGATTAAAACTTTTAATTCCCAGTATGGTACTACAGGCACACTAGGTACTACTAGCTGTGGATTTTCTGCAGTCTGAAGTTTACCATTATTTCCAAATCTTGGAGCAGTGATCCTGTTCTTAAAAAGCTTCTTTTCCCCCCTCTCCTCTTCCTTAAGGTGTCTTAGTTCCTTAGATGCAAGCTACTTTCTTTATCTACAATGGCCATTTTCAGCAGGAATGATGCACCTAAATTCACTGCTGTTTGACACAGTTTGCACATGCAGTGGGCTACTTGGCCTCTAACCAGGCTATGCTGTGCCCCAGCTGGCCTGTGTTTGTCCTGTGCATGTGTCCTGGTGCTTGTGGGACCAGCAGTGTTTTGGTGAGGTGGCACTGGCTGGCTGAGTGTGTGGTGAGTGAGGTTTACAGGACCTGAAGGAGAGCAGCCGAAGTGCTGGAACAAGTCCCATTGGTGGGGGGGACCTTTGTTCAATTTTAGGGGTCTTGTGAGAGAGAGGTTAGAGTGACCTGTGGATAATAAATATATTTTGTCAGTCTAGTTCTGATCAGTGGACTAAAGGTGCCAAGATCAGTCTATGCAGATGTGGTAAGAACGACCTCCATTGCTCTTTCAGGTGTCTGACATCTAAAGGAAGGTTTTCTCTTGGACCAGAGAGAGAAGTTTGATTGCTGGACCCCAGTACCACTCAGAGTGCTGGGGAAACACTAGTGAAAACCTTTTCTGCTGTGGAACCTATGGAGTTGTCTAAATCAAAGAGTCCTTGAGAAGTGGAAATAGGGGGATTGCAAGAGTGGGATGTCAAAAAAGGAAGGAAAGCAGCAAGTAGAAGAGAGATGGGACAGGAGGTACCTAAAGTCGAACAGGGGGCCAGAGGGGTACAACCTGTTGTGCATCCTGGCAATCGGTGGAGTCTGTTCGCTCTTTATAGCATTGCATCTGCATATAAGGGTTGTTGCTCAAAATTCCCCTGAGCTACGTTTTCTCCTGAGCCATGGCTGCTGGTTTACTTGCTTGGGACAAGCTGAAGAGTCCTGTCACCACTTGCTTGAGTGGACTTTATAAATGAAAAGGACATTGGGGAGATTGCAGTGAACACCTTGGAGAGGGCTGTAGTGGACCTTGACAGGGGAGTGCTGCATTTTTGGTTTAACTCTCCATAGAAGTCTCTCCACTTTGTCAGGGACAAGGTGCACGTTAAAGACAAGGTGAATAGTGCTGTCTTTGTGCCAGTGTTCCCTGATGGAACCGGGGCTCAGTGGGACCTGAAATCCATGCGTGGAGTGGGCTGGCGCGGAGGTCCTTCCTTCTGCCGGCCGTGTGTGCCCTGCTGCCCTGTGTTTGGGACAGGAGCACGCAGGGCTGCTGGCCCCGAGCAAAGGGCGAGTTCTGTGCTGCGGGTGGATGCTGTGTGGAGGCTGTGGAGACCCGTGGGGCTGGCTGGCAGTTGGAAGCCAGGCGCTCGGGCAGTGCGGATCCAGCACCCCTGAAGTGTGCATGCTTGGTATCGGGGCCGGGAACAGGACGTGCTCCTGGCACAGGGGGCCGGGCCGGGCCTCGCGCGTGGGCGCGGAGCAGCGGCTGCAGGGCGCCGGCGCCCCGGGCCCTCCGTCCGTCCGTCCGTCCGTCTGTCCGCCCCCGCCCGCGCGCCGCGGCGCAGCAGCGCCCCCTGCCGGCCCGCGCGGCGCGCCGAGCTGCGGGCGCTCGGGGCCCTCCCGGCGGGACCGGCCCCGCTCCCGCTGCCTCCGGTGGGCGGCGGGGGAAGCCCGCCCCGCTCCCGGGGGAGCCGCTGTCCGCGGGGGAGGCCGGCCCCGCCAAGGGTTAATGTCGCCTCACCTCAGCCGCCCTGGCCGCGGCGGGAGGGGGCGGAGGAGGCGGAGGAATGGTGCCGTCACTGCGGCGGCTCCCGCGCCGTTACCTAACCGGTGACATAACGCGCTCCCTCCGCTCCGCTTAAGAAGTGCCTGGGGCCATCACGGGGGCCGGCTCGCAGAGCCTGCGGGGCGGTGCTGGGGTCAGCCAGTGTGAGCGCTGCCGGGAGCGCATGGCTTCCTCCTCCCGCATTGCCGCTCCTCCCGGGGCTCCCTGGCTGCCCGCCCCGGGGGGCAGCGCGCTACCCCGTCCGAGAGCCGGGCGGCGGCGGGGAGCGCTCCTATGGCCTCCTCCCGAAGTTTCCCGGGCGGGCAGGGCACCGGCGGGGCCGCCGTCCCCCGGCGCTCCGTGGGAGCCGCCGTCCCGGGGCCCGGGATGCGCGGCCGCCTCGCGTGACAGGGATGCTGCCAGGGACACTGGCTGGCCCACGTGCGGCCGGGGGGGCCGGGGCAGTCCGCGCCAGCCCATGCAGTGCCCGCAGGCGCTTCCTCTGCCTCCCTGCTCTGCCAGCGAGAAGAAAGTGCACCGAATCAATCGTAGCTGAAACATTTAAGGAGGCTTGATGCGAGCCTCGTTTCCATGGGAGAATCTGGGGAGTTTTCTACCGGGGGGAATACTGCAAGTTTTCAAGGGCTTGGAGTGAAATATAGAAAGCATCGGTGGGCGTTTCTTTATTTAGAAACGGGAAAGCAAATGCAGTGTTGCTCGAGTTCTTCCTTAAATCGTTAAGGCAAGCATCTATTGCAAAACAGCGCCGATACAAATAAAGCAGTCAAGGATTTCTAGAGCGCTTTATCGTAAGAGTCTCCCTAATGCTTTATGGTAATTTATCGAGGGCATTTCTCATGAGACAACTGTTGCCTTCTAAGTTGATTAACTTGGGCGTGTTAACATTATTCACCTCCTCCCCCCCCCCCCCGGCCGATGCATAGAAATACTTAATTAAAGCGAATGTAATTAAGAGCGAGGGACGTCAAGGACATCTGTGGAGCGATAATTACCAAATATGCTCATTTTAGCCACAACTCTCTATATATTTTAGGGTCAAAAACTAGGGAGTGTTGTTGAGATTTGCTGGGTTTCCAGCTCGGCGCGGTGGCCTTTGAGCGCTGCGCGCCCCCTTTTTATGAATGGTGGGGCTGTGCTCGATCGAGGCGGGCGCGCTCGGCGCTGCCGCGGGCTGCGGGCAGAGGGCGCTGCGGGGAGCGCCCGGCGCCGACACGGCAAGGCGCGGCTCGGGCCGGCCCCGCGCCGCGGGCCCCTGGGCGGCCCGGGCGGGTCACGGCCGCTCCCAGCAGAGCCGCCCTTGTGTCCCCTTCCACTGCAAAGGCTGCCGAAACAGCAGCCTGCCGAGTACATCACGCTTCTTCTAGGCAGGGTATCCTTGGAAGATAACTTTATTGGCTTTTCAACAAATAATTTCTGGGAGTTGTTTTTGTTGTTTCTATGAACCATCTATTTGAGTAGATTGTTTCTTATAATAATTAGATAACTTTCAAAGGCTGTAAAAATTTAAATTCTTCCAGTGCTACTTCTCTACATTTTTAAGGCTTAACCTTATGGGATCTTGACACCTGAATAAAGGCTTGTCAGTTATGCCATCTTTTATCTGTGCTTGTCTTTGCCTCTTTTTAACAAAACAGTATCTATTAAATATGATCCTGAAGCCGTCTTTGCCTCTAACAAGCCATGAGAAACTATTTCCAGTACATCTGAGAGGGCTCCACTTTTTAACAGAAATAAAGGTGTTATTTAGAGTTAGGGATTATAAAAGATTTAGAGCCATTCCTAGCATAGCATAAACATGCTTACAAGCTTCTTGTGGATCTTAGTGTATGTGCAGTTGTGCTTGAACCTGCGAAAGAGGACACCCTGAGGGATGTTTTCCTCCCTCCCCAAAAGAGCTACTTTAGCAGTTGGTTCGAGTAAGATTGCACAGATTCTTCATTCCAAAGTAGCAAGGGAGCAGGAAGGAAGGGCTATATTTGATTATAGTTTCTGTCTTGGATAGCAACAGGCAGTTTAAATGGTCCAGTCCAGCCTTTTTTTTGTCCTTGGGAACTGATGGTTTGGGTGACCTGAAACTTTGGATGTTTCTAGCCACGAGAACAGAAGCATAAGATTCTACTAGAAGATCCAATACTGTCTCTAAACAACATGATTTGGTTCTTGCTTAATGTGAACTACTTTGCTAATTAGCTCATGTGGCCTCTTATTCTAAACCTTTCCACTTTATTATCCATTTAAAGTGCTGGAGACTTTCACCTGTAGTGGTCACATTACTTTCAGTCTGCATTTATCCCAGCTGAGCTGCCTACAGGTGTAATAAGGATTGTGAATGTCCTGCAGTCCCACAATTCTGCAGCCTCAAGTGAGGAACAGTGGGCTGGGTGAAAATGGGAGCAGCTCTTTCAGCCTCTTATGACACTAATGTTTCTTACTTCTGCGTCTAATGTGACACATACTATGTGGCTGCTGTGGTCTTAGTCTTGGTAAAACCATGAGGAACTGGCTACGGAAACTGGTCTGTTTTTCTGGCTTGTCATTGCTCCTGCTATGCTGGAGTGAAGCTGATGTATGTTTGTACACTTGTTTTCTGCTGTATATATGTGGAAGAGCCTGAACTTGCTTTCTGCAGTTGTTATCCTCCTGATACCTTCACAAGGCCTTGTAAAATTCCCAGTGTGATGCTTCCCATCCTGTTGTTTAGGAGCATCAGATATAGAAGTCTCTGTGCTTCAGCTTCTTTACTTTTGAGTGGGTTACACATTTGGGCATGAGTTTTGTTGCCACTTCAGCTGTTCTGCAGAATCCTTCTTTTCATACCTCTGTGTCCCTGGAGCTAATGCTACCTTCTCAGTGTACAGCTTGTTTTAATGTTGCTTCTAGCCAAAATGAATAAAATATCACTGGGTGTCTTCCTGCTCAATTTCTGTTCTACTTCTGAGCAGTCAGGATCTCTGAGAGAGAGAGCTTCTTTATGAAATCTCTCCAAGTCTCACCTCTTTGCAGTTGAATTCTTTTTTCCCAGATAGCCTGGAGATCTTACAAATTCTGCTGATATTTGCTTCCCCGTGCTTGTGTTGATGGGGCAGGAAGTGAATACATTGTGTGGGTGGTGGGGAGGCAGACCTTTACTGCTTCAAACAAGAAGTTTTGTCAAGCTTTCCTACTTTTGTCTTTCTTGTGCGGTACATGGCATGATGAGAATTCACGAAGTGGGAAGATCTTGGAGCTGTCCTTACACAAAGTAAATGCTTTTGCTGTGCCCAGAGCCATCTTTATACCTGCTCTCTCACAATCTGTTAGTTCTGTATGGGAGCTGAGGTGTAAAATTTGGAAACATGATGCACATATAGGAATTCCTCCTGAGCTCTAAATGCTGGCCATGACCGATAAGTGGATGGTATGAAATAAGGGGTAAGAGCTCTTATATGTCCCCTGCCTGTGTTAATAAGCAAAGGACTCAAACTCTGCAGGGCAGCAAGGTGGGCTCGTGGATTTATATAACACACACATAATATATTTTGTCCATGACTAGACATTCAAAACATAGAGGCTTTTTTAGAACTGTTGGATGGTGTCTCCTCCCATGGCCCCTGGAGGTTAGAAGTTAAATAAAAGTAGTTGCTTTGGTAGTTCTGATTTTGTGATTAACTATGAGGGTTTTGGGAGGGAGCAGATGGAATTAGAATTTAAAAGATGTCAGTGCAAAATTTACCAGTAAGCTTGACTCTGTTACATGGAGGTCCCCATGGCTATTGCAGAACATAAAAGGATCCAAAGGGCTGGAAAATCCCTATTCTATTTTTAAAACAAATTTTAAAAGCCCTAGCATTTCAGGAATTCTTCTTGTTTTTTAGAATTTTTAGCTGTTGAAAGAGTCATTTAGCAGAAATGTGTCCTAACAGTTGTCTGTTAGACACAAGAACTTCTAAAAAGATCTCCAAGAATGGAAACAGCTTGGGGAAAGATTAGATGTATTAGCTTTGTGAGCTTTTCAAAGTCTTCAAAAAATTCAGCAAGGAAGCCAAGCTGCTTTGTATTTCAATAGAAAACCAAGAGGTCAGAAAATCTCTGTACAGTGTTGTGTAACTTTCTTGTCATATACACTGCAGGGCAGGTGTGTTTGCTGACAAATGTATAGATACGTATTTTCTTTTCACATGTAGACTCTGTCTGTTTCTTGGAAGATGAAACTTAAAAAGGAGTGACTTGTGTGGGTAGTAGGCTGGTGCAGAGAATGGGAAGGTGACAGTTCAGGGATATTAGGTATCTTGAAACACTTCTTAGTATGGCTTAGGCTCATAAATTAAAGGTTCTGGGAGAGCCCTTGCAGCTATTGCATCACTTGCTAAAAATAGCACCTATACTGCATAAGGCAGCCTGTCTGCAGTGTGGATAGTCTTGAGAATTTAGTGCTTCTTGTGAATGATGTTCAGTCATTTTTACTTCTCAACTAAGCACGTTTTTAATCTAAACTGTGATAGAGAATGAAGCAAAAGGTTTTATTATATGTCTCTGAGGGTGGGGTGAGTTTCAAAATAGCATTGTCCACAGTTCTGTCTGCAGCATGATTCTAAAAATACATCTTTAAGCTTACTGAAATCACAGTTTAAAGGCACTGATAAATATATTCTTATATTGTAATTGTCAGGGGAGGGGAAGAAAAAAATTGCTTTGTGCAGCATTAGGTATTCTGTTCTTCTCGTCAATCACTTAAAATTTAGCAGGGTTTTTTCTTTAATGGCAATTACACAATGCAAGTGAAATATAACGCTAATCTGAATTCTTACTAAAAAACACTCCACAAAACACAAATCCCTTCTCTTGAAAATAGACTTCATGTTGTACAGTGCTTTTTTTCTTCTCTTATTTTGAAATCTTAGTCAAGAATCACCAGCAAAGGAGTGTGTTTGTATTCCAGTGGTGTTGCTGAACCAGACAGGTCTGCAGCACAGCATTTTATTTTTAGACTCTAGGTTGCCATTTTTATCCTGTAAAAAATATTCATCAGCGTCTGGGTGACAGGCCATCAATTTTTTTAAACGTGTCAGACCACGTTTTCCACCTCTTTCTGTTTCTCCTTTTATGTCCAGCATTTCTTTTTTGGGGGGAAAGGGAGAGGGGGAACGAGGGTATGGATTTTAATTCATGCATTAGATTTTTCAATTCACAGATCTTTAGCGTCACACGGTTCATTCATCTTCTGTGCTCGGCTGCTTACGCAGCTTTGCTTATTGTCTGCAGAGGGTGAACTGCTCTGGTGCAAGCAGCAAAGGCATGGAATGGGCAAAACCAGCCTCCTGCTGGACTGGTCACCTCAGCTGCCCTCTCTGCTTGCCCCAAAATACCCCAACGTGGCAATGCTCTAGAGAAATAATTTCATGTATGGTTTTGAAGTGCTGGTCAGGTATAAAATTACTTCCTGGGAAAGCTATTCAAGGTCTCTTTGCAATAAATGTATATGGGCCAGCTGACTTCTAACAATAGAAAATGGGAGATGTCTTCTGGTGTGGAATACTGAGGATTTAGCGCCTGGCAGGAGGGGCTCAAAGCCACACAGTTTTTGGACGGCGAGGCAGTAACTCACTAAGTGTGAATCTGCAGCACAAATTCTATGGCAGGAGTGCCACATGCAGTTGCTTTCTAGGGTGCTGGACTTCAGAACCTCCATAGTGCAGCTGTCCTGTTTGTGTAGAAAACCTGAGGCTTTCTTAGCAAATTGCTTTCTGTGTCCTTGAAAAGCCTCTAGGTTGGCAGGGAAATGTCATCAGAGCAATTGGTACAGTTGGTGGCCCCTCCCTTTTTCCCTTGAACCCAAGCATGGGAATCTTTCTGTACATTGACAGGAGCTTGTTTTTGAGTGGCTTTTGGTGCTTTTTGATTGCTTTTGGTGTTTGCTTGTGGGAGGTGGAAGCCAGGAACAACTTGCTGAAGCTGAGTTATCTCATAACCCAAGGGGGCCTCACCTATGAGGGTGGTAGGTTTCACAGTGGTCTGTCTACTTGCTAGGACTTTACCTGAATCCTGTGACCTCAAATTCTTCAAGGGAATTGAGAGAAACAAGAGAAAAGGGTGGATTTACTTTATTGGTAGCTGAAGGTCTAAGTCAACTCTAGATTTATTTATTATTTTAAAAGCTTTTGAAGTCTTTGGAGCACTGGTACCCAAGATGGCTTGTTGTGGCAGGACCAAGCTTATGATAAGTAGCAGAAGGTATTCCCAAATGTAAGAGCAATAAAATTTTTAGGATGGTTGTTTACTGATACTTTCGGAGTTAGAAGTGGGGATTTAGTGTGCTTAAACTATGTATCCACACATGCTTAAACCTTCTTTAAGGGGGAGAAGATGGATAGGATTTTGATCATATTTGTAGAGACATTGTAGGGTGAAACCTTCCTAAGGAAGGTTCTTGAGTACAATTGTGCGCATTTGTCTATGAGAAGATAATATACTGAGCTTGTGATGTGACTTGTAACCTGCTTAAATGTGTGTAATTAAGAAGTTGCTTATCAAAGATAGACTATCAGTCATATCAAAGATACACTTTATAAATAATATTTCTGCTGTGTGAGATAATACAGCATTTTCTCAGGGTTAAAACTTGTTTTTGCTTCTGCACAGCTCAGTAGCTGTCCTGATTTTATCATCCCTCCCTAAATATGGAGCATTTTAATTTTTGCATATCAGAATTTGGAAACCCTAAGAAAGTGGCTTTGTGGAAGAAAGTAAAGTGGTAGGTGGTATTCCAGAAGAAATTAAATAGCCAGTGTATTTGATTTCTTTCATCTATTTTGACTGTGATGGATTTGAAACCACTTTGTAAATAATTGGTTAAGGATTGGAGACTAGACCTAGAATATCATAAAGGTTAACGATATCCAGATTGAAGGAGTGTTGCAGGAAGAGGTGAGGCAGCAGCTCTCTGCTTTCCTTCTCAGGGGCTGTGCTGCAAGGAGGTTTGTTGGGTGAGAGCAAGGCTGGAGGAATGTATGACTCCAAGGCATTCCTCAGCTTTTCAGGAGTTCAGAAGGCTCCATGTGAAGGCACCCAGTGGTTCTGGGTGAGCTGCTTAGGTCTGGATGGGCTTCTAGCTGAAAGCTGGCAGGCTGTCTTGTGAGGATATATTCCTGAGAGTCTCCATAGTCTTTCTGTGCTTACCAGTTTGTCTGTTTTTGGTATATTGTTGATGCAGTGAAATTTTACTCTGTAACTTGCATTTGAATGAAGATTTTAATTCTGGGAGTACGGAAGGAACATGGCTTTTTTAATATCTGGAATATGGTTAGTTTGGTATTTTAAACGTACTTAATTTTTTAAATTTGCCAGCTGCACACCTGTAGTCCAAGGGGATTCTGATAGAGGCTCCCATCAAAGGGTTTTCTAAACATCTTAAATCTTAAAAATTTTGTTATATCCATTAGATTTACTGGTTTAGGAATATATAAAATAACTTGAAAATCCACAACATCAATTCAAAGGACAGAGAGAAAGCTAAGCAAAAGTCATTGCTTTCCATTAGTCAAGAGGCAGTGGAGAAAGCACCACATCCCAAGTTAGTGGATGTGTTTCAAAAACAACAGGAGATGATACTGTCCCATGTAGGATGTAATTCAGCTGGGTGACTTCTTGTTATAGTCTGTGTTGCATGCTAAAGGTTTACATGGATTTTTAAAAAAAAAAAAAAAAAGTTATTTAAAAGTATCTTATTAGCTTTGTCTCATGTGTATTTGTCCAAAATTGCCAGCTGTAGTCCACTAAATTGCAGAGCTGCAAGCTGAAGACAGTAAGAGCATCCTGGAGATGTATTATTATACTTCTCAAAATCTCTTCTCAGTACTTCTTACCAATACCAGAGACCAAGTCTTGGGTTGGCTGGATCTCTGTTCTTGGGATAAAATGGTTATATAATGGTGAGAAAGCTTGTCTACACTGTGTTGGATTTTTTTCCCCCCTTTGCTTCCAGTACAGATGGTTCCATGTGTGCAAAGGAACAGGTGAATGCTAACGTGTTTTGGGTTTTTTTTTCCCCCTAATGACCTGATGCATTGGATATGCCAAGCTTACACAGAATGATACATTATGCTTGAAATATACCCAAACCTTCATTTAAAAATTTCTTCAAGACTGTGTTTTGTGTAACTGCAAATAGTTCAGGTCCTAGTCGTGAAGCTGTGAAAGGTCAAACAGTGTTTCAAAGGTGCAGAGAAAAGGTTGTATTTAGCACTGCACCAATTTCATGCCCACGGACTCATCTTTAAAAAGCCATTACAAGGTGCTGTTGGTTTTTTTCATGCCCCAAATGAAGACTGGTGTCCTCACTGTGAACAGGGAGGTGCTTGAGTAAGATGATTTTAGTTACTGCTAGCAGTATAAGGGATTCAAGAGGGAGCCCCTTCCCAGTTCCAGTGCTTCATGGAATCAGTCTGCTCTGTTAGGACACTGTGCATTTGACTCACATATCCTTTTTGTACCTTCACCTAGCCTCTTTCTCATGAAGAGATGGACAGACACCCTCTAGAAGTCAAAGTGTGTGTTGAGATGGTGGGGGAGGAAGGATAATTTCTGTGATGCTCTCTGACAACCTGAGGAAGTCTAGAACCATGCAGTCAACAGAATGGATCGAAAGCAATAAACAAATTACAGTCAGGCTTATTTTGTTTCTCATTTTCTATCTGATCCATTAAATGGATAGCAATGAACAGATTCTTGTTGCAAGTTTGTAGCTCTGTTTCCAGCATTAGCTGTGGCTTGACCTGCATCTCAGATCTCTTCCAGCAGGTCAGGTTTCATACCCTTATTCTGCTCTTCAGAGTCAGAAATAGGGTTTTTTTTTCCTTCTTTGAGATACAGTGATTTCCAGTTGGTCACAACCAGCCAACTTACATTGTCTTCCCAATGTTAGCCTAAAATTTTACTTTTCTGATGATTACCATACAGGAGCTCATGAAGAGCAAACAAAGCCCTTTAAAATTCATCTCCCACAACACCTAACTAAGCCATCTTAGCAGCCCTTTTTTAAAAATTCTTTTTTGCAGCTGTTCCCATTTAAGTTACTTATTATGATTGTTTCCTATTACTATAGGAAGCACCTTGGTGGTTATATAAGTTGTCTTTATAGTTGCATCAGAAGGACAATTTACAGACAATTTTATATGCAGACACTGATATGCTTTATATCAAATAGAAAGACCAGATATCTTTTTACCATTCCTTACAATGGTCACCTCATCTCTAAACAAAGTTAATCTCAAGTACATATCTTGACATCTGGTATCTCTGTGTCACTGTGTCATATCTGGCAATATTATGTTTTATTCCTGTGGTCTGTAGACCCATGTAATTCTTTGCAGGTTGACACTGTGATCCTTTTCAGGAGCTAGGTTGTCTGTGAAGTTGATGAAGTATTTCCTTCTTTGTGTGGTGGTCACTAGTAATGGTGCTGAACAGGATTTGTGCTGAGATCTGTCCCTGAGGAGTGTAACTAGTAATTTGTTTTTATCCAGATAAAATTCTGGTTTTGGTCTGAACCACTGTAGCTCCCCAGGCAGCCCTTGATAATATTCCAAGATTCTTATGTTTCATCATACAAAATTATTTTCTTTTGCCTAGTAGATCTAGAGCATTATTCTTGTCTAAACTGATTGTACCTTTTATAAGTTTGATGTTTCCCTTTTGATTAAAAATAGTGCTGCATTTTATACTAGTCTCCACTTTTTCTCTGCTCAGTTATTCAGATACCTTGCATAGCTTTGACTTGAAACAAAAATGCCCACAGCTCACCAGGATCACTTGTGATCCTTTTCTACTTGCAGGTGTTGGGTTTTTGTTGCCACATTGCTAACTGGAATTTATTTTTCTGCCTGCTACAAATACTTAGTGAAAGAGGAAAAAAAATCTCAAATTTATTTTAGTGACTTCTGATGTAGAGCCTTCTTTCAGCATTGCAGGCTCTAAACCCAGATGCCCTTCTGGCTGCTCAGTTTCTTCTCAGAAAAGTGACTTATCTATGTGTTTCCAGTGGCAAACACACTGAAAGCCTTCAGATGGTGCCAGTCCTGAGCTATCTGATCTTTAAAATGTTCGTGTTGTATTCATCCCCTCCTAGAGGCAGGAAGAACCAGAAATGGTAGTTTGAATGACCTCTATGCATGTGTTTTTTTGGCCTGGTCGTGCTTGCCGTGACAGTCAGCATCTGTCACGTATTTCACAAAGATGAACAAACGAGAGGTTGTTTTTGCTGAATATTAATGCTATGCAGTAACTCTCACTGTAGTGTCTTACAGAGCACAAGGCAGTTGTAGCCTTTGCAAGTGCTTCAACTTGAACTGGCTTGAGCAGGTGATCTGAACAACTTACTAGCTACTGCAGAAAGTTTAATTCAGGGCAATCTTGGTTTCATCTGACATTTTCTGGATCAAAAGGCTTGAAAGTAGCAAAGGGTGGGGTGGGGGCTTCTGAACAGGATATCAGAATTTCCCCTCTCCTCCCAGATGCCCATGTCCATAATGCAGCAGCCCTTGACTAACAGGAAAAAAAGACCTCACAGCAAAGACTGGAGTTTGAATTCATAGAAGAACCAACCTGTGAGAGTTTCCACAGAGGCATCTGGAACTGGAATTGCTTAAGCATTGGGTGTGACTTTCATGAATTCTTCAGTATGTTTTTTTTGAATGGATTTCTAGATTGCTTCTAGTTCTCAAATCTAAAGAATCTTCAGAGTGCACTGCCCAAAACCCTTTCTTGCGGTAGTTCTGGGTGAAATGGGAACTTGTCAGTGCTGTGATATTTATAGAATATTTTTCTACCCACAATCCTAGCTCCTAGACACAAGCTGTTACCAAGTAAGTGTTTGGCTTTGGGAACTGAACCTTTTTCTGTAGCCTGTCTTTTCAAAGCCTGACCATTAGGTGTTAGCTTTTCTGTGCAGAAAAAAAATATGAAAAAAAAATAAAAGAATATACAGAACTTCTAGGATTCCAGCTTGGGTACAGATCTTTCTGATGAGGCTTCCTATTTCAGCAGTCAAATTGAGAATAGATGTGAAGTTTGTCTTATTTTTTGCACAGAGTTTTCTGTTTTTATTTAATAAAAATGCAGGGAGTTGCCACTGTCTTATTAACTTGCAGCCAGCATGCTTATCTTCTTTGTTCTTTGTTAAATATGAGCTGGCATGTGTTAGACTGCGTTAGCGTTCACTCTTTGGGACTTCAGTGGTTTCTAAATTTGGCACTGCTAAGCCGGTGCCCTGTTTGCTTGAATCAATTGGGGCTGCTATTTTTAGCAACAAAAGGGAATTGAAATAGCAATTTTCTTTCCATGTAATGGATCCCCAAGAGGAATACTGATGCAAGCTCTCTGTCATGCTGTATTCTCCCCCTCCCCAAAAGCACTCAGACGAAAGGCAGCTGTCATGGTTTGCGGCTGTATTAATCTTTAATCAATCGAGTGTTTTCTGCATTCAGGTGTTCAGGGAAAAAAAGGGTCACGACTAAGATCTGCCTAGAATAACTAAGCACTCATGCATGGTCTGTGCAGTCAGAATTTGTGGATAACGGCAGGGATAGATGGAGCAGCTAAAAATAGTATATGCTTCCAGTGTTTCTCCAGTCTATTTTTGATGCTTGATTTTGATAAGGTTGATTGGAGTCTTACTAAAAATAGCCATTCCTAGCAAGCTGAGGACAAAAAGTAGAATATTTTTAACCAGCACAGACTAAAGTACTTTTGTTGGCTGGAGATAATCTAGAAGCTTGGTATTGGTCAAATGCCAGTGATTTATATAAATCTGTAATAAATGAAGCACTGCTTGATGCCAAGCAGGGATAGTCTTTTCTCCCCTTGCCAGCTTTTGTTTTCCCCAGGAGCTGTCATATTCTTAATATAGCCTCTGTGTTTCGTAGCAGAAGAATCTCGAGTCTTCAGTTATTTATGGGCTGTACTTTAAACCTATGCTAAGGTTAGCTGTGCTGTGAAGTTTCTCTCAACTGAATTGCTTTAGCAATACACAGAGAGTCCTAGTTTATGTTGGTATGTGCTGCAGCTGGCTGCTGTGCTATGACAGACCCTCACTCGTTTCTGGGTTCAGTCTTGCAGGGCAGGGATGGTTCTTCTGTATGAATGAATGGAGGATGTTGCAGACAGACTAGCTCTGCAGTGACCATTTTGACAACAAATTTGAACATTTCTCCAGGGATCAGAGATGTAGCTAAGCTACCGTCCTTGAAATCTCTTAGTTATCTTAGTTTTTTGACAGGAAGGGTGTGGGCATTCCAAAATTGCTGGACCCACGTGTCTAGGGAGAATAACATTGCTGGTGGCCTGAGTTCTCCCTCCTAGGTAATGACATGCATGAGTGCATCTGCAGTACTCTGAAAGATTGCCTGAAAACTCAGGCTTTTCTGAATGAGAACAGGAAAATGGCTGAACCAAAATGAATTTGTAGTTTGGAGAGACTAGTAGAGAACATGCCTAATAGTTGCTAGCTTCATTGTGCAGGTAGTCAAAGTACTGTAAGGAGTATGCCTGGTGCTGTTTGCTAGAGGCAATATGGATAAAAGTATTCTGTGCTTTATCTCCATTAGGCTTTGCAAAAGTTCATTTTGCTGTGGAAAACATGTGTTTGTATCTGAAGACAGACTTGATCTCTTTAAGCTTTTTTTTTTTTTCCACTGTAGTCTAACCTTGAGTTGGGGAGTCACGAATCTATAATCTTGTTTCAGCGTGATTGCTCTGCAGAACTGCAGTAGAATTTTCTATGCTTGCTGTTGCTCCCTCTCCCTGTGTCAACACTGGTCCTTGCTCCTGTCGTGAGATAAAATGATTTCTACATGCCTGCCTCATGCTTTACTGCACCATTCTTGGCTTTTGTTTTAAGATGTCCTGGCTGCATGAGAAGCAAGTAAAAATGTTCTCCCTGGGCCTTGAATACTCACTTCAGTCACAAAGCAGACTGGCAATGGCTTCTGGGTTCTGTTTTTGCCTGGCTCTGGAATGGTAATCCCTTTTTTATGAGCAAGGAATACACCTGTATTATCCCTCTTAGGAGATGGTGGATGTTTTTTGGTGACCTCTTATTTGGCAACATAGTGGCTGTTCTTTCTTATATAAAAAAAATATGAGTTCCCCACACTGCTGGTGGCACTTTATTTCTCTCGTTTAGCCATGGGCTGTGGGATTTCTGAAGGATGCAGGTGCTATTGGAAACATTTGTGTATTTTCCCCTATGTAAGGCTTCTGCAGACATGTCTACATTTTTATCACTCTAAAGTACCACTGGTCATTTTCATCTTCTAGACTAAAGTCACTGGTTGCATTTGTTCCACAGGCTTGTTCTGTGGCTTTTTTAATAATAGGAAAGCTGTTCTCTTTTAGTACAAGATGACATATCTCACTGGCTGGGGAGGTTTTCTAACTTTGTTTGTCAAGGGTTGCCCTGAGTTTGGTACTGACCAGGAAATGTTGCTGATACTTATGAACTGCGTCATACCTGTTGTTATATGTGGCAAAATCTGTGAAGCACTAGGAGGTAAGTTGGCTAGGTGGTAATAAGGTGCAGAGAATTTGTGAGCTGTGTCTGTCAAGAACTATTCTAGTAGCAGAGGCTGTGGTGGGTGCCTGTGTAGCTGTATAGCTTTAATTTTAAATTAAAGAGATCACTATAAGAGGTCAAAAATGTGTAGTTAAACTCCAAGTGGGGAGTTGAAAAGTCTATGGGAGGAGGTGTGAGTTTCTTTTTTTTTTTTTTTTTTTCTTGTTCCCCACAACGACATATGAAGCAAAATTCTAGCACAGCCACTAGGGCAAGGATGCTATACTGTCCTGAGGTGAAGATTTAGGGAAATGATTGCATGACCTATTAAGAACAATACTGTAATAAAATTAACTGCAGATTTGTGATGTTGTGCTGATGACTTGTATGTATACAATGGTAGTTGAAATATCTACAACCCACATATGGCTTAACCTCCTCCAGCAGTGTGAGCAGGTGATGCCCCATACTGCTCTCGTTGTTTGGAGACCTTGATGCTACATTGGCAGTATCTTTTTGCACCTTACCACTGTCTCCAAAGCATGGATGGGTTTGCAGTAATTTATACTAATGTGGTGTACACTAGTGGCTAGCATGAATAGTGATTTTACTTCTACCGGCTTTCCAACTTCTTGTCTGCCACTTTGAACAGTGTGGTGTTTGGAACATAAGGCTATTGATGCAAAACTGAAATGAAAGCCAGAACTAGATGATGAAACTGTACATACATCTGCCAGTGATCATAACAGTCTTACCCAAAATGTCATTTCCTAGAAGAGCAAGAGATGTTCCTTTCAGTGTGCTGGACTCACTAGGGCCAGTTTGTGGACTCTGACTCAGGAATTTTTAGACAGGCTTTTCTGGAACTTAAAAAAGATGATGTATATGTCAGCTCTCTAGTTATGCATATACTAATTTCAAAAAGGGTTCTTGAGATGGGAATGTGTTCCAGGTGAGGACTAATTATTTTGTGAAATACTGTGTAACCAAACCTGCTGAACACTGGCAAGTGGGAACTTCCCAGAGTAGAACATCTCCAGCTCAATGTGAGTGCATGTATTGATTTATTAAGAGTTAGCTGTTCTCAGAGTATGTCGTGTTACTGGATACCTTCCCTTATTTTTTGTCCCCTGACTTTTAGGGCTGTAGGGGAAAAGGCAAAGATGGGTGTTGACTTCTTTGTCTAAAATTAGCCAATGCTGCAATACAAACTTCCATTCAGGCAAACATTTACTTGGTGGGCTCACATACAAGTTGCCTGGGCACTCTTCTTGCTTCTCTCCTGGAGACAGCAGATGGCTGAAGTGGGAAGCTACTACAGTTAGTCTGACTACTGAGTAAATGTGTATAATCACACTTAGGTGCTGGTGCAGCTTGTATAGACAATAACTTATTTCTATCCTACTTGCTTTGCCTTCTTTAAGCTCTGCCAACTGCAGTCAGTTTGTAACTTTTGTTGGAAGACAGTCTGTAGAAGAAACATAATTCAAAAGCTTAATCCACACTTGGAGTCAAACTAGCTTGGGCACATCAAGTTGATAGTAGAAATTTAGTTAAGCTGACACAGCTTTGGAGTGGTTGAAACGGCAACATTTTTCTCCAGTATGGAAACTTGAGATGAATGTAATCAATATGAAAACTGGAAGTGACTTTCTAATGTACAAGATTTAGGTAATCTAAAATGTGGAGGAAGATAAGGGGGCTGAAACTTGACTTCTGTGATGTTCATCCTATCAGTTGCCTTTACTCCACCTCTTCCCCCTGCTTTTACAATGTAGGGTCTTAAGTTTTGCTTTCTGCTCTGGGAGATTCCTGTCAGGGCAGTCTTTCTAACCCTCCAAGCTGCTCACTAGGATCCAGTAAATGGGCAGTACTGGTCAGTAGCAGGCCAGGTCTGTGTTGGTGCCTGTTTCCCATTGCAGCCCATGGGTGCTGACCTTGACCACCTCTCCACCAGTGTAGCTGTAGATGGGAAATCCATTTACTTTGAATGGGAGGGAACTGAGCCAGATGTCTTCTTTCAAAGGGCCTTAGGAAGAGAAGTGTGGCCTGAAAAAATATGGTTTAGGTTAGATGTTGGAAAGCAATTCTTTTCCTGTTTTTGTTGTTCAGGATGGTGTGGGATCATGGAGCAGAAGACAGTTATCCTTCTTCACATGGAACCACTAATTAAATTATGGTCTTGGTGTCATCTTGTGACGAGTTCCCTTATTGCTAAGAAAAACCAGCTGCATACTTTATCCTGATGCCTATGTCTTTTCCTGCAGCAGAAACAAAACAGGAATGTGTATTAACCAGGAGTCTGTTTCTGTAGGTAATTGCTCAAGAACTACTTTTTTCCTTACGGGATTTTGTAATTTTTTATGTACATCAGATTTATTTAAATTTCTCACATTCTGTTCTGGAGGGTACTTTAACCTCTGGACTACAGGTTATTTTAATTTGAACTAGGGCCTGTAAAGGGAAAAAACCATCCTGTTATTCACACTTCAGTTAGAAATCCCTGATCTTCAGCTTATGTCTCGTGTTCCAGCTGATTCCATTACTATTTACCTAAGCAATGGATTCAATAAATGAGTAAATATCCTTGACTGAAACTACTTGTACTTTACTAAGCCTTTAAAGGGCTACAGGTGCTTTTTGGAGTTCCTGCCTCATGGAGCAGGCGTTTTTGGCTGCTGCTACTAAAAGTGGAATAACTTGCAGTGTCTGAAAATAGTATTTTAAAATGCTGAGCTTGTTATCTGGGAATAAAACCATTAAGTCCATAACTTCTGAGTTGGAAGGAGAAGAAACAATCTAAATGTTACAAGGAATGGCTCTTCTTTAGGTGCCTCAGTAACTATAGTGAAAGAAACAACCCCTTTCACCAAGTCACTGAAGTTGAATGTTTTCTACATTGGATCAGCTCAGAACTTGTCCAGCCACTGCTGTGATCCTTACAGCGAGGGGTCCTGGTACTGTTTTCTGTACTCTCATTTGCTTCATTGTTTTTCTGAAAAACAATGACTTGTGTAATAATACATAATGTGAATCCCAGGTCAGCAAGGCTGAAACTGAAGCTTGTTAGTACTTGAACTAAAAGGACCATGCTCTCCTGCAGGACTGTTGTGTATCTGGCTGAATGGATAACCATATTGGTACAAGTTTGGTTGCAGGAAATGGGCTCCTGAGAAAGTATCCTTGATTTCTTCCCTATAGTTTGATTTTTATTGGTCATTTCGACCCTTGCTTCACCTTTCATTACATGGCTTTGTTTCTGTACCAAAACTGTAGCTCACACTTCCCTAATGGTGGCTGGATCGGAACTGGCAAAGCAGTGTGATACAGAGACTTGGTTTTCTCAATAAAATTCTCTGGTACTGACAGTGCAGCAGCCAGAGCTCTGTTTAGTAGCCAGAGCATCCCATGTGTGCAGTATGCATATCCTTACCATGCTGGAGTTATGGCATCTTGCAAATGAACCCTTAAACCAGGAGGGAGATAAACATACATGTACCTTCATCTGTGGTCATCTGTGAATTTCACTTAAATCAGGGATATGACTGGATCTTTCATTCTAGCCTGTTATTGAATTGTTGCTGGCCATTCAAACTCAAATAGGACCTTTGCTGTCAGTTTCATCTTTTGTAATTACATCCACTTATCTGTAGATATCAGGCACAGAGACTGAAATGGTTACAGCATTTCCTAGCTGTTATTACTCAAACAGAAATATTCTGGCTGCAGTTTGCATGCCAGCTGTTAGGGGGGATCTGCAAGCAGTAACTAATCAAATAATCTGCAAACACATCTCCTTCCGGTGCTCTGAAGGGAAGTTACTGCTGAATCCCAATGCCAGACAACACCTCGGTCTGCTATGAGTCTGATTCAGGTAGAGGTTGACCTGAGAGTTAAACCAACACACCCAGTTCATGGTTCTGAAACATTAAACAAGTCCAGTTATTTGGCCATGGCTCTGTTCAGTGATATGCAGTGGAAGCACAAACCAAGCTGTTCTAATCTGATAAAAGCACAAACAGAAAAAATCCAGTATATTCTGTGGCTACTTGGAGAGTGAGAGTAGAGACAGATAAGAGGTTAGACAGGAGAGCTAAAAATATAAGGATGTCGAGGTGTAGGCACTGGATTTGGTGAGAAGAAAAAGCTGAGAGCGAAAAGAAGCGATGCTGAATGTACTTGCGCAAAAAGCAGTTCCTCTATGGAGGAATTGCTGTTTACTGGGGTCATCAGCTGCTAGTGTGGTGAGAGCCCTGGAATAATCTGTCAAACTAATGGCATGTTGAGTCACTCACAGCTTCTCAGCTTGTGGAAAAGAATCCTAGAAAGACTTGAAGCTTGACACAGATCCAGTCACCCACAGGTGAGAAAGTTTAAGCTGTAGAAGTCCAGCTTGCAGCTGATGCCAGGATCATACCCTCATACTAGCTGCTGGTGAGCACAATGGTCATAGGGATCTGAAATCTGCTGGAGGAACAGAAAGCTGTGCCTGTGTCCTAAAATCTGTTTTCTTGGATGCTTACAACATTTGAGATACCTTTTATTTTATTGTATACGTAAAACTAAGTTGACAGCTGGTTTAAATGGCTTGGAAATCTCTTAGTCCACAGAGTTTCTGAAGATGTGTATTAGGACAGAGGACTGGCTTGAGAAGGGGTGCTGAACCTGATTCTTGAAACACTTCAGGCTCCTAACTCCATGTCTTTCTGTCCTTCCTTATCTATGGAAAGGTTTTAGAGTGAGTTTTAAAAAAAATTTCATAAAAGTTGTACACCTGTTCCAGAGACTTTGATGTGTTTCTGTCTGGAATGAGTACTTTAATAGCCTACAAATGAGCACACCCATTGCAGTTACTTCTGTCAAGCAACTAATATAGATTTGTCTTTTTGTTGTTGTCGTTGCAGTGGTCACAGGAGCTACAGATGGGATTGGTAAAGCCTATGCACAAGAGGTAAGAATTCTTACAGCTTGGAAGTCTGTCTTGATTCTTGGCAATATGTCAAGCTGTCTCAACTCTGTCAAGCTGCATGTGATATCTCCTCACCTTATCTTAACATAGATATCTGTGGAGAAAAAGGTCTCCTACCTTGCCTCCTTATGGTAACCAGCCAAAAGTTGTATCTCTTTTGTTAGTTGCTTGTATTTGTGAACTATATTTTCAGCTCCTATCTTGTCCTTCAGGTTTTTATTTTTAATTTTTTTAGTTTTTAAAAGAATTTTAACTTAGCCCTTGGTTTTCCTTTTGCTACTTTCAGGCACTGACTGAATGGCATTTACAGCTGCCAGCAGTATGTTCCAATTATTTCCTCTAGTTCATGAAGTCTCTGAAGCTGGGTTTTACCTTTATCTCTTTTGCTCTTGATGGATATGTGGGCTCCAAATATATTTAATATGCTCAAATGTATTGCTTAAGACAGAAAGTGCCTGTTAGTTTAGGGTAATTTAGCCTATAAGCCTAGAGAACATAACGACAAATAGTGCTGACTACAACAATTTATAGCAAAAATAACTTCAAACTCAGCATTAGTATCAAAGTGAGCCTCTCTGTGCTTATTTTTGTGTTCTCTGAAACACCAGTGTGATTTTGTGTGAGATCAGTGGTGAGAGGTTCCCTTCTCCTTGATGGTTTTTTTTTTCTTTTGCAAAGCCCACAGGGAAAATGGCATTACTCTTTACTTGCCGTTTGGATTTCCTGTCATCCTGATGTGCTTTGCCCTGCTGCCTGCACCTCTAGCCCCCAAATTCCCTTCTGCTTTGCAGGAAGTAGTAGCTCATACTACTGGAAAGGGGAGTTGGCTGCAAAAGGAATTAAGCCTGGTGCCTACAGCACCTGATCCTGGCTGGTTGCTCACAGGTCATACGTGCCAGATATCCCAGTTACATGGCTGAAGCAAATGATGCAATTCTTAATTTTAACTATCTAGAACAAGGGAAAGGAGGTGACTGTGCCCACAGCAGAGCATTAACAGGAGGAAGTCCTCTACTGTGGGAGACACCCCCTGATCATCATGGGAGATTAGTTTCAGGATCTATATATTACGATACCAGGTGAATAAAGCTACAGCTTGCTTTCTGTTCTGTAACATCTCTAAGAACTAAGCTGCTTTTGACATGAATGTCTGCTGCTGGCTCACTCCTGCATTCAAACCCCCATTAGGAAAATCGTGAGATATTGAATATGAGATATTGTTGGCAAACCATGTCTATTACAGCAGCCTTACAGTGGTTGCTGTAAGCACAGAGCACCCCAAAAGCACCCCAAAGGGTACAGATACTCATTCTTGGGCTACAGAATAAAGCACATTGTTCATGTACTTATTGTTGTCAATTATGCATATATTTAGAATAAAACACAAATCCATCCTTTGACAGCTTAGATGGATGAATACTTGATAAAGTCAAGTTGTGGATGTAGGGCAAAATGTGGAATACCTGAAGAGACGTCTCAATCTTTAAATTAACTCTAGAGATATCTTTAGAAGGCTGCCAGCAGAGGCTTGATTTTTCTACTAAAAATTCCCTTCTGGCTACTATAAATTCCACTGGCATATGGCTGCTTGGGCCTTGATGGTTGTGATTATAGTCATGCAGACAACTTCCTTTTCCTTGGAGGAATTTGTGAGAATTGTAACTGTGTGTTGAGAATTGTCTCTTTAAAAGTTTGATATGGTCTTTCTGGAAGGTGATGAAAGAGCTTTATGACTGTGTGGATTCTTGGGTTATATTCTGTTCTGTAGGTTATTTTCCTTTTCCAGGCAAAGAACTGTTTTTGCATTTTCACTGTTGGAGTATTAAGACCTTTAATCTTTGCCCAGCACTGATATCCTTATAATTGCTAGATCACCCCCTTGTGAAAATTTTGAGGATATGGTCAGGAGTCAGTATTCATTGCCCCTCTATCATTATGTTTAGCTTGCTTTTGAAAATCATTAGTATAAATTCAACCTTGGTTGTATTTGTGTGCTAGTGATAAACTAGAGGTTGTGATCCCATTGCATACTTTGCAGTACTCTACTATGCACATCTGTTTAGTATAGCATTTTTAGAATATCTTGCCATGTCTACTCTAACAAGAGCTTTAACCTTGCTTTGGTTGGGCGTTGATGTCATTGTTTTCCAACCTGGAGAGAAAGGGTTGAAACAGCAGCTGTGTTTTGCTACTGAAGTGGAAAATGTGGTAGTCACTAATGTGACATTTAAGGAAATCGAACACCTCCATTCATCAGCTCCATTAGAATGGTGACCCTTGCTTGCATCAGTCCTTAGTCTTTAAGGGTATCTTCCCTCTGGGTGAGTTTTATGTTAGGTTTTAAGGTCTTGTCATTCAGCTGTTTCAGGACCCTAAGGATCTTGGCCAAAGGGAAAGTATAATAACAGATTATCTACAAAACAAGTGGGTCTTCCTTGATTCCTGTATGAAAACATAATTAGTAACTGGGATCTCAGGGATTGTTGTCTCACCTTGGAAGTCTCTGGTTCCTTTCAATTAACTAGGTCTCTACCAGTGAAGGCAGAGTGCTCAACAGAAACTAGTCTGGTTGAATCAAACACCGTAATTGAACCTGCTCTCAAGTGCTGTATCTTTTTCAAGTTTGATTACTTCTCTTAGTGATATTTGTTCCTAGTTACAGGGTCTTCTGTTGGCTGTTTTATGTACTCTCTACTTAGAACTCCACTTGCAAAAGGGTTTTCAATTTCAGATGAACTTCTTAGAGTGCATCCCATTAGTGTGAACATAGAAGAGGTTTCTCTCACGCTCGCCCTTGTGGTGGAAATTCTCTAAATGTGGTGAGGTTCCACTGACTGGATGTACTGGCATCACTTTACTTCCTTGGCTTTTGAGACAAGTACAGCTGAATACTTTTCCATTAAGCCCAGGTACCTACTGAGGCAGCCTGGAGAGCCCAAGGGTCATGATTGCTGAAAGAGAGCAAACTCTTCTGTTGGCAGTCTGGAGCTTTGCTTCCATGAAAATCATCTCTGGGGCTTTTTGGCCTCACAGGGCCACAGTTATTTTGGATTCTGAGTAGATTGCTGTCAAATTGTCCTAGCAGGTTAGGTAATCAAGGCCTTCACTACCTTGATCCTGTGGAATGAGAGTTCTATTCCCTTCTTCCTGGTGCCTTCCAAGCTTACTGTAGGCTTCATGTAAAGTGTGTTCCAGTGAGCTAGGTGCTTATCTACAGGTGGCTGGATGTGTTCATCCCTTTTAGACAGTAGTTCTTGTAGCACCATGTAATTTCCTCGAGCAGAAGGCTTAAGTTGCCTGTAAGCCTTAACCTGAAAGCTGTTTGCTAGTGATTCCTATGGTGTCTTTGATTTCATCACACCTCACTCTATGCTCATGAGATCTAGTGTGGGATTTCTACTGCTTCGAGATCACACATGGAAGTAAAGTATGGGGATAACTGATGAACTCTGCCATACATCTCCCTGACAAAATCACTACTGCTTTGCATACTCCTGCTAGAAAAGTAGGTGGCTTTAAGCCACTTCAGGTTGTTGCTGTACTATGCTGTAGTGTTTTGAGGTTTTTGGGTCTGTGTGTTTTGTTGTATTTTTTCAAATTCCATTGAAGACCCATTCTCATCAGCTTCCAAAGGCAGTGAAAGAGTTTTATTGGAGCAATGATGATATACATGTTTTTTTGTATGTAGGTCTCAAATGTCTGAAAGGCAGTGACACTTTGAGCTATAGATAGATAGACAGACATATTGTTTCTACTTATTGTAGTAAGAAGCATAATTTTCATTTTAAAGTAATTCAGATACATAACTGTCTTCCTGCAGATGTTTTTCAATTGAGTTGTTAGATCCTCTTTTAAACTTGCCAGTGGTAGGTCTGATTTGATGACCAGGATGTGCTCTGGCTACAGCTAAAGTTCCACAGATAGCTTCCCTAAAATAGTTTCAGAAGTAAATTAACCTTGATGCCTGTGAATAGTACAAAGAGTGAAGCCTTACTAAAGGGAGGAAGTGTTGAGTTGCAACACAGGTGTTCAAGTAACCATGGGTATCTTAACTTGGCATGCTAAAGTTTATTATGGATAATTATGTTTTTGCTCTGACTTGCAGAGGTAGTGTAAAAGTTCTGTAAAATATTCATTGATCATTTTCTATTTTATAAATGTGCCTATCCACCTATATTAGATGACTGGGAAGATAGTGTGGTGTGAAGGGAATTAAGAAATAAAATGGAAGTATTTTTCCTGTTTTCCCCTTCGTGTCTCTATTTAAAACTGTATTTTTTTCAGACTTGCTGGTCATAAATTGCTGTGATATTTGATGAGTTTTGCAGTTTTTTTCTTGAGGTTACTAAATTGGAAGTGATTTGTGACTATTCTAATGTCTCCTGTTTTGTTCTCTTGCAGTTGGCAAGACGTGGAATGAAGGTGGTTCTAGTCAGTAGGTCAAAAGAAAAGCTGGACCAGGTTTCTACTGAAATAAGTGAGTTAAAGGTTCTTCCCTAAACTTTACTGGCATGATTATAAATAAATGCAATTGCACATGAATTTCATACATGCTAATACATACAGCTCATATTGAAAATAGTTTGCTCTTGTGCACAGTGCAAATGTTACAGATATAAATGGTAAAGGCCTTGCAGATCAATTTTACAGCTGTTCATATTTAACTTCGGAGAACAATAGGGCTTAATTCTGGAATAAGTACTTGTAAAACTGTTAGTCTTCCATAAGAACAGCTTACCAGGCCAGACTGCAATACCACCTATTCACGTAGTAGTAGCTGTCTAAAATCATAGTAGGGCAAGAAACATGCAGTCATTTTTCCATCTGAGTATTTCCTTAATTTGAAGCAAGTTTTATTTCATGGGCTCCAGCCATAAGGGTGGTTTCTTTGCAACTAGAAGTTGTTAAAAGCATTTTTCTTATGTCTTTTTTGTTGTCTTACCAAATATACAGATTTATTGTTGGTAGCTTGCCCTGTCTCCTCTTTTTTGTTTTGTTTGAATAAACTACTCAAAGATTAGATTCAAGACCTGTAAGCTCTTTTGAGATGATGAGTGTTTATAGTCGTAGGAATATATGGAATGAGGTAATGTGTTTAAGAACCTGTATTAGGGATTGTTTCTCCAGTAAATGTGTAGTAAATGGCTGTAATGGAAAAATAAGGGAGCAACTTCAGTGTTTCAATCACAAATGGATATTTGGACAGGATCAGTTAGGAAAAGCTTCCTCAAGTCTCATGCTGACAGATGATTTTCCAATCACAGCAAAGTATAATCTAACCCACAAGAATTCCTCTTCTAATCTATATCCCTTTTATTAAGGCATATTTCACATCAGGTTATTAGTTTGTGTCGAGTATGCCAAGATAAAGTGAGAAATGTAACCATGTGAAAAGGTTTTGATAAGCAGGGCTAGGAGTTCTATACTATAAAGCAGGTTTCTCAGCATAATGATGTTGAGTAAAGAAACCTTTAAGATGATGATTCTCTGTTACTCTCACTTGTCTTGCTTGGGCTTTCTAAAATGGTTTGTGTCTATATAATGCATATAATGGCAGTTTATAATGTATATAATGGCAAGAACTTCTCTCTTTCCAAGGTCATAAATGTATAATTTTTGGCTTAAGTTTATTGAAAATTTCTGTGAATTTCTTAGTGGCACTGCTTTACTGTAAAGCATAATCCCCTAAGTGTCAACACTGTTGAGTGAAAGTAAGGATGGCTGAAAAACTCAAGGACTTCAACTTGCTAAACAGTAGCTGTTGTATTAGATCTGTGAAAGTCAGGGTGTATGGTGCTACTGATCTAAATGTCACTATTTCTGATATTTAGTGTCCAATGTAAGATGGCATATGAAACTGTTTTCTAGATGGAAAATTATTCTTTTCTAGGTGTGTATTTAAGCTGTAGGGAGCATTCCTTCTTAGAGCAAAGCTGTCATCAAGTTCTATCTTTGACTGATTTGGAAGTAATTGGCATTGTTCATTGGTATCCTGCATTTCAGGGTGTCACTGCAGTGTCTGGACTGACACTGATCAATCCAGTGACAGTGTAAATGCAGCAGAGTAGGTGTCACTCTCTGGGTAACCTGTGTAACTGCTGATTCTTTCTGCCAATCCATAAAGAAGCTACAGCAAGGTGATGTTTTTTGGTGGCTCACTGCAGTAGCTGGGTGATGTTTGCTGCATGTGTGTGGGCATGTGCAGTCACGTTTCTAGCAACATGACATAAAGTTGTTTTGCTAAGTCAAACTATAACTGAAAGAAGTTTCTACAAATAATCTTGTTCTGGAATCACACACCTATGCGTGAAGGGACAAGCTTCCTGAAAGTGGTCATACCCTTTCTGTAACAGTCTGGGTATCTCTTTCTGCCTGGGAATTAAGCATGATGCTGACAAGACAGATAAATCTATTGCTTTGAGCTTCAGCACTTAACATGATAGCTACTGGGGGAGGTTCTCAGATTAAAAAAATAGGTATGTGTACCTATGTGAAGCAGCCTGTAATACATAATTACTGTTAGGCCTCACCCAAACATTTTTCTGCTTCCTTTCCTGAACCATTCTGAAATGAGATGACTCATGCTGGATTTTCAGAACACTTCTTTTGACAACACTGAGCTACTGAAAAGTATACCTTGCTCATTATGGCATATACTGAAGGATTAGGATAGTCTGCATGATCAAGCAAGCCTGAGTTGCACTTTCAGATTCTACTAGGTTTTAGCTGGACAGAATGGTCTTGTATTCAATATCATGTGGTCTCTGCAGTCTGCTCAGATATTGTCATGTATAAAGTGGGTGACTTTCAATGCTAAGGGTGTAATTACTTGCCTGGTTCCCTTGCAGGCTTCTGAGGTAGTTTTAAACTTTTTTATGGTGGTCCATTGTTCTTCAAATTGGCATGAGCTTGCTCCTCTTGAGTAATGACTCTTAATCACTTTAAGGAAGAATGGCTGTTTAACTAATTCCTGTTCTTTGAGTTCTGTGATTCTCTGTGTTTTTTGTTTCATCCTCCTTTTCACTAATCAGTCTCATGCTTATCCTACCGATTGGATAGCTGCACTCTGCCACAAAAAATGAGAGGGCTTTTGAGGCTCAGGTGTGTTCATTCTATTTCAGAAGACTCTTCTACTCGTAGAGTAGACTTCTAGTAGGAGTGACATTTATATACAAAATGCAAGTTGCATAACCACCATCATAAGGGAAATACTGATATGTCTTCCTGCATGCTCAATGCCAGCTGACCTGGAGTTGATTTTTTTTTAATGTGCATATGCACATTAAAGTGGCTGAACTGATGTTATAGGAATGCCAGATGTTCTGAATGTGCAGCTCAGTTTGAGCAACAAAAATTAGTGGGTTAATTAGGAGTTGTTAAAGACTTTAGAAGACTTTAAACCATGCTTGAAAACACAGTGAAAAGCTATTTTTTCTTACAGAGTACTTAGATGGTGTAGGATTTACCATGAAAGAGAAATTCTTCTTTCTGTTCCCTAAGAAATAGAGTATCAGCCACTGACTGAAGAAAAAATTTAGAATTTCCTCTTCAGTCATGGACAACCTTATGAGGAATTATATGTTTTATGGAAATATATTTGATCTTTTAATCAAGTTGTTATGCATAAGCACAGACTATTAAGGTTACTATAAAAAATGCTTGTCTAGTTTAGTTCATGCTGCTTCACTGTTCCACTACTTTTCTAAAGTGTCTGTTGCATTGCATTGTTAAACACTTCCAAAGGTTCAGAGAGGATCAGAAAGAATATTTCTCTGTGAATGGAGACAATTGCTTGAGTGCCACATAATGAGTCTGTTCCTTGATTTGCTGTATTTAATAATGAGCATGGTCCAAGACATCTCAGGTGCTCTGTGCCAGCTATTGGTTCTCGAATCATGGATTTGCAGGCAGAAAAGCTTCAGTTACTGCACTGGGTAGGTTTGTTCTGAGGAGAATTGAGAACTACTTTGCTGTAGAAACTCATTGCTTAAGGGCTGCAATAGGAGGAATGTAGTGCAGACCAGATAAGCAGGGAAAACTTCAGAGTTTGTAGGGAAATTGTCAAAAGAATTTGGTATTGGTGTCCATTGTTAGCTGGTACCTTCACAGGACAGGTCATGAAGTTGAGCATGAGCTGCAAGAGCTGGGAAAGCTGTGATAGCTTGCTAGTGTTTCTACTTGCAATTCTAAGTAGCCACTTACTTGTAGGAGAGTGCATATAAAAGCATTCTGGCAGATTTTGAGTTCATTATCAGTTATGATATAGTTAAGGAAATTCCTATTTACTGCTTTAAAGTTGGTGATCTAGTGTTACGTGCACCCAGGTGATAAAATTGGGGCCAAATAAAATGCTTGAATTGAGAGAAATCAATTGTTTTTCCAGTGTATTTTCACAAATGAACATTTAATTGGAATGCACTGTAAGCCTTTCATACTGTTTGAGAACGAATGTCCAAAACTTTGATTCTGCTACATGTCTATAAGAAAATCTAGGCTTCTTCTATAAGGAAATACAGATTTTTTTGCAATTAAAATCTATGTATAGCTATTTCATTCCAGTACATTTCCTGAGCCCAGTGTGTAGTGTATCTAAGTTGCTTGGTCATGGTAGTATCATCTTGAGCTAGTCTCTAACCCTAAGGTTTTGGGTAATGTAAACTGTTAGCCGTCATGCTTATACTCAGGATCTATTGTGTTCTTACTACTCTGGCATGATGGGATGTGGTGCCAAACCCAGAAATGTTTCTTCCGCATTTCCTAGGCAGGTGGGTCTTTACAGTTTTCTTCTGCTTTCTTGGTAACCAGCATGTGGGCAGCATTCTGAAGCCAGCCAGATGGTGACCCGTGTACTTGTGTCCCATCCCTTACCATGACTCACTGCAACTAATGGGCCATGCCCCCATGACAAGTCTGACCCTTGCAGATGGTCACCTGCACCTCCCTTGGAGCACTTGGCTCCTTCATCTCTGCCCTGTCACTTGATTTCCTCCCTCTTGCACCCCAGTAAATCCTCCTTTTGGAGTTGGCAAGTGAGAATATTTGCATTTAGTAGAGGAGGTTGAAATGCAGACAAGCTCTGAGAAGAAGGGAGTGTCTTTTTACTTTTCTTGCACAGAAATGACACGGTTCACTTGCCTGAGCTTAACGTGAAGACTAAGTGAATCCAGCAGTTATTCTGACCTTTTGTGGTCTATTTTAAGGTAAATGAATGTGTTTGCAGCCTTCTATCATCTGAGCCAGGTTCAGCTTGACATACTTGAAGTCCCCGTATATTTCTTAGACTTGACAAAATGGCTTCAAATATTTTAGATTTGTTTTGATGCACTGAATTCACCTTTCACATAAAGTTGTAGTGTGAGGATCTTCACCTCCAAATGAGCTCTTGGATTTCATCTCTGAAGAAAGTTTCCCTTGGATGAAGTGAAGGAAGTTCTCTTGATTTTGCCTTGTGTGAACCACTAAAGGAGCAGTTGACAGGCACTATAGAGAGTGGACAGAGGATTCAAACTGAATTAATTTTTATTAATTTTTTAATAAATTAAATAGATGAACCATGATGTAAAAGAGAGAGCAATTGGAAAGGGAGTTTACTTGTAATTTTTTTCTTCTTTAAGAAGAATCCTGCTTCAGTGGTTTTGGCTGGATTTTTCTCCCCCTTAGTCCCTTTTTAAAAATCATCTTCTCTTGAATTTTCTCAGTGAAGTTTTGTCTGGATTCATTTAAAGAAATTGAGCAGAATACTTAGAGAAACACTTGACAGATGTCTTGTAAGCTACAAGATGCAGTCATAGAACTACTTTACCTCTTTAGAAGAGTTTTTGAGGCAGCAGTCTGGTAGGACAAGGCACAAGTAAAATGTTCTGTAGATGGCTAGTGATACCCTTGCAGAAAGACTTCTTTCCATATAATTTCTCAGCATATGGAGTAACAGACCACATGTGACAGGTGGTGTTAAAGATGAAAACCAGGAAGTTTATTGGTCACTGTTATGGGTTCCACAAAGCAGTAGTTGAGCTGGAAAGCCCTAGGAGATGGTGCTTTTGCACACCTGGCAGGAATGAGTGAGCCTTTTCCAGAAAGAAGGTGCTTGCTGTGAACCTCATTGCCAGTGTGTTTCTGTGCAGTATTTATTAATAGTTTGTAAACCCAGAAAGTACAGAGAAAGAAATGTATGAAGGTAATTGAAATGTGAATTAGGTATTCGAGGTTTTCTTGTCTGAATGTAAACACAGCAGAAGTAGTCTATTCCCCTCCTCACATACTCTGTATATTGTACCTGTAGGACCAGGACTAACTCTGGGACCTAATGGTTTATTGAGTCTTAATGTTTTACATGTTAGGTAATTGGATCAATGGGCAGGTGATTTCCTTGGTACTTTGAAACCCAGACTTAACAACCAGGAATTACCTTCCCTGAAAACATTTGGAGTCACTGCTGCCTCTGCCTCTAGTAGTTGTGTGGGGGGATACACTGCATTTTTTGTAATACTCAGAAATGTAATGTCTGTCTCTGCTAACAATGTATTTGTAACATAAGCCTTTAGGGATGCCAAAACAAGAGCCCTTGTGCCAGTCTGTGGACCATTAAACACCTTTTGTTAACATGTAAGCTGCAGCCTGTTGCTTATCACTCTCAGTGTAGAATAAGATGAACATCACATGAAAGGATAACTATTGGATTGTTTCACATTGGATTGGATGAAAGTCTGTTTTGAAAATCTGGTTTAAGCCAATTGGTGGAAGCTCTATTGCCAAGAAACTTAAAATTAGGGTTTTTAAGTGTCTGCAGGGAAGAGTCCCTCTGTGGCACAAGAAAGGATTGTGTGGTACAAACAAGTGCTGTCTTCCTTCTGCAACTTCCTTCTATGAATGTGTATTTTAGTCTCATGTACTTTTTTAGCAGGTTAAGTTCCATTACATCAAGTCCATTTTATCTGTCAAAACTGTAAAAATCCCTGATAGGCTTCTCTGCTGAGGGAACAGTGATAATCGCTTCTGTGTTTTTTCAGGAGTATGTTGTGGTGAGGAAAAAAATGCTAGATAGTAGCTCTTCATAGAGAAAGGAAATTCAGTTGATTTGTTCTGCACAACAAATTATTTAAAAAAAAATTCTTGAATATGAGCAATAAACAATTTTCAAAGTTGTGTAGCTACTGGATAAAAGTATGCCTGCTCTAACTCCTTAGGCACTTCCAGTGCCGACCTGGGTACTGTATTTCTTTGAGCAGTAGATGTGAACTAATTAACAATATCTTTTCCCTTACAAGTAAGACTTTGGAGAACCTTGAAAACTTGTACTTTTAAGTGCCTGACTTTGGGATACAGCAATCATTTTACTGTGGATGCTGAATTGAAAGTATAAAAGATAACACTGAATTAGCCTAGAAACTTGTTTACCTTGTTAAATTTGCTTGAATTCAAGTAGAGTGATTAACTTAGATGTCTTGAAATTGACTTGAGAGGAAGGGCACAATTTTTTTTTTTTTTTTTTTTTTTTTGTTAATCCTTGGTATGACACCTTTCAGTCTCTGTAAGTGACCCTAAATTCTTCTTGCAGTGTATTTTTTCTGGTCTTTCTGAAATTCATTCTGTTGAGCCTAAATCTGAAAAAAAGTTAGTTTTTGTTTGTTTGTTAATAATTATTGTTCTAATAAGGATTAGAAGAATTCTCAGAAGAATTTATACTTCATTTTGCAAAAAGTGGTGCAAAATTCATGTGTACACATATAAAAAAAATTCATGTATACATATATCAGGTGTACACATTGTCACAGACAGTGATAATAACATTAAGGGAACAGAAATGTTACAGGAAGTATGGGAAATAGTCCCTATGCCCTTCCTTAAATGATTAAGTAAATTGAAAATAGTTCTCTTCATGCTTACTAAAAACAAATACATCAATGAATATTAAAAAAAGAATCTTGGGGGCGGGGGTTTGAAAATAGTGTTGGTGAAAAAGGAGAGGGAAGGGGAGTTTGAGATCCTTCACCTCGTGCTTCCCCCTGGAACAGCTTGGGCCTGTGTCCTAACCCACTCCTTATGCAGTTTCAGGCAGAGTGGCTATTTTGGGGCTGCGGAGAGCAGAGCTATTCTGGGAGTCACGACTCGTGGCAGCACGAGGGCGGCCGCACGTGCGGTGCCCGGGAGCCTCCCGTGCCTGGGCTGCGTGGGTGTGCGTGGGGAGCTGCTGCAGCCAGCGCTGCGCTGCCTGCTGCGGCGTGCAGCCCCCCGGCTGCCAGCCCCCCTGGCTGCCAGCCTCTGCAGCTGCTCGGCACAGCCCGCTTCCTTCTGTGTTTTCCTTGGCTCCGTAATTAGAGCTAGCTTCATTTAGAAAAGCTGAGCGTAATATTTGGGTGAATGGCCTTATTGATTGATCCTGTGTTGCTCAGAGTGTGTTTCTGACTTGGTTGGTGTGTCTTAGAAATTGTAATATGTTTTGATGTAGTGGAAGTCAGAGGAGAGCAAATGGAGGCAACTATTAATAAAGTGTGTTTTCCCTCTGTTTTGTAGTACTGTGTAAAGCTTACACACCCCAATGGCTCAGTGATTTTTGGGATTTGGGCTTGGAGAACTGAAGTCATCTGTGAAAGCTGCGAAGTGAGGAGCTGACTTTTATACGTCTGTGTATATTGAAAATTAAAGTTAACAGAACATTTTAATTAAGGTCTGTCTGGTCTGTCATTTTTTTTACTTGCTCTACTGTTCTATGTGACGGAATTTTTAAAAATATTCACTCTTTTTAAGGAAGCTGTTTCTGTGAGATTACATGAGCAGCTATTGCAGTATGTAAGGAATTCCCTGGAAGTCCTGCATGTGTACTTAAATAAAAGGAATTGGAACCTGTTCCTAGGTGCTTGATGAATTGTTCATATGCACATGCTTTAAAAGTTTATGGAAATATAGCCCTGTTAAATTGTAGGCAGGCATCTTAAGCTATGCAGGAACAGCACAGCCTTCCTTTGCAACAGGTGCAACAGAGCTCTCTTTTAGTGATTTCTTAGGTTATAGTATTTGGCTTCAGAGTTTCACAGCCTTCAAAATGTTCAGAAAAAACTAGCTCTTGTTATACCCAGCTGATTTTAACATGCTTCTACATGGTGAATATATCACTGCGTAATAATAGTCTGCTATCACTGGTCTGGAAGTACTTGGTACTTCTGGAAAACAGATTCCATCAATCGATGACACTGTAAGTTACTTCTGTGAACTCTGAAAGTCCCAAATTGGATACATTCCCAAAATGAATGGTTCTCCCTTAAAACCAACCAAACACTTTATAGAGCTCTCAGGAGCCACTCTATAGTCTTAAATTCTTCATCTCTGTCCTTCATAGACAGAGTACTAAAAAGCAGGAGGTTTTCATGTTTTGCTTTCACCTCTCAGCTTCTTACCCTATATTGAAAGGTTACAAACTGTTTCTGAAGACTAGGTGCTGGATTAGAGTTTTACCACTGCAGTGATACTGGAAAGATGACATCCTTGTTTGTGGATGTAGTTGATTCTCCTTTCCTGTATGATGAAAAATGGAGAGCTATTTTTCTATTACATAGAATCTCTGACCATCCTGAATGTTTCTGCAAGCTGTTGCATCATACTGTATCACTATGATGGCAATATTTATATGTGTCTTTGAATGTATTGTTGTGAGATGCTTAAGTTCTATCAAGAGTTTTTAATGTCCTTTCCCTGATCTTGAAAGAACCATCCCCATTGCCTGCTTACAGTGTGTATCCTGAACCTCTCTGTTGCAAAGTTGACAGGATTTGCCTCGCTGTTCTTGGTGCAAATTCAAGCTGCTACAGCAAACTGCTTTGAAACAGGCGGTTCAAGAACTAATGTTATTTTATTAGGGGTGAAGATGTTGTAGTATTCCTGTGTCCCAGCAGGACTGTGTATGATGGACACCTCGACACTGCTTCTCTCAGGTGAACTGAGCTGCTTCTCCTGGCCACCAAACTGGTGTCTGCTGTTGCATTGAAGTACACAGGCTTGACTCTCTTGGAGAACCTTCCTTCAAGCCCAGTTTATCTGTGTCTGAACACTTCCTTAGTATTTTCTTAGCCTGTCAACCAAGATTTCAGTTTAGGGGGGCTGCTGATTTGAATTATTTGCAAGCTTAAAAAAATTTAAAAACAGATTTTTAAAAAAATTTAAAATGCTTGCCGCTCAACCATTCTGCAGTTCTTTGTTATTATTTAGGTTATAGCTCACTGTAGTTTCTAGCTTTCTGCTTCATTTTTTTAATTACAGAGTGATCCTTTTTTTTCCTAGTGTTCTAGGTAATGTGGTGATGTTTTGCAAGTGAATCTTTTTAGTAGACAAGATGTGCCCTACTTTGCCTGGTAGTTTAGATTAGCATTTTCCTTGCATAGCAAGAACTGGATAAGTTTTCTGTAAGTCCCACATATCTGGTCTTTGGAATTAATTAAGCTTTTGCTGCACCTCCTGATGTTGTAACTGATGATCTTAGATGAGAAATCAGCAAGTGTTGTCCTGTTGGCTGTTCCTCAAGATGGTTGGTTTATTTTTTTTGCTTATTTTGGCCAAGGTTTCAGATACTATTTGGAGTCCTGTTCTGAGGACACTGAAGATAGTGTCCTTCAAGGGCTTAAATGTGAAAGTGTTTGTACTTCTGATGGTGTGAAGAATATAGTTAAATAGTGTATTTGTTTCCAGACTATCTCATGTTGTATTGTGCAGAAATGCACAATGGGAACATGCGTCAGGAAGTCAGTAGTTCTTTTACCACTGCAAATCCTTTTTTAGGAAAAAGAGGCACTTTTTTCAGTTATCTTATACTCCCCTTTCAGTGTGTATCTTATGTACTGCTTTTGTTTCCATGACCACTGTATCGGACTGTGCTGTGCCTCTGGAGTCTGTCGTCTTGGGCTGCCCTCTGGATCTTGGGAATAATACATCCCAGTATCTTCTGCAAAAATTCTCTTCGCCTTTTTGTCTTGTACAGTGTGTATACCAGCCTGCCCTATCACTATTGGGACTGTTGGTTCATTCAGCCTTTCCACAGCTGTGAAAATTTGTTCATGGTCAACAACTTCTCAAATGATGCTGTGGTTGCAGAAGATCATATCTGCTTTTATTGGTTTACCAGGATACTGTTGAGTACAGTTGGTATCTTGCTAAATTATCAGATGTTTTAGCTAAAGTAAAACACAGACTCTGTAAATTAACTGGGCATGTGAATGTTTAGGTTAAAACTTATTTGTAGGGTCAGTACTGATCTCACCTGAGTTTTTTAGTAAATGACATGTTTAGGACACTTGTGTGTCAGAATTAAGAATTGTGAAGGAGATCTGCTGAATTTCTTTTCCCATCATATGGACAGGTGATGACTGACCCCTGCACACCTGTTGACAATACGGTTGTAATATTTAGTCTCCTGCTACGGAGCATTTGAAATACCACTTCCAAAGACAAAATATGAGATCCACTTTTCAGAATATCATCAGAAATGTTGGACATGCTGGCATGTAATAGCTCTTTCAGATCCTCTAGCTGTAACTGCAAACACTGGCTTATGCCCTCCTTTGACTCCCTGTGGCTCTCAAGTACCTCCTGGTCCTCAAGCTGAAAGCTCCATTAAGGAGTTTCAGATTTTCTCTTGGGCAGCAGTAGCCCAGACGCTCCTAGATACCCTGGATAAGGACACAGCCTATTTGCTTCTTTCTCTATTACTCCACATCTCAGTGTCTTCTAGGCAGATAAAATTGGAATGTGCTCTGCTCTCTTCTAGCCCATCTGTTTGAGAACTTCTTAATCCTTAAGATCAAGGAAATTCCCTTTTCTGTTTTTTCATGCAGAACATACCTGCTCTCCACTTCAACTTGTACTCTGACTTACTAGACCAAGTTTCTATTCATTGTCATTTGGTTTTTCAGGTGTATCTTGTACGCTTTTCTGGAAGGTAGGGGATCATCCCATCTATTGCAGGCTCTGGGACAGAGCACAGGGAATGCATAAGTTACAGGATACCTGAAAGCTGTTGTAAAGTGGGGAGGGAGAGTTTGGTCACCTGGTGGTATCTGCTGAGGCAAGACAGCCTTGCATGTTTTCTTGAGCAACTGCACAAATACCTTGTCCTCTGTCTATACCCAGTGGGCAGCCTTCTACTTTTCACATGTTTTTATATGTTGTACTGTGCACCTTCTGCTCACAAAGTGCTGCAGCTTTTTATAGGTGTATTGCTTAACTACCATAAGTGTAATGGCTCTTTGCTAGCTTTCTAAAGGCTCAAAGAAGGGTCTCATATGAATAGTAGTATTATTCTTATTTTAGTTTTCTATTTATAGTACTGTGTGTATAATTTATAGTATAATTTCTGTTTATAGTATTCAGATTTGTCTTTGCCTTGTTCCTTAGTGTCTCGGTAGTGATTTCAGGAAGCTTTGAAGAGGGGTTGAAACAATCCTAATGAAAAGTGTATAGTACAAAAAGGACAGTACCAATTGAGCAAGTTTGAGAATGGTGTTTGGGTCCTTTAAATAACTTGCATTTCACAAAGCATCTGAGTGGCAGTGAAGACAGCTGCAGATCCCACAAAACAGTTAAAAATGAGCACGTGTGTAAAGTGTGTGACTTGGGCTTTGCCCATCCAGTCCATTTGCACGTATGAGATGAGCCTCTAACGTTGCCCTTAATTCTGTGTCCTGTAAAAAAACAAATGTGTGTGCTAAACATTAGAACAGCTGTGTTCAAAAATAGACCATTTCTATGCCCCCCCCTCCAGTGTTGAACTTGATTTTCTTCTGACGCGATCACAAGACTGCTGCTGCAGTAGGGGCTTAATGCTATTTACGTCGTCATTTGACATAGCAACATCTCTCAGGGGATTTTTAAACAATGCAGCTGTTCAGGGGAGATGAAGAGGTTGAGGATGGGAAAAAGAGCAGAAATAATTTCATCTGCCATTAGGGATATTGGAGGGGGGAGGGGAGGCAGCCAGCAAACCCGTGAGTTCAGTAGATTCATGATTCTGCATGAATGGATGGCAGGATCATGGGAGTCTCGGCTTTCCCTTGAATGGGAAGGAGCATCATGGGAATCTGGCTGCTTCTAATCTTTTTTGTGAATGATTCTTTTCCCTTTAACATGGCACTGGTTTTTATGAATGGCTCTGGGGGCAAAGTGCTGCAAAATCCTTCTTGAGCTGTATACAGGTCCCTTAAGGAATGCTAGGGTGGGAGTCGAGTGCAGCGGAACAGAGATGCTGCAATGTTAAGCTACTATTCTGCTCTTTTGAAGTCTGAAGGGACATTGTACTGTTTTTAATTCAATATAATTTAGCTTGATGAAAGCAGAGTTGCTTTTTATATGGAATATTTTTACTACTTGTCGCCTTCTCTTTCAAAATGTAGTTTCCTACATTTATTTTTCCTGTTCTAGTAAGGCTGAAGATGACAGCACATCAGAAGGGCTTTGGAATGATCAAATTTGAAATTCCACTCTTCTTGTTCACCCACACGTTCCTTTTATGGTACATGTTCAAAAAACTAAAGATTCGAAAGTTTTATGAGACCAGAAGTAAGAATGGAAATGGAGGGCAATAAAGAATTGTTTTGTATTGTCTGAAGCAACTCATTTGCCATTTGGTTTAAATTGAAAAAAAGTGTTCTTGTTGAGCTGTATGTGAATACTGGTGTGTACATATGCTTTCAGATTTCTCCATTTTTTCTGTTTAATTCAAAGGTGTATAATTTGCTCTCTCCACCTTTCTTGTCCCTTACAAACAAAATGTGCTGAATCATTTGACAATTTCTTTTCTTACCAAAAGTAGTTTAATGTGCTGCTTCTGTGCAGGTAATGTTAAAATTCAAGGATTCCCATTGCAAAGGTTAAAATGTTTTGTAAAACCTAGTAACTGATTCAGTCTTAATATCTGAATGGTAAACTATTTCAAACTTAAACTTTTCAAAACTGTTTTTTTTCCTAGGGGAGAAGTACAAAGTGGAAACAAAAGTAATTGTGGCGGACTTTGGAGCGAGAGAAATTTACAATGGAATCAAAGCAGGATTGGAAGGCCTAGAGATTGGTGTTTTAGGTTTGTATCTGATCTTTCTAGATCTTTCATTGTGGTGGTTTGTCTTGACATGCCTACTAACTTCTTCCCATACTGAAGTTTATTGAAACTAATTCACAAAAGATATTATTTGTCTGACTAAGGCTATGTTGCTGCATGCTTGAGATGTTTTCTACCTTGCTGTTGATACACTACATGAGACGGTGTGTTGGAGTCTAACCTCACAACAGTGCTTGCATGTGTGCCTACTTTCTAGAAATTTGTAATGTTTATTGAATGTGTTCAGTGTGTTATTCTGTGATTGTTAGAGGCTTTCTACTGAAGCTTGTGACTGCACAGTCTGTGATGTGAACACTTGGGGCTGTTGAGCCTGGAGAAGGTCTCTCTCAGGGGAGATCTTGTTGTGGCTGCTCAGTACTTAAAGGAGGCTTGTAAGAAAGATGGGGACACTTTTTAACAGGGCCTGTGTAATAGGACTGTTGCAAGGAGCAATGGCTTTGAGCTGAAAGAGTGTAGGTTTAGATTAGGTGAAAAAGAAAAGGTATTGAAACATTGGATCAGGTTACCCAGAGAGGTGGAGAATACCCCATCTGTGGGAACGTTCAAGGCAAGGTTGGATGGGGCTCTGAGCAACTTGGCCTGGCTGAAGATGTCACAGAGATTGAACTAAATGACTTTTAGTGTCCCTTTTAACCCAAACTATTCTATGATTCTATGACCTAATGCTATCTTAGATCCTAAGCAAACTTCACATACTTATCTTAGGAGACATTTAATTTAGAAGTAGAGCTCTGTGGGAGAACCGTGAACTTTTAATTACAGAGCTGTTAAAATTCTGTCATTATAATAGAACATCAAGTAACTGTCTCCTGCTTCAAAAGGCTTAAGCCTTTTCTGGCCATGTTAGTAAGCTGTGTTTCTTTTGCTGATAGGAGTACAATATGCCTGAGTATGGTTTGCTGCATCACAGTAGTGTAGGTGGTGTGGGAGTCCTTGAAAAGACAAGTGATCCCTCCAGTTACTTCATCAAATGTAGACTTAGGTGATTTCATATAGATGTTTTACCACAAGCTAAGAAGAGTTTCAACATAACAGCAGTTTACCTGAATCTTTTTTTGAGCAGTGGGGTAGAGGCAATTGCTTAGTGGTGTTTTGGTTTGTTTTTTTTTTTTTTTTTTCCCCCTTGGAAACATATTATGTCTGTGCATTGACTATGGTCGATATAGAGATGAGAACTTATGATGATTAAACACATGAAAAAAAATCATGTGGCTCAGACATCTATTAGTACCTGCCATCTGATAAAGCACTCCTCACTAAAAATATACTGTAATATACTGTATGAACTTCGTTGCTAGTAGATTAAGCTTGTTGTAGAATATTTGAAAATAACTCTCAAGAAAATAGTGCATATAAAAATGCAATTAAAAAATAATATTAAAGGATAAACCCCAGAATGCTCCCTACTACTTTTAACAGACTTGAGTACATACAACTCATGGCATCTAGTATTTAATTGCTATAAAATTTCAAAGCCATTGGAGTACCTTCAACTGCCAAGGATGCGTTTTGTGTAAAGAGAGTTGTGACACAGCTGTGAATGCTTTGTTTCTTGTTTCTGAAGGAAATAAGTTCCAAAGAAACTTTGAAAAGTGAAATTAATGTGCATTCTAATCTGTCCTGTCAACATCCACTTGGGGAGGTGCAAGGCTTGCAAGCTGCCTGTCACGTAGCAATTGCTGCAGAATGGTAGGTTGTTTAAATGTCTCAAAACATCACCAAACCTTTTACTGTGCAAGTTACATATCCACACTGGAAGGGTTTTTATTATTTCTTAGGCTGTGATTAGGTTATAGTGATTTAAAAAATCATGAAAATCTGACTCTTTATAGCCTTGCACAAACTGGGCACTAAAGCAGTGTGTATGTGTCAAATTTTGTGTAAGCTCATTACAGGAAAACAAAGCACATTCCTTAAACAGAGCCTGTTTCTTGCTTTTATTTGCATGAGCACCTTGGCTAAAAACATGGTAAAAATAGCAACTAAATGCTGTAGAGTTGTGTATTCTCTAGCTGAGTTCCTCAGCTTTTTTTTTCCTTGCAGCCACTGTCAGTGCAGGTTTACAAAAACCTCTCTTCTAACTAATTACTAGCAGTTTTAGTAGATCTTATGTTCAAAATCACCAGATTACATGATACATAGTTATTTTCTTTCCCCCAGTTATAGCTGTATTAATAGAAACCATTTGCCAATGTAATTTTCCCACATAGATGATGGCTACTCCAGGAAGATAGTATTTTAATTTTTTTATGGCAATAATTCTCATGCTTTAGTGCCTTATATTTTAAATTCTGTAATATTTGTTGCAATCTAGAATGCAGCTTTTGTTGAGCTGTGTTTTTCATGTTTGTGTGAGAGAAAACAGATTTAAATGAGAACCATCATAAGGGTTGAGTTCTCAGGTTCCAGCATATTTCCTTCTTTCAGGTCTCATCTGGAACAGTAGGTATGAGAAGCATAGGTAGCACAGCACAGTTGCCAGTGATCAATGCTGATTATTTTTTAACCTTCTACTTGGAGACATAGGAGTCTCCACATGCACTGCTCAAGAACGAGCTTCTAATTATGGAGTTGCATAGAGTCTAACTAAAGTACTTACAGATTGAAATCCCTGTAAACTTCTTATTTGGAAGCTTCTTCTCACCCACGTAGGAAGGCTAAAAGAGTTTGCATAATGTTTTGCTGTGTGTTCAAAACAGCGTCTGTCAGTGACTTCGAACATGTGCTAGCTACAGCAGTATGTTAAACAAGCAGAGGTGGGAAATATTCCTTTTGCCATTCTTAAATAGCTCTGATTCTTGAAAGGAGTTTGTGCTGGACAGTATCTTACCCTGTCGCTATCCATTTTTTTCTAGTTAAAATATGGTGGTACAACCCAAAACCTGATTTTTTTAATGGTCTGTTACAAACTTGCAGCAGAGATGATTGCAGAAAGTGGAAAGGTGCATATCTAGGACCAGCCTGCAGTAAGGGGTGTGAATTTCGCGTGACTGTCTCTGTAGCATGAATCATATAAGCATTCTAAATTTGGAGAGAATTACCAAGGTTAGTCCCATAACCCTGCTACAATTTATAGCCAAAATCCTTTCCAGAGAGATGGAACCAAAAATAGCTTATTTTTGGATGAAAAGAAGAAAAAATTTGGTTCACTCTGGCAGTAGCAAGACTGGATCTTCTTCCTTTTAAAAGCTTTTCACTCTTTCTATATATAGCAAATGTCGGCTAGGAATTTGCCAATCCCCTGTTCCCCTCAATTCCTCACCTCAATTTTTAAAGGTTATTTAAAAGTTAAAAATTGGAAACATACAGCATGACTAATGTACTTCCACAAATTCACTAAGATCTGGACTGAAAGAGCTTGAGGGAATTCTGAATGAAGTTGGCGCACTTTGCCAGAATCTCTTTCTCCTGTTTCTTGCACATTCTGCATCCCTGTTGATACTTAAATTATCTTTCAGGCTGGGTCTTAAAACGATAGCTTTTGGCACAGATGGAGGGGCTATTTTATTTTATTTTTCGAAAAAGGCATCAGTGCCTTTTGATGACGTTTCTTGTCCCCGTGCAGACTCCTGCCTGGAGGTGCACAGTGCTGCTGAGCATACATAGCACTTTGGGATTCTCTGGGGTGTAAGACACTATATAAATGTAAAATGTTGCCACAGCAACCACATGTCACGCGATTCACTTGCATAAGATGAACAACAGATACTTAGGAAGCGGAGATCCCTTTGGGTTGCTGCTTTTTGTCTCCATATCAATGTGCTGTGTGGATTTCAAGGCTGCAGAGCAGCACTGTTTTCCAACAGAATTAGAAGTTTTCTCCTGTCGGGGCTGGGATTTAGAGAATGGGTATCGGTTTCACGTCCGAGAATAAAACCGGGCGAGTGCAAAGTATTGTAAGAAATGCCTGCAGGCGGTTGCAGTGGTTGGATGCGGTGCGGGGGTGCCGGGGCAGGGTTTCCCGCGGGGAATCTCCGCGCAGGGAGGCGGGCGGTGCGGCTCCCCGCGGGGCGCGGTGCGGGGTGCGGGGCGCGCCCGCCCGGCCCGCCGGGCTCTGCTGCCACCTGCCGGCCGCTGCCTGCGCCCGGAGCGGCTCGGGCTGTTCACTGACCGGGACAAACGGGTGAGACCGCCTCGCCGCTGTCCCGCCGGGCAGCTGCTCCCTGCCGCGACACCCCCCTGCTAACAGAGGCAGCGGCGTGCCCCCCGAGCTGTGGGGCCAGGTGCTGGCTAGGGCAGCTTGTAAACAATGGGAGAACTACGGCTTACACGTGAAAATGGCCTGTCCGTGTGCTCCCGCATTCCACTGCGTGTGCGCAGGGATGCTTGCAGTGCAGGACACTTGGCCAAAGCACTTAGAATGTCTGAAATGCAACATTTCATTGCTTGGAAATTGTCATTAATCAGGGGGCATCCAAGTGATCCGATTCATCCTTTTCTTTCAGTCAACAATGTGGGAATGTCCTATGCTTATCCTGAATATTTTCTTGATATTCCAGAGCTGGAGAAGGTAAGTGCATTTGCGGTGCCTTTTAGTGTTCTTTTGTGGTTAGCAGATATTACAGAAGTATTTAGGTTTGGTTAAGGAAGCCACGTAATGAGGTTTCTGATTAGAATTAAGTGTTCAAAAGCTTGGAGATTTCCTTAAGCAGCATAACACAATGCTCATGTTGGCAATTTCACTTTTTGGTGTTTACATACGCTTTCCTGCTTCTTCTGCCCCTGTTCCTGGTCTCATCTGGCTGTTGTTTATGAGCTGCTTTAGCTTGTGCTGGGGGGCTCCTTATGTGACTGAAGGCAAGCAAGCAATTTTATGGATGAAAGCTGCATAGTGCACTTACAAAACTTAAATATGATCATTTTAGATTGTCCCTACATTACGAACTATCTTGGTTGTACTGGATACATCAAAAACTCTGATTATGAACAATTTTATTGGTGCATTATTTTCTTCCTGAAACTCCTGTAGCTCACTGGGCCCACTGTGGTTTTTTGTTTTTTGCTTAAGTGTTGTTAAATACATCTAGTGTTTGGTTCATCTTCAAATAAGCTTCATAATGTAAAAAAAAATAAATAAATATTAAATCCCAGTTTTTAATCTGCTGAATAAACTTGGAGTCACTAAAATGGTTAGGAGTATAATACAGTAGTTACTTTTTAAACATGTAAAAAGATAAGAATTCATTAAAGTTCATAAGTATTGCTAATAGTGTTAGGAAATAGTGTGTCAGTGTGATGCATTGGTACAGAACCATACAGGTGTAAGTCCCTAATCAAAGATGAAACCTGACCAAGAACAATTCACAGACTTTGCTCTGAAAGCCTGTCACTATTCCTGAGACTTAACCAGGTAGGCAAGGAGAAAAGATAGATAATTTATCCCAGCACTTAAACTCAGAGCATGTATAAATGCTGTTCAAATAACTTCAAATGAGTAAACTCCCAAAACTTTGTGTTCTTGCAGACGATCGACAAAATGGTTAACATTAACATCACGTCTGTTTGTGAGGTAAGTTACCAACAGTTCTTGATAATTCAAAACCAGAAAACAAGATTGTCTGAGGGAATTACTTTGATCTGTTAGACTACAGGTTCACTTTTTGTCTTGGAGGAACCCAGAGGTTCTGATTGTCATATCGGACTGTTCTGATTGTTGTGTGACATGTAATTTGTTGCAAAGATGCCTATTAGCTATTTAAAAGGAGCAAGTAAGTACATAAAACCATAAAACAGCACTTAATGCTTTTTCACAATTGTTCTTCTGGTTGTTCTTGTAAATACTTCATTCTTCTCCCCCATATCTGTGTTTCTTGGGGTGGGCAGCCCTTATCTCTCCATGGCTAAGGTTTTTGTACACTGTAGTGGGAAGGCACTTGAATATTTTTCTGAAAATAAATAAGCAAGAGGGAAAACCAAACTCACGGAAGCATGCATTAACTTTACTTTAGAAGTTACCTTCACTTTTTGATATTTAAACTGAAGATTTTCTTGAAAAGAAATCAGCATGAGTTCAGACTAAAACATATGGCTGTTCTCTTGTTGACTGACATGAGGCACATTCAAAAATGATGTTTTCATCCTAGTATATCAGAGCTTAAAAAGAGGGAATAGCTGCTTACATGTCACAGGGGTGCTGTGAGTGTATTACCAGTGTGTGCTAATGAAACTCCTTATGACTATATGCTAAACCTTCTTATGTACAGCAGTGTGTCTCTATTAGCTGAGGGTTAATCTTCTGCCTCAAAGTTAAAATATTAAAAGTTTCAAATACAGCCCAAAAGATTTAACTTTTTTGCAGCTCCTTCTGATTTGGTCAAGTACTAAATTAATCTAGTACAGTTCTTTTGGGGAGTCTAAACTCTGTTTGCTTTCCATGTGAGGAGACATAGCACCTCTTAAAACAATGCTTTAATAAGATTCTCGCACTTCATTAAAACATAGAAAAACGGTGAAAATGCAGTCATTGTATGACTGAATGGGAGCTGGTAATGTCAGCTTACTGCTGCAAGGTCTTGCTTCTGTGTGTGTTTTATTTGACATCTCAGAACTACTTGTTGGAAAGTTAGAAATGCTATAACAGTGAGTCTTCAGAAGCCCCTTTCACCTGGAAAATGACTGTGAGCCTGACAAGTACAGATTTTCTAGTTGACTGGGAAGGACAGCCCATGGTGTCTTGTTGTTCCCCTGCAAGATTTAATCAGAGAAGTCAGCTTTTAAGGAGTTTTCTCCTAAGGAAAGTTTATCTAAAGGAAGTGATTTAAGTTAACAGAGCTGCATCAGGTGTGCATCTGAAGAAGTGTCACAGACCTCTGCTGAGGTGTGAGGTCTGTGCTGTGCCAGCAGAGGGAGTGCACTATTCAGTGATAAAAGAATTTGGGGTGTCAGTTTTCGTGGGAGTATTTTGTTAGAGTAGACAAGTTACAGATTAACTACTTAAATATGTATTTCTGAAGATGGGAGGGTAGAGTAGTGGTTTAACTCAGCATACACCTAAAGTTCCAGAGATGCAGCTAGACTGTGTTGTTTTCCAAAGTAAATTAATGCTTCAGTTGTAGTGTCAGTGTTCAACAATTTAACAAAATTGTCATACAGCTTCTTGTAAAATTTGCATCCTCTCAACCCCTTCACATTCTAAAATGACTATTTTTGCACATACAGAAACTTATTGGAGATCTGCTTGCTGTGTGTTAATAGTGGTTTTGCTTCTGTTTGTAAACTTTTTTCTTGACTGTGAAGAGCTCTGCTATTGCATTTAATCAGAGTTTGAGCATAAGATTCCAAGCTTAAAAATGTTTTCTCCTGCATGAGCATGTTGTGTAATTAAACAGTAGGCACGCCAGATGCTTAGTGTTTTGGGGAGAAGAGCACATTAGAGATGTGTGCCATCTGTAAGACACTTTTTTGGGAGAACCCATAGAACTAGAGAATCATGGTATAAAAAAATAAATTTAGGAAAAGTCTGAATATCTTTTCACTTAGACTTTTTGGATGTAATCCTGTGAATATTAAGTTCTGTTTTTGAGATTGATACCATCTCTTATATAGATATATACACGCATATATATGTGTGTTTTTTAAAAACAATAATAGGAATATTCTCTCTTGTTGTCTGACTAAAACCATAAAGTTTGTGATGGAAGAAAGGACAAAGTTCTTAAGCAAGAAGCTGAAGGTCTGCTGAAATGTGAGAGTACAGGAGAGGCAGAACTACTACCTGTTCAGGCTCTGCCTGAGTATCTCCAGATCCTCATCAGATCTGTACTGTTATGTTCTAGAGCATTGGCATCCACTTCCTTACCTTTTGGACCAACCTTTCTCAGAGCCTAACAGATGATGATATTCCCTGTCCTCTCAGAAACCTGCACCATGTGCCATCAGCAGCACCTTTTGGACTGCACAGCTCTTCTGGTGTGCATGTCAAGTAACTCCAGTTCTGGCTGAAACGTCTCTTGGACTTGAAGTGGGAAAGTAAGGATAATTAGCAAGATAATAATTAATTGATTTTGCGGAAAAGTTGAAATCTGTTTTGCTGCCATAAATATAGGCAGTTTTGAAGCATTATGCTCATCTCTTAACTTTTTGATCCATCTTTTTCTTCATTAGTCAGCTCATTGGATTTCCTAGGGGATATGCAGTGTGTAAGAAGGGGTACACTGAGAGAGAAGACATCGTCTTCACAGGAGACAAATTTTCAGCCTAGTTGATACTGCTGTTTAGTATTTTTCCCAGTTGCAAAACATCTAATACTATGGAATTTTGGCAAGTGTTTTAATCATAATTCTAATCATAGTTCCTTTGTAGTAACTTCATCTTCTTGAGTCGATTCATCTTTGTATTCTCCAGCCTTTAGTTTCACTTGGGAAAACAAACTTGATTTGTCTATTGGCTTAATGTCCTGAAAGCCAGGAGTGCTAGAGCTGCTGTCCAGTGGAAAAAGTGGGTAGGTAATGAGCACAGAGAATAGCTTTAAGTGCTTCAGGGAGCCCTTGTTTCGCTTTTGAAAGCTGGAAGAGTTACTTGGTATGGAAGCAACTGCAAGTTTGTTATTTCTTTTGCAGCATCATAATATGCTAATTGCATTGGGAGTGAGGCATAAACTTATGTTCTTTTGAAAAATGAGCAGGACTAAATAGTTGAGGGAGTGCTGGCTTAGCGGTTGATTGATTAAGCAAAGAGCTGGATTGGCTTGCAGGCTATTATATTGTGGGGGGATGCAAATTTTAGGCTTGCAGGCCAGGCTTCACTGGCGAATTGGCATTAACAGACAAAGTGGGAGAGGAAATTATGTACATGTACATCCCTGGTGTCTGTGGTAGTCGTCACGTTGATGACTTTACTCATGTTTTACACTATGTGTCAATACAAAAGGCTAATAGGCCTTACAGCATCAAGGATTTTTGTTGTCATATTTGAGATTACTTTAATTTTCTTGAGACTTCAAAATACATTCATGTTGAACTCAGAGATCTGGTGTCAGCTGCCCCCATAATGGAGGAGTAGTGAGAGGTGAATTCCACCAGGTTGTGAATCCCAGGCCGGACATGGCAATAACTACTACAAAATCTGAAACTGTGGGTTTAGGTAAGAAAGCAACAACAGAACCCACAACCAAAATAAAATTGAAAGGAGGGGCAGAAGTCAGTGTATTTGAGAAATAGGGGAAATGTTCTTATGCAGACATGTGTGTTGGAAGAAAGAAAGCCTGGGGAAAAGACAGTAGGAAACGACATCCTTCTCTCTCTCCAGTGTGCGTTCAGGTGGGCTAGTGCAGCCTAATACCACATCTGTAAAGGTACTTTACCAGAAATCGGGTGGTAGTTGCTTGTCTCTTGCAAGAGCCCTATATGAATTTTTGTATTTGCTGTGGAAAGGCTCACAGTAAGTGGAACAAAATTCTGAGGACAGTGGCAACAGTGACTTGTGACTTTTGTGTGTGTGTGTATTCCAGTCTAGTCAAGAGATTTTTTACATTTATATTCAAAGTCATAGTCAAAGAGGGGGTTGATGATTTAGCCAAGTACATAATACAAGTTTAAAACAGAGAGGGACAGTTGCCAGTGCTTGGAAAAGGAATAAGCATCCTGCGTAGATGGTCCAGAGGGAGATATTCAATGCGGTGGTTTCCCACCTTGCTGACTTTGAAACTGAGAGTATGATACACAGAAAGCTGGATCAAGGGAAAGGTAGCCATGATAAATACTTTTAAGCAATAGCAGAGATGCACTGGGGATTTTTGTTCAAAGTACAAATAACTTGGGGAATTCAGGAAATCCTAGAGTTCTGTGGCTTTCTGTAGATTTGGGGTTGACACAAACACATATTTTACCTCTTGAAAAGAGCAGCCTTATTATTTGAGCAGTCTTTGTCCTGTGTAAAGGGCAAGAGGAGAAATATGCTTATTTTGAGAGCTTTCAGTTTTTAACTTGACTCCAAAAGTTTGTGGCTCTAAATAGGAAAAACTTTCTCTTCTAAAACTGTCCATCAGAGGAAAGTCACTGAAAATGAACAGGGCTGATCACTTTCTTAGTTATCTTTTTATGTCTGGTACCCTTGACATGGCCATGTGCTACTGTGTGAGTTGGTCTAAGGTCAGGTTTATTTGCTAGTTTTTACAAATATAAAGAATTCTTGTTTGGCTTGGGGTATGAGCTGCATTAAGAAGTTCCTGTTTCAAGAGAGACACATTAACAAACTTTGTAGATACTGAGAATAGGCCTCACTATCAATTTAACTACCCGTGCCTGAAAACAGTTCCTTAGTTTTTCAGTGTACCATCTGCAGGCAAGGGTTCCAGTTAACTTTGTTAAGCAGCTACAGCATTTGTGAACTTGTGTGAATCCTCTGCCCAGACACTCTTGTCTTATGGTAGCAAGTGATGTTTCTGTACAAGAGTGGGTGCACCACAGGGAGTTCCTGATCCTTAAAGAGTTAGGTTGCTCTGAATTGTTAAAATATCACCCCAGGTTTGTGAATGAGAGAAACTTCTTAGCTGTGTAACACTGTAGGAAACTTCTCCAAATTCTCAAGTCTCACTCTTCCTTTGTATTGCCCTAGTTACAGAAAGGGTATCATTATACCCTTTCAAAGTGGAAAGAATGACTTGCAGTTGTAACATCTTAGAATAATTTGTCTTTGAATATACGACTGTGGTATTAGATTTCTGGTATTGTATAACAGTTTTGGGGCCCATAAGATCTGAAGAATGACTTTGAATATTTACCTCACATTTTCCTGCTGTATTTTAATAGTCTGAGTAACATCACTTGAAAAATATTCAGAAGTATTATTATTATTGTTATTATTATTATTGTTATTATTATTATTTCCAAAGGCTCTATTTCTGAGCTATTGCTTGGACCAGATTGAGAAAAGACTACAACACAGTGATAACTAAGAATGGGAGGTCTTCTGAAGAAAAATCACTGGAAATCCATGGGTATAACTTCCAACCGTATTTGTTAGTCCTCTAATAGCAGCTTTTAATTGTAGTGCCTGCTTTAGAACATAAATCTTGTGTTTGCAATTAGGAATCGTTGCTTCATTAAGGTAAAAGCAGTGTTACTTTTTCCAGAACTAGAAGTTAGAGGGCAGGTTTGGTGAGGAAGAGTGGAAAATGCAACCAGTGTTTGCTAGGAATGTAATAAATGCAGTTGCAGATAAAAGGACATCAAGAAATGATAGTCACCTATAAAAGATTATTGAACTGGTCTGTAATTTATCTCTGCCTTAAATTAGTCATTTGCCCTGGGCATCCTGGAACTTGAGATCTGGATGGTTATGTATGAAGTTGACTTAAAAACAACCAAACATCCAAACCAAAGGAACTATACCCCAAACTCTGTGGCTGCATTGTGTGTATGTGAAATAATTGGAAAACACACAAAAAAAGAGTGCAGCAACCACTCTTCATAGTGCTAAACATAACTTTTAGCCAGACTCTAAAATATCAAAGATGAACGACTTCTGATGTTGAGTAGTCTGTCCTGAACAAATTTGTCAGATGCACATGCTTAGTCTGCTCTAATGCAAATTTTCAGAAAGAGAAACCACTTTGTTTTGGATGAGCTGGCAGCTTTCATGTAGCCTAGCTACTTTGGAATTACCTGAGTCTTCAGAGTCTTGGGAAGATTCATATTTTCAGCTGTAGCACTCAAATTTTGTGGAAAGTGGCATTCCTTTAGAAAAAGGTTTTGTGAAGGAAGCCTTCACAAAGCCTTCAGTCTTCACCGACTGAAAGCATTCTTTCTAGGGTAGCTCCCAACCTCTCCTTTAGGCTTCCTCACACCTCCTTCTACCTGTATTAAATTGCAAAGAAACAAAGAAACTAACACTACTGTAAGTTCTGACATCCTATATGCAAATTCCTATAGATGGACTTGCAAGGTTTTCCCATTTATGAAATACACTCCATTACAAAACAGACTATCTTTAAACAAACCTAGATAAAATTTGAATTATTTATCTGGGAGATATTTATTCAGTTCTAGATGTTTTAGTTTTGAACTGCTATTTTTCATAATGGCATGTCTGAGATTACAGCTATCAAAGATGAGTGCTAACCAGTTTGGCTGTTTTGGATAATCATACAATGCAAGCACAGGTGGACACCACTGGCACAGTTATTAGTGATAAAACTACATTTCTGCTATTAATTGTTTCATTTGAATTCATGCTGAAAATATTTACACGTGTGTACAGTGTATAAAATTGCCAGACCTGAGTATGACTGCAGAATACCCTGCCAGCATTTTTCTGATTGTGCACTTTGAGTGTGCAGTTGGCTGGGTCAGGTGAGTCTGACTCAGAGTGCTGCCTTCTGTTATCTTGCTCTTTAAAAATAACAGTGTTTTTACATCAAGATACTGAATATTCATGAATATATTTTTTTCACACATCACAAGGTGTAAAGATACTGATAGAAATTTTGGCCCTATTTCACAGAATTTTGAAATTCCCTCAAAATAAGAATTTTAGCAAAACAAATGGTAGTGATGTTGAGTATGAAATCCAGTTTTGCCATCAGTATTTTTCTGTGGAGGGGAAAAAATTGATTGCCTGTCCAGCTGAACTTCAGAAACAAACCATTTAACACAGTTGGTAGTAAGAGAAATCTTGATTTCTCCCCAAATTGTGTTCCTACTGCTGTATTTCAGCTGTCAATGGCTTCATAGTTTTTTATTTTATGTAAGTCCACCAATTATTGTAGCATATTTTAGTAGCTAGCAGGTTTGTGATAAACTGTTAGAGCTGCTTGGTGGGTTGCAATTTGCATTTTAGACCATGAATGCATTTGTGTGGATTTATGACAAAGTTTCGAACGTGGGGTCTCCTCTACACTACAGTGGGAAATTGGGTACTGGTTTTTCACATCATTTATGGGTTGCCTCAGGGAAGGCAATTCCAGTCCATGTCCGTGTGCCAATCTGTGGAGATGATACGCAGCATTACACTGCCCTGAGAGGCAAGAAACAGTATGCTGCTTTTTGCCAAGGGATCTGTGGAAGAGATCATAAAACTTGGATCAGATAAAAGCTCTTCCAGTCTTGAACTACTCCTAAAATCAGCCCAAATCATTCTTTATCCTTTAAGATTAAAATAAATAGTTGTTTCTACATCTCTTTTGAAGCATTAGTGTATGAAAAAGCTCATGTATGCTTAAACTTAATACTCGAGGGTTTTTTGAGGGTGCATCAGATCTGTTTAGCTTGTTGATGCTTATCAGCTCTGAATACTTAGTTTGACTTCTGGGGCAGTGCTGACAGCTAAGTGTGTCAACAGCTGACTTCATGAAAGGAAGGCCTGTTCAACTCCTGCCCATATAGTCCCTTATCAAAACTGTCATGCAGTGTGGCTGATGGCAGAATCTATTCTGAGGGAGAAATGCCAATAAAATGCAAAACACAGCCCTTCTCTAGCATTTTCTTTGTGTCAGCTGCAATCAACTGAGATTGTTTTCTTTTGTGGTTTTTTTTTCTTCTTTATTCCTGAAAGGGTGTGTTTTATAATTAAAAAGTAAAAACAAACAAACAGTAAAACCTCAAACCAAGATTGAGTCATATGTAAGGGCTAATGCAGTGGTGATAATAAAATGAGTAGCTTCCTACAATAAAATGTGTTTTTCTGTAATAAAAGTGCTTACAGGTGCTTTGTGTGCCTGTATATGCTGATTTCTTTTGTGTGTTTTTTCTTCCCATACTATTCAAATATTCAGTGTTTTATTTTAAGTTATAAAGGTAATTTGGATCAGTTTTGGTGTGTGCTGGTTTTAGTATTTTATTACCCACCCCATCATGTTCTCAAAAACTTTGTTGGAACACCGTTCAGATGTCAAAAGTGATACTTTATATTTCCTGTGTGATCTGTCCTTGGTGTCAGTGAGAGTTATTCATAGGGTTAGTTGGGCAGGGCAGAATTTGGCACAAGCTGAATTTTGATCCTATTTCATGAAGGCAGAAGTTTTGGATTTAAATTGTATTTTAGGATGGTAGTAATTAGTAGTGGGAAAATTAACTATTTTACACTAATTGATCCAAACTTGGACAAAATTTAAATGCTTAATTTGTTTCCCTTTTCAGAGATGCTCTGTCTGCCACTGGGAATCTTGTTTTAGGATTACTGCTCTGGAAAATCCTTCAGCCAGCTTGTAGATGGATTGCTCAGAGTCATAATAAAGTCAGGAGTTTCCAGAGCAGTGAGGAGGTTTGCCAGGCGACTTTCCTCCTGGGGGTGTATTTTTTTCAGTGTGAAAACATCTGTGTAATCAGCAAAAAAATATTTTGGAGTCTTAAGTATTTTCTGTAGGTAGTAATGTAGGAAACTTATGTTCACTAATTCTGTCAGTGCTTTTGCTGCTCCATAATTTATTTTTGTCTTAAACTCAGCAGTTCAGTAAGCCTAGCTAAAATGTGTTGGATAATGTTTTGAATCTTTGCATAGGTGGTAAATTTAGTCAGTCTTGAGGAAGACAGGTGTTTTTTGCAGAGAGAGAAAGATGGTGCATGTACTGTAGTACTCTGGTGTTTTAATGTTCTTTAGAGGCCATGGATGCTGCAGAGTGGTGAAGACATTTGTTTTATTTACTTTCGTGCTACTAGCTAGATGGGTTCACCAGATTCAGTGCACACACTACTTGACAGAGCCAGGTTATCCAGGTAGAATAAAAATAAACTGCCTATGCAAAGTATGGTCTCTGCTTCCCTGAGCCGTGCTTGGGGCGGAGGGGGTGGCAGCTGCTCCTGGGAGGAAGGGAGGCTTCCCTCGGTCTCTGGCTGTCTGGTGTCTGCATTCTCAGCCATCACGAATGTTTTCCTTTTGCAGATGACACGATTGGTGCTGCCCGGCATGCTGGAAAGGTGAGTCACACTAACACTATCCAGACAAAGTCATCATTATTTATAGGGGAGAATCCTTTCTTGAAAAATTCATTACTGTGACTAATCAGCCTAGTCTCCATGTTTTAATGGCAGAGTAATGCTGGGTGAGTCACGCTGATGGTGCATGAATCATCAGACGGTGGAAGCCTTTTCCACTCGATTCCCTTTTTATTTTTCCTCTCCCTTCTCCACTGTTGTGGTGATTCCTTTTAGAACAGAATTTAAAAGCCCGTCTGACTCATCAGCACTAACTCAACAACCTGCTATTCTGAGGGGGTGGTTACAGTTCCTGGGAATAACCTTCTTAAGGCTATTTCTCTAAGTCATTGTAAGTAAAATGGATGCAAAGAATATGTTCTCATTATACAGTAGGAGGTATATTGAGGAAAGACTGTGATCATTTGGAAAAGTAGAATTGGAGACCAGCTCTTTAGAATAACACACCACTGTAGACAGGGAAGACACGTACTGACTTTCCAGCTAGCTCCCAGGTGAAACCAAAAGGTTCACGATTTCCATTTAGTCCCCCCAGGCTATTTTCCAGCTGATGTTGGCTCTGCTGGCTGTTTGCCTTCTCTCTTGGGGTGCTAACCCTGCCTTGCTGAGGGTTGCCCTGGATCAGGCTTGAGCTGTGTTCACAGTACTGCAGAGAACTCTGTAGAGCCATGCATACAAATACAGCAGGAGTCTGTATATGGGGCAAGCCTCCAAATCTAGCAAAGATGATGGGGGGGGGGGGGGGGGGAAGGTTTATTTTGTGTCATCCCACTGTTTGAGTCTTCATTGCAGGCCAGAATTCAGTTATTCAAGTGTTGCACAGATGTTTCACTTTTAAAACAAAGCTTCTTCCTGGGTGCAAACTGTCAGAGCTAATGGTCAGTGTCTAGCACATCAGGTGAGCTAAGATTTTTACTTAGCCAATATTTCATATAAAGAGGTTTGAATAAGAAATAAAGACCCAAGACTGCGCTCTGGGGCAGGAGTGTAATATTTCACAGTGAAGCTGGAGTAGAAGGTGAGGATTATAGTATGAGGGTGATACATAATCAGGGCTTGTAGGTCAGAAGCTGCTCCTTGTCCTTGTACTATTTTTGACAGACAAAGGGACTTGTTTTTTGTGTAACCACTCTCCTCTGGAGGTGCCTTTATACTTTTGAGGGGATTTAATGTTTCATAATTAGGTTTTGGAACTCAAAACTCTTAACAGTTCCTTGACTCAGTTTCTTCTTTGTTTAAAGAAATATTGTAGCTATCCATTTGGTAGTTATCTCTTAAGCTTCTCAGGACAGAATGATGCATACTCTACTTATAGAATATCCTGTATAGGTTTTTCTGTTACATATCCACATGGGTAAGGTGATTTGAATAAAGGCAGCAAACCAGGATCCTGCTGACTTCTGGTTGTGACTCCCTTGAGCACACAGTCTTTCCTCTTATTTCTCTAACTGCATGACTACCTCAGGGATTCCAAGGATAAATGTTCAAGAAGCCTGGAAAGAAAAGGTGGTTAAAAAAAATTAAGTATGCATCTTGAATTTTTTCCTGAATATAAGGAACAACTTTAAAAGACTGCTCCATTTGGATTACAGCCTTGGTTTCCATCTTGGGGAAAAATATTTGAAAAAGCTTCCATTTTTTGTTTGATTTTTGTAAAGTTGATTTGGTTTACAGTGCACAGAAGCAATGCCTGCAGCTGCCAAATCCTGCACAGTCATAGCTCACAGGCCATTAACACCACTAGGAGTCTGTAACCACAGGAGGACATGGATGTCCAGCAAATCCAAGGGCATGAATGAATTGGAGCTGGACTCAGCTGCTCTTTAGGTCAACCATATATTTCTCACATGGGACCACAGGCTAGAAAAAGAGCTCCAGACTCTAAGAATAAGGCTAGACTAAGAGTCTCATTGTCATTCCTCCCTTGTTCAAGGTAGAGAGCATGTTGAGTAGATAGATGTGACGTAGCATGCTAGAGCATCTTGCAGCTTGCTCTAGTGCATATTTTTGTGTATTTGAATGTTGGTTTTATGACAATATATTGCAAGATAAATACAAAAATAGAACATACTTTGCATGCTTTGTATCCAGGTCTGATAAGAGAAAACAAAGCTACATCTTGGTATGCCTTTTTATTTATAATAAACACAGCAGCATTAGATGAATGCCACTTCTGGTAATGGCATTTAGATTATCTGCTGTGACTTCTCTCTTGTGCTCTGAACACTTAAAGTGACAATTTATTACCTGAAGCTTCCTATTACACTTAAATGAGCAGTTCCAGTATAAATACTCAGGCTACTGTCTGTGATGGGAAACTCATAGAACTGAAAATCAAGGCTTGATGTCTTTGGGAACAAAAAAAAGCCACCACCACCAAAAAGCAGTTGGCTGTTGCTAGACAAATACCAAACTATCGTATTTATTGCCAGGAAAGTAGCAAGTGCATAATTACATTACAGAAGAAGCTTGCTCTTTCCACTTGGCATGCAGCTGGAGCAGGCGCTGGTTGCCACAGCAACAGGGAGATGGCTAAATATAGCCTTCCTGGTGCTGGACCACTTAAGGTAGAATGACAGGGAGGTGTGAGGGTGTGGGCCTGGCTTTCTTCATCTTAACCAACTTTTTCTGTTTGGTTTTGGTTTGTTTTTTTTTTCCCATTAACAGCACAGTTGAATTAGATGGAACCAAAATTTCTTTTTATCACACTGATGGTTGAGTAATTAATCAGATCCCTCCCAAAAAACATCTATTCTGCAGTTCATCTAAGAAGCAGAATTGTTATTGGAGTAATTGAGAGTGTTCCCCCTACTTACGTGCTTCTCAATTTCATTTTATCTCAGGGTTTTAAGTTGAGCTTTTAAGGCTAGGACTGTTTTCTTTAAAATGTAAAAATGCAAACCACAGAATCCCCAGCACTGACTGCTTCAAAGAGACCAATACACAGAGCTTTTTCAAGGGGCTGCTCTTAGTGTTTTGTATTTCCAAGAGGGCTTTCTTCACTTGGTCAAACCATTAATTCACTCCATCTAGGTGGTGGTCACGACTCCTGCTAGAAAGTTGCAGTGCAGCCAGACGCTGCGAGACCTGTGCTTGCAGCCTGAATGTCAGCCTCTCTTCTAAAGCTTCAGTTTGTTTTAAAAGCGTGAGGCTCGTGTTTATCCATATCAATGCTTATCCTTCTTTCAATCCTCTTAAGCTTTTGTCCTCTGTTAAGTTTTGTGGCAAGCGTTCCCCAGTCCTAATATGAGAAGAGCACTTTATTTTATCGGATCTGAGTTTCAGCCTTTCGTTTAAATAAATGTCATCTTCCTTTTGTATTCTGAGAGGATAAATCAAGATCTTGATCTTTATCATTTGTTAGTTTGTGTACTCTTACCATGGCTGCTTTTAATAGTCTCTTAAATAACAAAATTGATGTATCAGGGTGGATTTTTTTCTTCTCTTCCTCTTTCTTAAGTCATCAGTTTCTTAATATTTCTGCTCAGTATTTGGAGGTATAAAGATGGTTTGTAGACTGTAAAACAAGATTTTGGTGTTGGTGGAGGATCTGTTCCTGCCGTTCCCAGCTTTCTCTTGTTTGGTTGGTTTTGGTGACTGCTGCACAGAAGGAACTCCCTTGTCCAGCTTTTTCATGCAGGAGACAGTTGATTTAGAGTCCTGCAAGGTTTGTGAAGAATCACAATCTTTTCTTTAGTATGCATTGTTGGTTATTGATGCTCTCTTAATATTGATTTTTCATCTGCTATTCTGTAGTCTGTTCACATAGCAGCCTGAGCATTTTAAAAAGTTCCTTATAGTATTCTCCAATCTGATAATCTCTTAAAATGCATAAATACTCATTTCACTCCTAATCTCCATTTGAGCTCATGAATAAATATCAGTCACCACCTGTCTTGATATGAAAAACTTCTAGCATTCACTGTTAACCTTTTGCTGTCTTGAAAATTCCTGATTAATTTGTGATCTTATGCTTTCTATGCTATGTATTTTGATCCATGCTATACTTTATTTCACCAACTAAGCCTTGTAGGGATGTCCTGAAAAACACAATGAACTTTGGCAAAGGTGCTTGAAATCCTGAATGACTGAAATTATTCTTTTGTCACATTTGCCATCTCATTCCTCGAGAAAAATCAGTCACAGATGTAATTCACACTTGTATCAAGTGTGAATCAAACAAGCCACGCTGGTTTTAATCTATTGTCATGATTTCCAAAGCATTTATATTTTTAAAATTTTTAACAGTGACTTAACTTACTGTTTGTTTTTAAGATGGTTACTTAAATGATTGTGGCAGCAGTGGTGTAAGATATACCTGATTAAATAAATAAGATGGAAACTCATGTGAATCTGCAGGAGTTGAGCTGTGTGATGTCTACCTGCATGAGTGCATTGAGCATGGCATACTTATGCTATGTTGAGGTAAACTGGCTTGAATGTCCAGCAGGGTAAGAAGTAGAGATTTGTCTTTCACTATGTTGGACTGTCTCGCAGTATCTTCTAATGGAGTAATTGCTGTAATTTGCATGAAGCCTTCCAAATCAATTCTTTTTTCTGCCTAGCACTAAATATGTCTGGTTTTATAGGTAAAACTAGTCTCAAAAATAGATATGGCTCAAATGAGTCTGTATTGGGAGGTCAGGAGCCTTCCTGTCCTACCTGCATGTGCTTTAGAACAGCTTGACAGAGCAGGTGGTCACTAATTTCGGGTACCTTTACCAAAATACTCTTGATGAATACTTTCAGTGGTAATACAGTTGTAAGATAACTTCCATTTTCTGTGTTCATCCACTGAATATCTTCCATATTTATTAAAACACTTCTATATTTGAGCAGTAGATTCAGATGCTTGCTATCTTGAAGATCCATTATGAAGTAGTCTTTAGAAGATGAAAGGAATTATCAAAGTGTAAATCATACAGCAAAACTGTGTTGCCATTTCTGCCATCTTATCCCAAGATTTTGAAGCTCCTGTTGAACTTGTGCCTGTTTGATTCAATGGTTTGCATAGTTTGGCTCATTGGGTGTGTATGTATATGTGTATATAAATACAACTTTGATTCTCGTGCTGTATTGACCTTGGAGTTGTTCCTGATTTATACCAGCTGCTTGGATACTTCTAAGTGTGCATAAAGTGGATTTCAATTCAGGATTTGGTTGGGGTTTTTAAACAGATCTTAATCTCAGTTGCATTCTAAAGGGCTTTTTTAGGCTTGCTTTAATTTTTGGAAACATGAAAGATGTTTCCTTTATTTCATGATAATGTATCTTTGTTTCCTTTCAGATCAAAAGGAATAATCCTGAATATCGCATCAGCTTCAGGGATGTGTCCAACTCCACTTCTGACTCTTTACTCTGCAACCAAGGTAAGTGTTCCTTTCCACACTGAAATCAAGTGTCAAACATAAGCAGCACTTACAGGGATAAATGTTATGGTGTCCATCTAGTGGTGCTTTCATGAACTAAAAGTACAGAATTTCTGTCTTGAGATTTTCTAATAGTGGAAGCTAAAAGTTTGAGAGAAAACTGAGTGCAAGGGTTTACTGGCATGCAAAGGACTATTTTATGTATTTCTTCATGCATCCCATTTTTACATGGAAAACGATAGTAATGTACCAAGCAAACCTGTGTAAGGCTGAGAAAGGACATTGACTAAGCTTAACAGAGTTTCTTATTTTGGTTTTGAAACTTCTTTCCCCTAAATTCTGAGATGATTGTATGATCTACATTTCATCTGAAGTTCATCTGCTCTGGTTTCTCTTTGTGTCACCAGGACAGTTTGATCTTTTTTCTGGTCTTATTTTTTTTTTCCCAAAGATACTTTCAGGGGATTCTAAAATGTTGCCTTAAAATATCTCCAGTGAATGCCATAAAGACAGAATGGGGGTACCCAGCATGGAACTGAGGCATATGCGATAAAACAGAATGTATGAGACATTTACACTGGTATTAAAGCACTACATTTACACTGGTATGGCACTACAGCTTTTTCAGCTATACCTGGTAATTACCTTGAATATTTCAAGCATCTCAGAATCTAAGCAGAACCTTGGCAGGTTGAAGAAACCTTCAGTAGTGTCATTCATGTCAGAACAGATTCACATTTCCTCTAGACTCTTAGCAACATCTTCATATTCCCAGAAGGGAGTTGATACACACTATTTTATTCATACTAAAGGAGGGGATTATTTAAGTTTGAAGCCTGAAGTAGCTTTAACTGATAATAAAATTTCCCATTGAAATAGCTGTTTTTTGAGAGGACAGTTCTTTGTTTTAATATAAATGATCACTTTTGTTCTGGCAGTGCTTCAGATTTATGGAATCAATTGAGCTTCTGATTTTAGTGATAATGTACCTTACACTGCTTTGATTAGTCTTTTTTTTCAATGGGAATCTGAAATATTTCTTCCCCTCCCCTTAAAAAACTAAGTTACAGGTCAAATAACCTGCCTATTCTCAGCACTGCCCATCTTCTACAGCAAGATTAGTAAGCATGAAAGTGACTCCCCTAATGTAGCTATAGAAAGACTGTATCTGCAGTTTCAAGGGATTTTTTTTTTCCCCTCATCTATTCAAAGGGGATTTAAAGCATAATATCCTTCAGGTGTAAGTCAATGACTTTGACTAATTATCAGGAACAAATGTGGTCTAACTATTTAACCTTCCTGTGGAGAATTCCCTAGTTTACATTGAAATGAGATTCTTTTAAAGGAATCATAGTGCTATATTTTGACAGGTTTACCTATCTGCATTAATGCTAATGAGAAGTGAAATATGATTATATCATTTCCCACCTCACCCCCATGCCTTTACTGTTTGGATTATATTTGGATATCCAAGGAGAAGAAATTTTCTAATATGCAATGCTTATCTGCTTATTCAGGGAATGTTTACTTAGAAAGCATTCTTAAGACTTCAGGTTCAAGGTTGTTTGAGGCTTGAGCTTGTGGAGGTAGAAAACCCAATTTGTCTTGAAATAAATTTTTCAAGAGGCCAAACTCCAAAGCTTATTTATATACTGGAAGTTGCTTTCTCTTCTCAAATAAAATGTACATTTTCTTTATAGCAAGCTCTTTGCAACCAGTAGAGAAGACAGTCCTTTATAAATCATCTCCATATCTGGAGCAGTAGCCAACATCAGGACTTTTGTCATGGAGGATTAGTTAGAAAATTGAATGATCAAAGCACTTCCATAAACATAATATAGTTATTTTTGTTTGATTATCAATATAATCTGTGCAGTTATTACACAGGCACCTGCACCAAACTATTTGGCATGTCCATGCAGGTACCTTCCTGTTGCAAGAGGATGGTCAGAGGATTCACTTGAAAAGTTGCTGCTAGGCCAGATTTTCAGGCTTGTTCATGTTGAGTACTGAATTTTGTTATGGACTTATACTCAGGGGAGAAGAAGAAAGAAAGAGCAGCTGAACAGCAGATCAGCTTTTTATTTTAGTTTAAGTTTAGTTTAAGTTTTTATTTTTAGTTTAAGGAGCCTCCTGCTACTTTATACATGCAATTTGAAGAAGAAGAGTAAAAGGACCTACCTGCTACACAGCAAATCCCAGTTTTATTTCAGATCTTCCACGTATTCTCAAGAAGATTGTCTATAGAAAGAGTCCAGTAGTATGGGATTGTTTCTGTTGCTTCTTTTTTAGGCTGAATTCAGTAGGATGGCCTTGATAGGAAAAACACTGGCCACTGCAAACTGAGTCGTGGTTTCAGTTAGGACTTGTGTTAAATCACTGGGGATATGGTGGCCAAAGGAAGACTGTAAAGGAGATGCAGTACTGGAGCTTTGCTGCTTGGTTTGAATTTGGTGTGAAGCAACTGCTTCTTAAATACTTAATATTTATTTTAGTTTCAAGCATGGATGGGATGATTTAATTCATTCATTCAGTTGAAGGTACTCCATTCGCCTTTGCTTGTATCACTGCACTAAAACAAGAAACCATAGCAGAACCTGGTACTTTGTCTCAGAGGACATCAGGGTCAGGTGGAAAGGTGGTTTAGTAGAATTTGGGAAGTGGAAATCTGCACTGGTTTGAACTGCTGAGTAGCCTTTAATTCTTAGGACAATATTTCCTGGCAGGGTTAAGGAGGCGGCTGTATCAGCTCTAAGAGCATCTTGAAGGCAGGTGCTAACATCCACCTTTAAGCCCTTTAACTTCTTTCTTTGACCTTTCAGTCTTGCAATTTCTAAAACTTTCAGAAGTTTAGAAGAGAATCTGTGGAGGTGGACTTGAGGATTAGGAAGGAGTGTCACCATAGGGTGGCATTTTTTAGAAGTGTAAAGGCAGAAGACTAAGTGTTTAAACACTGTGGTCTAAAAACCATGCACAAGAGGAACCCAATTAAATCACGCTTAAAAATATCTAAGAAGATGGCATAAGTAGTGAGCAATGTGAACATGAAGTTGTCTTTTCCTCTTTTAACTAGGCTTTATTTCACAAATCTAGTTCATTTTTTGACTAAAGTAAAAAGGGGTTTATTTGTTTAGATTGAGCCTTGCTTCTGTAAAAATACTTCATAAGCATGGAGTTTCTATTTGAATGTCATATGCAGAGTTTCATTCAAAACCTAGGGTTTTCACTTTGAAAACAGGAACTCCAAATAGTAATTCAAATACTCTTACTCAAAACTGTTAAACTAAAGTTTCCATTGTAAGGTGTAGAATGCTGCATGTTTCCCTTCTTCTCTCTCCAGGCTTTTGTGGATTACTTCTCCCAGGGCCTCCATGCAGAATACAACAGCAAGGGCATCATTGTGCAGGTGAGTAGTTTGTTTCATGTAAGTGTGGTTGCCACAGCAACATTGGTGTCTTGGCAACAAAAAGGAATCAGCATATTCTTATTCATGAGTGTGTGACACAGATTAAGGATAAGGATTTCCTTTGATCCCATTAGTAGCTTTCTTAAATTACTCTGAAACCATTGGTCTTGAAGCAACAAAAGACATGGTTTGGTTTTCTGTGGTTTCAGTTGATGGTGCTAATTGAACCTTTATGGATAAAATATTCCATACAACTGTGCACAGTACTGCAGAAGACATCTTTATGGAACTTCATCTACTGGAATACACTTGTGGAACACATTTCTACAGGCATTCCATGGATAACAGGTTGAATGACTGGAATAGTAGAATCCCTACAGTATCAGTGAATCAACTTCTAATCTAAGCATAGTTGAAGAATGAAAAAAAGACTCAAAGATCTTTCATGTGCAATTGACTGATATTGCTAAGGAGTCTTGCTTCATACCCCTCTTTGCCCCCTCCCCATTTGTTTACCTTCCTTGATTTTAATTATTTTTGGTGTGGCACAAAAGCAAATCAAGCCAGTTTCTCACAGTTTTATAGGATTTTGCTTTAATATCACTTCTCACATACTCTTCAGTGTTTGCTCCAAAGCTGGAATTTCCAGCTTTGGTCACAAACAGTAAACCTTCCATTGCTGATTAAACCTCTCCAGAGCAAGAATCAGTTTAATAAAGGTGGTATGAGATCTTACCTGTACTGTGAAGACAACGGTATCTCTTTTAGAAGTTCAGTTAGGGATCTTACAAACAGGATTAGCTATGTCCATGCCTCTCATTCTTCTGTTTTGTGTGGTGGTTCTCATAGCCATTTGAACTTCAAAGGCTTTATGAAAGATAATGAAGTTGCCTGATTTAAATGTGTAATCACCATACAAAAGAACACAACTCTTATTACTGGCTAATACTATAGGGAAGTTGTTGCTGGATTAAGGCTATGTTACCTTTTTGATGTGCTAGATTATTTTTTCCTTTTAAATACATTTAGTAAAACAAGAACATCTCACCAGAAAATATCCTGTCACATTTCTGAGAATGGATTGCATAAAGAAAAAAGACAGTTGTTGGGTGTGCTATTCCCATGCAGTCACCAACCCTTTAATGGGAACCTCCTGTAAACCCAGATTTAAACTTTATATTAAATATCTGAAGGGGAGTTGTATGTTTTGGGATCTGTTGGCAGTGGAGAGGAATCTAGTGAAGGGTGGACCCTGAAAGCATTCCAACTGCTTGAGTTCAGTTTTACACTGGCACGATTATATCTTGGTGTAGAGCTCCAAAAGCTTGACTTTCCCCCTTGGGTGCTTGATTCTGTGCCCTAGCACTCTGGGGTGTGCAGCTAAACCAATGTGCAGCAATAAAGGATGCATGAAAAGGTAGCGTTCTGAACAGGTACAGATTCAGCATACAGGGTCCTTTTGTGTGCTCTCAGTTGTTGAAGTGGATTTAGCTGGAGTAACTGTCAGCGTTTCATGTCTCCTTGTTACTTTGTCTTCTCACAGGGCTTTAGCTCCAAACTGTCCTGCAGCAGGTCGATGTTTACCATGTGGCAAGTTCCTTACAGCTTTCTCTTCACTTCTACCTTTCTTGATTGCTTCTATTTCTTCAGTGTCTTTCAAATTGTATTATTGGCAGATTTATCTCCACTATGAGACAGCTGTTTTTCAATAATTTTCATCTACATGCAATGTGGCCCTCTCTGTGATCACAGTCTCAAAATGAGACTCAAGGAACTGGTAGAGTATTGCCCTTTCCTACATCAGTAATATCAACTCTTCTGGGTGGACTTATTCCTGCTGAAGTCTGTCTCCAGACTGAGCCACAGGCTCCTTCAACACACGGCTTCACTGACAATAAAGATGGTGTGATTTTTTTTTTTTTTTTTTTTTGGGCCTGTGTTGTGGTACCACATCTAACCTCTGTTTTCTGGTGTTTTCTTAGGCAGAGCTGCTTATAAGTTACTTTAGTGTGAGGGTGCTTAGGGACAGATGTTGCAGGAGAAAGAAGTGTTACATCTTTGAGATGTGTTGTTTCTATGTACAGCTTTATCCTCCTCCCCAGATTTTGTCTAAATAGTGTTCTTAACAGTTTGAGAGAGGAATGAAGGAGGAGCAAGAACTGTTCATTTATGATTATGGAGTATCTGTTGAGACTGAAAAGGTAAATAACCCATGCTTGGCTAAAGGCATTCAGCACAGTATGAATATACATAGTATAGGAAAGGTTTCCTAGCTTTTGGGTGTAGAAAGCTAGGAAAAGGGCTTTTGGTGTCTTACATTTTTAGGATTATAAACAAATGAAGAATTAAATCTAACTTTCTGTATCTACAGTCGCGTTTTCCTGTACAAAGCTTCACAGGTTGTAAATGGTCTTTTGTGACTCTGGTGTTGGCTTAGGATGGTGAATTCCTGACAGCACTGCTTTTTATCCCTTAAATGTAGACAGTGAATTGCCATTGAGTTATGTGGGTCTGATTCTCAATAGCTGTCACAGCTTCAATTTGTTATGCTAATTTTGTTGCAGTCCATGTCCTTGTCCTCGTGTTTCAGCCTAAGTCACTAATGAATATTACAAGTACCTTCCTGTGAAGACTAGCTGACCTATCTCCTTCAATCCCTAAGGAAGATTGCATCCCTCTTAGATTTTTTTGAAGTACATCTCTATGACCTTCAGATGCATTACACTTTTAATTCCAGATTTGCCCTTCCAGCTAGATCATCATCATTGAAATAAGTTAACTTTTCCCATGCAACACCTGCAGAATACCGCTGTGTGAAAACCAGAAACAAAGTGCTGGTGGGATTTTACCAGTTTCTTCATATCAACCTCAAGTATGTGTCTTGCTCAAGTGGATTACCATCTGTGGAAGCTTAGTTTTGATAGTGCTTTTGTTGCAGTGTTGCAATCTTTGGATTAAAATATACTCTTCTGGCTGAAAGGTCTGCTTATTTTTTCAGAAGCAGCACAGTAATAGCATAGGTTTAAACTCTGTGTGTTTTTACATGAGGAAAAGAGATAAAAGAAAAGAAATGAGGAAGGAGATGACAATGACTTTTCTCAAGACTTTTGAAAAGACCTCTCCTTGAAAGATTTCTGCAGACTCTTATGAAATTTTTGCTCTTTTAGTATGTCTAAAAATATTTATTGGTCCTTTGACCCTTTCTTTTACTCCCTTTTTAAACTTCAGTTAGTTATTGGCAGTGTCCCTCTATATTTCATTACTGTGCATAGCACAAGTATAACGGTAGAAACTTGCACTATCTGTTTTCTTTTATTGTATTCACTACGTAAAATACCAGACCACAAATTAATGAAAATGTTCATTTAAAAGGATTACCAGAAAGCTTTCTACCCTAACCTCCTGTTCTCCCAGCAGGTGGATTGCCTAGCAATTAGCAGTGGGATTGCTGCTGGCACTAGGTCATGGGCTAATTGTGGCTTTATCCAGCTGCATCTTGGAAACCTTCAAGGGCAGGGGTGCTGTGAGCTCTCTGGACTTTGTTTGAATTTTATATTGCTCTCCTAGTAAAAAGGCTTTGTCCCTAATGTACAGTCTTGACAGTATACAGCCAAAATTGACAGTTGTCCCTCTTGTCATTTGATCAGGCATTACCAAGAAGAGTTTGGCTCTTATCTTCATAACTACCATTGAAATAATTTTAGGTAAGATGTCACCACCAGCTTCCTTTTCACAACAGTCAACAGGCCCAGCTCTATCTCCAGGTATTCACAAAGGTGTGCTGTCACCAAACTGATGTCTAATGGCTTTACTTCCTCCAAAGCTTCTTAGCTTGGCTGTTTTGCTTTCTATACAAGTCAGCTTTGATTGATTAACTCTTCCATTTCCATTTATATCCCCCAGTCTGCTTTTTCCCACATTGGAAATGGATGGAAACATATTTGGCAACATTGGAGAGTTTCAGTCTTTTTACCTTTTAAAAAGTAAGGTTAAAAAGGTGATAAAATTGTGTAAACAAGCTGTTCTGGCTTTGGAGGACTTAGGACTTGACTATTCAGGACTTGAGATCTGACTTCTTGCATCAAAATAATATTCAAGAACCCAATTTTGAGTGTGAGCCAAGCATCAGAGCTATAAGCAGTAGCAAATGTTTTAAGTGAGCAAGACACATTGTAGTGACATAAGCTACTTTTAAGGCTTGTTTTGAAACTGTAGTGCAGGCTAAGCTTTCCCTGAATAAGGAGAGTTATTTGCCCAGGTAGTGTGGGTTATATCCATGTGAATGTAAAATGCTGAAAGGCTTTAAGCTGTGAATTTTTAAAAATTTGTTATGCCTGTTTTAGATATAGTTCACGAATCTCTGAATTCCTTGTGAGAAAGAAGAAGGGAAGAAAACTAAATAGATTCAGCAGGTCTCTTGATATCTATTAAAATAATGTCTAGTTAATACAAAGATGGCAAATCTAATGTATTTGAAATTAAGTACCTGTCTTTTTGTTTTCTGGAGTGCATCTGGGAAAAGAAAAACATTGGAGTGTAATCCCATGTTTCTATGTGCCTTGAAGGCTGTGGTACATCCAGTAGTGCTACCATATGCTTGCTTTTTCAAGTATCCTCATGCACAATTGTTTGCCCCTTCATTCTCTCCATTGGTGTAACTGGGTAATGCAGTTCACTTTTGAAGTCTGTTTTGAGCAGAAAAAGTGAATAAATCATATCTATTGCACCTTTCTTGGTGGAATGTTGCTGATATAATTTTTTGTTGAATAAGAAGCTTACAATTTTAACTTTTTAAAACATCAAACTAGAGATTCAACCTAGAAATGTAATCTGAAAAACAGATGCAGTTCATATTCTGGAGCTGAAATGAGGTACCTATGCTGCTATAGTAGCATAATGAGTAGTATTCTTATCTAAATATTTGTAGCTTTTGGTGAGTTTAAAGGCAGTGGTAGCTGCTTTCACTTCTGAAGTTTAGGTTTCCATGTTTTTCCTTCCCATTTGAAAGTGGACTCATATAGTATATTATTGAAAGACCTATTTATAGACAGAAGGGCACAGTTTTCATGTTCCTAGGTGAAGGAATGAGCAAGACATACCAATGTTTCCTGTTTGTAGTGGTAAAATTTCTGTTGAAATGTGCACAGCTATAGTATGGAAGGAAAGAGCATTGCTTCGTACTGTACATGTGCATTTCCCTTTCCTTCTCTAGCAGCATGAGGTTGGGATAGGTGGAATGAGATTTTGGATCCTCCAGGTCTATCTTGCCCTACTATGAATTTGCCTTTGTGCTATGAGCATCCCTCCATCAGCATATACATGTGCTGCTTCCTCTTGCTTCTCCACTACAGGCAGTTCTGAGACCCAGCATCACTTTTCTGTTTTGCTTCCAAACATTGCTATAGAAGCTCATTAACTGTGCTCTGTTTCTTGATCCTTCCTTCTGCCCTTCCACTCTGGTACTGATAATCTCTGTTCTCTGAGCCCTGATGTGGAGTTACAAGCTCTGTCTTTTGAATCTCTGGACATTCTTTTCTCATTCCTCCTCCTGCCTTCGTACAGGTGCCAAACTAGAGAGCTTTTACTATAAAATTCCTGTCTTGGGTTCTGTGCCTCCTTCCCAAGCAAACAATGTAGGTTTATTACAGAGAAGCAACAATACAGCATTTTCTATTTAACAACTGGAATGAAGTTCTGTACTTACAAGGCAAATTGTAGGAATGGCTTTTCAACCCTATGCTTGTAAGGGTGGTTTTTCTAGGGCTCCAGCTGGTGATGTTGGCTGTCAGGAGACAACTGAACTATGTCCAAATATGACCCATGGTTTATCCAATTAAAAAGTTTTTCATCTTATATTGGGATTCCATTATGATCTTAGAACTGAAAATAAAACTGGCTTAAGCTATAATTCAGTGTACAAATTATCTGATTTCCAGTTACTTCAGATCCTTGATGAATCTCTAAGTTAATATTCCCTGCTTTAACATGAGTTTTCCTGTGTGCAGAGTGTTCTACCATATTATGTGGCAACAAAAATGTCCAAAATCCGCAAGCCAACCCTTGATAAGCCCAGTCCTGAAAGGTATGTCAGAGCTGCCTTGGGCACGGTGGGCCTGCAGTCCCGGACCAATGGCTACCTACCTCATGCACTCATGGTAAGTCACCTTGGAAAATGTGAGGATCTGAAATGTCCTTTGTGTTTACTATGGAAAAAAGACTAATTATCACAGGTTATAGAATGCTGAGACCTCACTCCCTCTTATTTTTTTTTTTTAAATTTGGTTTGTTGTTTTGTTTTTTGTAGGGATGGATCGTGTCTCTTCTACCTACATCTACTGCCATTAATTTAATCATGAAAACAAACAAACAAATACGGGCTCGTTATTTTAAAAAAATGAAGGAGAAGTAAGTGGGAAGCAACTTGATCTTGGGAACCTGGGACTCCTGCAGGTTCCATACTATGCTGCAACATCAAGTAGACCTAATGTTTTAAAAACATCTCCAATTGTAGGTGTGCTTTCTAACAAGGGAACAGTCTTTGTTTTGAGGATACAGATGAAACAAGACTGTTGACTTCTAATATTGATTGAAAAATAGGCTTTATTTGTTTATAGATATTATGAGGGGGGAAGTGCTTTGAACTAAAATTGCATTGTGCTTTATGAAATACTTTCATGGACTTGATCAGACATCACGCTCTTAAGGAACATCTTGGTTATACAGTGTCCATCATATCTGTTATTGTGCTCATAGGTGAAGGACAGAATAAAAGTAGTTCTCATATATTCCTGGGCAGGTGGGCAGGAGAGGAAAGGGAGCATAATTATGTGAAAAGGTAACCTAGCACTATTTCCAGAGTATTGACCTCAAAGCTCAGGTTTTGGATACTTCCAAGGATTCTGTGCTATCAGTCAACTCACGAGTGCTCCCCTGCCTACATAGTCCAGTGTGATTTTTTGGTTATGAACTTGAGGAAAATGGGCCAAAAAACAAAACAAGTATAATAGCTCATCTATAAATATATACATAAAGTAACATTGCGGAAAGCATTTGAAATCTTGGGTCTTGAATACGGATTCTAACTTTTCAGTAATATGTAATCTTCATGATTTGTAATAACATTTTTAAAAGTTCAGTGCCTGCTCTTGTAATAGGTGGTGATAACACAATGTAGATAAATGTCACAAGTTACATGTTACATGCTGGTTGCTGTGTAAAAGATTATGGGTACTTTAAATGCAGAGCTTGAAATGAGTTACTCTCCTTGTTAGCAACAGTGGTTGAATTATTTTTCAAGTTATGTATCAGTCTGTCTTTTTGGTGAGGTCTTTTGAAATGTGAATCCTGAATATTTAGATGGCTTTAAAAAGGAGAACCAGGAAATGTCTTAAAGAGTAGAACAGTTTTAATTTAATTGCATTAAAATTAACTGATTTGTTTCACGGTTCTGTTCCAAAGTGGAATGCTTCTATGAGGCTCAAGTTACCTAACTCCTGAACACAGGGAACATGAGAAGTCTGCACTGCTGTTGTCTGTATATACCTACTCTTTATTAAAGATGTTGGTCTCTAGCATTCCTTTTTATAAACATAAATGTGTAAAACTCGCAAGGCAAATGAAATTGCATACAGCTATCACTGTTTTCTGTGGTGACTTCCCATGGTTGAAGAGGGAGGGGTTTTTTTCTGTCCTTCAAAGAATAATTTCAAGCTCTGATTTTGAAGTAAGATGTGTTACACTGAGACATGATTTTGGGCTAACATTTCTGTACATTGAAAAAACCTGAATACCGATGCAATGGTGCTGATCAAATCTGAGATGCAGATCCTGTCCCATAGTTTTCTTAATTTTTTGGAACAGGGATGGTGAAGTTGGTGGTATTAGTTCTCTAAGAGCACATGATTTGGTTTGCTCTGGATCTGATGTCAAAGCATTGGACTAAAAAATCTGTATGTTTTTGACTTTGTAAAACAAATAAAATGGAAATTACTCTTGAGTGTTAACGTGTTAGCTTTTGCTCGTGAAAATGTCTGCGGGTACATTCAAGCGTCTGATTCTTCTTTATTTTGAGTAATAACAGTGAAAATTACTCTACTTCTATATGCTAAAACCAGTGCTTCTATTAATCTGTTTTTCTGACTGTCATCTACCCTCCATCTGGGGTGCTTCAGGCACAGCATCTCTGGCCAGTTGAGGTAGGTGACTCTCTTGCTCTGCTCTACACTAGTGTGGCCTCACCTTGAATATTTTGTGTGCAGTTTTGAGCACCACAATACAAAAAAAAGATAAAGAAAAGTGTCCAGAGGATGACTATGAAGATGGTGAAGGGCCTGGAGGAGGAGAAGGGTTATGAAGAGGAGTTGAGGTTTGTTCAGCCTGGAGGAGACTTCATCGTGGTCTACAGCTTCCTCCCAAGGGGATGTGGAGGGGCAGGCACTCTTCTCTGTGGGTACCAGTGACAGGAACCAAGGGAACAGCATGAGGCTGAGTCAGGGGAGATTTGGGTTGGGTATTAGGAAAAAGTTTTTCACACAGAGGGTGTTTGGGCACTGGAACAATCTCCCCAGGGAAGTACTCATGGCACCAAGCCTGACAGAGTTCAGGAAGTGTTTGGCCATCATTCTTAAAAAGCACATGGTGTGATTTTTGGGGCTGTCCTGTGCAAGGCCGGGAGTTAAGATAATCTTTGTGGACCCCTTTCAACTGTGGATATTCTATGATTTTACAGTGCTCATATTTAAAATCAGTAGAACACAAATTTTATTAGAACTGTTAAACTATTAATTAATTATTTCCAAATAACAATTTTCCAACTATTGGAGGTGTTTGGAAAGGTATGGCAGGGAATAGTATGCACATCCAACTGGCACAGAGGGAGGGGTTCTCAGAGCCCCGGGTTCCCTTCATGTGGTGGCAGGCTCCAGGTTGGCTTCGCACTCTCATGCCCTTCTATTTTCTGAGCTGCAGCAGGGAATCACCTAATTTTAACCTAAATTTTGCTTATACTTTAACCTAAATTACCTCAACTTTGATTTTGAATGTCTGTTCAGCTCGGTGATGAATGTCTATTTAATAGCTGTTCGCGTCCTTGGGACTACCCTGTCAGAAAATAGGAGGGGGTTTCTGGTGGCTCCAGTCGCGTCCCTTGCTGGTGCCAAGAGTGTTTTTGTTGCCGGCGACCCCTGGGGCGCAGTTTCCCGTGCAGGAGCGGGACGAGCAGCGGCAGCGGGCGGGGCGCCGCCGTCAGCCCGGCTCAGGGCCCTGTAAGGGAAGCTCTGCGCAGGCGCGGCGGGCGGGGCTGCGCAGCACGGCCGGGCTCTGCGCAGGCGCGGTGGGCGGGCCGCGGGGCCCCGGGCCGGGCATGGCCGACAGGCGGCAGCGGGCCCGGGTGCAGGGCGGCTGGGCCGGCGGCTCAGCGGGGCGGCCCGCAGGTAAGGAGCGCCCTCAGCCTTCCCTCCCGACAGCCGGGACTTCTCCACTGCCGTCCTGGGCGCGGCGGGGCGAGAACCAGGCAGCGGCGCCGGTCTCCGGCTGCACTTCCCGACCGCTCTGAGGGCTGGCCCCGTTTCCTCCGTTCCCGTCCACCTGAGCTGCAGGTGTTCCAGCCCAGTTTTTAAGTTAATTTGCGCATGTGCCGCAGGTGCGGCGATTTTGGATGCGGAACACAGGGCATGGATGCGCTGCTAACGCGGGCGGCGTTCGCATCTCTGGGCAGCTCGAGTGAGCCGAAAGGTGTTTGTTCTGTAAGAGCTGTCAGTCGCTTACTCGTAAACCTATTCTGTGCCCTCGTATAGCTTTTCACGGCGAAACACTGTAAGATAAAGAGAAGTATGGAAAGGGTTGGAGTTAAATCACGGGTTTTTTAGCAAACATTGAAACCAAAGAGTGCAGAGGTAGAGGAGCGCTTTGAAAGTTTCCACTCTTGCAGGAGGGACTGGTTTGTTTTTGTGAATGTGCTGAAAACATGTCCCATTCACCTGATTGCAATTTCCGTAAAGCTTCCCTATCTCTGCAGACTGAGCATCCTGAGCAAGCTGATTTTTTTTAATCATGAAAGAGAATAGCCAACTGCTTTGATTTGTGCATGTGACCTCAAACTTTTCTGTCACAGGTGCATTTCCTGTTCCTAACGGGATTTCAAAAACTTTCCCCATTGTTTGAATAATGTAGAGTGAAGACTGTGTGTCAGGCCCATTTTAAAGCCTGTTTGCATGTGTAAATAAAACACCTGAAGTGGTGTGCCAAAGTTGCTCTTCCACTTTCTCCCTGGTTTAAAAAATCCTGTTTTAATAAAAGCGTTTTTTCTCTCTTCCCCCCCCCCCACTCCCCAAGGAAAGGACTACAGAGGGAAGCAGCTTAGCTGCATGGGGCAATTTCCGCTGGTGTATGATAGGTGTTTGTTGTAGAATTGAAAAGTTATAGATGTCATCCTTTCTGATAAAACTATGTTTTCAGTTTTGTTTGTCCATGAATAACAAATAAATAAAAATTGCAATTCCTGTGCAGTTCTAACTCTTACATTTGGCAATTTCCTGAAGTCTCTGCTAAGCATAGGAGACTGCTCCAAGGAATGATTCCATATGTTTTTCTTAACTATATTTTTTAGTATGGTGATACTCAATTTATGTGATCTTCTTTCTCCCTTTGTTTTAGCACCCAAGGCACCTGTGGCTGGCAGCCTTGCTCTTGCAGGTGCCAAACCAGCATGGAAACAGAAAGATCAGCCTCATGCTCAAAAGCAATTTATCTTTGAAAAGCCATCAGAGGTAAAAATTACAGGGAACTAGCAGAATCTCATCTGTTACTAAACTTAAAATGATAGGTAAAAATTATTTGAGGATATAGTCTTATTGTTTAAAATCTGAGCTGAACTTTGAGCTTTTACAAAGCAGAGTTGGTAGTTTTGCATATATGGCAAACAGAAAGTTATGGTCCCTCTGTTTAGCCTATTCAGAACTATTCTTTTTTTTAGAGAGCCAAAAGAATATGTTCTACTGAAGATTCAGTGTGCAGTGTCCTAAGTATGGTTTGAGCTCTTGTATTCCTCAGGTGGGGTGTCTGTCTTGTTACAGGGGAAGAGTGAGGGATGTGTTTTATAGACTTTATGTCCCATCAGCTGATGAAGGATATTGTGCTCTATGCAGAGTGAGGGCACTTCCTTACTTGGGGAAAAAAAATAATCACAAGCACTTCTTTCTAAGTTAGGCTAAGTTGAAAGGCTGTCATCTTGTCTTGGAAGCCTTGAAGATGGCATGGGAAGATTCTCCTTCCCCTGTGGCAGAGACCTGCTATCTATATAGTACTATATTTTGATCCTCTTGTTGGCTCAATGCCGTAACTTCTTGCAAATCAGAACTCTACTGAGCTCAGAGAAGAGAAGCATAAATTCCTGAGACAACCAGAATGATAGCCAAGGCTGGATTAAACTGGTCTGTTTCTTAACAAAATCCAGCTATCTCAGCTGTGCAGACAGCTTCATAATGTCAGCTCCTGCTATGTGTGATCTTTTGTGTTTTGCTCATTTGACTGAGGCCTAAAGTTTGTCCATGCTTCCTAGGGCTGCTCTGAATTTTTCCTTACATAAGAATATTTTTATAAATATAAAGATAAGAATTTTCTAGATTGCAGTTGATAAATAGTAAGTATGTGATAGTCCAAATATCTTAGAAATGAGTGTCCTTTAGGGGGCAGTTGATGGTTAAAATCCAGCCTGCAGTGGTAGCTGCATTTGAGAGGAAGGAGTTGCTGAGCTGTTACTATGTCCCTCTTATCCTGAGGTGTGTTTTTCTTACTGTCTTATTAGTGTGTGGCTACATAGAGTCACTAGAGATGACTGTGAGTTCTGTTTGACTGGGGAGTGCCATATACTTCAGTATTCACTGTGTAATGTCTTGTTCCCTTTCAGGTGAAGCGCAGAGTTCCTGAGGCAGGTGTGATAGAGTGAGTATCCTGCTGACTTCTCTGTGCCCTTTTTCTGTCATCGTGGTCAGGAAGAGTAGAAATTGTGGACTTTTAACCCTTTTATCAGGAGAGCTCAAGCCTGTTAGCTGGTTCTTACACCTTTGGTATAGCTGGGAAGCCAGTAATCATCATAAGTTGGACATTCTGATTCAGCACAATTGCCAGTATGCCTCCTTTGGTTAGCAGTTTACATTTTCTTGGGACATTCCCAATGTAAACTATTATGGAAATTACTTACTCTGGAATATGCCACAAACATAGCTGGTATGGCACCTTCTTTTCAGGGCTCAGAGAGGTAGCTGATACTAAGTTTAATAGAGAAGCTGGGTATTTGTATGTCACCCTTTGTGTTGGAATGGGGGTCTTCCTAGGATAACTTTGTCATGAAGCATGACCAAATGTGGTGGTGTATGGTAGAGGTACTGAAAATCCAGCTTGGTTCAGTTTGGCTATCTTGGTAGAATTTTCTTTCTCAGTGTACCTATAAATGCAAACATAGTGATCTGACTGCAGTCATGTACGGTTGTCTCCTTTAGGATCCCTCTTTTATTTTTTTCTAAGAGCCCTAAAACTGTACAGAGGCTTTGGTGAAAGGAGGACATGCAAACTCATTTGCTTCCGTAGCATGCCTTGCTGCCTTACTCTGACCTTTATATACAGGACATTTTTTCTTTTCTAACTTTCTTTTCTTTTTTAAAGAAAACTTCCTCTAGTCCAGACCTACAGCAACTCTAGTCTGTGCTGCTCAGTCTAAGATAATTTCTTGTTTGTCTTTCTGATGGCTCTTTCCTTTCTACATCCTCAGCAAGCCTGGTGTGTATGAGCTCAGCAAGGGACCAACTGGCATTTCTAGGTAAGTGGATGAAATGTTATTTGCTTTTGCAGAGTGGCTGTGATGATACTCAGCTTTCTGAAGTCCAGTCTCTGCAGAGGGTTTTTACTTCACCAGCTGAACACTGCACTTGTTGTGCATCATCTGTTCAGAGTACTTTTGGAAATGGTTTTGAGTGACAGGTGAGATGGTTCTCAGTATCACTGAAGAGAACTAAATCTCTTGACATATGGTGTGTACTGCATCTGGTGTTCTTTCCAGAATAAGGAGAAGGGGTTGTGTCCATTTGTGTCATGTTTCACAGTAAGTTGCTGATGCAAATTTGGATCAGTATTCCTGTGTTAGCAAGTGTGTGATGTCTGTGTTGTACAGTAAAGAGTGGCCCAAAGCTTGTAGCTGTAAATTAGAATTGCTTTAAATAAATCTAATAAAAGCATTTAACTTTAGGTAATTGTGGTAACCTCAGAATTGTCCCTTCTGCTTATATGCCATGCCTTAATTATTTCAACTTCAGGACACTTCAAAGCAAAACCTACTTGTTCTGTGATTAATTAAAATACATTTTACCTGGCTGACTTAGCTGCAATATCAGTATTAATCCTCTTCTTTTGAATTTGATAGATTTTTGTTAAAAAATGGAAAAAATGGAAAAAATGCCAAGGACATAGTAGTTTTTCTGCATTTATTTAATTTCTTCTGATTATTCTTTTATTTTCATGCCTTCATCTTAGTTTCTTCTAAAGATGCAAATAAATTTTCAAAGTTTTTGAGAAGTAAAAGCTTTGACCAACTGGAAAGAGACAAGATACACAGTCAGCCAGGTTGTCCTGCATTTTCTGGAGTTTGTTTTCATAATAGAGTGATGGAATATATATATTTCTGGAAAGTTAATGATCAGATTTGCATCTTTTTTTTAACACCTTTGCTATGTACTCTGACATCTTTGGGGCATGGGGTACTTGTGACAGTAATTTGCTGTTAGCAGCATTCATCCTCTGCAGTCCGCCACAGTGGCTGTAATTCTTGGACAACAGTTAGTCCAGTGAAAATATTATATGTACATACGGAAATTAAAAAATAGGAGACATTAAATACTTTTGTATTATAGTCCTTATGCTAAATACTTTTCCTTATGCTTTGAAAAAGAGAATAGGAGTGGCAGTAGGGATAAACTGCTGTCAAATTCTAATTGATGCGGAGGTGGTGAATAAGGGCACTTGTTTACTTAATGTTCATTGTATTGCCATAATCAGATCTATCTGATGTATCAAAGTCAAGTTAACAAGAAGCAGAATGATGCCATTTTTCACAGCATATGGCTGATTCTGGAGTTCATGGTATGTTGCTGGTTCTGGAATTCATGGTATGTTGCTGGTTGTCATATGTTTTTATAAGTTTTGGAAAGAAATTATATACATTTGGTGAGAGTAAGACTCAACAGGAGCACTTCTGTTCTTTCCTTCACACCTGCTTTGGCTGTGGTGAGAAACAGGATGCAGGGCTTTGACTTTTGGTGTGTTACAGCCATTTTTAACTCCTTTGGGAATCCTGGAAATGAAAATATTTTCCCAGAGCAGATGCAGAAATGTATATTCCTTCCATTTTAATTTTTCATCCTTAGGATTCACTTGATTCCTGGCTTTATTGACTCAGAACAGGCAGACTGGATGTTTGAGCAGCTCCTCCAAGACATCCCCTGGGGTCAGCGAACTCACATCAGACAGGGTAAGGGGTGTGTAGACCACCTTTTCAGGTCATTCACAGGTCAGTTCCATACCAGAATCTCTGCATTGTTTTGAATTGGTTTTCACTTTCAGTGTTACCACTTCTTCAAGTTTCTGTGCAGGTTTTCCTTGCATATCTGAAGACTGCTGCAGCTTACTTTTCAGTCTCTAATACCACGTTACTGTTGCTAGCTAAATGAGATATTTCCAAATTAAAATTGCCTGTCTTTAAAATCTTGACATTTTCCTGTCTCTTCTGTCATCTCCAGTTTTTTTTCTTACTCATTTTTTAAAATTAGGTCTGGTCACCATCATACAGTCTCCCAGCAATACTGCAAAAACTGTGTTTTTGGGGGTTTCTTTCATTTTTTCCTCTTTTACTGAAAATCCCAGCAGAGCGTGTTCCTTTTCTTTTGCCTTTAGTTATTAGTTCCAGTATGCAGTAGGAGAAGAGGCTGCTATTCTGGATTTGTTCACTAAGGGGCACCTGTTACAGCTAAATTACACTTTCAGTCAGGAGCTGATGTAAGATAGTGTGTCAGAGTAGTTACTGATCCAGGCTGGAAAATGTCATCAACACGTGTGTTTCTTGGCTGGCAATAAAGGGACAGTATAATGGAGAATGCTATCTATCAAGCATAAGAAATAGTTGCCAAAATAGTCTTTTCAGTGACCGAAAGGATTTTTAACCTGGTGTTTGTGTTATACCATAGAGCAAACACATATTTGACAAAACATTGTGTCCAGCCTTGCTACATTTTGTTTCTGTAATGTCCCAAGGATGCAACAGTCCAGTCTACTTCACGCTTTCCAGTGCATCCATCTGCATCTTGCAATTTATGCTAGCATATTGGGCACCAGAACCAGATGAACTTAAAACAAGAAAAAATTTCAATTTCATTTGCTATCTTTACCTCATCAGGTCCCTGCTCTGCCTGGCATATAGGGGTAAGAGAATGGATATGTTTTCAAGATTTTGACAAGGTAATTCCTCCTGCAGATGCATACCTGATTTTGAATAATTTAATTCCTTCTCTTGAGTTTATTATGTAAAGCTGAGGATTTTAAGGGGCTGTTTTTTAACATAAGGTGAATGGACAGTCTCTTTTTGATCAAGTTTCTTGGTAGAATTGCATCATCTTTCCATTTTCAAATCCTTTGATAAGGCAACTGAGCAAGTCTTCTTGTTTTTTTCAGAAGTATCTTTTGAGGAACCACGACTTACATCCTGGTATGGGGAACTTCCTTACACATACTCCAGGATAACAATGCAGCCAAATCCAAATGTATGTGTATGTTTGCATGTGTTTTATTATTGTCTACCGTGAAATCCTTTACTGAGATCAAGAGACAAAAATTCCCTCTCTCCTCTATTCTGGTTATCTAGAGGATCTGTTAGCATTTCATTTGAGATCAGCATCAGATTCCACTGGAATGTGGTCAGTTTTATAAAGTACACTTTATGAGTGAGTTGACTGAGAGCAGCATGATCTGGTTGCCAAATGTTGCCAAAAGTAAGTTACTACTCTAGAGTTTAAAGTTTTGCTTTAGGTCACTGTAGTTTTGGACAAAACTCTGAATTGCTATGTGTTACTTACTCTAAGCATCTTTGTATGGGAGATTGTACTGCACACAGTTATACTGATTTTTTTTTTTTGTTGTAAAGATACAGTAACGCCAATTACTGAAATAGTTACTTTCAGAAACACTTAGGTTCAATACTAGGCGTATTTTGATTCCTGTGTGGATGCTATGAAATTCACACATGCAGCTCATCTGCTCAGCAACTCCAGATTGTAGCATGTAATTTCCCACACTGTTTTGGAAGAGTTAAAAACCTTCTGAGTGATTCAGTGATGTTTTTTTCATGTTCTCTCTCTCTTGCTCGCTCTCTCCTCTCTCTCTCTCTGCCTGTTGTCCCATCAGCCTGTCTCTTGGTATTGCTTTGTTTAAAATTCCCATGGCAGTAATTAGGTGTCACTGTTGAAAGCTGGATAGCATGAAAGAAGAGTGTCCCAAGTGCCAGAACTGCTGCCAAAGTGGGATGTTTGGGAAGAGTTGGAAAGGCGGTATTTAACATGATGAGTTGCGAACATTTTGTAGTCTTGAAAAAAAATGAAGTTAAAAATTCTACGACCCGTGGAACTTGTGGTGAAAAAACTGGCATTTACTTGGTACTCATTTGTGAAATACTATTTTAAGTGGGCTTTTCTGAAAGCTGAATTGCTTTAGGGATTGGAGGTGCCCTCACAAAATCATTCAGTTGTACACTTATGATTTAAATCCAGTTCAGAACTGCCTATTGTGAACCCCATTGCTGCTCAGAGATTGGATAGAGCCCAAATACCCTGAATTCAAGGTTTCATTTCAGTTTGCATCAAGTCCTGAGTTTTAGCACTCATTGGGCCGCTGGCTTGTTTCTCTCATCCAAAAGGTTCAAGGCCTAAATGAGTCACTTAGGCTGGTTCCATCTTCTATTCCTGAATACTTCTTTTTACTGAGAAAAGAAACTCAAGCAGAAAGTGAGATGCACTGGAGAAGTTGCACAGTTGGAAGCCAGCCCTTCCCCGGCTGGAAGCTGCCTGTAGGCACATCCACTGCACATGGACACTGACATTTCACAGAGCTTTGCAAGTGGGAGTACCTGCAGCTCAGAAGAAGTAGGGGATGGTGTAAGTCCCTACCTGTAGAATAGGGTTTCTAGCACAAAAATATCCTGAGTAAAATGTAATTTAGTGCACAGCTTAGCCAGAAGTGATTTCTCCCTTAAATACTTGATCTGTTGGAGTAATTAGCTTTGTGTCCCTCCTTTTTTGTTTGGTAAGAATTGGTGTGATTGCAGCACTTCTAGATATAATCCAGTGTTTGTGCCTAAATGAATTTTGCTATTAGAAAATGTTTCTCTGTAAGCAGTGATAGAGTTGTTTCAACAAATGTTTCAACAAAACTACTTCCACTGCTGCAGGTTTGTAGTAGTGACAAACCTTTTAACTACATTGTAAAATTCACTGTATGGTAACATTTTAGTAATACATACTTCTGTGATGGGAGTTGAAGAAATCTAGTCCTGGTTGGTCACTGTAAAGTGTTCTCAGTAATTCTTGTTGGACTCTTCTACACATTCAGGCAGCCCAGTTGCAGCAAACTTCCTTGGGTTTTTTTTTTTTTGTTTTTTTTTTTTTTTTTTGTTTTTTGTTTTTTTTTTTTTTTTTTTTTTTGGTTTTTTTTTTTTTGGTTGTATTACTGCTTTCCTGATATGTTCAGTTAACTGCAAGCTACATTTATCTAGCATTAATTCCTCACATGATGCTTAACTGTTGAAGGCATGACTTAGCTAGAAATAACCCCATTAGAGAAAGATGATATGTTGAGGCTCCTGCAGTGTAGCCAGTAAGTTAAATGCGTGTTAAACTTGGGGAAGCTTGGAAAGAAGGTAGTGCAGCCTTGTTTATTAGAGGTGGATTCTAGAAAATATTTCCAGCTATCTGTTGCTTCTTCTGCCAGTGGTGCCCTGGGAGTTATGGAATCAGTTTCTTATCCTGTCTTGATCTCTGTTTCTGCTTATATAATGGGCAAAAATTCTGGCCTACATTGCTTTGGCTTTTTTTTTTTTTTTTCCTTATGTATTTGTGTAGTTCTTAAAAGCACTCTTGACAGATGAAGGTCATGATGTAAGTTTATAACATTAAATAACTGAACTAAATGTGCAGAGCTTCCCTGGGCTGTGGGCTCAGCAAGATGTTAACAAAGGGAAGGATGAAATCCAGGGCCAGTGACATTGGTTTTGTGACCCACTGAAGAGTTGTAGTGTTGAAGTCAAAACCTCAAGAGGTGATGAGTTGAGCTCAATAAGCTGTGCTAACAGAGTGGGGACAGAGGGCTGTGTTATGCCAACCATTTCCTCTTGTTCTCTGTCAGCAGCTGCAGGCAATTGAGAGCAGTGTCATTTAGTCACTGATTGCCTGCATTAGTATGAAAGGCAGCCTGGCTTCAGAGTTTTAAGAGATGATTTAGTATTGAGTAATGGGTAATATGTGCGTGTTTTGCAGAAGGCCCAGCCCATTCCTCTTCTCTACTAAAATATCACCAGAATTGCTGTTGAAGTTTTTTGTGATTAAAGTGCAGTCTATTTTGTTTCTTAGTAGTTTTTGCTTTCTGTCTTGCATTACCTGCCCTTGGCCTGTGCTCATGGCATTTCCATTCCCCTCTGTGCTGATTGCAGTGGCATCCTGTGCTGACCGTGCTGAAGGAGCGCATTGAGGAGTTCACTGGCTACACCTTCAACTCCCTTCTCTGCAACCTCTACCGAAACGAGAAGGACAGTGTGGACTGGCACAGTGATGATGAGCCATCTCTGGGAAAAAATCCTGTCATTGCCTCACTCAGCTTTGGTGCTACTCGGACCTTTGAGATGAGAAAAAAGCCTTCCCCTGTGAGTGTTCATATCACTGAAAGAGTCTTATAGCTACTTATTATATACTTATTGTATAGCTACTTGTGTTTATTGTTTTCCCCATTTAAGAGAGCTTAATTACTAAAGCATTTCAAAATTAATGAAAGCACAACTTGGAAAGTTCTGTGGAATAAATGTAGAGATCAAGAAACATCTCTCATGGACCATGACATCCTGAAGATGGGGATGGGACCACTCTAATAATGTGCAGCAGTGTAGTGTAGTGCTGCAGTGAAATTGGAACCTGGGCAGTCTTCTGCCCAAATAAGGGCCCTTCCCCCTACTTAAAATGAGATCAGTGGACTTACATTCTGCAAATGAATCAAAGAGTTGCTACCATTTTCTTAAACTCAGGGCAATTTTATATAATGCAGAATGTACATGGGGTGAAGAATAGTTCTGACTGCTCTTGTAAATAAAAATACTCTTAACAGTGTTTGCATTTTGACATGTGTGTATTCAGATTGAGGAGCAGTGAACAAAGGGAAGAGAGTGGTTTCTTTTCCATAAAATGCCTTGGAAAGCTCTCATAGGCTAGACAGAGATCCTCTACTTTCATAAGGAGACGTATGGAATATCCTTTTGGGAGTTAATTGGTGATTCAGTAGTGAATTCTCTTTCTAGATAAAGTGCTGTGCTTGGGAATGCTTTGTTTATATGTTTTATATGTTTGTTTTAATGCTTTGTTTATAAGCCAGCTTAAACTTTGCAGTTCATATTTATCCAAGTAAAGGATTCACATTTGTTGGGAATACAGGCCTTATTTTAGGGTGTCCTGTTTCAGATGAATTTGCTACTTGTGCAGTCTTTGACAACTTTGGAAAAAAGTTAGCTATCTGCTATTTATTCTGAGTAGGTAGTACAGAAAGCAGAGGTAATAATTACTAGACTACAGGAAAACTTTATGCTGACATCCTGAAGCATGCCCCATCAAGAGTCACCTTGGGTCACATAGTCTGAACAGCAAAGGTCAGAAATTGAACCAGAAAACAAATAGTTTGTAGTTTTCACCAGTTATCCAATTTGTAAGTTCTTTGTTGCCTGAAGTGAATTTAATCTTGGTCCCTGAGCATGAGATCACATAACCAATCTATTATGTCAGTGGGCATAGTATGAGCAATTATCCCTGATGCTTGTTGATAATAAAATGTCAGCTGGAAAGTTTGTTCCTCTAGAAAGCTGTAAATGGGGCTTGGATTCATTTTAGAAGTGCCTGTGTTCCCCATCGATGAATAAGAATAAAATACACTTAAATTTCAGTATAAGGTTTGCAGGTTCTGTCTTAAAAATCAATCCTAGTTCTTGAGTAAGATGACTTTTTTATAGGTTTTCTGAAAAGACATCCACTATTAGCAAAGGGGAAATTCATTCTGTGCCATTCGTACTTGGCTGCCTTATTTAATCTGTACTGCACGATTTCTTCCAGAGATGGATGGTTTTCTATAGATGTTTCCCTCAAGCTCTCCTCATTGCTTTTGGCACCTTTGACCTGATATTTCTGACTAGCTAAGTCTTGCTAGCTGTGAAGTGTATTCCTTTTGCAAGTGTGACATACCTTTTTTCTGAGGTAGAATCCCCATGTGCAGATCTTTGAAATAGTTGCTATTAAGTGTGTCCTGTGCCTAAGGGAGCTCATACTTAGTAATTACATGGCACACATTACGTATTCTTCCCACATTCCCAAAGCCTGAAGTTTCCCAAGAGCATCCTATGACAATAGATGGTTTGCCAAGTGGGAGTTACAAGAGGCTCTGATGGAAATTACAACCTTTCAGGCTGTACCACCAAAGAAGTAATTTTCATACTCTATTGTGTTCTAGCATTCTCTCTTTCATTAAAAGAAAGTTAAAACTGATTGTAGATCTTTGAAGTTTGATCATTCCTTTGTTAAAAAGCAAGTTACAGGAAGAGGAATGTAATCGAAGGTAGAGGAATTGAGATTAACAGTCATCATGGACATTCAGGCTCTCCCTGGTTTCAGCCAGTGTCAGTACATTGGGTTTTCCAGACTTAATCTTCACTGAGGAGGGAAATACAAAGTAAATTCTTTTCCTCCCAAAATTAAACCACTTTGAGGGCCAACATTGTTCTATTTCAGATTCTAGGGGTTCAAAGGCCTTCATTTCCCTCTGTTCTTGTAAGTGCTTTTAAGTATTTTGAGATGAAAGATATAATGAACATACAAGATGAGAGATACTGTGGTAGAACATCACTGTGGATAAATAGTACTAGGAAAAAATGTGGTTTCCTGTGTGGGATCATGTACTGAGTACAAAACTCTATGTACCACAAGTGAGGTCACAGCTTGAAGGGCAGTTGAAGAGTACTAGATCAGAGCCTTCAGAGAATTTGTGTTGGTATCTCTACAAATATTTCCTAGATTATATCTGGAAATGTTGATGAACCTGATAGTGAATAAAATTCTGTTTTTCTAAGTGAAAAGATGACCAGTAGTGTTGATGGATTGCATTTTTTGTGCATGTTTATGTGCATTTTGACAATTGTCCGTTAGTAATTTGGTAGTGTTTATGTAAGCCACTCTGAAACAATCCCACAATCTGAAATCTTTCTTCATTTGGCAAAAATGAAAAAAAGAAGTTACTTAGGTTTAAGTGTTTTTTTTTATTATCCTGAAAATTGTTCTGAAAGGTTCAGTCCTCTTTTCTTCTTTTTGGTGAGCACTGTACTGGATAATTCTTCATCATATGATAGAGGGTAAAGAAGTGTAGAGACTACATGCATAGACTGTTTGTATCTTCATAAATAAGCATCCTTTGTGGAGAAGTAGAAATAATTCTTACCAGGATTTCAGCCCAGTGCATGTAAAAAAAGCTGCAAATGCAAATACATTTTGGGTGTAAATTCCTCACTGGAATAAGGAGACGTCATGGGAATTAACATAACTCCAGAAACTGTTTTATTTTACCTGCTGGAATTTTTCATTTTAAGCATTCTTTTTTCTAAATACAGCCTTTTCTGTTTATTTGGACCAGTTATATGATAGCAACTGGTATTTTTCCTTTGTTTTAAATGGTTTCTAGGGTTTTTTAAATTCCTGCTTCATAGATAAAAGTCTACAGTGATGTGGTTTCTTCTATTTTCTTCTTCCAGTTCCAGTAAATTACTTTCACCTTGCTCCTACTTCCTTGCTCCCCTTGCCCCCACCGTTGTAGCTCCTGCCTACACTGAAATGAGGAGACAATTGCTTTGCTTTAGAGCTGTGATTCATACACAGTTCACAGAGCTATTGTTGAGTCAGTGAGTCCTCTTGTGCTTGCCTATAGCCTGAGTGTCACCACTGTGGCACCCTGACCTCCTGCCATTCCCCCACAGCCTCAAGCCCCCAGGCCCACTTGGACCTGACTTCATCTTCCCAATTGAGAGGGATTGATTTCACTCTGTGGGATGGGTGTTTCTGATGCAGCCTCACTACCATTTTTTACTGTTCTTGTTCACTGCTCAGCTCTGAGGCAGTGCCAGGTTATCTGATTGTGTCCTGCTGAAGCTGAGTGGGGAATGTTAATACAGGGGGAAGGGTGATACCTGTTTTCCTACTAAGCTGCCACATTCCACTGGGAGGTGCCCTGTGGCAGAGGGGTGGGTGCCATAGGGACCAGCTGGGTGGCTGTCCAGTAAATGGCCATGTGAACTGTGAAAGGAGTTGGAAAACCAGCTGTCAGCTTGCTCTTCTTCCATCTATAATAAAAGAAATTGATGCCTGCTGGGAAGGGAGGGAACTCCACACTTTTTAGATAATAGCAGAATATTTGTGATGTTCAAAGAATCAGCCTTCAGATGGGTCTGTCCTTCAAATGAATCCCTGAAGCACATCCTTTTTTTCCTAGCAGAAGGTAAAGATCTCCTTGTACTTCTAGAAACAGCAAAAAAATAACCCTTTGTATATTAACAGACCTAATTGAAGATGAATGTGGGAATGTGTGGAGTACGGTAGAAGCAGAGGTTCAGATCAAGAATGAAGCAGGTTGAACTTCCAGATTGGTATGAAAGAGACTCACAGTGGTGGCTGCAGAGGAGGAGGAGGTGTTGTCCACCAGTATTGGCAGGGTTTGAGGAGCTGTAGACAAGCAGAGAGGAAGAAGCTGCTCAGCTGCAGAAGGACTGAGGGGGTTTAAAGGTAGGCAGTGCATTATGTGAGGAAAGGGCAGTATAACTGATATTCATCATTACTGAATATGTAGAGAAAAGAACTGCAGTGAGGATTTTGTCAGAGACAGTGAAAGTAAACATTTTAAATGCAGAGGTATTGATAGGTGAGACTACTTTGTTGTGGAGTAGGGTGTTTACACAGCTGGTGCTAGAGATGTAAACTGGAGAAGAGGGACACAGTCAAGATGAAATCTGAAAAATACAAGATTTGAACTTTTGTATGGATAATTCTCTTGATAGTAGGTATAGGTGAAGTAGAAGGCTAGGAGCCAGTATTCTCCATGAAAGATGCTGACTTTTGCAATTAAAAATGATTTTGCATCATTAACTACATTATTATTTATATGTTCTTCTACAGGATGTTTCCATTTACTTTTCCTTATAATAGAAGATTCCTCTAGACTGTCCAGAAACCATTTCCTACTACTATAGCAATAAACCTTCCTGAGACTTAAAAACAAACTGGGGTGATTTATATAGATTTATACTAGATCTTCTCTTGTTTTGATTTTGATAGCATTTCAAGAAAACAACCTTGATGGAGTCCAGGAATTCTTACAGATTTTGTATTCACAGCTTCCCATCAACTCACGCTGAGCTTTCCTTACTTACTAACTGTAGTTACTGTAGTTAAGGATTAAAAAAAAGCTTTAGCCAGTGTACTTGGATAGTGTAAAGCTTGGATTGTATTGAATGTGTAGCTCAAGATTATGAATATTCTGATATATTAAAAAGCAGAACAGTTGCTTTACCATGCCTGTTTTTGTAAGCAGGTGGTTTTGTGGTACGTATATGGAGTTACAAAGTGGACATAAAGAAGTCACCTAACGCACTTCTTTCCATGTTTGTTACCAGAAAGTCTTTTCCACCTTAGATGTCAGAAATAAATTTCCTTCATAAACTTCTTGACCTCTGAAAGAATTTTCTGTATGTCTGACATCAGCTCTAGGAATAAAAGTTCTGAAATGAGTTTTGGTTGACAGTAATGACATGTAAGAAAGTAAAACTTTTTGTTTAACTTCACTGGCTTTGCAAAGCAAATTGACATAAAAATATCTTTTTCTAAGTAAAATGGAGTTCAGAGGTGTCCCATTTAAACCAGAAAGTATTTGCTGTTTTTATATACTGATGTTTCTAAGCCAAAAGGGTGTTTTCTCCTAAATCCTAGCAGAATTCCTTTTTAATTAAGATGACCAAGAGATAAAAATAAGCCCACTGTTGTCCATCACAAAGTGAAATGATGTAATCCTCTGAAATAGAAAGTACTTGTGCAATGATATTTCTCTGCTTTTTCTCAGTAGTCATGTTTATAATACCTATTTTTGAAATCTTTTCCTTGCTTCCACTGAAGATAAGAAAATGTTTCTTGATACTGACTTGATACCAGCCAAGCTCTTTTGTATTTTATGAAGTGCAGTCCTCTTTTTAGCTGCATCTTATTTATAAACATGCACACATTCCCAGTTGGTTTTCTGAAAATCAAACTCTGATTTATTTTAGGGCATAATTTTCCCAGTATTTGTTATGCTGCCTCATTATTTTGAGCTTTTCAGCAAGCCATGAACTTGTAAAAGGACAGACCTCCTTCAAGTTGGACCACTACACACTTGACTTAGCAGTGTATAAATCTGATTTAAAGTTGGAAAGGATAATGCAAAGCAGTAGGGAGTTGCTGTTCCCACTCATGTGGCATGTGGGAGACCATTGCTGGGGTGTGTCACTATTTCTAGTTGTTGTAACTGGGTTTTAAAAAGGCACATAATCTAAAGACTTAACAAAGGTTTGCAAATTATTTGTCTTTTAGTCTAGCATTCCGTTTTGCTTAGTGGTTTAAGTGGATTAAGACAACTTGTTTTACAAGATATTATAGGAAGACTTTTTTTTTTTTTAAATAAGAAAAACTCTTCTTCCAGCATCTAGTGGCATAGCAGCATGTGATGATGTAACAAGAGAAATTCAGAATAGCAGGAAGAGGTTACTTTTGATTAATTAGTTAATTGTTGAAATCTAGGGTGGCTATTGCAGAATATCCCCACACTGGACTTCTAAGATGTTTCCATAAGGTTTGCAGCCTCATTCCAGAATTTTGCACTAAACATAGGAGCTGGTTGTTGAACTTTGCCTGTGGCATCCAGGCAGTGAGATACAATGGCTTCTTTCAGTAAAATGCTTGGCTTCTGGACTTTATATGCAATACAGATACAGAGAGGTTTGCTTAGACTTCTAGATCTTGGAAGAGCCTCCTCCTCCCTCACAGGCTTTTTGAACTCTGCTGTAAAGGACTGGTTTCTACCAAATGCACATGCCTGATTCTTCAGTGCCTAATGTTTCTTTTTAGGAGGAGGATGGAGACTATACTTACGTAGAAAGACTTAGAATCCCACTTGATCATGGGACTCTGTTGGTGATGGAAGGAGCCACCCAGGAGAATTGGCAGGTAAGAACTCCTTGACATTGTGCTTTACTTGCAATGCAGTTTTCCAGATATGCTGAGGCACTCCCATAAAGGTATGGGACGTTGTGCTTCCAGTGGCACAATTGTTTTCCAAGGCATTTGTATTGCTTTCTTCCTCAGAATTTGAAAGCACTCACAGAAATAATGGGTTTGCTTTCATGTGCCAAGTGATGCAGTAAGAATCAGTTCAGATGTTCCAGCATTGAAGTTCAGCAATGAAGGTTGCAGCCTGCAGTGAAAAGAGCAAAATCAATTTAGAAACCTGGAATATCAAAAACTTGTAACTTAAGAATTCTACAGTACTGTACAAAGACTTCTTGTTCTCACTGGCCCTGAGCAGTCAGAACCTGATTTTTTTACCTTACCCAAGTGTTTAGAAATATGAATAAAAAAGCCATCATAGGAAATGAAGGTTTTAGTCATTGTTTGATTACCTGTATTTTAAATGCATAAGCTCATGCCTTTTTTTTTTTTTTTCCCTAATGCCACTTACAGCATCGAGTGCCTAAGGAGTATCATTCTAGAGATGAACGGATAAACTTGACATTTAGGATCATTTATCCAGAACCTGATGGAGGTTGGAAGTGAAGAGCCACTTTGGACATCATTGGAAATACACCCACAGCAGATCTAGAGCCTTAGATTGCTGCAGATTTGAAGGAAGCCTTACTGGAACAGAGTTCCTTGAAGTCACGGGGAGAAGAGTTGATATTTTGAAGATCTTTGGCAATCAGAAGCTGCCTGTGTTATGTGGACAGAAATAATATGTTATTAGATGATACTAAATCACAGGCATTAAGTTTGTGAACAGTGATTATTCTTAAAAGAGCACAAAGCATGTGAAAGATTTGAGAGGTCCCAGCTGGAGCAGGCAGGTTCAGTTTGCACCTTGTCTTGTCTCTCCTTTACTCCCACATTGTGATGTCTATTGGAAGCAATGACAAGATGGCATTCTTTGATGCAAAGCCACCTCTATGTGTTTGTACAGAAATGAGAAAGCTGTACTTGGTGATGATCTCTGGGTATTACTCATTTCACCAAAGGGTGGTGCACTGCTTTTTATCTGTAGGTTGCAGAGTCTTTTCCAATTAAGCAATCAATTTCATAACTTAAATAACTGCTTGAATTATACTGGTGTCTAGTGGAACAGAGGCTCTCTTCTGCCATGCACTCTGTGGTCAGACTTTATCCTGTTTGTCCATGTAAGACAGGACAAGGCAAAGGCAAGCAACAGAGACATCTGACGACTCTGCTTCTGGGTCATGCATATTGCATTAAAGAATATCACTCAGAGCGTTGTCTCATGAGCCTCTGCTGTCACAGATCAGCAGTCAGCACCTCAGACCAGATTCCAGGCTGACTTGCTGGAATCCCTCCAGTTTGCCTGCTGCAACTCACATGCTGCTGGGAAGCAGTGGGCTGATGACTGCAGTCTGGATGTTAAGTCAGGAGTGCTGCCTATGTGATTAAGTTCTTACTGCAGCTAAATACCATCACTGTATGGGATCAAATCATAGGTTTGGTCCATCTTCACTGTCTGCCTGCAATAGGATCTAAGCACAGGTATATACCCTATGCCTTGTAACACATTAGCTTTGTAAAGCTCTTCACTGTAAGAATAAATTGGTGTTGAGAAAATACCTGTCTTTTCTTAGCCAGCATTTGCTGTGGTTAAATTCTTATTTGGTGAGAAGAGTCAAGTTGTTAATACTCAGTTATGCCCATGTTTTAATGTTATTGATGACATAAAGGACATAAATGTTGAGCCATTTCACACTCTATGGTCTGAAATTGGGCAGAATAATTTCCTAGAAACAGCTTCTCTACCTAAACCACCATACATTATTCTTCTAAAATGAATGAGTGTTACTAGAAAGCTTATCTTTGTTATCTAATAATGTCTCCGCTTTCGTTCCAGTTTGTGCAGAAATGTTTTTAATGGTATTTCCTTGCATTTAAATCTTTTGTCTAGGCACTATGATGTATTTCATGGGAGTCAGAGTTGAAGGAGGCAAGCACTTTCATATTTACTTTCTTTGAGTCATTGGAGCTTTGTGCAGATCCCTGTGTGTGTGTCCAGGTTTGGCAGTCCTGACAGAGAGTGATTTTCCTTAACCAAGGGGCAGTGCTAATTTCTCAAGGTATTCTGAGAAGGCAACACTTTTGTCCGTATCAGTTCATACAAGCTCCATTTATTTTCACTGTATTAAGAGCAGTCAGGCTGCAAGAAAGAGTAGGAGATGGGGATGAGTTGGAAACTTTTAAACCCTCAAACCTCAGCCTGTGGAAAATGCAGTTCATTTGAATTCGGTGAATCTGTGGCACATATATGGCAGGACCCTGGAGGCCGATACTGTTGTGGAAGAGTAGCTTTTCACTTCCTTTTCTTGGTTTCAGTTTGTAATGTTAGCAAATTTTGGTTTAGTACTTCCTTTGATTTGGGAGAAGACCAAGTTTTCCTCCCCAAAAATGAAATGATTTATAGGAGAAATGTTCTATCCCCCAGCACTCCTTTTGTTGCTGGAGACTACTGCATTCTGCTTTCTCTCACGTGTCAGCTTCACTGTATCCAAATCTGTTTGACAGTGAAGAGAAGGCATATGGCATCATTCCCCAGCCTGTCCTGTGTGTACTGGCTGCAAGGGGAACAGTTGGCCTAGAGGTCAAGTTTCTTTGTCAGCTGGGACCTTATGGGTCCTTCCTTCCTTCCCCCACCTCCTCGCCAAAGGAGTCAGCTAGCCAGGTAGCAGCAAATTGCAACCTCTTGCCTGTCAAGATAGCAGGGAATGGCTTTGAGCAGAGGAGATTCCAGCCCTGAGATCAGGGGACCTTTCTGCAGGGACATCTTTCCTGTCGGTGGAAATTTGTTCCTAGATGCTACAGACACTCCTGCTGAGTTCTCAAAATGGGTGTGCACAAAAGTGAGATTTGAAGGTTCTTGATCTGGTGGTGTTCCCATGGCACCTAAAGATTTTTCAGTAGAGACCAGGGCAACTTGCACATTTCTTGTGCTGCTGTTCAGCTGTTTCTGCTGTTGCAGTCGGGTGCAAAGGGCAGCATGTTTAGAATGGTAAATATGCAGTTAATTTTGATTCTTTAATTTAAAGATAGGTAGAGGAAGCTTTCCCCTAGTCACATGGATATGAAAACAGTATTTCTGAAAATGTCATCCAAAATAATTGCTTTCCAGTTATAAAGCTTGCTTGCTTTCTTCTCAGGACTGTTGTTATATTCTCAGCCAAAAACTTCCTGAAAAATTATTTAAACTCAGAGTACACTAAGGTAACATAAAATATACTGTTTATGTGTTCACAGAGGATTTGAGGGCAAGGTCCTGGCCTGAGAGTTTTGTTTTTACAGTTGGCATCAAACTCTGTCCATCTGAGGGGCAGTGGCAGCTGAGAGCTGCTCTGCTTACAGAACACCTCTGTGTCATTTTTATGTGGAAGATACAAACTGTGGGTTTATTTTTTTCCTTTTGTTTGAAATACAGAATAGTTTGGGTTGGAAGGGTCCTTGAAAATTTGTGTGTTGTTTCTTCCAAAAAATGCTCAAAAATTGAATTCTGCAAAACTGTTCATCTCTGGCTTTCAAACAGGTGGAATCTACTAGTAACCCCAGGTAAGATTCCTTTTTCCAAAACAGCCATCACTTTTTCCAAAGTGTAATGGCCCTCAGATTTGATGATAAGGTGCAGATGAATTGAAGCTGTCTTGGGTAGGGATGGACAGTAGCCTGCCTTCCTCAGGGAACACGCAGGATGGAGCTGTTCTGAAAAAAAAACCAAAAAAAAAAACCACAGCTGGGTCCATATGTAACCATTCATTTATTTAATAGCTGTATAAACTATTATTAATTTACTAATACATTAGTTTATTACATTATTCATTAGCCACACTGTCAGACATCACTCCACCCCCATGCTACTTGTAATCATTTCATCACAGAATGCTTGAATATTCAGTCAAACTCTTGGTGAAGTTGGAGTATATCTGATGCACTTTTGGGCCATAGTGGGTTGATCTGAGCACACACCATTTGAAATCAGTAGCAAACATCTGTCAGTTCTCTGCTCTGGGCTTTTGTTTATTTGTGTTTTGGGTTTTGCTTTGTTTTGGGGTTTTTTTTGTGAAAAAGAACTCTTTAGGATATTCAATTTTGATTAGCTTTAAAGCCATGGGTAATTTTACTTCATCTGTATCAGATGAATTCCACCTTTGTCTTCAGTTCGTCATGATTTGCAGGGTTAGTATAACTACACGTAGTAATTTATAGCTACAAATAGTAATTTATAGCTACAATAGAAATGGAGAAGGAGACAAGGTGCCAGGAATGGGTTAAGAAGTCAGAATTTTCATACTGCAGTGTTGGCAAAATACAGAGGACTGTTCTCCTGGGGTTTGGGATAAAAGACGTGTGTATGATGGGTGCTGTGAATCCATAACGCCTCCTCTTCAAGTGTTGCTACTATTGCCTTAGCTCAAAAGCATTTAACACCCACTTTGCCTATTCTGGTCATAACCCTTTTCAGAGTGGATAGGAAATCTGCCTCACTATGGTTTGTTTTCAAAGATCTTTTCCATCCTTGAGGTTTCCATAGCAACCTAGCTAATTTGTTTAAATTGGAGCATCTTGGCCTTTCCTGTCTGCACCTAAATTCTGCTGAGATCCTGCAGATATCATCTTCTCTTGACACACACTTGGGAGTGACTGGTGATGGTTGTCCATGAGAATGCTGGCTCTTCCCAAAGAGTCACCCACTCATCAAGGTGACAGATGTGTGCTTTCTCCCCTGCTGTCCCATTTGATTTACCTCCTCCTCCTGTAGTGTTCAGCACAGCTTTGTGGAGTCATTGCTAGCTAGCTCCGTTGAAGCTGGCAGGTCCTTGATGGCTCACACTGGGAAAGCACCTCTTGAGGGATCTGGGAGGCCTTCTTTTACAGTTGGGGACTGTGTTGAAGAATGTTAATCAGAATAGGGAGCAATGAAGACTGTTCCATGGCCCCCATTGTTTGTTTGATTCAGGTTTCTTAGCAGAAAGAAAAACTTTGTTCTGTTCACACAGGAGATTTTGCTGGCTGAGCAAGATTTAGAGCAAAGTCTTTGCAGCCTCATCCTCACAGACAGTGCTCACTGGATCCAGAATGATATTCAGCTGAAAGCTGTTTGCATCTAAATTTGTGTGCAGCTGTTTGCTGGTCACAGAGGGTGTTACTTATTCTGTTGCTGTGCTCCCGTTGTGAAGGCATCACGTAGATCCATGCTAAAGAATGGGTTGACAATACAGCTGATCTCTGAAATGCCAGTGCCAGCCCTCTGCCCTGGGCATGTATTTCCAGCAACACCCTTGTGTCAAGGCAGGCTGCCATGCAGCTGGAAGAGCACACGGGCTAGAAAGATCCTCAGTGTTGTATGGGATGGGATTTGTAACTGTGACTTAACACAAAGTTATCATTGGGTCATCATCATCATTAGGGAGGGCTGTGGGAAGGCTTCTTGCCCTGAAGGGCTTGTGATGCAGAGAGCAAAGGATAAAGCAGGAGTGAGTGAAGACATGAGGTGCTAGAGGGTGTACTGGCCTAGATATACAGCCCACACTCCCTGGCTGGTTTGTTAAAGTGCAGAATCGATGTGGCTCCCAGTTTCCTTTCCCCACTTCTTGCTTTTTGGTGGCAGATCCCTGCCAAGGAGGAGACAGTCTGTCCAAGTGACATGGAATGCTAAAGGCTGCAGGAGCTTGGAGAGGAGGGACCACAAGGTGCAGGCTCCCTGATTTTTGGGGAGGAGCAAGGGCAAGTGGTGGAAGAGGGATTAAAAATTGCCTGGTGGTGTTTTCTGTTGAGAAGCAGTGGAAGGGAAAGGGAGGGGAAGTGGTGGTCACATCAGTGAGACAGTGTCTGACAAACTGTACATACCTGCACTTTCGGAGCACTGAAGGAACCATGACAGTTCATGCCAGAGAAGAGTCATCCTGGAATAAGGTGAAAAACCAGCCTGAAGAAGTCCTCCCAGGCCTGAGGGCAAGGAGAGTGATTGAGTGAGGCAGGGCAGGTAGACACAGGACACAGCATCTTGCTGCTGCAGCAGCCACAGGTAGAAAAAGTTATCCCAAGTATTGGCTGCTTCTCTGTAACATCCCTATATTTTGTACTGATCATTTTTTTCCTGGTGACCTCGCCAGTTGTCTCCTGTATTTTACCAAAGATCATTCCTCAGCTTTGGGCACTGTGGGCTTTCATCTGACAGGAATGGGATTATGCTTTTTTTTTCTTTCTGCTTGCCCGCATTAGCACCACTTTGGCTCCTCTGTGCAAGGCAGGGCATCGCTTGCTGAACCATCACTCAGCAATTTACTACTTTGGTTGTTACAATCTTTATCTAAAGTCCCCAGAAACGTTTAGAGATTGGACAAAAATGTCTCAAGTATTGAGACATTGAAGCCTGATAATTCAACTGTCAAGATGCTTCTATTTTAATCTCTAGACCACAGTTGATTGCTTTCTTGATTGCTTACAAATAGACTTATAAAGAGAAAAAAAAAATTAAATTTATTCTGCTGAAATAAGTGGATGCTCTACAGTGCTTTTAACTGCAGAAGAAAATAGAAGATAAAATCCATCAGAAGTGTTAAGATCTGATCTGTGGCATCAACTCAAGATTTTTAATTTTGACTCATATAGAAAAATTTCCCTTTTATCTGACCTCCAAAGCAGCCAGAACCTTTGTGGCCACGCTCTCTGACCTAACCAGGTCAGGCCTGCCTTGTTATATTTGAGATGTGTGGTCAGTTTTGTCCAAATCTGAGAGGACAGGAGGTCTCAGAAATAATTAAATTCAGCTCTTGCAAAACTCAGCAGTTGGATACGGAAGAGAAACCGTGACAAGTGCTCTGACAGCTCTGGGTTACTCTGGGCCTCTCTGGCATGGAATAGGAGAATCCTCCTCTCTTGCTGCCTTGCCAGTAGCATTGCTGCTCTCCAGCTGACTCGTGTCCCAGGAGGCAGCACAGAATGCACAGCCATCAGCACCATCCCAGCCACCTGCTCTGTGTGGAGTATGTGGAGGGCTGGAAATTCCCATGATTCATCAGCAGAGTTCTTCCCTGCATGCAAAAAGTCTTTTTTCCAACTAGACATTTTAAATAATTTTGTGGGGCAAAGCGTTTCTTCCATATTTTGAATCTGAGACAGAATGTCTTGAACTAGAAATCCTAATTTCTGTACTGCTCACTTGGTAGGGTCACAGTAACAGCTGGACATGGTAATACCTTGACAATTAAAGCCATAGGAATTTAGAGGTTTTACTTCATGTGGCAGCAACTTGTACCAGGAGGAATGTTCAAAGCAGTCAGTATCTTAATTAGTTTAAGTATAGTTTCATTCTTTGAAGAGCTGAGTTCCCTGCAATCACTGGTCTTTGGTCATTGGAGCCACACTTTTTTCTTGTGCCCTGATGTATCAATAACAGTGCTGGGAAAAGCTGCCATCCCTTCTGATGCCTGTGAGGCCAAACAAAGGAAATTTAATGTAGCAGCTTTTTGTCAGGAAACACTTTGCAGCTCTTTTTCAAAACAAAGAGTTTTATTACTACATTTATTATTAGTGGTGTGATGACAGCCAAATGCTGTTAACTTGTGAAGTGCAGCTGAAACACTGACTTTTCACTTCAGCTGTCACTTTACAATTTAAATAATTCTATGTAGAGAATAAAATAATACATTTCTGTGACAAGCATTCATACATTCAAACATGTTAGTCTGTTTGTAGACTGTATTTTTAGTCCAATGGCATGGGGCAGAAGGTTTATGGGATTTATTGCAGCTTGTAAAAACACAGGCAGACTGAATCTGAGATATTCGAGGGAAAAGGAGCTTTGAACACACATATTTTGTATTAACTGTGTGGGATCTTGAGCTTCCCACAAGTACTGAGAAGTGTTAGTCATGTCTGCCAGCCATGCTGTGCTTCCTCTCAGCACTGGGGGGAAATGGTCCTGCTCCCATGTCTGCTCCCAGCTCAGTTCCCAGCTAGTGAGGGGCACTTTTGGGGATGGTGAGCCCCACAACATCCCTGTGCCAGTAAACCTTGCTGAGCTGTTTGGCCTGTAAAACTGTTCTGTCTGGGACTGAGGAAGAGGGAATAAGAGGAAAGAGAAGCTGGGCTTCGAGGGTGGGCTGAGGAGGATCATACCATGAAGCTCTCTGTAAAAAAGAAACACTTGAGAATTAATAACCTGGCTGAATTTCCCACTCATTACTCTAGGGAGACTTGGAAAGAAATTTTTTCTGCTAAGATGGCCAAGTTTATATAAAAATGAGACATATACCAATGTGACAAGCCTTTTCTCTTAAAATGCTGTTCTATCTAAAAATTACCTTAAAGCCTCAATAAGTGTCAAGGGGGCACCACTTCTTTGCAGATTGCCTGGTGAGATGTAAAAAGATGTAAAAATCCTTCCATGCTCCTATAATCTGTACACTGGACATATCCAGTGTGAAACATCCCTCAGAGAACTTGCCCATCCTTGCAACTCCTATGTTGGGAAGAGCTTTCTCATGGAAGTGGCTTTAGTAGAAAAGAGTTTTCATAAGCTGCCTGCAAAGTAGCCTGAACCTCCTGCTGCCACTCACAGGTGCCTTGCTGTATGTAGCTGCCCTCCAGTATATGGGAAGTGCTGTTAGGGAATTTTCCTCATGCTTTATTGCCTGAGGCTTCTCCCTCATCTCATGATGTGCAGAATAAAAATCATGGTGCTCAGGGTGTCAAGGAGACCTCCAGCTCTGGAAGCAGGATGTGCCAAATCTTCTCTTGCCTCTGGGGATTTCCAATCCTGCAGCTAAGGCTCTACTGCAAAGGGGAGATGTGCTTGTTCCTCACCTGTGCTGTTGGCTGCAGGGCTCTCCATGGCTGCCCCCAAATGATGCCAGGCAGGATGGCCCAGGGGAACGTGAGTGATTTAGAAAAATACTTCAAGGGACATGTCAAGCATTTAAAATGCTGGCTGCATGTTGGCCTGCTGGCTGCCTGACTGAGCATGAGCAGGTATGATCTTTTCTGTAGGAATTAGCCTCAGAAATCAGCTGCTAGGATGGCTTGGCTTTAATTATTTCAAAGGGCAAAAATGTTAAAAGGCTACTGAAGTTAAAACTGTGGAAAGGAAGGTAAAGGATATCAAACCAAAGACATAAGGAAAGGGATATGACAACTCTTGAGTGCAAAGCTCGTGTGAGTTGTTAGCCATTTGATTCCCTGCTGTAAATGCATTCACATGTGCTGAAGAGAGGCCTGGCTGCCCAGGTAAGCTGCATTCTGCATGCTGCAGTTTTGTTATGATAGCTAGAAAGAAACAAGAATTTGTTTTTCTCCAGGCAGAGTCCTGACAATGGGTTTCAGCTGGGTCTTGTTGGATAACTTGGGTTCCCCCATCAGAAAGGTACACTTTCAAATTTAAATCAGATGTGTATGCAGGGAAAGAGACACAAAGACTTCTGCTTTTGGAGGTAGTTTGTATTTGCTGCCTGTTTATTGGTGTGTCATCTCCAGTTTGTAAGCAGTATCTGTTAGGTAGCGGTTGGCTGAATGTTTTTATTGGTTGTTCCAAGATACAAATTCTACTGAGAACAGCAACTCCTTCATCTGTCCTGACAGAAATGAGTACCCAGACCAGGATGCTGAATGGAGGCACTGTGTGATGGCTGGAAATGCCACCTGCCAGGGCAGCAAGAGGCAGCTTTTACTCTTGAGTATGTTTCGGGAGGATATTTGAAACTTACATAGTGGGTATGCATTAAGGCATCTTGCTGGGAAGCAGCTTATTCTGCTGGCTCTCAAGTGCTCCCATCAACTGTGACAGCAAAGTAGCTGCTCTGTTTTGGGACATGAACTGTGCTGTTCACTGTGACTGCCCAGCTACAGGTGGTTTCTGTAAAAGTCCTGGCCCTTCAGATGTTTCTTTTCCCACAAGAACAGGTTGGTGTCTCTCTACATCCTCTTGTTAATCTTTACTTTCCCTTCTATGGCATGAGATCTGATAGCCAGCAAAAGGCTGTGTGTGTGTTTCCAATAATAACCAGATGACAAGGTGATTTCCATGCTGTTTCAGTAGCAATAATTGTGTCTCCTCCTATAAACTGGCAATTGAATTATGCAAGGCCCCAAATATGAATATAAAATGTTCCTAGTTCTGGTAAAGGTTCCATATTGCCTCTGTGCAGTGTGCTGACATACAATGTGGCTTCATGAAAGGAAATGAAATCTTGAAATCAGGGAACAAAATGAGCAGAACACAAAGCAGATGAATTATGATGAAATGGAATGCAGATGAAAAAATACTAGAAATTCTGAAACAAAGTGAAAATATTTTAGATGGAACAGGATGACATGAGGTACAGTGAAAAGTTTTGAAACTTTCCAAAGTGACACGTACTGAAATTTCAAAATCAAGGAACAAAGTGAACCACAGAGACAGGAAAAGAATTATGGTGAAATTTGCTCAGGTGCACAGCACATGGGTGATATCAAGGAGCAAGGTGTGGAGGGAGCAGTGTTGGGGTACAGCTGTGGTCCCTTTGGCAGGCATTTTGGAGTGTCCCTGGAGCTCTGGGCTTTGTGGTTTTCTCAACCCTAACCCTGAGCAGAGCAGTAAAATCAGCATTTTCCAAGGCTGAGGTGCCCAGCCTGTGGGTGCTGCCATGGGGAAAAGTGTGGAGGGAGCAATGGTGGTGCAGTGCATTGGGGTTTTTTGCAGTGAAATGGGTTGGCATGTGCCAAAATGATTCTCATTGAATGTAAGTGATTCCATTTCCTTTCATGAGCTGAAATCTCCTAAGCAGAGAAGAAAGGTAACCAAACACAGGAAAGGAGGTATGCTGAAATGAAAAACAATTGAAAGAAAACCCAAAAATTTTGAAATTAAGTGAAAACTTTTAAAAGGAATGGGATGACATTGAGTTGCACTGAAAAGTTTCAAAACTTTTCTAAATGATACCCATTAAATTCTCTGTATCAGGGAGCAAAGTGAGCTGAACACACAGGAGAGGAATTATGATAAAATGAAATGGAATTAAAAAAAGAAAAAGAAATGTCTGAAATGAAATGAAAACAATTAAATTGAATGGGTTGACATGAAGTGCAGTGAAATGGACTGAAACTTGCTGAAATGTTACTCATTGAAATCACAAGATTTCATTTCCTTTCATTAAATAATGGTGGGAGCAAGTGAAATTAAGGCCATGATTTAAACTACTTGAGTAAATATATTTTTTATGTTAGTGCCTTGGAGATCTAACTCTGAGGATTATGTCACAGGATGTATTTTCTAAATTTTCTCAAATACTATCTTCAAGGCCTCTCAGTTATTACCATGGTGATCTTGCTCCAACTCAGCATTGATATTTCCCAAAGCATTTTATAATCATATTTGTGAGGGTATTAAATATACCTGAGTTTGCCTTCCTACTGAACTTTCTGTAGGAAAACAGACAGGCAGTTTGTACTGGGACATGTGTTGAAGTTCAGATATCAAGTCAATCAAGTTTTTTTTTTTGTCAGAACCTTGGACACTTTTGGGCTAGAGCAGATTAAATTTACATTGTGATGTTTTTCTGCGCTGCCAGAACAAGGTTCCTATTGATGCCTGGAAGGGCTGACCTGGAACAGAGACTAGACAGAGCAAAAGGAATAGAACAGGAATTTATTGAAAGAACACACCTTAAATAGTGCAAGAGCCTGGCTGGGGCTACACCCAAATCAAATCCAAGATGGGTCCCTGTCACGAGTCTTTACATTTTTATCCTTTTGGTTCATCTCCATATTGGGGTTAATTATTCAACCACAGCCCCAGGCTATAAAGTCTCAGCCCCCTGGCTTGCTCCCTTTCCATTGCTGTTGTTTGTACTTTTTGGATACCAGTTGTCCTTGATTATCTAACTGGGAAGGCATTGTTTTGTCTAACCACCCTGTGAAGAGAACTTACTAACACCTAATATGAAGTTTCAGAGTTACTAAACAGCAGAGATTCTGAAAAATATAAAAGCTAAAACCCAAGGCATCACTATGCCATCTTCTTTCTGCATGAGAGACAAGCTCAGCCCCAAAAATCCTCCAGGTTGGTTGTCAGGCTTGTCTTCTTAGAGGGCTGTACTGAGGAAACAGAGTTCGGCCTTTGCTGTGCTGCAGAATCAAGTTGTCAGGAATTTAAGTGATTATAAATGGAGCTTTTGGAGAAAAGTTGTTGCACTGCAGCAGGGATGTATGGGCTAAATTTAGCCACTAAAATCAACAGTAAAAACACAGCCTTCTGCAAGCTGGAATGATTCAATTTGACCAAACATAAAGTTGTTCCCTTATTAAGCTAATAGTGTCTCCCAACAAAAAGGCTTCAAACTGACTGTGGCCCTCAAGCTGCCTTGGGAAGTCAAGAAACCAAGAGATGGCAGCCAGGTATTTCATAAAGCCAAGGCTCTTAATGTTTCTTGTACAATGGCAAGGAGCAATACAGCCAGCCTTCTGGAAACACACTAGCAAGTGCCTCTGGTCCCCTCTCTCCTAAAACTGTGTTTTTGTTCCATTTTATCCCCTTTGAGATGGGCTGTAATTAAAATTTGTTTGTTTCAAGTGCAGGTCCTGAAACATTGCCACTGCTAAGGCAATTTGAAAGGAGGAGGGACCAGTCCTAAGACTTACCAAAGGCAAGGTTGAGAGTTTCTGATGATGAACTCAAAAAAACAAGGCCATTTCTGTGTGCTGGACTATGGCACAGGATGTGTATTTTGTATGTAAGCCTCTGGGATATTTTTCAGAGCATTTGTCCTCCTGTGCACAAAGAATGTGTTTTATGGCAAAATACAATAAGCCTGCTCTGGCTGGAGGTGGGCACAGACCCAGGGCTGCTGGATGAGTGTAGATTCCCGTGTGGGCTAATTGAGTCTGTGCTGGCAGTGCCCTGTGTGCCTCCACACTGCAGTGCTGTGCTGCATGTGCACACTGAGCACAGGGGTACCGAGGGACTGACTGCTCAGCAAACCTCGGGGCCCTGAGTGCATTGTCCTTGTCCCCTTAGCATCACAGAGCAGAATTCCTGACACCATTGCTAAGCCTCTGCTTCCTTCCCGGTTCCTAACCAAGCTTCAAAAATATCCTCGAGTGGGTGAAGCTATACTGGAGAGTGTCTTTATGGGAATCATCTAACATTAGCCCTGAAGAGGGGACAGACTAACCATTTCAGGCTCTTCCTCTCTTATGCTTTTCTACTCCTCCTCCCTCTAACTCCTTTCCTATTCCTATCATAAATTTTTCTTATGCTGTTGGGTTTTTCCATCACTGAGAGTGCTTGGCACGCACAGCTTTAAAGCGTGGTTCCAGCCGTCGCTAATTTGCAGTCTTTTGTTTCAGCTCAGTCACACTTGTATGCCGTTTTCTGTCTGAGGATCTGATTCTGCATCATATCAAAGAAGCACCACAGAGCCCACAGGGGGAATGGAAAATTTTAGGATCCCACTGAAGAAGGCATTTAAGCTTTGTTAGAGGTGGCAGACTTGGGAACATGATCCCAGAGTCCTGCTTAACCCTCTATTGCTGATGGCTCTTGTCTAGGTCTATTCCCTGTGATCTCTGCAGTTTAGATCTGGGTCACTGTAACATTAGGGTGTTCAGATTTGGGCTTGCCTTGCAGTTTCCTTTAACTATGGGTTTGTTACTCTGACGAAGGGCGATCAGCTAAAAGCTGATGTGACGGGTCTGTCGGTACTCTTTCACAGCCATAGAAATCAGGGTATTTATTTAAAAAGCAGCGCGGTGAGACGCAGAAAGTTGAAGTACCGCTGTGGCAGTCCGGGACCCGCCTGGAGCTCCACTGGGTACCGCGGGGCAGGACAGGGATGCCCTGGAGGTTGAGGGGAGAGGGGGCGAGAGGATGGAGCGCGCTGGCTCCCCCGCCCCGGGCTGTACCTGCTCCCCCGCTCCGAGGGGCCGCGGCGGGCGGGGGCGGCGGAGCGGGGACACGTCATGCGGGAAGGAGAGCCCGGCCGGCCGCGAGTGGGCTCCGCTGCGGCCCGGGTGCGCTGCCGTCTGAGCATGCTCCCGCGGGGCTCCGCCGGTATATAGCGGGGCCGGGGTGCCGGCGGCAGCGGCTCGGCTGAGGCAGCGGGGAGCGCAGGTCCGCAGCGCGCTCCGCTCCGCACCGTACTGCGCCTCTGCACCGCTCCGGACAGCAGAGCTCCTCACCGTACTGCGCCTCTGCACCGCTCCGGACAGCAGAGCTCCTCACCGTACTGCGCCTCTGCACCGCTCCGGACAGTAGAGCTCCGCAGCGCTCTCCGGTCCGCACCACTCTGCGCCTCTCTGCACCGCTCCGCTCCGCACGGTGCCGCACCGCTCTCCGCTCCGTACCGCGCTCAGCCAAGCACCGCGCGTCTCTCCGGACAGCTCCGCTCCGCACGGTACCGCAGAGCTCCGGACAGCAGCGCTCCGCTCCGCACCGCGCTCCGCACTGCGCTCCGCACTGCTCGGCGCGGTGCCGCACCGCCCCGCGGGGCCCGTCCCTGCCCCACCGCCGCTGCCCGCCGGAGCCCCGGCGCCCGGCACGGCCGAGGCAGCGAGCCCCGCTCCGCCGGCCCCGGCCCCCGCGGCGGGCGCTCCCGCGGGCGGCAGGATGGCCGCGAAGCCGGCCGAGCTGATGGGCATCTGCTCCAGCTACCAGGCGGTGATGCCGCACTTCGTCTGCGTGGCCCAGGAGTTCCCGCCGCCCGCCCGCCCCGCCAAAGCCCCCAAGGGCAAGCTGCGGCGGCCGCGGCAGTCGCGCTTCAAGACGCAGCCGGTGACTTTCGACGAGATCCAGGAGGTGGAGGAGGAGGGGGTGTCCCCCATGGAGGAGGAGAAGGCCAAGAAGTCCTTCCTGCAGTCGCTGGAGTGCCTGCGGCGGAGCACCCAGAACCTCTGCCTGCAGCGGGACCGCCTGGGCAGCTGCCGCCTCCGCAACAGCCTCGACTCCAGCGACTCGGACTCGGCGCTCTGAGGGCCGCGGGTCCGGCGGAACCGGCCCGGCTCGGCGGCACGGACTGACCGCAGGGAGCCGCGCCGCCGCCGGCACCGGAGCGCCGCACGGACAGCCGGGTCGGGATGTTTTCTAAGAAAGCGCTTGTACCTTCGTTTCTATTTGATTGTATGAAACTCACCGTTTAAAGACAAAAAAAGAAAAAAAGAAAAAAAAAAAATCTTTTCTATTCGTTAGAAGAAATGAGCTGTTTTAGATGCATTGAGCTGCTGGACTTAATATTTATTTTTGCATTTAAACTGTTGACTGCATTAATTTAATATGTTTCTACCTGAATGTCTGTTATTATTTCCATAAAAGAGTAATAAATATGATATATTTGCACAGTACTTACTGGGCTGTCCTTATTTCAGGGATCCAGCTGTCCTTGTTCAGCTTTTAGGGGTAAAGGGATTTAGAGGCAGTCAGCAGCCAGTGCAGAGCCAGCAATGCTTTTCTCAGGGATGCTGCTCAGAGGGGTTTTGCAGGCTGTACTGTCAAGTATATACTAATGAGACAAAAGTCGACATAGACTGATTTTAAACTACTTTATTTACTTCTTTGAGACCTTTGCATTAACCTGAATTGAGGTTTAGAGAGTGTTTATAACTGAGTGCCCAAGAATCTTAGTGCAACTGGGCAAGCATCTTGCATTCACAAAAATGCATATCTAGTTCCTATTTTCATCCAAGTTGGTTTTGTCTCTTCTCCTCTTGTCCTTCTGACCCATAAATTATTTAGTGATGCAGATAGTTTTGGCAGTTGGTTAGAATGCAGTTCTATTTACTCGAGCAATTGATACTACGTGGACATATTTTTCTTGGAGTTTAAAGTAAGGGGATTTTGATGGTGGTAGATTTGTAGGAGTGGAATTTGCTTCCTTTGGGCAGCTGCATGTGCATGTGTGCAGGTGCATGCGGGATACTTGCTGAAGGGCATCTGAAGCTCTCTGCAGAATGGAAACCAAGTTCCTGGACAGGGAATATTCTGGCTGTATTTTCTCCATTTTCTTGAAACATTCCTGTGCTAATAGTGTAATTCTGTGGTAGCACCTTCCTCCAAGGCAAGCCTCTGGCAATTAAAACTTCCCAATCAGAAGGTATTAGCTGATACTGAGCTGTAGCTAATATTTCTCTGGTATGGTTTTCAGGGGACTGACGGCATTTCTATCGTCGTGGTTTGGGGTGCAATCGTACTGATCAGTACAGAGAGGGCTGGGACAGAGGAAGAAGACAGACATGGTGAGCAGGGTGTCTTGATGGGACTGAGAACCACAGATTTCTACCTCTGGGCACTGGAGTACAGCAGATGACACGTGCAACTGGCTCCTAGCTACAGCAGAACTGAAACTTGTCTCTTTCTAGCTTAAAGCTGAGGAAAATCCGGGGGGCACGGGGTGTGGCTTGTTTTTGGACAGGTCCTTCACAACTCCCTTGCAGTACCAGCACCTCCAGCTGACCTCCAGCACCAGGGGAGGGTTGTGTAAGCAATTCAGCAGGTAAGGAAGCAGGTCTGGACTCTGACCCAACCTCCTCATAAAAAAGCATTTAAATGACCCCCTGTGTCTCTCTGCATGCAGCCTGTGAAACAGCTTTGCTCCCTTTGCACTTAGACCCTCATGGCTGCTTTCCCAGCATGGTACAGATATACATAACATCTATGCACAAACCAAAACAACTTGACCTCCAGAACAACTTTCAGTCAGGCAGGCAAACTGGAATCAGTAAGACATAATAGTTACCAGCAGCTGGGCTAATTTTCCTCAAATTCCTAACAGTGCTTCAATTCTCGGAGTTCTGGGTTTGGGAAAGAGTTTGCAACCTGCAAACCCTTTCCCAAACACCATGTGGGAACTCTATAGCCATGTGCCTATATATTGCATAAAGTACACAGCTAATAAGCTCCATAAGATTTCCAGAGACCGTATAGCATCCTTCCCACACTGCAGGTTTTAGGCCACTTTTCAGTTTCCCTTTGCTTTCAGGTCTGGTACAAATCCCAGTGACACACAAAGTGTGGGGTAGCTTCAAGAGGCTGTGAGTACACGAGCCTTGTCCCCACTCCTAATTTTTGTTTAGCAGCTGGGGCTGCTGTCAGGCCCTTTACCATTGCTATTGCCATCCCTCCTTCAGCAGCTGTGCTGCCACCATGCAGGAGGCACAGGAGGCTGTGCTGCACCAGCCAGCAGCAGAGCATTGGATACTCACTTCCTGGAAGGGTGAGAATAACTGTGTCCTCTTTTCTGTTCCAAGAGACAAATGTAGATGTTAACACATCTACAGAGAGTATTTGAAAATCTGCTGTAGCATGTTTGAGGAAAATGTCATATTTCAGCTGTTAGGCTGAATAAATGAGTTTCTCTTCAACTGTTCTTTGTTGACATTTTTCTGTTCCATTTCAGAGTGAATAACATGGGAGATGCCAATGCTAAAGATAGGCTAGTGTTTATCTTCCAAACAGTTGCAATCAAGGCGAAAGGGTGAAAAGCCAGGGTGATTTAGCTATATCCTGGAGAGGCCTTCCTGAATGCAGCTGGAAAAATAAACCTCCCTCCCAGCCTTCCTGTGCTGCTAATTTTGAAGGTTTCTTGTGCAGTACTTTTCAGTGTCATGACTATCGTGTCTATCTGTCCTGTTGAGGATTGCAGGAAGCCTTGTTAAATTCACTTTAGTGAGGGTAATGACTGTATCAAAGGAGTTTGAGTCTGCCATCCGCTCCCTAGGCTTGAATGTGGGTTGTACATTTCCTTTCAGCAATTCACAGCTTAAAAGCATCCAGCAGATGCCACTTACAGTGATGCTCGACATGGCAGTGAGTAGGCATGAGCATTCCATGTCTGCACAGGAAGGAGCTGGAAGTCAAATTCTCACAGTGCAGCAGGATGTGTCCCAGGGCAGAGGTGAGACTGAGCACCCCAGGTGTGTCTTCAACACTATTTTTCCAAATTACAGGAAATTGCACAGGAGAATTTGTCTTTAATGGGACTGCCTGTTATTCTCATATCATTTTATGTGTAAATCATTCTGTCCTCATGGCAAGAGGTTCATCCGGTCAGTAAAAACTTGAACTTGAAAGCAATTCTTTTATTCTCTGTTTTGTATCCAGTCCCCTCCATGCCTGTCAGCATTAAATGCTGTGTTATTGTAAAGCTCATCATGTTGGTGTGGTGGGTCTGTACCTCCATGTCTTATTTTGGCCTGATCAATGTAGAGGGGATCTGTGAACAGTGCAGTGTCATTGCTCTACTGGAATCAGGAAAAAAAACCTTTCTGTTCATCTTATGAGAAAGCTCTTTCTGTTCTTTTGGCAAATGTTTTAGCTTTTGCTCTGTAGCTAATGGAGGATTTCTGGGTGCAATTTGGTCTTCACCTCAGGAGGCTGAGGACAATCTCCTCTCCTAACTGGGTATGCACCAGTTCTGCTCCTGCATAACTTCCCTCATCCCTGGGTTTCAAATAATTCTCTGGCAACACTTCAGAGTGGATTGTTACTAGGAACAAATATGAGAAGGTGCTTGCAGTTCCTGCAGGTTTTTGTGCTGGGATCCTGAAGATGCATTTGCTTTGGGAGCTGATGAATGATGACCCTTACCAGTGCTGGGGATCTGACCCTGCAGGAGCACAGAGGACAGACTGGGACACTGCTGTTGGTAAGAAGCACCACACTGTTGTTATCTAACCTCCAAAGTGACAGCAGAGCCATGGGACAAAACACAAACCAAGGCATCTATTTAATTATCAGGCTGACAGCAAACAAATTGCAGTGTAAGAGGGGCTGATGAGTGAGCTCTAGCAAATCTGGTTGCTGTGGTTTCTCAAATGTCAGCAGTGCCAGCAGTTTGCTGGCTGCCTGCCATGAGGTTTGGCTCCCTGGCAGTGTGCATGGACCTCAGCCTAGGGCCCTGTTTTGAGCCACTGCCAGAGATACCAGCATGGCTTTCCAGGCTGCATTGAGCCTTGTTTGAGCCTCAGCTCCCACAGCATGGCTCAGCCTGGGCTCTCTTTTGTACACTGGGCTTGCATTTCTGTGGGGAAAAAACCTTGGGGAGGTACAACTAACCTGAAATCCCTGAGCAGAGCTCAGACTGATTGTGCAGTGATGGTGCCCTGGATTTACAGTTTGACTTTTCACAGCCATCTTAAATGGAGTGTGCAAGCTGCAGGCAGTGCTTCACTGCAGATGGCTGGCTCCTAACTTTAGGGTATTTTTTAATGCTGTAAAGATGCAAGATTACATGCTGAGCAGAAAATAATCAGGTGTCCAGTAACAACACAGCAAGAGGATCTCCCTTCTCCTGAAGTAGTGCCAGTGCACAGGACAGGGAGATCACCAAGTCACCCCTGAGGGCTTTATCAAGTGGTCTTCTTCTTGAGTAGCCTGAAGACAGGTGACAGAATTTGGAAGAATTAATTAATTGTGGGAAAGAATTAATTCTGAAGCAGCATCTTGCCACATGTATGTGTGTGTGTGTCCCTGTGCCTGGTCTGGAGTGAGTGCTGCCAGTAGCAGAGCAGGCCAGCCTTTGACTGTACAACAAAACACTTCCAGATATTTAATTGGCAGTGCAATTACTTAACTGATAGCAAGGCAGAAGGGAATACTTCCTGCAAAACCAAGAGCTGTGAAATCAGAGTCGTGTAACAGTTTCTTGTGCCATAGTATTAGCTTTAAGGCTATTAAATGTGTAAACTTGGTAATTTATGCATTTGTGACTCCTGTGTTAGCAAATGTCATGGTATGTTACAAATAGCTTAGGGACAGATCCTGGTTTTGGCTGCACTAGTTCCAGATTGGCTTTGGTTCATCTGTACTCAGGAGTCAGTCTGGATTTGCTCCTTGTTGCATTCATATTATTTGCTGATGTTACTGGATTGGCCTGAAATGTCCAAGACACTTCTTCCCTGCTCCACCATGCCTGGGATACTCTGAGGTTCCACAAAACCTTCCATAGCTTTAACCATCCTTGTGTTTTGGGAGCAGTGTGGATGATGTATGGGCTTGGTTTGGACACCTGCTCCCTTCACCCACATGGAGTGGGAGCAGCAATGGTGAAAAGCTGGGGAAACTGGAACAAGAGGGGAGGGGGCTTTCCTTTGTCTCCTCTGTCCATCCATACTAATATGAGACTGCAGAAGACTTATTTGGAAATCAAGCTGAGGTTCACCTGGATGTGATTTAAAATAAAACAAGATCTACCTCAGTAATTTATTACTCTGTCCTAAACAGAGATTCTTTGCTTGGAAATGCTGGAGTTGAAGAGGTTGAAGTTATTTGTTAGGAAATGGTGAAAAGGAAGTTTTCTTCCTTAAGCATGATTTAAAACACTGTTGTTGTAGAAGTGGTTTTTTTTTCTTTCCTTGTGAAGAAAATGACCTTTCTTGGGCAAAAGGGAAGGGGACTGGTAAGAAGAGAGAGAGGGAGAGAGGCTGCACAGCTTGCTTGTGAAACAGCTCTTGGCTAATACAAAACCATGTGAAGGATGTTTATGTGCTTGTTACTTTTAATCTTGGATCCTTGCAAGTGAGAGCTTTCCCTTGGAGAAATATTTGGAGGTCCTGACCGTGATGGTTAAAGATACATTTCAGGCTCTTTTCACAACAGCCTCCAATGTCTGAGTGAGTATGCAGCCTGATGACTCAAATGTTTTAAGGGAAATTCAGCAAGGTAACATGGTTTTTTCACTGTTCTCTATGTAAAAGCAAGCAGAAGGAAAACAGCATTGGAGACATAGGTTATCACACATGTTTACTGTTAAACATTTGCTGTTAAGAGAGGTTGGATGCATTTCAACTGTAAGTGGCTGGCATTTGTTGGCTGGGAAAGTATGCTCTGAGGTTCCCTGTGCTTTAGGGGCAGATTAGATAGTTGGGTTTTGAAGGGGCAGAAAGATGCAGTAGCACAGAGACTGGAAGGACACAGGTCTGTCATTTGAGGAGAGGAGTGAAGACAAAAATACCCAAACTCAGAGCAAAATTGGATGTGGCCCACCTGCCTAAGTCAGTGAAGGAGAGCCTGTTTCTAATCAACTTCTGTTAGTAGAACCACAAACTGTGGAGTTTGTGCACCCTTGGGATCCAATGAAATGAACTGAAGAACGAAGTTCTGCCTGCTTTTATAGGTTCTGAAGCATATTGACATTTTCATGTGACAATTTTGGTTCATGTCGGAGCTATGGATTTATCTACCAACTCCTCATTTTCCCAGAAAATCAAACCAAAATAACAAATTCCACTAGTTTTATGAGTTTAGTTGTGAATTTTGTGACTGTGTGCTTTTACTCCCAGATATCATGTCCTGATGTATTTTTACCATACAGATGAAGTAAGCAAGCAGACAAAACAGGGAAGGTGGCAGGATTGCAGAGACTTCTGCTTAGCTTTAGATGCCATGGTGCTCCAGGTCTCAGAGCAAGGGTGCTGACAGCTGTGCCTCCTGGGGCTTGCTTCTTGTTCAGGGACAGGATATGGTCTCATGCTTCCAGGGACAGATGAAGGGAGATGGGTCAGGGAACAGAGAGCTGATCCTGCTAGTGATGCATTGCCTGACCCTGAGAAAACTGCTTCTTTCTGGGTCTCAGTTTCCATGTAGGAGAGCTGGGAATTTATGAGGCTTGGTTCATTAGTCCATGCAGATGGAAATCTTTTGGGTTGCAGCCATGGGAGATAGATGTGTTTGGTTGGCAAATGGGAAGGACATGGATTTATTCAGAGGACAAATGCCCAGCAATGTGATGTCAGGATTTATAAAACCCCAGTTGTTTGGTGAGATCCCCTGTGCTAAGGAGCAGGTTTGCTGTGCTGGAGAGCCTGGCACAGAGTCCAAGCTCCTCTGGGCCAGAGTCATAGCCATGGAATGGCTTGGTTTGGAAGAGGCCTTAAAGATCACTCAGTTCCAGCTGCCCTGCCATGGGCAGGGACATCTTCCACTGGACCAGAATGCCCCATTCAACCTTCAACACTTTCAGGGTGGGGTATCTACAGCTCCTCTGGGCAACCAGTTTCTGGCTCCAGAAAATAGTTTATTTCTATTATCCAACATAGACCTGAGCTTTTTTGGTTTAAAAGCATTTCCCTGCCCCTGGCTGGCCAAAGGCACTTGCTCACTGGGGACACAAACATGCTTTTGGCTGCTCAGCAGATATTTACAGGAACTGGGGAGAAAACAGTGTTCTGCCACTGCTGGTGAACTGGATTTCAGGCTGAGGAAGCTGATGAATGGTATTTGCACATTACTGGGATTGCATGTGGCCTTCTCAGGTGTCCCTTGCTCAGGAACCCAAGACTGGTGCCTTTCCTCCTCCTGCCATGCAGGGATCCCATGGTGTCTGTACACTAGGAAAGGGCCTGTTTTGTTGGCATGAATGTGAGTCTGAATCAGGGAGGAAGGAGGGCTCCCTGTAACCATCTGAGGGAAGAGAGCAGCATCGTGCCTGAGCTGAAATGTGGCTGCTTCAGGGGCTTAATGGAAAGGAACTGACCAGCTGGACATCAAAATGCATGGAGGCTGACCAGGTCATCCAGTGAAGGAAAACCTGAACTAAACAGTGCCAGCAGATAACAGAGTCCTTACAGGCAGAGATGTCCTGTCTCCATAGCACCTGTGTATGGCCAGGTTCCAAAACTGAGCACCCAGAGGGGATTCTGCAATGAGTGAGCTATCCTGACAGAAAGATAGTGTGCCAAGGTAGCCAATAAAGCAGTAACAAGAGGTATCACTTACCTTGGCACAGACTGAGTAAATATTACAAAATGGCATGAAAGTGATGCTGTTTTTATGCTATTCTTTTAAGCAGTGGTTCCTAGAGGGGCAAATCTAAGCACCCACAAGCTGCAGTGAGCTCTTAATTTTGCTCAGTGAATGTGCAGATGCAATGAAGAGGCACTTTGCAATAGAGGTAATCAAGCATTCAAATTCCTTAGCTCTGTAGGGTGAAACTTCCTCCCCTCATCCTCTACATTAAACTCTTAGCATCAAGGATGAAAATTCAAAGAACCCAAAAAAAAAAAAAAGTAAAAAAAGCTTGAGAATATTTAGGCTCTGGATATTAGGGGTCCATAATAAATGGATAAACTACCAGAAAGATTTTTCAAAAAGAATAAAAATAGCTAGCATAGTTAAGAAGTAGATAAAAGAATATTATTAGAAATAAAAAGATATCCTACAAAAAGCATAAGTCATGTCCAAAGGGGGAAAACAGAAAGGATCATAAATACTGGGGTGTTAAATACAATATCATAAAGAGACATGCTTAAAAAATTATTTTGAAGAATTGCTTGTAAAAGGCTAGAATTTTCTGCTATAAACTTTTGCAAACACATTGAAAGAGATATGCTCTATGCTCACTGGAAAATCTTTGGACCCCTGGCTGAATGGAGACTAGAGTAAACACTCAAGAAGAATAAGACAATATCATAAAATCTAATTCTGTTCCCTGGAACACTGTAAATTAGGCATGTTTGACTATATATTCAATACAAAGTAGCCTAAAAGATAAATTATTGATGGCAAGAGAAATGCTGGAGTCATTGCTGCTCAGCAACTATGAAGTGATAAGAGTGTTGACAATTACTAGGAGGGTGAGTTGGTTTTGGCTGGAGTAGAGGTAATTTCCTTCACAGTGTCTGGTATGGGGCTGTGTTTTGGATTTGTGCTGAGCACAGGGTTGATAATACAGAGATGTTTTTGCTATTGCTGAGCAGGGTTCACAAGGCACCAAGACCTTTAAGTCCTTGCTTTGCTTGTGTGTGTGGCTTTTGCTCTCCCTTTTAAACTGTCTTTATCTCAACTCATGAGTTTTCCAGCTTTTATCCTTTCAATTCTCCTCCCAAACCTGCTGGTGGGGAGTAAGAGAGTGGCTGTGTGGGGCTTGGTAGCCTTTTGGTGTTAAACCACAACAGAAGGAAATCAAGAGCAAAGCAAAAATCCTAATCTGGCAACCATCCTAAATGACATCGGTGTGGTACCGTGAATATTCTGTTTAGGCCTTGTAATTAAAAAAAGAGAAAATCCAAACATTATCTATATTTCTTGCTGTTGAACAGAAATTTAACAGTAGAACCTTTTAGTTTAGAGAAACAAAAAAACAAATATGAAGAAAGAAGGGAGATGCAGAAATAGTTTTTGAAGATCACTGAGGATCTTCTTAATAATTTCTGACAATATAAAAACTGGAGCAGTGTAAAAGTTATTGAACAGCAGGTTGAGGACAATCAAAAGCAAATACTTTTTTTTGCACAGTGGATAACAGGATCCCAGAATTCACTGTCAAAGGTGCCAGTAGGACCAGCCCTAGCAGACAGGTTTATGCAGAGCTAGTAGTGATCATATGGGGATAGGGGACAGAGGCTCTCCAACCCACTGGTGTCCAAAAGCCAGGTGGGCACTCCCCAGTGATGTACTAGTGCTTCCCTGCAGCCTCTGCACGTGGCCACAATTACAGCTGGAATGAGGGACTTATATCCAAATGGCAGCAGCCCCTGGACACCCCTGAGCTGCTGCCCAGCTGTGCTGGCTGCCTGCACTTCTCTGGGGAAGTGCATCCTGTGTGTCCCACAGCTGGGCAAGGGCAGGGCAGGGATGCCCTGACCCTGATCCCCTGCCAATGCTCCCCCAGTGTTGGTGGAAAACTCTTGGCTGAGGAATTTTTCATGGCTGTGGAGAAGGAGCAGCTCCTTGCCCACACACTGCAGGAGCCCAGCAGTGCTGGCATGGTCCCTCCAGGAGGATTCTAGGTACCTGCCATGCAAGGAAGTGTTCAAGGCTGTGGTGTTTGCTGCACAAATGCTGTGTTACACCCAAAACTGAGGGAAAGTTTTGTTTGAAGCCAAGACCCCCCCAGCTCTGGTTGCACTGACCCCCCAGCTGGCAGGGCACAATCACAGGTGGGCTGAAGTGGGAGGCTGCCTGTTCCTGTGCTGCCTCTCCCATGCATTTGTGTGTGCTTGTGCTGAGAGCTTTGCCTGCTTTCAAATGACTGGAAATTCAGATTTATGAGAGGAAAGCCAAGATTTATGCTCTTGTTCTGCCATGTCTGTGTCCCTGTGGACATGAGATTTATCTCCTATCCTGTGTTTAATTCCTGTGTAGGCACTTGGAGACTGATCTTCAAGTGCACATCAGCACCACCTCCAGAACATATCTAAATAAAGCACAATTCCAGTGCTAGCATATGGTTCTTTTCCAAATGCCATGTTGGTCCTGCTAGAGAAAATTATTATTTTCATAAGCTGCAGGGTTAACATTTCAGGAGCAAGATTAAAAAAATAAAATAGATGTCCAAATAAAATAATTGGGCCAAATTTTGCAATGACTAAGTAACTCCACCTAATAAATGGAATGATACTGAGTGAGGAATAAATCATCCCAGAATTTAGCTCGGGGCCGGCTGCTGGAGCCCAGACAATGATAACAGGTAGACTGGAATTGTAGGTGAAAAGCCAGGATTATGCTTTTCCCTGCTGTTACCAAATGTGCAGTGCCTATTTTTGTCAAGAGTGTTCTCAGCTCACGTACTATGGCTGAAAGCCCTTGTCACTGTGTGATGGCCCTGCTTCCTGCACACACAGTCTGATACACGTGGGAAGGGCTGGGCTGATCCCTGCAGCTTGGCTTGACGTATTTCCTGCTTCTTATCTGCTGGGCTTGACCAGGCTGGTGAGAATCTGGAGAAGGTCCTCGTGCTGCTGAAACTACTGACCCTTCTGCTCAGAGCTTTCCAAGTCTCATCCTTGCTCAGCTTCTCCAGGAGACCTGTGCCTGTGGTTTCCTTGCATTTTAGAATAGATTTACAGTCTCAGAGGGTCAGACCACCTGAGTGGGAGGCAGGCTGAAGAGGAAGGCTGCTGCTGTTTGCACAGCTCTCTGGTACACCATGGGCAGGAGCAGAACTCCCTGTGGAAACCCCTGAAGCTGGGAGGTCTTGTTGGCTTCTTGTAGGAACTGTTTGAACTTCTCTGACCTTCAGGCTTTTTTTTTTTTTTTTTTTTTTTTTTTTTTATTAATACTGTTCAGGTTTTAAACACACCAGATGCTGTTAAAGCAAGGAAGTGTCAGAGGTTCCTTGCTCATCCACAGGCTCTTGTGAATTCTCTGGATCCTGCCCATCTTTAAGGCTTATAGAAGTATAGAATAATAGAATATGCTGATTTGGAAGGGACACACTAGGATCCTCAAATCCAACTCAGGCTTCTATGATCTGAAGCCTTCAACATGCTGCCTCGTCCTCTGTGACCCTCTTAGGACAATCCTAGACCTGAGGTCTGTAAGGAAAACCCACCAGGCCAGACTGCAGCAGGCTGGCTCCTCTGGCTTCCTCCTGGGCTGTCCCAGTTCATTCCCTGCACACTGGCAGGGCTGTGTGGAAAGGAGGACAACACTCAGGATCTTTGGGGACTATTTTCTTGCACCTTCTGCCGTTGTGTCCCTGTGAAACACCAGTTTGGGGTTGTTAAAGGAGTCTATGCTGTCCAGCCCACAGAAAGCTGCCTCTTTCAGCTGTGTGTGCCTCAAAATACAAATACAGTTGACACAATTCTTAGCACAGCTTTTCCCAAGTACATTTTGTTTTGTAAAGCTCTGGTTTGTTAATGTTCCTAGCTGAATATAACCTGCCCTGAGGGTGCAGTGCTGAGACTGGAGAGCTGAGCATCTCTTCCCACAGCCATCACACAATGTTCTGCTCTGCTTTGCCATCATCCCAAAATGAACAAACTTCACGGAAAGCTGTAACTCTGCTTAGTGTTCACACTGTCTGCCTGCTTCTCCCCTGTCTTCCCTGTGCTCTCAGCTCTGATTTACAGCCCAGAGACTGCTTGTCTGTACCCCAGCAGATTCACTTTTTCCACTTTGCTATCTCTCTCTCGGCCTGGTGCCTGCTCAAGTGGTTCAGCACATCAGGCTCAGCCTCCTTCTCAGCAGCTTGGAAGCACATCACAGTTCTCCAAGCAGGGGTTATTTTTACCACCTCCCTCTGCTTCTTGGTGGCACTGCTCTGAAAGCAGCTCTCACAGCAGTGTCCTGGCCAACAGCTTCCATCTAATGGATGCCTGTGCCCTGGAGAGGGATGAGGCTTCTCCCCTCATCCCCAGCCTCATTTCACAGCTCCCAAGATGCAGCCTTAGCCAGAATCAGGCCTTCCATGTGCTTCACCTTTTGTGTGCCTGAAAAAACCTCTATGTCACATTTGATGCATTATGGAGATCTCTCATCCTATCTCTGACTGCCACAGCACACAGAATTAAATAAAAATATTAACAAGTAAGTATTTAATAAGTATCCTGTCAAAGTGTTGTGGAGTTTATTTCTTTTTCTTTGGCCAGGAAATTGCTTGTTTATTTTTTTCTGCTCTCTTGATTTTTCTTTACCCAGCGTAAATGCCTGCTTTTGATTAAAACTGGAAAAATCTAATCGTGCCTGTTCTGCAGCAATGTCTCTTGGGAGGCACAGCTCTGTGGCCTGACACTGCCCTTCTCTTGGCTGCAGTGGATGAGAGCATCCCATTCCCACCCTGGGACAGTGCTGCCAAGAGGGCTGCTGGCACAGGGGAAAGCAGGTGAGCATTTGGGGGGGATCACCTGGGGAAAAGGGCAGCTGGAGATGCCCAAGTGACAGATAAAGTCAAATTTTCAACATGTTCTGCTTTTCTTTCTTTCACCTGAGAGATACCTCTAACTCTTGGAGCCAGCTCTGATTTCAGGTCCAGCAAAGAGAGCCTGGTGTGGAGGCAGAGGGCTGCACATCAGCAGAGACATCAGACTGAGGTAACCTTTGCAATTACTCCTGTAAAACTGTTTGATTGTCTCTGTCAGAGCATTCTGACTTTAAAATAACAGGTTGAGATTTTTTATTTAATGCTGCTTTATTAGGAAAGCTTTAGGGCTCCCGTGCTGTGGCAAAAGGCAGGAGGGCCTGATGTGCTGCAGGAGGCTGTGTGAGAACATGGGAGAAGCAGCACAGGCACAGAACTATTGTGTCCTGGGGGTGCATCTGCTCACTCAGGAGCCATGGCCACAGGTCTGCCTGAAGTCCTCCCATGCAGACATCTACACTCAGCACGGCTCAGCCCCACCTGCCTTTGAGGATGCTTTGACCTGATGAGAGCTCAGGAAGAGCTCTGACCCCTTTGTGTTGCTATTCTAGCATATTAATACACTGCCAGCCTCAGCTGCTCTCACTGCTCCTTGGAGACCCCCCAGCCACCTGCAAGCAACCCTAAACACCCACATGAGCCCACACCTTGTAAAACATGGGTTACAACCTACCACAAGGGCCTCTTGTCTTATCCACCCCTTACAGATACAGGAACACAAACCCAGCACATCCCATGCACTCCTGCTTGACTGCACAAACACAAACCCACAGCTTTGTTTACCCTGGTGCTACATGTGTGTGCTGAATACAAAATGTGTCCTCATGGCATAGGGTTTGTCTTCCAAAGGGTTCAACAGCCTTTTGTGTGCAGCAGATGAGCTGCACAGGCAGCTCCATGAGAGAAGCAGCCTCCAGCCCAGTTTGGCTGTGGGGTGGCTGAGCTGCTGGAGCAGATTCATCTGGCCCCTGCCAAAGCCAGAGCTGCCAGCTGAAGACAAAGACTCCTTGCAGTCCTTGCTGCTGTGGCCAGGCTGAGCTGCAGAGAGAACTGTTGTGTCACTGATTCCCTGACTCACTCACAGCTCTGTGTGCTGGCCAGGAACCTGTGCACTTAGTGCATGCCCTGTGCACACATTGCCATGTGCTTCCATATGTAAATCCACAAGATCAGAGGTGCCCTAAGCAGCACACAGAAAGCCATGTGCAAATCCAAGATGTGTCACACTCCTGAGTGCCAGCATGGCACCAAAACCTGTCCATGTGGAGGAACCTGCAGCCTCTGGCACTGTCCACAGCACAGGAGTGGGCTCTTAGGGACGGCCAGTGTGCTGACCTCAAGCTGGAATTTTAGGGGTGGGACAGCCTCTGGTTTCCTGCCATCTGAATACTGTAAATGCATCCTCTTGGTAGGAACAAAGACATGAGGAAGAAGTTTTTCACAGAAGGGGCATTGGAATGGGATGCCCAGGGATGTGGTGGAGTTGTTGTATCTGGAGGTGTTTAAGAAAAGACTGGATGTGGTTCTTAGTGCCATGATTTAGCTGACAAGATGGTGTTAGGTCACAGGTTGCATCTGATGATCTCAGAGGTCTTTTCCAACCTAGCTGGTTCTGTGATTAGCACTGGATATTAGCTGGCTAGTGGTGAAGGGGTAACCAGAGGGGAAAGGGGTTGCCATTGATAGTGGTGGCATTGAGAGGCACTCCTGACAAGCCAAAATCAGCCTTGGCTTGCTGAGAAGGGACTTATCCCTGGATCCTTGAAACTGGAAACCATAAAGAGAGCACAAAAAGACCTCAAATTATGACTGCTTGCTCTTGGACCATGCTCATTGTGTTTTGGCAGCAATCTCACAAGGATTTGATCTAATGCTTTGATTTCATATCTCTCTGGGCTGGGGGAGAAATTTCTGGGGTCTTCTCTTGCCCCAGGAGTTGGAAGTGACCATGAAGTGAGGGATTCAGGTGGTTTTGCTGAGGCACAGAGTGGGCTGGGCTCCTGCTGGCTCTTCCATGGTAAATCTGAGCCACTGTCACAGCATGCCTCTGAGCCAAGGTTTCAGCCCAGCTTTCTCATGCTTGATGTACATGCTGGAGCAGAGAAACAACTAGCAAAACAAGGGCAAGACTGAGTGTGCAGGGGGCTGTTAATAGGAGCAAATTTCCTTGGAGGAAAATTGAAGGCATGGATGGTTGCATTGCATTGAAGGCTTTTGAAATGGAAAATAAAGAACAGAAACCTCAAATATATTGCCCTTATCATAATCACTCATGTACCTACCACTTCACTCTTCTCCCACAATACAAAATCAAAGCAGTGTTACCTTGTGGTAATTTGGAGTTCTGACTCTTGGTGCTCAAATATTTAAGGTTGGAATGGTCAGGTGAGGTAACTGCTATTTGTTCCAAAAAACTTCAGCATTTTGGGAAGGATTCTTGCTGGAGGCAATGAAGGTGTCAGAGCTGTCTTTTCCATTCTGTCTTCAGGAAGGCTAAATGTGGCAGGAAAAATAGTGTAAGATTAGAAAAAAATCAGGGGTGAATGCTACAAAGGCTTGGGCACTGTGGGCATCTTTGTTGATACTTGATGCCCAGCAATGCTGAATGTGTGAGAAGCAACAGGTATTGCTCTGTATCCTAGGAAAACCACAGGTGCCACTGTGAAAGAACATGATGTCTGATAGCATCAGGCTGTGGAAGAGCTAGGAAGGGCAGGCTGGGCTCTGGGAGGCTTGCTGTGCAGATGGGCAGCATGGTAATACACATCAAAAAGTGTCCTCTGAGGTCTGTTTTCCCCTTGGCCACAGCACTGAGCCTGCTTTGAGCCCCACTTCATGCTCTTCATGATTTCTGCAGGGCTATATCTGAGCTGAGGTCAGGTTTCTTTTGCTGTTAGCTGGGACAAGAAGACAGCAAATAAAATCCAAGAGATAAATGGTGCCTGTTAATCCTTTCTGTGTGTTTCAGTGAACTGGATTGGTTGTTTAACAACCAGCAGCTCTCCCTCTGTGCAATGTTCCCTGGAGACAAAATGTTCAGCTCATGAATGTCCTTACATATCAGGTTCCAGCAAACAGGGATCCAAAAAGGCTTTTAGAAGAGGGGTTTCTGCTCAGTCGTAGGCTATTGATCAGTTGAAAGAACAAAATGCTCCTCATGCTGTTGGAACCACATATCCTTGTATCCTTAGCAGTAAAATCAAATATTTGCAATATAGCCAGGGCACTGCCTGGCACACCTAAGGCTGCTGCTTCTCACTGGGGCCTTGTTTGGGACTTCTGCTTCTAACAAGGGGTCAGCAGAGAGGATTTTGTGATGAGGTGAGGAATGTGGTTAGCATTTTATTCGTGATTCTTCCAAAGTCTCTGTATGAGAGGGAAGCACAGCTCCCTCTCCTTATCTGCCTGCTTCTTTTCCCAAGAGCCTGTCCATAGCAGTGTATCCACTTCATGCACATCAGCATCCTGTCTGCAGGGCATGAACCAGGGGAAGCAGGCTGGGGCTGGATGTAATTCTACCACAAGTCTGATCCAGATTTATCTCCTGGGTAGGAAACAACTCCCAGGGAGCACTGATATTTTGAAAGGAAGAGATGTGGATTGAGGCACGTTGCACTCTGCATGGGGACTGGCTTGGCTTTTCTCTGGGCTGGTGTGACAGGACATCTGAGCCCAGACAGGATGGATCTATCCATGAGCCAGTACAATCTTCAGGTAAGAAAGCCCTCTGTCTGTATTGGCTTTGGCTGTATGACCTCCAAAGGGTGATTGCATTGTACATTAGGGATGCATTCTGTATTACCCAGGCAAGCTCCCCTACACATGGCCATGGGTACCTGGGGGTGCAGCAGTTGTGTGTGCTGCAGCTGTGCAGTGGCAGAAGCTTTTACTGTGGCCTTGGGGCTGCCACAGCCTTCATGGAGCTGCAGTTGTCAAAGAAGGAGTTCCTCTTCCCTGGACTGACTGGCAGGGCTGTGCTGGAGTCATGCTGCAAGTGTGAGACCCTCCACTGTGCCCAGCTCTGGGCAGGTTTATGATTTAGAGCACAGTCTCATAAAACAGGATCCCAGAACCAGGTGACTCCAGGAGCTGTTATTTATTAATTTAATTCATTATTTTTAATATATCTATATTAATATTGTTTATGTATTTTTTCTTTAATAAATTTCCCTTTTTGTTTTATCAATGCATTTTCCATTCAGTTATCTGCTTAGTGCAGATATTGGAGTTAGTCATGTCAATACCAGATATCGAATCTGTTGTCCTCCAGATCTCAGAGGGCAAAGCTAAGGCTGAACATTCACCCTGAAGTCAGTGCTTGCTAGTCCTGAAGAACTAAATCCAACTGGGTCTTTGGGATTCTGTACCTAACATTTAAGTGTCACAATCATTCCATCTTAAACCTGTAGGTGCTCAGTTAATCATAATAATTGAGTTTCTGGTTTTCTGCCCAGCACACTGTCTGAAGTCTCAGACTGGCCTGACCCCCTAACTGTACTCAGACCAGGTGTCCTAGAACAGACTTCAGATAAAAGTCAACAAACATTGGCATTTTTGTGTTACTTTGTCCTGCACTCCAGCAGATAGAGCACTAACCTTTGGTGGGACAGAAATGATGGGATGTGTCCCACCCTTACTCTGCCTGATTTGGCTCTGGGATTAAACCTGATCCCACCACATCCTGGAGGAAGTGTAGGCAGAGGTGACAGTGGAAGCCCTGTCTGCAGCTCTGTGTCTGGTTTTGCCACCCTGGGCAGGGTGTCCAGCTCCATAGTTCTGAGGAGAGAGATGTGCTGCTCTTATCCTAGGGGCTGCCATCAAAGCCTTCTCCTTGGCCCCCCCTGCTATCTAGCTGACTTCCTGCTTCCTCTGCCATCTCCCTGAATTGTACACTGAACCCTGGGAACCTGATTCTTGACTGAACTGTCCATGGGTGAGAAGGCACCAAGGAGCTTGGCATTGCCAGGCAGCTTGTGAGCTAGCTGTGGGCTGCTTGGGAGCCCTGATTGCTACAGCCACGTGGGAAGCTGCTGGTGGTGAGGCAGCACAGGCCCCAACTAGTTAAAACTTTCATGGCTGCTCAAAGAGTCACAGAGAAGGAAGATGGTTTCTAAACCAGCTCCTGATTCTGGAGCTCACAGGCATCTCAGGAAGTGCTTACAAAACCAGGGCAATGGAGGTCTGCAAGGTCCACACCTTATGGGCAGTGTGGTATTGAGGAAGGGTACAGGGCTTTGAATTGCTTTTTGATATTTATAATCCTGTTGGGTTTTAAAAGCAGTTCTTCTGGTGTGTTTAATACCAGGGGCACAAGGAGGACTCGAGAGGCCTAAGGCAAGAGAGAGGATTACTCTTTACATACAGGCTCAGCAGAGCGATGTCCTGATGTAACAGGATCAGACACCTGGCTGGCTTCTGCATAGAGAACTCAGGCAATCAACCCCATTTGCCCCTGCCTGCTCAGCTATGGCTTCAGGCTGTGAAAAATAGGAATTATGTGCAGAAAAAGTTTTGAGACTAAACAAAGTATTAATTTTGGTTTCTTTTCCTTGTTTTCAACTATAGTTCAAGAGACTCAAACACTTTTCTATACAGAGGAGGACCAGAAATGTGGTGTTTTTTTCTGAGCAGAAACAGAGAATCTTGTGCTAAAGCAAAGACTGGGTTTTAAAGATAGTAATGAATGTGTCTTGAGCTATTATGATAAAAGCCCAAGGCACATGGGTCTGGATGAAGTGCCAGAGTGGAGTGTATGTTTGGGTGCAGTGGGCTGAAAGAAAAGGGTTTGTCCTCCTGCAGCCCAGATGTTGGCCACAAACTTGCACCCTTGTGGCAAGCTCTACACCTTCCCCATTACAGCACAGTGCCTTCTTTCCCACTCTGCAGCTTCTCCCCAGGTTCCTGCAAGGAGGCCACACAAATCCTGTGCAGGAGGGTGCTGCAGAACCCTCCAGCTGCTCTCCTGAGCTGGTGGTGCTCCCCCTCCTTGTGGGTTTGTCCCATCTGATGTCCTGGAGAAAAAGGTGTTTTCAGGGTTGTTTCACACAGAGCTACCACCTCTGCCCATGGGGCAGCCACACTTGCTGCCCCTCTGTCCTGTGCAGGAAAAACTGTTTTGGAGCCAACTAGAGCTGAACCCAACAGTTTTGCTCTTTCAGCAGGACTGGGGGGTGGATTGCAGGGATGTTCTTTGCCCCCACACTGACTTACTGCTAGCAAGCACACATATAGATCTTGCTATATATAAACAAGCAGGGTCAGAGCTCTATTTTTAGCCTAGCTCAAAATATATCCCTTGCAGTGCATTTCTTGCCACCAATCTCTAGTCCTGTCTTCTTGCCACAAAAAGCTCTGTGAGGTCAATAAGGTCTGTCAGCCCTGGGACCAAAGTGGGGGGATAGGGTAGAAAACTTTGCTATGGGACATTCCAGTACTGTGCCCTGCTGTGAGCAAAAAGTGAGGTGGGCGCTTGTACTAAAGCATCCCATTAACATTTCAGGTGAGAAAGTCTCCAGGACAGTTTTTAGCTTTCAGAGTCAACCACTCTGTAAAATGAAATCCCAGCAGCTCAACTGTTCTAGAGCCAGCTGTGGGCACAGGGGGAGTACTGAGAAGAACTGGATGCTGCAGGACACTGGTCCCACCACTGTAAGTCTCTCCTGCTGTGTGAGGTACATACAGTTCTGTTCTCTCTAAGGCTGAGCTTTGCTTTCTCTTGTAGCTGATGGGATCAAGGAGTACAGGGCAAGAGCATCCCATTTATCTTGTGCCAGTTCATGAGCAATTGGTGCTGCAGAGTGATGGTTCCTGTCATGCTTCAAACATTTCCTGGAGCCATCATGGCATTAAAGAATGAAGTGCTGCTTCTAGCCTGTAGACCAGGGGGATTTTTGGGGATTCTACATTGGCTTTCCATCTTCCTAAAGCCAGACACCTTTGGAGCTGATGTGTCATTGCTGCTATTTAACCTGGCTACATGGGGGCAGGAGGAGGCTGGCCTAAAGCTGGACAGGCATTATTTTCATAAAGGAAACCTGCAACCTACTTGGCTGCAGTTATGGGAAAAGGGTGGAGGTGACATGTGAGAGGGCAAAGGGTCCAAATCTGGGGGCAGGACTACTCCTCCTGCAGTGACAGCTCTTGCTCCTGGCTGCACACTCTGCCTGCTGCTAGGGCCCCTTTCCCCTGGCTCCCAGGGCACCAGTTTGAGGAGTGCACACTCAGCCTGCCCTGGGAAGGTGCAGCAGAGTGTCCTGTGGCCATCTCTCCTGCTTCTGTAGTGTGCTTGGGTGCCCTGTGACAAAGGCATCCCTAAGGGACAATCTGCTTGGAAGGGCTCTGGAGGGCTCCCACGCTCCCTGGCTTTGCCATGCCATTGCAAGTGCCAGTGCAGCTGCTGAGCTGGGGCAGCTGTCTGAGTGTACGTGCTGCAGCCCAGCATGAGCAGATCATCTTACTGCCTTTCATCACAGGCTGAGCTTAATCTCAGTGGCCTTGCAATGGTCCTGGCTCGTCCTGTGTGCGTGGCTGGTTACTCATGGTGATCATGTCACTGTAACTCGGCTCTGAGCCCCAGCTCTGGGAATTTGACTGTAAATCTTATGCTAGTTCAGGATTTTTTCTCACTATCTTGGCTCTTGGAAACCTCTGGTCTGGCAAATATCTCTCCTTTTGCTTCTATAACACTTTCCACACTTCCTGTTATGGAAAGAAAAAGCATTAAAATGGGATTCCAGTATTCTTGGGAGGCTGGGAAGAGAGAGAGGAAATGCATCAATTATTAAAAAGTAATCATGGCTTTCCAGCAGTTTCATATCAGAGGGAGACAAAGAGGTTTTGAAACAACCTGTTCTGTTTATTCCTTTTATGAACCATGGCTCTTTGTAAATTTATTCCTGTTTACTAAAAGGCAACAGAAAATTGACATTTTGTCTTTCTTAGTTTTTATATAGGGGTTAATGTGGATTTCTAAGCAGGAAAACTGGAAGAATCCTAGTAGATCAGTCAGTGGAGCAGAGTATTGTGAACTCCAGTGCAAAGATCCACAAGCTGCAAATCTTTACCAAAAGGAAGACTGTGCACAGAATCATGTCAGCAAATATGTGGAGGAGGAAGGTAAGGAATTATGAAGATAAGCTAAGTTCTTTCAAGTTCCTTACCATTACCCATGATGCTTCTAAGGGAAAATACATTAATTGATTATTCATTACATACACAGGATTAATTTTCTAATTTCTTATTTGTAATTAACTAATAAATATGTAAAGCACAAATATTTCAAGGAGGCTATTGCTATTAAGCAGTTGTAAGCTTGCCACCTTGGGTTGAATAACAGTATCAGCTATAACTGAATTTTTCATTCATGGCTTGATGATTACCAGAATATCAACTAGGAGAAGAAAAGGCTGGTAATGTAGGCTTACTACAGACTCCTGTAGCCTAGAAAGAGTCTGGAGACTGTGGAAAACAGAGAAAGACAGCAAAGCTGTTGAGTCATAGTGTACCTTAAAGAGGAATTGCCATTAAGTGTGGTACCCTGATGTCTGGAAGGGCACAACTAGAATTTTCTGCCTCCCTCCCACCACAGATCACAGAGCACTTCCTGCACACAGTGCATTAATTGCAAACTTCAGACCTATAGCATAGAGGATAAAACCTGCAACAACTTTGAGATGCTGCAGGAACAGGACATGAATTATTAAGAGCAAACCTGGTGTCCTAGGTCCCAGCTGCTGTAGGGGTACAAAACTCTAGGATTATTTTATGAGACAGACTGTATCCCACCTCACCCTGAAACCAAAATCCATTGCTCTGCCTGTGACCTGTGATGTCTGATGAGGTACACTGACCCTCAGGAAGCTGGGAAGAAATAACAAGCAGTTTGTTGAGACTGAAATGGGCATCTGTTCTGCTGGCCAGGAGACCCTCATGGTGCTGAGGAGGTGGGCATGCAGACCAGTCAGCTAATCAGATGGAGACAGGATCCCCACCTTCCTCTATTTGGTCATGTCTGGGATTTAGTGGGGTTGTCCCTTCTGAGAAGGATTAATTTGGAGAGCTGAGCTGCAGCAGCTAACTCTGGAAACAGCAAAAGCTCCTGAATTTGCTGTGGATATTGTTCCAAGAGACTCACTCTGCTCCCAGTGTAGTGCATGGCAAAGCTCCCTCCACTGTTATCAGCTACTGTCTTACAGCAGTGGGACAAACTTTTGGAAATCCTGGCCTGACAGCTTGGCTTCTAAGACCAAAGGCTCAATTGTTTTCCCCCCCTGTACACCTGTCTTCTCACAGCATCAGCTCATCTCTTTCTCCCAGTTCAACCATTTAATTGTATATGGTTATTTAGTGATTTAGTGATTAAAAATTGGCACTTTCCTTTCCTTTGAAATTCTCCCTTCAAACTTCTGCATTTCTCTTACTTCCAGATAGCTGTGAAGGGAATTTTTGGATATCCACAAGCCTAAGGGCAGGACAGGCAGGCAAAAAAATTTGGCCAGTGCCTAGCTCCTGATATGTCACTATTTGGTGGTAAATGGAGAACCCTTGTTATCTGGTGGACAGCTCAAAGCTCAGATTCCATGGCTCCATATCATGGGAAGGGGAATGGATGAAGAAGCAGAGGAAACTAGAGTTTGAATTTTGGCCATGGCCTGTTTGCTACTCCCATGGACAATGCCCCAAATGCTAATTATAATTTCCTTATCCTTTATATTTGGCCAGGGCAAATGACAAAGTGGGGTGAAAGCCAAAAATAAGCAGCCCTCAGAATAGCCCTCTCCACATCTTCCTGCTAATGGCATCTCTGAAGAAGACTGCTTGTTCCCCTTCAGACAAGCTTTCAGAGACTATTTTAATCCATTTTTAGTTGCAAATAGCATTTATCAGAATAAGTGTGGGCTGGTTGCCAGCTCCTTCAGATCTTTGACAGCCTGGAGGGGCAAGTCTCTGAAAAATAACTGAATGTGCTCCTACTGCATGTTCCCCTGCCCAGGGGATTTTGGGGACATAATAAGGAAACATTCATCTGATGGAGCAGAGCCCAGGAACCAGTGCTTTACCAAACCAGCAATTCCTCTGTCATCAACACTTGTTCCCAGGAATCAGAGCTCTTGTTCCTGTCATCAGTGGGGTTGCTTCAAATTCAATTTAGCAATCATTAGGAGGCAAAGAAGCAAGGTTGGCAAAAAGGTTAGAGAGTCACTCATTTCTGAATCACTTCTTAGAACATGACCCTAACTAACTGTGTTCCAAAATCCTTGCTGACACTCATCTCATGGCCACTCCGTGGTCTCTGGTGAGTTCACCATCTTTGCCAAGTTCATTAACTGTTCAAAGTTACATTTTAGAAAATGCCATATTGAACATTAATTGGCATTCCCAGGGAAGGAAACCTGGAGCAGGTTGAAGATTAAATGATTAATTATTTAAAAGATTAAATGCCCCCTTTCTCTGGAGAAATTTTGATACCAGCAGCACCTAGGCAGCTTGCCTTACTGCTCTGTCCTGGGGCTGTCATCTTTCATCAATTCTAAATCAATTTAAACATGTCTTAGGAATAATACTTACAGTAACCTACTGCCTGACTTTCCTGGGAAAGGGGTGGCAGGCAAAGGAGAAAGCCCTGACATAGGGCTGGGGGATAACATGAGAGACCTTGGGGTCTGATAGAGGTTGCCATGGGAGAAATTTAGGAAAATATTGCTACATTCATGGTGCATTGCTGTCCTCCAGCATTTGTCATAGTGACTTTGAAGACCACTTGATCTGGCCTTGATCTATTTATAGCTCTTGTATTCAAAACCAGGCATCTGAAATGCAGATCAGAAGGGGTTCATGAGCAGTACTGTGCAGAAAGCCTGTTGAGTGTGTGATACCTGAGACAGTTTTGGATGCATGATCCTGGCTCTGCGTCAGCATAATAGTAATAAATTCTTTGCTATGATGGGAATTGTTGCATTTAATCAAGAATACAGTGGTACTGATGCATTTTTCTCTCTCTCCTGACCTGAGATGCAATTACATGTTTTACAATGTACAAAATATGTGTTCATGTTTTGACAGTCACAATAAACATTTCAGGATGATATGGGAATTTTCACAGTGTTGCTAGGTTCTTGTTTCTTTATTATTTAAAAGGCTAAGCCTGGTAGCAACAGAACCCATCAGACATGTTAATATGTAGATGCAAACAAGCCTTCAAGGAATATTAGCCAATTTTTTTCTCCCTGTTTTATTTCACTGTTAGTGAGAGGAAAGAAGACTTGGCCGGAGGTGAGCAGGCAGATCATATTTCTAATTATGTCAAGTTTGAAGGCTGGCTAGACAATCCTTGTGGCTACTGTTGACCTCCATCCATGCACTGTCAGAGTCTTATGACCTGTCATTTGTTGCCTGGAAAATGCCAATAAATCTGACTTACCAGTTGTGTGTCATTCTCTCAACACCAGTAAGGCAGCTACAATTTTCCAATTAAATATTACTCCTTTAACTTTATTGCATAAGGGTTGCAGCAAAAACCAAATGGCAGCCCTTACCTACTAGCTCGTGTCAATTCTGTTTCACTCTGTTTCCACAGATGCATTTGGCTTTTGAGCAGGGCAGTCTTTAAGCAGTGGAAAGAGTAGGGGATGACTCACTGTGCTGCAGCAAGCTGGGGATGCTTCTGCTCGCTGCCTCCAGCCTAATTAATTTATCATGAAAGTGGAGGAGTTTTGCTGAACGTCACCGTGCTTGTTTTCCCTGCCTGGGCTTCCCCCATTATTTCTAGGTAGATCTTTACTGGAAGAATTTGGTCTGCCATCTGTAAGTGCACCTGTCCCTCTGATGATGCTGCAGGCCTCAATGGGAAACCCCAGCAGCATTTTTGCTTGCATGACTCCAGGCCCTGCCCCATGACACCGTGCCCAGGACACGTCAGAGACCTCTCTGCTGAGAGTGGGGATAGCACCTGAAGTCCCATGGAGAAGGCAGCTGCTCCTGGCTCACTGCCCCACATTCTTGGCTGCTTCCTGCCTTGGTGCCTTACTTGTTATGCCAGCTGGAGCCTTGGGGGAGCTGTTGCTGATTTAATTGTTCAATAAATTCCCCTGTGCAAATACAGATGAAAGCATCCCCCTCTCAGGGAGGGCTGGTGCCAGGAGTGTCAAACAGCAGTCCAAACGGTTGCATGGAAAGCTGGAAAGGACATTTAATGATTTTACCAACAGGTTTGAGTCACAGATGTCCTTCCACTCATGCACTCCTGAATTCAGAGCCTGAAGTGTCAACTGCCTTGTCACAGCTATTCCTACTCATGACAAAGATGGATTTACCCTGATGCAGATTTTTCACGGAAGACAGCTTTGATATGTGTGTTATGTAGTAAAGCTTGGGTACCCTCATGACTACTAAAATTTCTGCAATGCTTTCATCTGGGGAATAAACCCACCTTTTTCTTCTTGGCTCAGCTGAATTCTATCCCCTGCATTTTCAGGGATAGATTCTGCTCCTCACCTAGTGAGGGGACATTCAAGATATTGGATTTAAGTAGAGGGTTTAGCATTTAGAATTAAAAGAAAGTTTGCGTCTCTGAACATCTAAAAGTGGTAGCTGATGAAATAAAACTGAAACTTGTGGGGAAACTCTTTGGAGGCCAAATGAGAAAGGATGAGCTCTGACAGTTCATATTTGACTACACCATCTCCAGAAGGTCACAGGCTCTGTTTTGTGTTGAGGAAATGCTGAGGGCAGACTGTGAGAAGGAAGGATGAAGCAAGCAAGGACTTAAGGAATAAAAGGAGAGGAAACCAGGAATGACACTTGAAGGCAGGAGACTAGTGGGGAATATCAACTCCTTACACTCACAGTGTTGCAGAAACAAAGGGGAGATCTTACCTGAGCAATGAGGGCAGCAAAGTCTGTGTACCCAGGGATTGTATTTGTTTAGGTTTTTTGAAAATGCACTTAATGTTTGGTTTTGTCTTTGGATATTTATATAAATACAGGGGTAGAGCTCTATTTTAAAGGCTTGCATTGCACTCTGGTAAGCAAAGATTCCTCCTCATTTCCCGTAGTTCCCTCGAAGCCAGCTCCCAGAGCAGAGGCAGTACACAGTGTGCACGTATTCTGGGGCTCACAGTACAGAAATGAGTAAGCAAAGGGCTGCCTCTTGCTTTGAGTTCAGAGTACTTGGACATGCTGTCCTGGTGGCAGGCACACACCAGAGACAGGGGGCAAAGTTTGCTCTTTTCCCGACAGCCCAGAGCTGTCTTTAGCATCTGAGCTCCCACCCTGGCCTCCACCACCCTCCCATAAAGGGCTCTTGGGCAGAACACTGTTTTGGATGGGCTTCCAGAGACCTTTTAAGGCTGTGGGGTTTTTCCTTTGTAGCTGGAGTTTACTGGTAAAACTTGTCTAAATTATGAAGGCTTTTAGCAGTGAAACGGGTTCAAGAACCTCTATTTTTAGTCCAGCTCTAAACAAGTGCAAGAATTACTGCCAGCTAGGCTTGTGTTCCTCTGTGGCCCTTTCCCTCACCAGGGCTGTCAGCTTTCTGTGCCAGGCAGTTGTAAGGTGGCAGGAACAGTCAGAGAAATGGGACTATTTAGTCTGAAAGGAATCATAAGCTGCTTTTCCAGGAGCACAGAAAGCCAATCAATCCCCTTGATTTGTCCCAACAAGCTGATGTGACATTAACTAGCAAGTCCAGGTTGCTCTCCAGACAAGACACCTGAAAAGTGTTCTGGCTTTTGGAAGATTGTTGATCAGGAGAGAGCATGAGGTGGATGTAAGCAGGTAGTGCTGGAGTGTAGAGTATGTATGTGCACTTTAGACAGAGTGATGTGTCTGTGCACGATATGTTACAGATATTTAAAACACACATTCCTTGACAGGAAGAGCTGCTCTTGACAGACCATTTGCAATCATAACAAGGGCTCGGGTTGACCAGAGGAAATGTTAACTGTGGCAGAGTTCCTTACTCCAATATCTGTTTATATAAAGCATGTATGTGCTGTCCCTTTGTTTTATATACAAATTGACACGGAGTCCATCCCAGGAAGTTTATGATCAAGGCTTAGCACTAAAGGATGCTGAATGTGGCACGGATGGGAATGGCTGGAAAACTCACAGGATCCACCCTCAGAAGAGACAGTGATTGCCATGAACCCACTGTGCTAATCCCTACCCATATTGTTTGTCATTTGACCCCAGCCCAGCAGGTACCAAACAATCTTGCAGCACACCTACAGCCAGCTACCCCAGGAAGAGCCCTGGGGATCAGGACTGGTGGGATAGACAGTTCTGAAACTGCTCTGCAGCACACACCTGTGTGTCCTGTCCCAGCATCAACCCAACCTGCTGCCTCCTCCTCAAGGTTCAGCTGCAACTCATCCACCAGTGCAGCTTCCTTATATAAACCACCTTGGAGAGAGGATTTTGAAGGCTCTGTAAAAGCCATGAAAACAGTTTCAGTGGCTGAAGCTGCCCAGGCTGCTGCTGCTCTATCAGGTAGACCCCTGTGGCTGAGGATGGGATGGTGGTGTGAGAGATGATAAGCCCCAGGTGGGGGGGCTTGGCTTTGGATGGCTGGGCTGTGTCCCAAGGCTCCTGTGTGTCACTTGATGCAACCTGAGCCCTTGTGGTTAAACAATTTTGCAGACCAAGCAGAGAGGCTCTCATGGAAAGTCCAGCACGACCTGTCTAGAGCTGGTTTCAAGGGGCTTTCTCACACAGAGTAAGGTGCACATGGAGGGAGGTGACATGCTTTCTCAAAGGCTGTGGCCCTCAGCTCTTCTGTCTTGCATCTAAGCAGTGAAAAACCAGGGGGACTTGAGTAGGTAAAATCCATAACTGGCAGATCATCTTTGTTTTCTGTTGCCAGAATACCATTGAGAGCTCAGCACAGACCCCATTCTCCCTCCTAGGGACAGCTGTGAAAGTCTTGCCTTGTCTGTTCCAGCTCTCTTCTTTGCCTCCCTCCACATTTCCCCAGCTCATGAGTGGTTCTGAGGATGTGAAAGGAAAGGACAGCCTTTATTCCAGCTCCCAGAGCACAGCCATACCCTGTGATGCCCCAGAGGGATGCACCTAGGGCTGGAGGAGCAGCAGCAGTAGGCGTTGGGCTGTGGGCCAGCTTGGCATGGCACAGCCTCCTGGGTTGTAAGTCCCAGGGGTGAGTTCCATGTGGATAATTGCCTCTCTGCTTCCTGCAGAGCAGCACTGAGGCATCTGTTGCTGCTTTTCTGCTCGAAATCTATTCATCTGCAGACTGAGATGAGAACCAGCTGGTGGTTGTTGGGATTTATTTTAGAAAAGAAAATCTTCTGTAAAGCATTATTCTGTTTTGAGTTCCTGTTTCCTTTCCCATCTGCCCAAGGAGCTGGGTCTGTAGGTCTCCCACTGCCTGCACGTCCTCGCTCACGGCACGGCTCCTCTGTGCTGGGTCCCAGCGTGGCTCCAGTGGGAAAGGCCAGGCTTACATTTCTCCCCAGACTGTGCACAGGGGAGCTTGTGCAAACTCTGTTTGTTAGTTGGGTATGTTTTCATCTGCTTGTGGTTTCCCTCCTCCCGAGTTTCCTGGATTTGAGCAAACCCAGAAATCTCAAAGCAAAACACCACTGAAACACCATCTGGTTTCACATCAAAACAGCACTTCCCAGGCAATCCTCTGCCAGAGCCTGTGTCTCCCTTGCAGCCTGCAACTGCATATTGTCACTGGCACCAGCACAAAGTGGCTGGTTTGGTGGTATTCTGCACCCACAAATCCTCTGCAAATATACAAAAATACAAGGCACTAGGCCAGCTTTCAGAAACTGGCCAGACCAAACTCAACAACTCTGAGCAATCTCTAGACTGTAATTTTTACATCTTCCTTTGTTTTCTGTGTTTGATTTTATGAGAGTACAAAACTCTGCCTTATTTGTTTAAAATAAGAGGCCAGGTGTTGCCCTCAGTTGCACCAAAATTAATCTACATTTACACTCAAGTTTTGCAGAAGAGGAATACTTCTGTGACCTTTTTTGTTTTCTACAGTTGTCTTTCCTCTTTCCTTCAGTTGTTGCCAGCTATGTGAAGGATTTCCTCACTAGATTTTTAATATTTATTAAAGAAATTGTGGCTTTCAAAAGGATTTTTTTTCCCCTAACTTCTAATAGTAATTAAAATCTTTCATAACACAGAACTATTTGTTCAGATGTATTTCACTGTTTTCAGAGGTCTTTCCTGTTCTTCCTGGGCACTTTTCATATTTTTTAAGACTTTATCTGTTCTGACAATAAATCTCACCCAATAATTTCTGCTCCAACATTTCTTGAGATAAAATGCATCTTTGAAAAAAGGCTGTTTTGTCTTCAATTCAAGGCCTCAAACTGTGGAAGCTTATCCCATTCCTATCTAAATAGTTCTAATAGTTAATGGCTTTTGTTACACAGTGCCCCCTGTAGTTCCTCTGAATTTGCTTGGCTTCTAACCACAGCATCAAGTTATATTCTTGGTTTTTTTTCCCTCTACCTGGTTAAAAAGACTTATTTCTTATAATTTCTTCTGGTGCTGGTAATTATGAATCATCTTTTGACCTTCTTTTGGGTAAACTTGGAGTGACCTTCTGAAGATTCTTGCTAGAAATATGTTTTCCAGATGCTGTATCTTTCTTGAAGCTCTACCCTGAACTCTTGACCATTTCTGTGCTGTCTTTAAACTATGAACACTGACATAAAACTAGACATTCTCTTTTGATAAAGCAGAGTAGTTTCTGCTGCTGTTTCAACAGCAGTGTATACTAAGATAATGCCACATCTCTGCTATTGCAGGATATTTTTGTGCTTTTAGGTCCAAGAATCACATTTGTTCTAGCAACAAGATCATGTTTAATTGTGTACCATGACCCTTGGGTAGAGATTAACCCTTGATAGATTTTAACCATCCCTTATGGAGATGCTATTTTGCAAGGGACTGTCTCCCACTGTATCCATGTAACCCTCACCATCCTTTACTACCTTAGATCCAAACTGGGATGTGTTAACTACCATAATGTACTACTTAATTTGTTGTGTTGGGCAGGCTTTTAGGTGGACCTGTACATCTGAGCCTGTACATCTTGTCTTTCTAAGCTCACCATTTCTGTAACATAGTTAATGCTGCCTGCTTTCCATGAGCAATATTAATGTTGGGGGTTGCTGTTTTCATATGACAGTGTCAAGCAAGGCTGTAAAATCACTCCTGGCATAAATGTACTGGTAGAGTTATCCACATAAAATAGTGATGTCACCAAACATGGGACTGTGTTTTAATAAGACCTGATCCCATAAAAAGATTAGCACTTTTCCTAGTGAGAAAGTGGAATATATGTCTCTGCAGATAGTAAAACTGAACCAGACAAGTCCCTGAACAACCTCATCACCTAATCACACCAGTTTGTGCAGAAGCTTGGATGAGGTGACTTCTAGAAGTCCCTCCCAACTCCAATTTTTCTGTAATTATATAATTATGTGACTAATTAGGTCACTACTTTTAATAACTGTCACAGTTCTCTACAGTCACCTTTCTGCATTTCACCCTGTTCCAAAGACAGGTTAACTGGAATAGGCCCTTCAGATTTAAGTATCTTTTATATCAAATCTACGTAAAGCACTGTGTTTATGGATGGAATAGAGAGCACTTCATTGTCAGGTAATCCTGCTTATGCCAAATACAAAACAGAGTGCTTTCCAAAGATGTGTTTTCTCTGCAGGCTGACAATGTTATGGTGGCTGTCTACTGTGTCTTGGGGGCTGACACTGGGGTGCCTGCAGAGATTTGTCAGGGGCCTCTCTCTTGCACTCTGGCCAACCAGAGCCTGTGTCCTGGGCTCCTGTCGTCCCTGGAGCGGGGCTACCAGGCTGCAGCCTCCAGGAGAGGTCACTCCTGCCTGCCACAACCTGTCAGCACTGGACGGGGAGCTGCCTCTTCCTAGGGCAGATCTGTACCCTCACCTCTGCAACATGCAGAGCTTGGTGGGCAGCAAAGACATCTCTTAAAGGTGGAGAAAGGTGCTTCTCCTTTTCTCCTCAGTCTGGCTTTCCCACTCTGGATGCATCCAGAAATATGAGGAATGCCAGGCATATGACTGACCTGTGATTTCAATCAAACATATTTGATCACGTTCATTTTAATAACAGAGTATTCCCAAATCCTTCTGCATTTGATTTGTCCCCCTGATCACAGTTCTCTTCCTAAATACTGTGAATAGCTGTTCTCAGGCTCCTGTTTTATCCCAGTTCTTAATGTTAGCTTTTGATCAAACACCATTGTTTTAATTTGGACTGGAAGAGATCTCTGAAGATCACCTGGTCCTTCCATCCACTCAAAGCAAGACCAACTGCAAAGCCACTCGAGGTCACATTGGCTGATTACTGAATATCTTCATTAATGGTGAATTCACATCCTCTTGCACTGCTTGTCCAGCTTCATCAGGGTTTGTTTTGAACCTTAATACCCAAGGAAAATTCCCATGCTCTGTTTTGTTGACTCTATGTAATCCTATTGTTGTGCTCTTTATTGAGATCTTTTAATGTATTCCCATATCAGCTTTCCCTTCCATTTCCTGTGTTAGTCTTGCTGCCCTTCCTGAGGTGTCTGATCTAACAGGGGCCAAGCATGTGCTTACTGTACTTGGGAAAGTCTGGGGCACTACAGCTCTGCAAGTGTGTTTCATGTTGAGAAATAAGCTCTGGTGCTAGAGAAGCACACAAGAGCAGGAGGCAGCTGGAACCTCTGGCAGCTCTGGAGGTGACACAGGGGACCACATGCCCAGGGCTGTGTTTGAGCAGCCACTGACCCACCTCCATGTTACAGCTGCTGCTGCCTGAACCAGGCATTGTGCTCCAGCTGCCTTCCCTGTTTATCTTCTTCCTTGTGGGTTCAGTTGTTTTGCATCTGTAAGGCTGAGTGGGTGGTACGTAGTTTCTGTACACTGTGTTCTTTTAGTGGGTTTGGTTTAGTTTGTGTTTTTAAATGCAGGTAGTGCTTCTCAGAAGGAACATTACTGTCATTGAACAGCATCATCCATCCAAATACTTGGTTTAGATTTTACACCAGAAAATCTGATGAGATACAAGCTGACATCTTCTTTTCTTCGTCTGGTTAGAGGAAGTCACGATGTTTTTTCAGGGAAATCTTTATTCAAAGATCTGAAAATGTATAAACAAGTAGAAGCATCCTCTGCTTTCCTTTGTCAGGCTGTCAGAATTTTCCCAGGCCACACTGGTTTGTGTTTTTCACTTGTTATTCCTTCTTTCAGATGACAACAGAGAAATGAGGTGACAGGCAGTGGTATCTGAGGCAGAGACTTGCTCTGGGGAAACAAGTGCTCAGCTTTAAAGAAAACTTTCCTGTGCTATTGGCAAGGCTGGATCAGTGACCCTGCCACAGAGCAATGATGACTTTGTCCAAGGGTGTTCACACTGCTAAAATATACAAAATGCCTGAAAGAGCTGTCCCCTGTCCTTTGTGGATGGGAAGGTGTGCATGGCTTTTTTCCAAGGAATCTAGGCTAGGCTCAAACCTGAAAACGTAAGCATGGGCTGACTTATAAAGCCTGCCAATCTACTAATCTCCTGCCAACAATACAAATAGTATATTGCTTTCCAGACTCCTGAGTGTAGGTCCTTACCTTTATTCTGCTCTCACACTCATATTTCAGCAATATAAACTGTTGAACTAGTAAAAAGGCAGGCTCAAGCCATAGATTTCATTAGGTTGTTTTGTTTGGACCCAGTCAGGAGTTTGAAGGCTGAGTGCAGGGAAATGACTGGGGCAGCTGAGGTCTCTCTGGTCTTTGACTCTTGACTTTCAGGATTAGACCTTAGCAAATCACAGCATCTGACACTTGTTAGATGGGAACAGGAAGGTATGCCTCAAACTTGCATACATATATTGTGTTGGTTTGAGCTTACAACAGCAAAGGATGAGGAGCTGTGGCTGGAAGGGGTTGTGCTAGTTGTAACATGTCCATGTTGACTGGAGACAGCAGTCAGTGGGAAAAGGGGCTTTGCTGGGTCATGAGAGAGGAGCAGGGAGAGAGCCATGAGATGGAAAGGGCTTGACTCAGGTGTAACAGGTCCTATGTTTTAGAAGCCCATGTGATGTTTGGAAGAGTTATAGCTGTGAAAAGAGAGAAAGGTGAGGAGTAGAATATGAGGGCAGAAAATGTGAGATGAGAAAGAAGGAAGTGAAAAGCTGGAGTGGTACATAACCCTTGAAAAGGGAGTGGTCAGGCAGGTGAAAGATTTTCTGTATTGCTTGTTAAAATTTTGATGGCATCCAAATCCTAAATATTAATTGTGCAGCCAGACACAAGGGGCATGCACTGACTTGTCCACTTGCATCGTCTCTTCTACTTGTTCATCCTTCATCTGTCAGCCTCACACTATGGCTGAACAAAGCTGGAGGTCTCCAACCTTCTGCACTTGAGTCTTCTGTAGAGAACTGGGCTCTCTGCCTCCCCTCCTTGCTCCCAGGGGAGGACTCATCATTGCAGTGAGGCACACTGGAGCATGTCAGGCACATTCTGAGCCAGGCAACAGCCAATCACTTGTGTCCAGGAGAAACTAGTGACCAAGGAAGGGTGGGGAGTGATGGGATGAACATGAGGACTGTGGGGAGGGAGGGATGCACTGTGTGGCTTTGTTTGCTTGAGGTAGTCAGGGTGTACCAGCAAGGTGCTGTGTACACTGCCTTGCCAAAATCCACAGCAAATGCCAGCCAGTGTTGCCTGGGGATCATAGGCATGGCCATTCCTCTGTTAACCTTCAGCATCCTTATGGGACTATGTATAGGAGGGAATAAAAGTCAAAGGTACACGTTCTCCTGCAGTGGATGTGGAGCCACAGGAAAATGTTGTGTAGCCTCATACAAATGTTACTTGGAAGTCGTCTGACAAAATTTTGTCCCTGTCAGAGCAGAGTAATGCACCTCCCCTTGCCTGTTCTGGAGGTCCTGGGTGTGCTCTGCTGAGCCCATGCTGCATGGTGTGGGGAGTCAAATATGCCATGCCTAATGTCCTCTGGAGCCTGTGCTGAGAGCACAGAGCTGGACCACAGGTGTAGTGGCAGCTGCCTGGAAGAGGCTCCACTGCAGGGGCACCACTGCTCCCTTGGGCCCACCACTGAACAGTGGTGCCTTCCTGTAATGCCCAGGTCAATCCTTCATGGGCTTAATTATTTGCATGCATGAAGAGACACCTTCCTGCTGTAGAGTCACAGCTGTGGTTCATGGCATGCATCAGCCTGTTATTGTTGTGACACTGATCATGTGTTTCCTCCTCTCACCCACTGCCTTTCCAAGGGGAAGCTGTGATAATGACAGGTCTACTCTTTCTTTGTCACAGAAAATGGGTATAATTGCTCCATTTTGGCAGCTTTAAGATGTGCAGCAAGGGAGCAGGCAGGGCTCTTTCTTAAGACATCAGTCATCTGCAGCATTTGGTAGATGGAACATCAGAGCTGGGAAATGACTCAACCATCTTTGTTAAAAGCAATCACTCGGCTCTGGGAATAAAATTAGATGAAGAGAGCTGAGGGAGGTGCAGGAGGGGAAAGAACACTTGAGCAACAAAAACAGATGCTGCATTCTGTGTCACTGCTGTACCATGAGAGTTTCTTCTTGCTAGAGCTGTATCTGAATAATTCCTTCAGCCAAGGAGCTGTTCATCAGCCAGCCTACCCAAAGCAAGAAAGGGCAAGGTGTCCCAGAGGGCAGAGGAGTTTAGTGGGTGCAGCTGGGCCCAGCACAGCCCTGCTGCTTCTGTCAGCACCGTGAGGATGCTGGGCTGGACTCCTTCAGGAGCAACTGCAATAGTGTAATTTCTGAAACGATCTTGGGGTGAGCTCAGACCTCTCTCCTAAACCTCTGGGATCCCTTAGAGAGGTGTGCTGAAGTGAGTGCTCTGATGTCTGCCTAGAGCTTATGTATCTCTTGTTTTCAACTTAGTTTTGAGATCTCAGTAGAAGAACCTCAGGTTCCCACCACTGGCTGAGCCAAGATAGGCTGTTTTTAGTGGAAAACCTCTTCAAGGGAAGTGAGGATTGCCAGGGAATTACATGGTCTGATTGAACTGGCTTCCTATTCTCAGCTTACATGGTGCATTGGAATCAGGGTAGCCTCCAGGCTAGCCCTCTGCCCAGGGAACTCTGAGTGCCTGGATGGGCTGCAGCTTTGTCCTCCTGTCACAACACTGGAAACATCTTAACTGGGAGCCATTCCTCCTCCTGTCAGGGCTCCCAGAAACCCAGATGGGTTGCTCTTGCCTGCCAGTGAGTCTTTGCAGATCCTGTGTGACAAACTGCTTCATGGCAAAACAAGCTGCTTCTCAGTGGGCGTAGCAGGGACTGGCTTTGTTTGTTTTTCCTGCTGCCAAGGCCTTGCTTATCTAACCTCCATTTCTGTTCTGTTCTGAGTGGAAATATTCTTATTTATGCAGCTGGGGCAGAGGTCCTTTTTATTTAACTCTTTTAAGTTTGAACTTGTGGAAGAGAAAATCTCTCATGGTGGCTCTGTCTTTTCTGGATGAAACCTGGTGTGATACATGGGTTGTACAGATGAGCACAGGTCTGTAATTCTGTCTCTTGCTCAGTAATGAGCTACAGTAATTTCTTCAGTGCATTTATAAATCTACCTAATTGCAGTAAAAGTTAATTTGAGCCTTCTCAGTCTGAGTTACCCCCATGTCAGTAACAGCCAGAGGCTTCAAACCTGATACAAGTTATATAAAGGAAAAAATCCCTGCTCCAAAGAGAGCTCAGAGGTGTGACACCAAAGCTGAGGGACTCCTTGGAGAGCGCCCTGATGCCACCTCTTTGTGGGTTTGGAGACCATCTCCTGGGATGTTTGGTGCTTGGCATATCTGCAGCTGCCCTGGGGGCTGTCCATATGAGGAGATGTAACCATACCTTGGAGACCCCATCACTTTGTCCCAATGTTTGTGTCTTTAGCCTGGGTACCAGCATCCCTAGTGCCAGCAGTGACTTGGCCAGGACTGTTGTGACAGTGATGACCTGGTGGTCTTCACACACTGATGGACCTGTTTGGTTGTGGGAACCAAAGTGACTGGGTTTTCTGTGATACAGCAAGAACTGTATTATTTCTAATAGAGAATTCAGTAATTTGCAGAGTATCTGGTGCCTCCTACATGGCCTACTGAAGTGTGAGAACTCCACAGCCCCAGTGTTGCAGCTGTACCCAGCACTGTGCATTCCTAGGTGATCCTGTGAAAACATGCAGAAATATGATTTCTTATATATTGCTTCCTTTTATTGTCTCTCAATGTACTACTTTGTGTTTTTGTTCAAATACTCCAAGCTCTTGATTTGCCTTGTTCAGCACAGTCTGTTCAACACAAAGGCAAGTCAGTCATTAGTGACTAATTGGAACATGCTTTCCTTTCTTAGCTTTTATGGACTGTGCAGGTGCCTATTCCAAAACAAAGTTTGTCTCTGTGGCTCCACTCTGAAAAGCACCTACCTGTGCTAGGTTATGATTCCACAGCAATTAATGAAGGGTTGCAGAGCTGGTTGTGCTGTCTATTTAGTGGGGGCCGGTGTGTTTCTAAGTACTGTGACAAATTGGTTAAGGGAGCACATGTACACGATTTGCTACAGCTGATGAATGGCAGTAACAGAATTACCCTGTCCATTTGCATGCTCAAAGGATCTTGATGAAGTCCTAATGACAGCTCTCCTGTCGCTTGTATGAGAAGAAATTGTAGTTTTGGGAGCAAGCAGAACTAAGCAGAGCTTGCTGCCACAAACTGAGTAGGAATGTTTCAACAAAGCTGATGCAGTTAGAAAATGTGTATGTGCTGAAGCAGGAATGTTTCATGGAAGCATCTGTAGTTTGGTGAATTTTAATTGTCAATCTCGTGTTGGATCACATGTTTGATCTGGGAACTGCACAAAAACAAAGCTGCTGAGGTTTGCCCAGGAATTGCTGCCCTGCAGTCAATCTGGCATCCTCTGACTGGCTGAAGTAGGACTTCTTTTGCTCCAAAGAACCTGGAAATTTGATTCTTGTGTGAGGCTGATGTGACTCTTCAGTTTTGTTGTTGCTCACTCTGAAATACATTTGCCATGCTTTTTCAGTGCTGAGCAGCAATGATATTGGAAAAAGACCCAGCTATGGTCATTTTACTCAACAGCTATTGAAGTCCTGGCCTGCATCTAATGTTGTGTATGAATCAGCATTTCTGAAATAAAATCTTACAGTATTTCAGCTTTATAGGAAACTTGCAAACTTTTTTAATGCCTGTTTGAAATTACATTTCAAGCTATTGAAAGTGTCTACAGAAGGGAAATCCTATTAGTCAGCTAGCCTGAGACCTGACTTCCACCTTACTGTTGCTGAAATTTTGAGCAGGTATGGCTGGAGGTGTTCTGACAACCACTATACTTTTAGACAGCAGTTGCTTTTATTTTTATTGCTGTTTAAACTATAATTTACACTGAGGTTTACTTGCACACAGGCTCCGGAGGCTCATCCAGTGGAGACTAAGGGCAGAACAAATTTGACCACTTCCAAAATTCTTTGCAAGAAAGAAAATTGTTTTACAGGTACTGATAAGATATTGATCTGTTCTGTCTCTGCAGAATGAGTTTGAAGGTCAAGAGCACCAACAAAAAATAGTGTTAGTATTTTCTACATTCAGGAGATGTTGCTTTCTTGGGCATTTGGTCACAGGTATATTTAGGGCTTGAATACAACCCCAATCCAGAGAACCAAAACCTCTAGGGAAATTTAATCCTTGGCTGAAGAGATCCTATGACCCAGTTCTATGTAGTCTTATCAAATTTGAAATTTATACCTCTAAAACCTTGGCATGCCTACCTCCTCATTTCCAAGTGGCTTCACAGGACATTGACATTGTGCTGCCTGTGGGATGCTTGAGTTTCTCTGCGTGCAATTTTGCTGCCTGTAAGTAAACAGAGACTGAGATCTTAATAAAGTGAATTCCAAGAACTGCAGTCCTGTAAGAAAAATTAAAAACTCACCCACAGACATTAGTATTTACCTTCTAGATCAAATCTCAGGTCCTGAGTAATTAAAGTCCTGACCTAGGGGCAGGACAACTGGTTTTGAGTCAGCTGCTCTGTCATCAGTTTTACATGAAAATTTGGGCAAACAGTTTCATTTCACCTATTCTTGGCTCCTCATTTTCAAAGAGTGGGCAGTCATATCTTTCTGTCTCACAGGCGTGGGAATACAGTACAGCTTGTGAGGCTTGGTCATTACTGCTTTGGAAGTAGGACAAATCCACCTGTTCTGCTTTTACAGATGGCAAAGGCAACGTGGGGAGCTGGCTTTGTCAGAGGCTGTTCCAGAAGTGATGGACTAATCAGTGTGGTCTGGGAATAGCATGTTCTGATGCCAGATCTGCTTTGGCCATCCTGTTGCTGTCTCTGCTGTGCTTGGCTTTGTATCTGGGGTGCAGAGGATTTTCACCTGGGGGAAGTAGCTGGAAGTAAAAACCTCTTGTTTCTCTCTTTTACCAGATGCATTTTTTTCCTGGAACAGTTTCAGAGTAGCTCAGTCATTAGACTCTCTAATTCCTTTAAAAAAGGTTTGTTTTTGCTTTCACATGCTGACAACATGCTGATGCTTGTCACTTGACTTGGCTGTGTAGCACTTCCCATGACCCCAGTAAGATATTTTGGAAAGGATATTAAAACAAGCATAAATTGGCCCTGAAGAAGAGCATGTTCAGTAAGTGTGTGTTGCAAGCACTTACGTCAAGGAAGCTACAAATCTGTGCAGAACTTTTCTGTCCCTGAAAACCTAGTCATGAGGTCATTTTCTGAGGTGCTGACTGCTGACTCAAAAAGACCTTGATGCTGTTTATGCAAAATCTGATTGTCCTTCTCTAGTATTTACAGCACCCTCATGGATCCCAAATAACCTTGTTTATCCCATGTACCAGTGGAACATAGGAGGCTTTGCTTATGTGTTTCTTGGAGCATTGCACATCTGCCTGCTACCACACAACTTTGTGTTCTGCCACACAGTTGGTTTGCCTATTTAAATGTTACTGACAAAGCTGCATCAAAAAAAATGTGTCCATTTTCATAATTGACTAAAGGAAAGAATAATTAATGCAAAGATATGAGGAATTAAATCCAGAAATATGTGCATATTACATTTTTTTGCTCCACCTTACCAGATTTTGTTTTAATTTTGCCAAAGACTGCAGTAGCAGTACCGGATTGCTCAAAATGATTGATTAGTTTATGTAAAAGCAAGCAGATTGTTTTGTCTGTCTGTGGCTGAATGCAGACTGATCCATTTTTGATGTTTCTGTAACAGGATGTTTCATGTTTTGCACACTGGGTTCCTATGCAGAACTGGCTAACAGTTACAGCTGGATTTCCCAGTCCACCCTCTAGGGCAGAAGCCCTTTTGGTGTGAGAGACCCACATCCAAGCCTCCTCTGGCACAGGCTGATGCCCAGGTGCTTCAGTCACCAGGGGGTCTACATTAGGTTTTGTTGTAGAAGTGCAGGATGGCTTCAGAAGAGAGGCCTGAAAACACAGGGAGCATACCTAATGGTTTGTTAATTGGGACCCTCTAAGAGGAAGAGTAATTAGATAGAAGTACATGGACCTGGGATTTTTCCTACATGATGAACAACCAGTGCTGGGGTACTCTGCCTTCTGTCTCTGCTCAAGTAACTCCTGAGATCAAAGTGGGTTCCATGGCCAGGTGCTTAGCTCAGCCCAAGTGGTACCACCTCTCCTCTGTAGCCCAGGAGCACTTTCTGTTCTTTCATTCAGCCATTCTGTCTGATTCCTTTGGCTTTTGTAGAAAATGCCTCCCAAGGGAAATTACTTGATTTCCACCTAATAAAACACTTCACTTAATCTGAAGCCAAATGTTTCCAGTTTGCCAGATATTCCAAAAGAAGTAATTCTCAGGGGGGGCCCACAACAACACTTCCTTTTTTTTTTTTTTCCCTCCCTGTTCCATGACAGAACAGAATTAACTAGTGCCTCACCTCCTCTCATACTAAAGGTGAGGTGGCAAAAGTGGCAGCACTATCTGCCCTTGTCTTGCAAAATGTGCTCAGGCTGAGGGAAGCACTGGGGGCAGTGATAAGGGGGCACCCTCAACCCTGAGCTCATATTTGAGCAAACTGCCTGTTTGCTTCCCAGTGAAAAGCAGCCCTGCAATAAGAGATGGGAGTGGTTCAGGGGCTCAGGGCTGTCCTCTGGGACTGTCTCTCTACCCACTGACAGCTGAACTGCTCCTTTCACATGCCCTGGGGCCACTGAAGTGCTCCTTCTTTCTGTCTGTCTTGCTTGACCAGTATGAAGGAGAGAAGTTCCTGCTGCCATGGCAGTGACCTTCCTCCAGGCACCACAGAAAGTGTCCAAGGAAGGACCTTGGCTCAGTCTCTTTCCTGCCCTGCAGCTGCTGCCTCTGGCTGCCTTGTTTCTCAGCAACTCTGCCTGCAGGCACGATGCCTGTCTGTGTTATGGGGATACCTTCACCTCAGCCTCCAATGTCAAATCTGGGATTTCACTCTTCAGTCTTTTCCCTCCTGAGCTGTCATTTGGGCTGTGATAGCACCCCTATGCTCCTCAGGAGGGCTAAATGAGGCAGAAGAGGGACAAACTGTCTTTCAGCAAGGCAGGAACATAAAGCTGGAGCTGCAATTGGAGTTAGAGAGCACATAAAAGCCATCATTTCTTTGCCAGTGCACAGCTCAGAGACAAAGCCTCTGCAAAGCCCTGCTGGCAACCACCCCAGACAGAGACATCTGCATGGCACATCCCCACAGGGGTGCAGAGCAGAGGGGATGATATGTCTCTACTCTGCAATTAAGGCTCCCATTTTGTCACTTTTATTCCCTTCTTGTGGAAGTCAGTAAAGTCTCTGCTTTTCCCAGCTCCCAGCCTCAGTGCAGTGCCTTATGGTGCTTGGGTGTTCCCTCCCCACTCTCCAGAGTGGCTGCCACCACATCCTCCTGTCCCCACTATCCTGGCAGGGCTGGGTGACCTGCCTGCCTGCCTGCCTTCAGCTGAGCCATGGTCTTCCAGCTTCCCTGACCACAGATGTGTTCTGGGAAACCACTGCATGCAGCCTTGCTCTGAGATACACTGCAAAGGCTTTATTTATGTTTGCTTCTTGGGCTTGGAAGGGCTGTCCAGGTCTTTCCCCATTTCTTGTTATTTTAAGGAATTTTTTGGATGAATCCTCTCTTTCTATGTCTGTGATTTAAAGTGCTCTGCTGCAGGCCCCTGTTTGTCCAGCTCTCCTGTTCCACTGATGCTGTGCTGCCAGGGCACACCAAAGTGCTAAACTCTGAGTAGATGGGCTACACTGCCCAGCTGTTCAGATTCACAACAGCTGCTTCTGGGATGTTATTGATAAGTTGTGATTCTGTGATTTCACAGAGACTGAAATCTGGACAGATCTTGGGAAGAAGTCAGGTCTGCTGCACTTCACCATCCCATTACACCAACGTGAGTTGCAGGTTTTCTCTCTTCTCGTCTGCAAGATGGTGTTGAACATCCTTTATCCTTCCTCTTTGTACCCTCACATACAAAGATCATCTCCAAGCAGAGCTGTATTTCTCAGCATCCTAAATGAGGAATCACCAGGCAGAATGAGTCACTGGTGCAATTTTCCATAGCTTAATCTAAACTTTTAGGTCCTAATTTCATTATTATTGCTTACTTTAAGTGGTTTCTTCCTTTGTGCTGAAATCAGCAGGATTTATTGTTCACTTGGGTGGAAGGCTTTTAAAAAAAACACAGGTTGTTTCAGGTTAAGGTTCAATTAGGGGAGTGAGGTACAGGAAGAAGTGCTGGACAGGTAAACAGAGCTGGTGATAAAAGCTGGTTTCAGGTAACCTTTCCTCTGTTGCAAGTTCTTTTGTGTTACTTCAACACTTGAGTGATTTAGTAACTTCTGTGAGCTCCAGGCTGATGGGCTGGCATGCAGTAGGGTGGAGAGGTGGCATTAAGTGGGCTGCTAAGAAATGCCATGTCTCTTGTGGAAATGTGAAGATTTTGGAGGGCAGGGAGTTAGATGCAGTGCTGTTCTTCACATTTCCTTTTCCAAGAAATTTTCACTCAAGAAATAGAATAAATTCACCAGACCATCAGAGCTGAGTGCTCCAGAAAAAACATTTAGGTCTTTTAAAGTACCCAAGGACCTGATACCCTTTCCTCACACATCACAAAATGGATCTCTGTGATTTCTCAGGAAGTGTACAAGGATGCCATTATGCCATGTAGAAAGAAAATTAGAAAAGTCAGCTAAAACTTCTGACCACTGCTGTGAAAGATAATAATTAACAGTATTTTTATAAGTAGATTAACCATAAAAGGAGGACCAAGGAAAATCTATATTCTTCACTGTATGGAAGGCAGGAGGAAACAGTGTCACCAAGAATGGGGGAAAAGGCAAGGTACTTAATTCCTTCTGTGCCTCAGTCTTTAAGGGTGGTTATCCTCAGGGCAGCTGGCTCCCTGAGCTGGTAGACAGGGACAGGGAGCAGAATAGACCTCCTGTGATGCTCACAAGTCTGTGGGACTAAATATTCTTCCTCCAAGGGTACTGAGAGAGCAGCAGAAGGGCTTGCTAAGCCACTCTGCATCATTTATTAACTGTCTTGGCTAACTGGGAGGGGCCCAGATTACTGCAGGTTGGCCAGTAGGATGCTCATCCACAAGATGGGCCAGAAGGAGGATCCAGGGAACTACAGACCTGTCAGCCTCACCTTGGTGCATGAGAAGGTTATGGAACAGACCATTTTGAGTGTGTGATCACACAGCATAATGAGGAAAACCAAGGGATCAGGCCCATCCAACGAGTTTGAGAAAGGCAGCCCTGCCTGACCAACCTGATTGACTTTCATGACCAAGTGACCTGCCCAGTGAGTGAGGGAAAGGCTTTGGGGGCAGCTAGCAACCAGCCAAAGGATACAGTCTCTGGCTGCTCCAGGGAAGGTTCAAATTGAACATCAGGAGGAATTTATTCAGAGAAAGGGTTGTTAAATATTGGAATGGACTGCCCAAGGAGGTGGTGCAGTCACTGTCCCTGGAGGTGTTCAAGAAAAGACTGGATGTAGCACAGACCCAGTTGATAAGGTGGTGATCAATAAAAGGTTGGACTCAGTAATCTCAGAGGTCCTTTCCAACCTGATTTATTCTGATTTCCCAGCATCAGAGATCATTCCTTTTCTCTTCTGTCCTTTCAAACAAACAAACCCAGTCCCTCTGCAGGATTTCTTAATATCGTGGCCAGTCTGACTTGAAAAATACTCTACTACTGAATGGTGCAGACCTACTGTATTACATTAACTTTTCCCTACTCAAATCTTTCTTTTTATTTTTTTTTTTTTTTCAGTTTAAGTCCTTTTCACCTGCATAAAAAAAATCTTCTGCTTATTTTTGCCATATCTACAGACTTAGGAGCATATCTGTTTTGTCTCTTAGCTAAATGGCAGATACAACTCAATTCTGATAGTCTGGCTGGAGTTTGTTTCTCCTCTCTGAATTCATACTTGCAATGTGCAACACACAGCTAAGTGAAAGTATCCCAGAGAACATCACCCACAGATCTTACCCAGAAGGATTGTACTTTCTGTCCTTCAGGGCAGGATATATTTTCTCAGGTTCTGTCAAAAAAACTTTGGCAGAATAGCTTCCCTCCCACTACCAGAGACTTGACTTTTTCTGGTTTAGCTGAGGAAGGCTTTGACCCTGCCAGATCTAGGGCAAGAGACACCCGGGGATACCAAATCAGGTTGTGGACCCCACTGTACTTGCAGAGTACTGGTGAGTCAGGTTGGTTACTGTGCTCCCCAGTGAGCTCTGCCCTACTTTATTTCCTTCCTTTATCCCTTTTTCTCTGTTCCTTCTCTCATAGCAGAAGAAGTTCAGCCCCTTTTTCTTCAGTTAGTAACTTTTTTTAAAAATTCAGTTCAATCTTCCCATGCTGCAGAGATGTTTTTCCACGCTCTCTGTGATATTTCTCTGTATGTAGACCCCTTCTATTTCTGTAACCCTTGAAAGTGTGGGTGAAAATTATAGAGTACATTCAAATATTTTGAGAAAGTGCATAATAATAAAAAATAACAAATGATTAGCAGAAAGTTCAATGTTCTAACTCTCAAACTTATTAGAGAATAGTGTAGGTCAAAAACATGCCTGCCCCACCTTTTGTTTTTCCCCTCCACTTTCCTTATATTCTATTTCTGTAGCTTTTAATCCTTATAATAGCTAATCCATTAAGACTAGTGGACTTGGAAAACCTGTAGCTTTTCCTTTTCCTGCAGCAAATACTAACTTTACCAAGCTGCATAATCTTTGAGAATATTCTCTCTGGCAGCCTATATAACCCATAGGATCTCCCAGGTTGTTATTTGCATTAGAAACTGTTGAGTGCAAAGGCTGTGTTTCAGATGGAGTGACTCCTGGTTTTTAAGCTGAGGTGCATGGGTGATGAATAAGAATTGCCCTTGCACATTATCCCAGGAAAGTGGATGCAGTCATTGATACTTTCTGTGAGGGAGTAGCATCTCTGTCCTAGTTGTGGCCATGACACAGGTGTTAATCTATACCACCTCACACGGTTGTTGAGACTGGAGGAAAGGGATTCTTTGGGTTAGTAAAAGAAGAGTGTGTATTCTGGCCAAAAAATGTGGTGGACAGGCAGGGAGGATAAGCTGTCCACCATTTTTCATTGTCCTGGGGTCTGTGGTGAGCATTTTTTCATGTGAATCACCCTCTCTTTTGTATACTTTTGTAATAAACACTGTTGCTGTTACTGGGTTTTTTTCTTATATCTTTGCTGTTTCCAGTAAACCATTCTTATCTTATCCCCTGATCTTCATCTTCTCAACTCCATCCCACCAGGGCAGGAACAGGGAGGAGAAGAGGGAGCAAGAGGGTGGCATGTGATTTGAGAATCTCGGCAGGGGCACTGAACTGGGGAGTAACATTCCTAAACCATGACAAGCACATAGGTGAAATCCAAACCAAAGGAGAAGGGGAGTAGAAGTTGAGCAGAGGGCAGGCTGGTTTATGGAGAATAGAATAGAAAAGGGAAAACTTCTCCCACCTGGTTCAGCAAAAAGTAAAAGAAGGGTGATGAGGGTGGTGATCAGAGCCAGCTGAGCTCTTCCCAGATTTGCAGGTGATGCCTGGGGGTCTGGCAGGTCCCCTGGGGACAGCAGCTGTTACGACTTCCTCTTTGGCTCTGGGGAGACTCACAGCTGGAAAAGTCTCATGGGCTGCTGGGGCTCTATCTGCTCCCTGTTTGTACTGTGATATGCTCTGTGGGGCCATATGGGCAATGGACCTGTTGAAACATATAGTCTCTGCTGAGAAAACATCCCTCGTGGCTCGGTGCATTGTGCTTTACAGAACAGGCAGAAAGTGCTCCCTCTTGCCAGAACCTCAGACATCCTCTGAAAATACAAAATGTTTGTTACAGCTGTAGGTTTGAAAAATATCTGTTCTTCTCAGTGTTGTCTTTAGGGTTCTGACACAGGCATGTGAGTCTGTACATGGTGTACCACCTTCAACAATATTTACCAGCACCTAGAAAGCTAAAAACTCTTAGAGGAAAAGTTGTCTTTCCAGAGAGACTACCCCAGACCAGACAGCTCTCAGAGATGGGGCTGAACTTGCCAAGTTCAAACTCTTATACAAGGCTTTGTTATTGCTCCAACACAGTTGTATCTGGAAAGGGGCTTTTGGCAAGTTCTGCTTGCTCATTCTTATTGAGATCAAAATTTTCATGTGCCTGTCCAAATAGTGGCCTGAAATTCCACCTCAGAGCCTGGCTCACAACTCAGCCCACCCAGGGAAATGGGAATGAAATTCCCAACAACTGTAGCTGCCCTTATCTTCCTGGATATTTATTGCTCTCTCACACACAAAGTGTGGTTTTATCTCAGAAAAAAGAAAAAACACTCTTGATCTCTCCATACTGCACATTTTTTCTTCTGAAAACAGTCAGATGTGATCAAAGCATTTGTGGACTTGAGAAGACCTTGCCTTCACTAGTGTTTGCCATGAAACCCTGAAGCAGGAGCTCACTGCCTGGTTCCAGCCTGGGTTTCACTCACAGCTGGTATCAACACAGCCCCTGCCAGTTGGGTTTGGTTGCTGCAGACGCTGCACAGTGGGATGCAAAGTGGAAAACAGCCTTTCAACCCCTTGTGCTCTCAACAAACACAAAAGGGGTCCTGTGGCTTCAAAGGGGCAGAGGGTTTGGATGGGAGTGACAGGGAATTTGCAGGGGGAATTCTGGTGGAGCTAGGTTTGCACAGGGGCCAAGAGCATTCCTGGTGCAGCACTGCTGACGTCAATGCCTCATGCGTTCAGTGTCAGATCCTCATTTGTATTTTCTCCTGAGCTCACAGGGCCTGGCATCTAGCTTGTGCTTTTGTTACAGCAGCTGTTACTGGTCTGGCTGCCTCAGTAATTTCCCTAGTCCCTGGAAAACCCATCCATGAGCCCATCTCCAGAACTCTGTGATTGCTCTCTTAAGCACACGCTTCCCAGATTGATTCCCACTCCACTGACTAATTCCTCTAATTATCCCCTTCTTGTTGCTAGTTTGTTTTCAATGAGAAATTTGGCCATTGCAATTTGTTCTATTCTTTAAAATTCCAAAGTCATTGAACAACGATGAATGGAAAAAGCCTTAATACAAATTCAGCAGTGAACAGAGGCAGCCTCTCTGATTGAGCTGGCATGTGAGGCTGTGGCCCCAGAAATTCAGCTGCTTCAGAGAAGTCAGGCAGGAGGCTCCCCCTTGTCCAGTACTGCAGCCAGGCACTGCTTGCAGGCACTTTCTTGAGCAATATACAGGTGAATTACTGGGAGATTATTTTCAGTGGGAAAAATGAAGCAAACTCCTAGAAAAGAAAAATAGATTTCCCTTAGTGGAAGTGGATTAGAACAAGAAATATGTATCAGCACCTTATCAGTGCAGCACTCTAGCACAGAAATAGCCACAGTGGCTTAGACAAAAGGTTTGTCATTAAGCCCAGCTTTTATTGCTTCAGAGGACAGCACAAAACACCATTTAACAACCATGTTTGACTATGGAGAGTACTTCTGCTGTTTCCATAAATCTCTGCTGGATACTTTTGCATTCCTGTGAGCACTCTTTCTCAAGCAAAATCTCGAGACAAAGGCCATGTCTTTCAAATTTCTGAGGAGTTATGTTTCAATGTGAGGTCATTAGGGATGCCTTAAATGATCTCTTCTACTCTTGTCTTTTATTCATAAAAGAATCTTTTCTCTAGATCCCTCTCTAAGTTTTTATATGACTTTTCAAATCTTTCTAGCTGCTCCTTCACAAATTTCAATTTTATTTTGTCTGTTTCTTCTGAAAGAAAATAATGAACATTGTTATTCCAGTGTAGGTGGTTAATTTTATTCTTAAAACACCAGCAAAGGCAGTTTGGCCAGTTCTCTTAATAAGTTAAGGACTTTCTGAAATTCTTACAGTTGCCTTTTCTTAATGTCAGGGGTACATTATGTGCTTCCTAGTTCAGATACCTCTAAAAATGACTGCTTATGCCAGATTTCCACCTGCAGCATTTTTGCTTAAATGGGTATTTTGAAATTATCTGGAGGAACATTCCCATTCCAAAATCACCTCCTTTTAGGGAAATCTGTTTATGCCTCTCTGAGAGTAACTCACAGATATTCCTGCTTTCTAGAAAGGATATGGCAATGATGTTTTGGTTTCATGGAAAGTAATTAAAGCTAAAATTCCTTGAAGGAACACAAGAGATTGACTGGAAGTCCATGGATAACCTTGTTATCTTAAGGCAGCCCTGGAATGACAGAGGATCTTTTTGCTTCTGTCATCTTCTTGACTCTTTCTTGAGGTCATAGCAATCAAGCTCTCATCTGATGTTGTTTAGTGGCATGTCTCAATCATGTTCCCTGGGGCAGTTCTGTCCCAGACAGAAACCACCACAGCTTCTGTCTCACTGATCACATCAGCAAGTGAAGTCTGAGGGAGATATGGCATTCATTGTCTTCTGATCTGTAGATGGAAGATTGCATTCCTTTCCACTTACCTTAAACATGCTAGTTCAAGAGAGGTTGATTTATTATTAAAGTAAATTATTAATTCTGGAGTTTGCCTTGGTAGATCTCTCTTAAGTTTCTTCTCCAAAACTCTGTGAGATGCAAAGTGACTTGTGCTCAAAAGTATTTCCTGTGGTTAACTGTAGAGAGGATCTGTGAATCCAGAATCAGACAATGGTGGGAAAAAAAGAGCAATGAGACATGGTCATGGAGAAATGAAAACAGCTCCTATGAATGGAAGACTTCCTATAAAAGGCCACACAGTATTACTTGCTTATCCCCATTTGTCTCCCTGGAAATTTTTAGGCTGTGCTGGAATACAGCTTTTTCACATTCTTTTCTGTCTATCATGTTATCCTCTTCCTCTGCCCCCTTCCCCTCATCTCTAACACTTGTGCTTGAGTTAAAGCTGGACACTATGGGAGAGATATTTGGGTTCCCCACTCCTCTTCCCCCATGATCTCTTATTTATGTGTGTACATGTTTTGTTTTATTGATGCACATTTGCCAGGGAAATGCTGGGCTCAACTCCAGGCAAGTCTCATTTCCCCCTTGATCTTGAGACATTCCAGACTTAAACAGCACAAGCTTGTACAGCTAAATATTTAGGAGAAAGTAACAAACCTGTATCATCAAAAAGCTCTAAATATCCCTCAGAATGAAATTATATAATTTAGTAAGTGCAGAAAAAGAAATATCACACCATTTCTATGCAAAGTCTTGGATCAGATTAGGAAAGATTTATACTTAACCTGCAGATCATTGTAATCAACACAGCATCTCACTTAAGTCTGATGTCAGAGGTAAAACACCACCATACCAAACTCACTTCTAACCCCAGAGCACTGAAATGACTGTGTGCTGGTGAATTCTTAATTCTGTAGGATCCCAGACCCCTCCTAGCACAGATCAGCTTCTTTCACTGAAGAAGAGCATCTTTATGCTGTTTCCTCTCATTCCTCTTTTAATCTTGCAGTACATTCTATGAACATGGAGAGGAATTATGGACAAGCATGCTTCTTTTGGAGCACAGGCACTGTACTGCTCATCTTTTCCAAGACAAACATCACCAGCAACTATGTCTGCAAAGGTTTCTGAAATTCTAAACTTCTCATAGAAGTTGGTACAGAAGTTTGCCAAAGGTTACCACAACCCATAGGAGTGGTGAACTTCAGCAGAAAAGTAAAGAATACAGATGGGACTGTCTGCCTTGCTAATTGCTGTTGCAGCTAATTTTGACAGAGGCTGTGAGCCAGAACACAAAGTCTTAAAAAAGTGCTGGAGGTTTGGAGTACCTTCTTTGCACTTTAGTGCTGGTATGAATCAAGCCTTCAGTCTGGACATATCTGTGAAAGTATCTCTTTTTCCTCTATTGCTACCAGGCCTGGCTGTGAAGGCAGTAGAGGAAATGGAAAGCAAATGGGATTCTGGAGAAAGAGGTCCAACTTATCCTCAATGATGCTGGAGTAAATAAAAATGGAGAATCCTTCATGTCCAAATGCATGAGAGAGACAACTACCAGCTGCCAGCCTGTGCTTGCTCTGTCTGGTAGTGACTGGAGCATGCTGCATCCTCCAGTTGCCTCCTGCCCATGGTAAAGGTTTCTAGAGCTTCTCTCATTAAGACCAACATGGTATTTAATCAGTTTCCTGTCAGCTGGCACAAGGCCTTGAAGTGGTTTGGGAGAGGGAATATAAACACTGCACACCTGCTTCCAGCCTCTGCCCAAGGTGCACTCAATCACACCAGCACTACCACTGGGTTTGTTTCTGGGCTGCACCCAAGTGTTGAAACAGGGCTACAGGTTACACACACGTGCAGTATCTTTGCACCAGCCCTGGCACAGCAATGTACTCTTTAGCTCCTTGGTTTATGGTGATCTGAAGCCTGGTCACGTGCAAATAAATATTCCCAGTGGATAAGAGGGAGGAAAGAGAGAGAGGGAAGAGCTAAGGCAAAGACCTGACTGACTGCAAATGGGAGAAGAAGTGAACCAGCACTGTGTGGCCAAAGTCTGGATTTTTCTATCAAACTTGTGGTTGCTTTTGCTTTCCTTATTGCCTCAGCTTTATGGAGATCAGTGTTTATTTACCAATATTTAAATAATTTTTGAATATTTTCTAACTCAGTATTTTGATAGAAAATAGATGGTGGTTTAATTTCTAATTTTATTTATTGGAATGGGGACACACAGACATCAAGAAATTACACATTTTTATGTCTATTAATCTACATATTTTTCTTTTAGCAGAGCACCTGATAGAGGAAAAAAAAAATCTATGAAAGATGCAAATAAAAGTTCTTCTCTTCCTCCCTTCTTGCAAATTGTTCTGTAAATAGCTATAATTGGTTTTAGACCAGTGCCAGACCTTGACCACTTAATCAGTGGATCAGCTGTGCCTTTTCCCCAGCATCACTTGTGAGCATCTGGCATATTCTCTACGTGGGACAGGCATGTGGCTTGCACCTGGGTTTGGAAGTGAGACAGCAGCAATCTTGCTCTTCCCCCAGTGGTTTGGAGCACAAGAGAGTGCCTGGGGAAACAACACAGCTAAGGTGACTCCTGCTTGGGCACCCGAGGTCTTCTATACCTTCCACTCCTGGAGACATGTAAGTGATAGACCACGCTGCCTCTGGGGTACCAAGTGACCACTGCCATTTAGCCAAGTCCCTGCATCAAAGGTCAGTAATGCAGATGAAATGTGCAGTGGTTTGAAACTAGCTGCTATTATTAAAGTAGATTAACATTAGCTTAAACAGATGCTAGTGCTTTCTGGAACAGGTATCCTTCTATTTGCAGACAAAGAAGCTCAAAGTATGCTGACAAGGGGAGCTAGTTTGGAAATTTGTGATGTCTTTCTGAATATAACTATACTCTGATTTCTCTTGTTTTGTATATTAGAGTTGAGTGAAGCTTAAGGAATTTAATGGAGATAGAATGAATGAAATCCCGTCAGACTGAAGCAGCCTGGGTACAGGCAGAACACATTTCAATGTATGCTGTCTTTGCTTGCCAAAATATTTCTTCCTTCTAATTGGAAAAAGGCAAGTTCCCTTGTGGGGCAAACAGCCTGCTTGAGTCATTGCCTCTGGGCCAGCAACAGAGTTAATGGTTTTTCTGTTAGGTATTCATCATTCCTAAATAACTGACTCAAAATTGAACTAATTTCCTTCATAAATGTTTCTGTAATTTTGGTCACTTCTGAATGAAAGCTGCTTTAGTCAAACTGAAAAACAGGAAAGCAGAGAGAAGAAAGATGGCAATAATGCACACATTTCAAATTGAAAGTTAATGTGTGTATTCCTTTATTATTACCCTACTGAGTGGCAGTGGAGCCAGAACTGCAAAGGAGAAGGGGTGAAGGCACATGAACTAAATGTGATCAGTAAGATAACTTTAGACTCAAGTTTGTTAAAACAAAGTCTCTTTAGGGTGAGGATACTCATGGAGTGTATAGTCAGATGACAGGACAGACTGAAATGTTGAGAAATTGGGAAAATGATGTAAAGACTTTTCTTTGCAAGTCTTTGACAGTACTGCAGGTTAGATCAGGTTCCCTTTCTCCCTCCTGCTCTTGATTTACAAAGGATGAAGGCTGCTACTACAGTCTGGGTTCTAGACATCTGACTCAAATTCAAGCCAAGCAGCTCACATCTTTAATACTGGTGAGCTCTATTTCCTTCCATCTGTCAGTGAGGGTGGTGATGGTCCTGGACATGTTCCAGTAGTCTGGAGGGGAGATTTAGGTAGAAGTGGCCCCTACTCAGTTTCAACTCCCATGGCACAAAAGCAGTTCCCTTTCTGAAGTCTTGCCAGATGCATTGAAGGCTTAAATAGAAACAGAAATAATTTCTTTTATCTCTTGCAGTCACCCACCAGTTTTAAGCTGTGCAATGGTGGCAAGTCGCATGGGGAAGCCTTCCTGTGCTGGCTGAACATGACATGCCCTTTCTGGCTGCACTCAGGGTATGAGTACCCTGACTCAGTTCACTGCCACTAAACTTACCTGCTATTTTAAGAAACAGCTTACTAAACCAGAGGAAATTCTTTTGCTCCCACAGTGTATCACATTTGGAAAGTGACCTCAACATGTCAGCAGCAGAGACTGGCTTTTGGTAGGCTTGAGACACACACCTGCAGAGGGTGCTGGGCCTCAGATTGACACAGCTTTATTAGCTTTGGAAAGAGGGGTTTCAAGTATTCCCTCAGGCTCTGGGGTGGGGATTTGCTGTGACAGCCTTGGGTTAGGAGATGATCTCTGCAGAAACCCTCTTTGCATTTCTGAAGTTAGAGGCTGAAAAACAGTACGCATTGGCATTCTTCAAGGCACCAACATCAGATTTTTACTGACATCTCAACAAGTGAGTAGATGAACACCTGTCATTTGTAGACATAGAAGTATTTTCTTACACGTTGCTAGAACCTTTTATGAACTTCCCTAGAATGAATCATTGTTTAAAAACAGTTTAGTAAACATCATAGAGTTAAAATGATTTGAGCATAGCACAGTTCAAACTGAGATTGAGTTTTCAAAGGAAAGGTTTGCAGAAACTGCAAAACAAATTGTTCTTTTCCTTAATGTAATGAAACACCTGTCAGCCTCCAAAGAATCAGATTTTCAGAAGTTTCTAGCAATAGCTGTGAATTCTGAATGTTCCTTTCCACCCCAGAAGGCATACACCTGATGATTGATAACTTGCACACATTCTGCTCTTTAAATATTGCAAGGAAGCCACGTGACTCAAACCAAGGGCACAAGGACATGACCTCTGATTGGGAAAACCTTCCAAGGGGGGGTGTGATTCTCACACATGCTTTCCTGGGAGCTCCTTGATGCAATCTGATGAATGTACCTGACAAAGTAAATAAACAACAAAGAGAGCATTTCCTCAGCCTTTTTCCAGAGTTATAACTGCAGCTGTACCCAGGATCATAAGGCAAAATCTGACTGACTCTCAGTCCCTTTCTTCTTCCAGTGAAGTCTACAGGTAAGAGCAAACCATTACTATCGTACGCAAACCATTACTATCTTACTCCAATTGTGTTTTGCTGCAGATATAAGGTATGGAGAATTATTTTTGTTTCATTTAGACAATGGGTGTAGTTAATTTCTGGGGCATTCTAGCTGTGGATAAATGAAACTGTCATTATCATGAGGCAGTGACCTCTGAGAAGTCATCCAGCATCTTTGGTTGGTATTTCTTCACATGAAGAATCTTTGGTTAGTGCTTCTTTTGACCCATGAGAAGTCACTGAACTGCCCTGTGTCTCTCTTTGTAAAGTGGAAACAAGTTGTATGACTGTTGTAATGTTGCAGTCATAAACACACAAGGAATTTGCCTATTCTGTAGTAGACAATGAGAGTGGGTGACCATGAACTGTATTTTTGAGGGTAATTATTTCCATCTGCTAACTATTTTGGAATTGGACCAGTGCAGCATGATGTGTGTTGGTCAACTCACCATTGTTCGACTGGTAGGGAAGAATACACTGTCTACTGGGATGGAGAAGCTGCAAGTTGAACAAAACCAGACTCAGGACCAGCAGATCTAAGTAGTTTTGTGGCAGTCTCCTGGATGGGTCTGCACCCTTGTAAAGTGTGCTAGTGAGAAGAAACAGTGATGGCAGAGATAATGAGGTCAGACTCAACACTGCACACACGCAGTTGTTGTGCTTTGAGGGTTGGCTCATGATCAGTGTCAGAGGGAATGAACCTCTGAGAGACTGGGGCTTGCTTTGCTTAGTACCACTTAACCCTGGGATTGTCCAGGCACTGCTTAGATACATGTCTTCATGCACTCTTGATGAAGTCCAGTATTAAGGAAACTGGCTGACAAATATTAGGAAATATTTCTGAGCTATCACAGGAAAGGGATGAGATTCCAAAGTGTAAGATAAGAGTGCATGCAGTGATAGATTTGAAGGAAGGAGAAAAGGAAGTGGAATAAACTAGGCAGTAGTCACCACAGTTGCAATTTCTGGAAAAAGTGGGAAAAATGAGCTGTGCATAAGCATACAGAAGATAACAAAGTGGTAAGTCACAAGCACAGGTGTGTCAAGAAGAAATCCTATGAGAGCCACCTGCCCTCTGTTTTTGACAGAGGAACCACCCAGGGAACAAAAAGGAGAAAGGCTAAGGTTTTCCATGTTCCTTCACATGAAACTCATAAAGCAGCTATGGACTCAGATCCCATATGAAACTCCAAGAATTTCAGTCACAGTCCCATACAAAAGCTTATTCACTGAACATTCCTTGGAGCTCTGCATGAAATGAGAGGGAGCAATGAGGGGACTCTTGTCATTAATGGCTTCATGGGTACAACAGAGATGATGCTTATCAAATGTGAGGGTGGTGTCACACTGACGGGCATACAAGCACCAGGGAGAACAGGGTCAGAATTCAAAGGGGTCTTCAGGTGCTGGAGGACCAAATGAAATAATATTCAACATGGTGAGGTACAAAATAGGAATTAACAATCCACTGCACTAATACAAGGTAGGTGACAGCTTGCAGGACAGCAAGAAGGTTTTAGTGGTTTTAAGTGATCACAAAATTAACGTTTTGAATGCTTTGCTACTGTTAAGAGACTGTTCTTACCCTGAGACAAACAGACATGAATGTAGTCTCTGAAACAGCCTCCTTTCTCTGCTTTGCACTTGTGGCTTTTTGGATTGAGTGTTATGCCTAACTGTGGATTGCAGATTTCACAAAAGCCAGAGATTAGTTTAAGAGAGTTGAGACAAGGAAAAAAAAAAACAATCAGGTTTCTAGAGAAGATATTATCTACATTTTTTTCAATTTGTTAACAAGGCTATAAACTAACCTCTAGCTTGTTGTGAAAGAATGAAGAAAACAATTTTCTGAGTCAGTGTTAGGTAGGGAAAGCACTCTCCCTTACAATTTATATTGTAGCAGGAGAGATAAAGGTTAGCCTGTAGGAAGCCTTTTTCATTCCAAACTTAGAAGACCACTGACCAAGTTGCTTAGGAGAATTTGGGAGTCTTTTAAGTGAGATTTCAAAAACTTTGCATCTTCCAGAAATTGTCATCGTAGTGCTGCCACAGGTAGAGATGCAAATAATAAGAGAACAACAGGGAACCCAGATAGGATAGCTGTGCAAACCAGACAAGCCTGAGGGCAAACAAGTTTCTTTTCTAGTCTCAAGCTATTGGTAATCTTACTGATGAACAGACCAGACAGAATCCCTGCCAGTCTGTGCCAAGGGTAGGAGAAATCACTCAGGAAGAAAAGAGGTGTTTGTCAGTCTGTTTAGTAACAAAACTAGTACCACCTGCACACTTCTATTGACTGTTTCTGTCCTATTTTAGTCTGCAAATACTAATTACATGATTGTACTACTGTTGGGACAAGAGGATCTTCTCCCTATCTTCAATTTAAGTGTCTGGGGGCTACTAGTTTTAAAGGTATTTCAAGTTCTGGTTCTGGATCTGTGTGAGAAATTAGAAGGATTTCCAGTCTTGGGAGACTTGACTTCCATCCCAATCACTTCAACATTTCTTTTCCTGACCAATTTTTTCCATCACTTCAACATTTCTTTTCCTGACCAATTTTTTCCATCCATGCGCTGCTTTGAAGGGAAGATAGACTCTTAGCAGCATTGGCAAATATCTACTTAGAGCTATCAAAATCTTGTACTAATCCAACTTCCGGTTATCTCTTCTTTCCAGACAGCAATCAATCCAGTGGGATTATTTTAATTTAAATGCTAGGATAAAATTTCTGCCAGCCTTACTCAAAAATTTATTTCAGGCAGCTCAAAAAACTCCCTCTCATTCATTTCCTTGCACAACTGGATAGTGGTGGTTTCCCAGCCTGCTCCCAGGAGGTTTGCATTAAAATAATATTTAAAACCAGGACTTTATTTTTGGCCTGCATCAGGTTTAATGATAGCTGGATGAGATGCCAAAGAGATGGGCAGATCAGACAGTTGCCATTACACTGGGCCAGTGTTGACCCACAGGGTCTCAAGCTGTTTCTGAGATTTCCTGGTAATTACACAAGGACAATAATGCTCCTGGGAGCAATTGCTGACTTTTTAAGGGCAACATCAGTGAAGCTCTTGCACATGATAGGGAGAATGAGGAAAGGAGAACAGGAAGGTCTCTATCTCTCATGAACTGATGGCAAAGAAAAGCTTAAAAAGAATAATAAAAACAAAGTATAAAAGCATATTTAGTAAGAGTTGCTAAGAAACATCAATGACAATATGTGAGGGGACCATTCCTTTTCAGGGATTATATTCGGCTCAGGAAAGCAGAAGCTGAGCACAGCTGAGCTGGATGGATACATCGATGCTTTGTAGCTCTCTGATCAAGGCAAGCAGTTACAAGTTTTGTGGCTCAGCCTCAGACACAAGTCTACCCTAAGTGCTATCACCATTTGTTATTCTCAGGATTGACAGGGCAGAAAAGAAGGCCAGAGTGAGGACGATCTGCTGCCAGTGCAGTGAGGCTAGAGCAGAAAAGCTGTGGGACTCCAGCAGGACTGGATTGCACTGGCAGAGCCCCGTGAAAACCAAGCACACCTTGGCTGAACTAAAAAAAACTGCACTGATACCATAGAAAAGGCTCTGTGTGAATGAACAGGTCCTTTTGGGGGACATTAGAAGTATCCTGCTTGGCTCTTAGTTATGCTACAGGAAACAAGACCCCAGTTTCAGTGCATCTATCAGCTCACCAACTCAGGCAAAATCAGTATAAGCTCCTCACTGTTAAAAATTACACAAATATAAATATTATAAAGTACAGAAAAATTCTCACCCATGGTTTTATATAGAAATTGAATTCCAACTGTTTATTATATGAGACCAAACATGGAGGTCTCTGTGACTATCTTTAGCATCAGATAAGGGCAGTTAGCCTGTTCTTCCTTGAGCCCGGCTTTTTTCTTTTAAGGCAAATGCAACAGATCCTGAATATGCCTTACGTAAAACTAGAGAGAGAAAAAAAAATAAATATAATGGAAACTGAAGGGCACAGTTCAATCAAACATCTGGAGAGAAATGGATTGATACCTGATTCTGTTGTGTAGTTTCTTACAGAATTTTATCTCTCGTATTTACCCTAGTGATCAGTGAATCTGAGTTTGGACACCACAAAAGGGACTGAGGGGTTTTTGGCTTGGTGTGTGTGGGTTCTAAAATGACCCATGTTGTCTTCCAGCAGCAGAGAGGAAAAAAATATTTGCCAAGAACTCCCAGACCAGAGTCAGCCCAAGAAGCAGCAATGGCCAAAAAAGAAAGAAGCCAGACAAAAATGCATGCCTGACTAATATAAACAACATGTCAAGAGGAAAGCAACTTCCAGTGCCCATTTTCTAGCTAGAGCAAGTAGCTCCTCTTTACTTCCTTGAACATGGCTTTTCCTTGCAGTCCTCTTCCACTATCAGAGCCTGTGAAGAAACTGCAAACAGAGGTCACTTTGTCAGACACACCAGGTCCTTCACAGTGAAGCCTCTCAGGGTTTCTTTCTCTAGGGCAATGTAAAATCTCTGTGTATAAAAAAGGAAGATTTCAATAAGCCCTGCAAGGAAATGAACATGTCAATCTGCAAGTGCTGAGTTACCTTTGCTTGCCTTGGCCTTGAGTGACTGGCAAGCCTTAGTGGAGAACATGAAGAACTGCAAGAGCTTTCTCTGCATATAGGATGACAAGTGTCAGTGTCATATGGAAAGTTAAATTTATTTGTCCTAATAGATATATTTGGTTTGATTTCTTGCCTGTGGCATCAGTCACTGTTACTTCACCCTGAAGAAGAAAAGGCCCTGTCACTCCCTAGTGGTGTGCTCATTAGTTTAGCAGAAGTGCAATCTGCTCCTGCCCTGAAATTTGCCACCATTTCTTCTGTAACATAACGTTTATTCAGTCACAACTTACAAAAATCATATTATGGCAGCTAAATCTACAGAAATTTAGATAATTTAAATAAGAGAATGGTTTATAGGAACCTAGATCCATTTCTTCTCTTGAATCCCTCTAACAAATGAATTTAGACACTTAGATTCCCTTTATCTCTGTTTGTTTTTAGTCTCAGGGTCAGCCAGTACTTGAAACACCCCCAGTCTAACCACCACTTCCTGCTCCAGGGAATACCATTAAATATTAGCATGGGATGAGTAGGCAGACTTGGCTCTTACCAAAGTAATTTGCACAGAAAGTGTGTAAACCACAATTCCTTAATTGTTTGTGTAGGTGTTACACTTCAAGTGTGGAAAACTCTTAGTACTTCCAATAGCTCCCTCTGCCTGCTGTGGGACAGGTCCTGTAGGTCTGCTCAGAGTTTCATCAGAAATGCAATGCCCTGTTTAATTGTGTACAAAACTGACACTTGGGAAAAAAAAGAAGAATCAGTCCCATAAAGCCTAGGAGCTGAACAGCCAAACTCTTCTTTTCTTTGTCCAGTTCCACTTTACAAAGTATTTTTGAAGGCTGTCTTACTGCCCTCTGTGGGCTTCACTGTGAAGTACCTTAAATAACCCTGTAGGCATATGATGGGATATGACTGCCTCAGAAAGTTTTGCTTCTCTTCTCTCATGCCCATGTGCTGCAGCTGCTTATTAAAGCGATACCTTAATTTAGCAAAGCAAATTGTACACTCCCCACCCCTTCATGTGGCTGCCAATGGAATAGGAAGCCTAAGAGAAGGCATCTGTAATGGCTCTTTGGTCTTGCTGGTTCTGAAAGCCAGTGAGATATAATAAACTCATCTCTAAATAAACATACAGAAATAGAAGAACTAGTAATAAGTTTGGAAGGAAGATCATGGTGCATATGAGATCCTGCCTTAGTTTTGCTTGAGGTGCTTTGTTTCAGTCAGCATTTTGTGGTTTTTCAGGGGCTGGCCTGAGGGCTTTTGCAGGAAATTGAGTGGATTATGAATATTACTAATAAGCTTTATAACTAGAAAGTCTGTGAAGCAGAAAGGGTGTTTTCCATTTCTTTACAATGGTCAGTTTTTAAAGAATGTAAAAATAAAGGCTGCTTTGGCATCAGCTGTTCAGTGCCTCTTGGCAACCTGGGGTATCAGATGCAGAACAGAGAGTGCCTGAGGGTGTTCTTCTGCACCATCACTGGCCAGAGCAGTATCTCAGATCCAGAGAAACTAGCAGAATTAAGAGAGTTGTAACTTGTTCCCATTTGTCTGATAACATGGCAAAATACCACATTTTTTTATTTAAACTATTTACCAAACTAGAGAGATACATGAAGTTTTTTGTCTCAACATTCAATTCAGACTATAATTTGTAAACTGAAATTATGGCAATTATTTCTTACTAGAACCACCTCTTAGGAACAGACCTCAGTCTGTTCTGCTTGTCTGAAGGCAGTATGTAAATGGTTGTGGTTTTGGTCAGGTGCTTCTGGGCTTTATTAAGTGCTGCCAGCAACCACTACTCATCCTGGGGAAGTAAACTTCTTCTGATCTACAGGATTGTAAGAGCCAACCCAGCATTGTTTCCCATGCTGGAAGTTCTTGAAAACCCTTGTGTTTAACTTGACTGCAGCAGAAATTTTCCTTTTACACCGACCCATGGAGAGCCGTGTACTGAACTTCTGTACTGAACTTCTGAACCATGTACTGAAAACAGGCCTGCTGGGCAACTGCCCCTCCTGTTAAATCTCACTAACACCTTCCCAGCCTGCCAGGGTCCCCCACATGTTCTTCCCACCCGTCGGTTTCCAAACAAACCACTGTGCCAGGCAGAGGAAGGTAGCTGGGGCTGGAGCACCCTCTGCAGGGACCTTCTTTCCTCCCATCACCGCGCTGGACAGGTCTGCCTGGAGGGAGACATCCAGCCCTCCGTGGCTTCTCTGCACTGCCAAGGTGGATGGAGCCAAAAGGTCAGAGAAATCCTGCTGAGCCAAGCCTTGGCTCAGGGACTGTCAGCAGTGGAAGCTGCCCAATGCCCTCTCCTCTGGGAGGGGATGCGAAGGGCGTTCTTTGGGAGAGGGAAGCAGCGTGGCAGTGGAGATGTTAACCCAAATGCTGCTAGGTATGAGCCATCCTCTTTGCAGCATGAAGGCATTTATGGTTTTAAGGCTGCTTTATTATTATTATTATTATTATTATTATTATTATTATTATTATTATGGTTAAATCCTATGTAATTACAAAATAATTTCTTACCATCTGTCATTGAACTGAGTTGCAAGGCCTCCATTAATTTTGTAAAATTTTCCCTACCAAAACCATCATGATGGTTGTCATATTTCCTGGCAGAAGGCCTGATACTCAATGAGCCCCTTCCTCTCAGCTTGCAGATGTGCTGGAAGCAAACAGAAATTCTAGGGTTTTCATTTCAGTGCTGACTGTGACCATGCCATTGAGGAAGAGATTTGACAAAACTTTATTTTAGTTTAAAATATATGGGCAATGGCAGAGGAGCACAGTCCCCTGCTCCAATGGCCTGTAGTGTTCAGGGTAAGCATTACTGTCTTAGATTTAGCTGATCATCAAGTAGTGGCATCAATGCCTTATAGTCTTATAATAAGCTAAAAATAATGAAATAGTGATGCTTAATATAATTTTTTAGAGATGGTATGTTCAGGATCACATGTCATAGCTTGTTAGAAATAGAGTTGTGATATGCGCTTTGCTGGGAAGGAATGATGTGTAATGGAAGCACTGGGCTGTCATTGGCTGAGATGAAACTGAGGCATGAAATTCTCTGAAAACAAGGAAGGAACTCCATGACAGCATTTGGTTTGCATTCCTTAGCTTGCTGCATGAAAAGGAAAGGTAGAGAGGGTTTGTTTGTTTGTTTGTTTGTTTGTTTGTTTGACAAAGGAATATGAAAAGAATTAGCCTGTCTTGGATACATCACGTTAGGTGGCACCTATACTTTTGTCACTTAAATAGGTGTACAAAACACTTCAGAAGATAAAGTCTTTCTTTTCGGTTTTGCATTCTTCAGTGAATTGCTCTGTGCACATTTTAACAACATCACATCTTGCACTTTGGGAATGCAACCCCTCTTCTCTTTTCAATTTGAATTGGAAAAGCAGCTCAAAGAACTGGCAGGTGAAACAAGTATCTCAGCAATATAACAGCACATGATATGTTCCTTCTCAAATCCATGCTTGTCCGATACATGATGGCAATGGAAGCCTCAATTTTATTTTAAAAATCAAGTTTCTGCTTTACAAGGCATAAGAAGGTGAAAACAACTGAACCATGAAAAATGGTTCAAGATTTATTACATATTTTATATCATGAAGCTAGGTTCCATTCCTTTTAATGTTTGCATTTTGAAACAGTGGCTTTTCCTGGTGCCAGGATATATGACAAGTTACTTTTGAGAATACTTTGCTGCTGCCTGGCTAAGTTATGGCCTTCAGGTATAACAGGCTTTAGTCAAGCTCTCAGGCTTCTTTGAAAAGCTTTTTAAAAAGACTATTCAATGCTGCCTTTAATCTACTTATACTGACTAAACTTCTATCATCAATGACTATTCATTGTTGCCCTGGTCTTTGTGTACTCCAGTATACAATCTATGTAAAAGTCCTTATGTAATTAAGTATGTACTTGTAGAGCATGGAGTGCCATTCCCATGAAAAATGCCAGGAAATAAAAGCACATCTTATAGGCATGTGGAAATACAAATTCTAGTTCAGCAGATCACTAAAAAATCCAAACTACTCTCTGGTTATAATTTATTAAGAAAGGTAGCATGATTTCTTTTTTTTCCCTAAGTCTTTTTGCTACTTTTTTCTTTTTTAATTGCCCCTGCCCGTAAGACAGTATTCAAAGTATTTAATGAAATTCAGCAAAGATCAAGTTTTTTGTTTCCATTTCAGAGACCGAGAAATGGAATCATAGAGGCTGTGAATGATTTATTAAAATCCAGAATGAAGGTAATAACAATTGGATAAAAAACCTAGCGCTGAAATGAAGTAGATCTTTTAGTCTAAGAGGAAAATTACAAACTTAGTATGTGCTTCACCACCTGTACGTCGGCTCAGGTGCTACAGTATACGGACACACTATGTGTCATTCTGGTTTCCTCATTAATTACTGGTTTATGTTTGCACTTGCTGCCTTAGGGCTCAGTCCTTATCCTACCAGAAGGGGGTCTGGACTGAAATTTCTGCCCCGATGTGGCGCGGTGCTGCCAGCTGTGCCCTGCAGCGAAGTCGAGTTCCGCGATTACAGACCCCTGCAGGGAATTCGAGCTGGTGTGGTGCAGAGGGAAAGGAAGAAGTCTTGCATTCGTTTCCTGCAGTCCTTTAGCGCAGTTAGTGATGTGGGAGAGGACGGAGTGGGTACTTGGAAGGATTTGAACCACGCAGCTCACGGATGGCGGGGTGTAAACAAAGGAACGAACTGGTGCAATGCCTGCCCGCTCGGCACGGCCAGACTGGAGGCACAAGTGCCCGGCTGGTGTCCGGGAGCGGCGGGCAGTGCCCCGTGCCGTGCGTGTCCCCGAGCGCTGTCGGGGGCACACGGGGACACGGGGACAGCCGCTGTCAGGGGCTGCCGCACGCCCGCAGCTCTCGCCAGGCCGGGCCCGCCCCGGCAGAAGCGCCGCCAGTGCCCCGGCGGCGCTCGACAGCACCGCTCCGGGGTCTCTGCGAGCCGGGGGCGATGCGAGCCGGGGGGACGCGAGGGAAGCCGCGCGGGCCGTGCCTGGCAGCGCCGGGCGGGGCGGGGCGGGGCCGCGCTGCCGAGCGCCGTGAGGGGAGGCGCGGCCGCGGCGCGGCCGTGGCTCGGCACGGCCCGGCACGGGGTGATGCGGCACGGCATGGGCCGTGCTGCCTCCTCCCGGGCCGGGCGTGCGGGGGGACGGGCGGCAGGAGGCAGGGAGCGAGGAAAAGAGGCAGGGTGGGCGGGACCCTACGGCGCCGCTCGGAGCCCGGCCCGGCCCCGGGAGCGCGACAAGCGCCTGGCACGGGATAAAGTTATCCCGGAATAAGGCTGCACGCATGTGCGTCACCCCGGATGTGAACATGCCGGCCCGGCTCCCCGCTAGCTCGCTCCGCCTGGCTCCAGCGGATGGACTGAGCCGTGCCGTGCCAAGCCGTGCCGTGCCGAGCCGAGCCGTGCCGAGCCGTGCCCGAGGCCCTGCAGCCCGGTAGGGGCCGGGGGAGGCCGGGCCGCCCGGGCGCCCTCGAGGGCCGAGGTGCGAAAGCCCCTCCCGGCGGGGCAGGGGCAGGTGCGCGGCCCGGGGCGGGCGGCGGGCGGGCCCCCGGCAGCGATGGATTTCCGTGGCAAGAAGTACGAGCGCGGCAGTAACTGGTCGGACCCCGAGGTGGTGGAGCTGCTGCAGCTCTGGGCCGACGAGTCGGTGCAGATAGAGCTGGAGAGCTGCCTGCGCAACCAGCACGTCTTCAACCGCATCGCCGAGGTGCTGCGGGAGAAGGGCATCCACCGCACGGGCGACCAGTGCCGGGAGAAGATCAAGAAGATGAAGCTGGAGTACCGGCGGATCAAGGACAATAGCAAGGCCCCGCGGGGCGGGCGGACGTGGAAGTTCTACGAGGTGATGGACAGGGTGCTGACCAGCCGGCCGGCCCTGGCCTATGGCTCCCTGAGCGGCAGCATGATGGCTCAGCAGGTGCTGCAGGGCAGCATGGTGGAGAGCTACCACCACCAGTTCGCCTCCTCGGCCCTGCCCTTTGGGCACTCCCAGCACCCTGAGCTGATGGAAATCAAATGTGAGGAGGTGAACTCTGATGACCACAGCTTGACCCCAGAGCCCCCACAAGCCATGCCTTACCAGCAGGGCTCCCCTGAAGAACAGGAGATGGAGAGAGCCTTCTTGGAGAGGGCCCAGAACGACTCTCCCATCTCCAGGGTGGAGATTCCCATTGAAACCAGTGTTTCACCTTCAGGTAGGGATAGCCTCTTACATTCCAGAATAAGGTTTCTGCCCATTTTCCCAGAAGGAGATGATTATTTCTGATTCAGTGATAGACAGCTGGTTTTCTCAATGGTATTTGGATCCTTGTTTTGCCACGTCCCAAAAAGCTTGAAAGTAGAAGGCTGGTATCTGAATTTATGGTGTTTTGGGCATTCCCAAAACATAGGTATCTCACTTCAGGTAAATATAGTCTAGAATTACTGAGCTAGGCAAAATACTGTGTATGAAATTCAAAGGACTGGTTAGATTTCTGCATGTAATGCTGACAGTAATTGCCTTATTGAAAGAAAAAAACATTTGCATGCTTTTTTGGTCTCACTTGAACATAACCGGAGCTGTCTGCTGTCCTCATGCTGAATTGTTTCAGGGCACCCTCTTCTGCTGTGGTCACACTATAAACCTGCAGGTGAAGCTCTTCTTGCATTGGTTTAAAATACATTCCAGATCTAGTATTTTATCCCACTCAGAAGAAGACTTGGGAATAATCATTGCCTGACTTTCTAAGCTATTCGGTGGGGCTTGGAAAAAAATATGCTTTTGAAAGTCACTGGAAACAGTGTATTTGCTTACAGGAGATGAGATTCCTGCACTGAAAATGCAACTGGCATTGCTTAGCTGCCAGGAAGGGTACAGTCTGGGGATGCTGGGGATTTCTAGCTGGTCTAGGACAGGCTGATGGACGACCATGAATTGTTGGACAAGAAGAGATGACAACAAATGTGAGGTTAATGTCTGAGGTCAGGAAGAAGTGATATGTTCTCTTGGCTTTGGTGCTTGCATAATTAGCCTAGTGAAGGGAACTGGTGATCACTCAGGTTAATATGGAGGCCATGCAAAGGCCTGGGGCTGGCAGCATCATGGTGTGTCCATTGTGTGATGTTAAAAGCAAACAAAATGTTTGCACACCTCAGGATGTACGTGACAGGTTTCACTTTGTTTTTCTATAAACTCTGTGGTAGATAAAAGTGTGTTCTTAGGACAGGCAGAAGAAGGAAGCAAAGCATGCCCATGCCACTTTGCTTGCTGCACTTTTTCTTCTTTGCTTTTGTGTATTCACAGGTTTCAGTGAGCCAAACATGGCAAACTCTTCACGGATCCAGAATGTTGTTCCCCGGCCTGGCTTCTCTGCCTTGCATCGGCTGAGAAAAAAGCGGAAAGGCCAGCGCATGAGGGACCCCCTGGATGACCTCCTGCTGAAGACGCTGACATCGCAGCGCGCCATGGAAGAGCGCTTTTTGCAGATGGAAGAGCGCCGATTTCAGCGAGATTTGGATGCGGAGGAGCGTCGGATGCAGCTGGAGCAGCGCCGGTTTGAACTGGAGCGGGAGCATGAGTTTCGCATGTTCAATGTCTTTGCTCAAATGCTCAGCATCCTAAAGCAGAGCCATAGTGGTTCCTCCTCCTCTGTTGCCATGCCTCAGGGTTTGGACTTCAGCCAGGCACTGTCTGAAATTGAGGGAATGGGAGGAAGAGCGAGCAACCTTCAAGAGATGAGGGTTCGGCCGCTTGCCAAGAGGAGGGTGGACATGCACAGCTTCTGTAACCCCAATGGCTTCCAGAGAAGCCCCTACCTCTCTGCTCGTGGCAACTTTGCCAACCTTTTTCAGGGCCCCACTGAGGAAGGGTACAAAGCCTATCATGCTGACAAGTATGATGAAGAAAAGAACCCCAATGTGAGTAAGAATTTTTCCTTGTTAGGAAAAATCAATTCTTAGAGGTTTGCTGAGAGATGTGCTAAGAGTGTGGGGGTTTCTTTGATCTCACTAATACAAGGTGAGTCAAACTGTTTGTTTGAGGAAAAGAAATTGAAATTAACTTTGCGGGTCATCTAGATACCAAAGATGAATGCTGTGTTCAGCTCTGATTTCTTATATCAGGCTAATAGCAGTGGCAGATCTTGGAAGATGTAAGAAATGTGTAGGAACAGAGCTCATGTTCCTCCTTCAACCTCATCACCTCTATTGCCCACTGGGGACTGTCTCTGATTATCTGATTATGTCTGATTATTGCAGGTGATGGGTGCAGGAAGTAGAATTACTAAGTAGTAGCCTTTTTTTTTTAAATTGCTGTTAGTAACATTCAGCGCTTATTTCTGCCTGTTTACACTCAGCTGCTCGGTTTAAAGTAGCTCATCATAGCCCTCTTGTGGCACAAAGGCTGTGTTAATAGTTCATGACAAATTATTACTGAGTAACAAGTACAGTAAATATAAACAACAATTTATATGTGGATTCATTTTAATTAGATCCTTCATTCACATACTGAACTACTTGAAACTTTAAAAATATTTTATTATTAGCCTTGACTTTAGTTGCCCTGTGTTGTTGGGGTGAAAACTAGATTGTTGAACTAGAAACACACAGGGAAGTTTTTGTTACAAGGTATATTATGAGGTACAGGCTGCTGCTTCTACAACCTGTTATCTACATAGGAGGTAGTTTTTTTTAAATAAATACCTAAAATTAGACTTATGCTTTAATAGCATGAGAACTGTACAGTTGTTTAGATTTTCTTTCACATTTTAGAAATTCATTTACCTAAACTCTTCCAATAATGAGAAGGTACTGGTAGATTTGAACTCTTCAGGATCTAATGCCATACTATATATAGCCATATCATAAACCTGCAACTGTAGGGTCATCTCTCCAGAGGGGAAAATTCATTATTTTAACTACTTATCATGACTACGTGTTTATATGATTTTTGAGCAAATCAGTCAAGTGGAATGTTAATTAATGGTAAACAAATGCTTTTAAGATAAAAAAAAAATATCCAAAACCTTGTTTAAAACTGCTGTTGAAGGATCAACCTTTGTTTTTTTGAAGCTGTTTTAGGGTTTCGTTTTTAGTTACATATAATAGTGAGTGAATTCAAAATTAAGTTAAACATGTTCTGTAAAGAAGTGTAAACTATTAGTGCATGTTCATGTACAGACAGATTAGTTTATTGAGTAAGAAGCCAAGTGCTTGGGATATATATGGAAACATACACACATAGATGCATGTGTTATGTATGGTGAAGTTTATATGAACTGTGTTTTGGCTTTTACTTGGTAAGCTTTTTGGAGACAATTTAGTGAAGTGATAGCTAAAGTGATGTACTCACATGTTTTATATGTCTATAAACAATACTGTTTCTTTTTCTAGGGTATAATAAACTTTGGCACCAGTGAGAACAAGCTCTGCTTTGACCTGATGTCCAAGCGGGTAAGTTCTATTCCAAAATAATACACTGAATTTGCTGTGCAGTTCCTCTTCAAAGTTTGCACTTTCCTAAAGTTACTGCTGTTACTCAGGTTCCTCTGGTAAAGTTTTTCATTGTGGATTTTAAATTTGTTGGAAATCACTTTTGAATACAACTACTTGTACATTTATTTATTTTATTTTTCCAGGAGGATAGGAACATGAGTGTTTTTCTCTTCCTCTTCATGATGGGTTTCTTTCTGGGGATGTACTTATTTCAGAAAACTAGATGAAAATAAGATGAATTTTATTTTCCCCTGCTTACAGTAGATGATTTAATACAGATGTTTTGAAATTAGTTTTCAAACTCTGTGTAATTTTGAGTATTTTTACTTCTGTCCATTATAAAGTCACACAACTTGGACACCCAATTCTCAGCTCACCTGAAATGTGCAAGTGTGGCAGCAGTGAAATCTCTCAAAATCAGAATGGGTCAGCTGCTACTTGCTGACTTTGCACCAGCCAGAGGATGGAACATATAGCAGAACTGAAAAAGTAGAAAAAGTCAACAGGAAACAACAGAACTGTGCTGTAGAGGAATGCTTCTAGATTTCCATTAAGATCACTGCCCAGGTGGCAGGCAGCCTTTGAGGTGGGCAGGTAGCACTTTTTCCTACCTATGTGTGGGAAGAGAAGGTGACTCAGGGCTGGACAGTCAGTCTCTGCAGTTTAAAGTTCGTGGTTGCTCCCATTCCACCACTTCCCACCCTCAAAATGTTCCCTGTTTTATTTCTGCCTGCTACTTCACTGACTTGGGGGATGGTGCCCCACCACTCCACCGTCCAGCTAAAAGAACAGGTAAGGCAGAGCTGCTGCCTGCACAGAAAGGTGCCTTCTGGGTGGTGCCTTCCTTCCTTCACTGTCCTTTCCCCTTTAAACTAACACCATGTCTGCAGTAAGTAGTGCAGAGGGAAACAGTAGTCAGCTGCATCTTAATTAGCCCTTCTATGACCGTGAGCTGAGTTTGTCAGGTATAATGTTCATGCTTGTGGCAACAAACAGAACAAGGATGTTGCCAGCTTCTCAGTCCTTGCAGCCTTGAAACAGTATGGATTCACTGAATGCATCAGCGGGGGTTGTAGGCAAATACTTCTTTGCTATATGAAATTAAAAATACTTACTGCTGCCACTGAATAATGTATCCAGTTTCCCTTTTCAACTTCTGACCTTTAAATAAGAGAATATTTAACATATTAGTTTTAGGGGTTCTCTTCATATTAATTCATAGTTATTTTTGGCCAAGTCTGCTGCTATGTTTGTTGTTTCATTCTCTAGGTAAGTTTAGGAGAGAGGTGCAAGGAGAGACAGTTCTTGGAGCTACATAGACTCATAGATTTACAGCTGAATAAAGGAACTTTTTATCCTATAATATCAGGTTGTAATTCTTCATGGGATAGAGAAATTGTCTTTAAACTCCAGAGCTTGGCACCAGTTATTAAAACACCTGTAGAAAATGTTATGACTTTGTTATCATGTGTGAAACTTTCACACTGCATGTGGAATTTCCCTTTTCCCTTGCATTCTTATGTACTTGTGCCACCCCCACCTTTACTTTTTTTGGTATTAACTCACAGATTTGGTTGCCATTAAGTATTTGGAAGGGACATTGTACATAATACTTGTTTATTATCTTTCTGTTTATATAAAATGTTCTCTTTGCCTGTATCAGTGCTGTGCTTTCCCTTTTGCAACTTCACAGAACTGGATTATGTGAAACCCTGATATTTATAACCTTGAAAATATTTAGGTAAAAGCAGTGTGCAGACTTCATCTAATTATAAGTATTAAAAAGGACCTCCACAGTTCAGGTCAATCTGTCTTTGAGATCAGAATAAACTTCTCATAAGGAACAAAGTGTCTGCCCTGGGGAATAATTATTAGGAAAATAATTTCATTTTTCTCCTGTCTTTTGAAAGCTCCTGTTACACTTCAACACTTATCAAACTGATCAGGAGTATAAATCTGAAGAAACTTCTGTAACTTTGAACTGAGACATAAATGACAGCTGTAATACATTTTAAAAATAATATATTGAAAGTTTATTAAAGAAAATAGATATCTGACTCTGATTTCTAATTCCTTTCTAACTCTTTTGGACAGTCTAGACTTGAGCTTTCACAACTGGTACTTATTTTTCCAGCTATAAGCTGTTGTCCTCAGAGCTTGGGCAGAACACTCTTGGGTTTGCTTCATTTGCTGAGAGTCTTTTACAGTCTTTTTTGGTTATGGGCATTGTGTGTTGCCTGTTTACAACCTTTTTGTAGATTTCTGTGCAATGAAGTTTTGGCTGCTATAACTTAGCAGAAGCCCATAGTTCATCCAACCTGGAGGTATCACAGATCAGTTTGCTGGTCCTTGCTTCTCCAAGCTGCATTAATTTTGATGGTCAGTAGCTTTCCCAATCCAGTTTTACAACTGTTGAAGTTACCCAAGTGTCTGTGCAGGTGTGTGCCTGTGCATGGATCCTATCTCCGTATTTCCCTTATCAGTAGCCAGGCTTTTAATGATTCTTCTCATTTCTCCCAGCTGACACAGGCTGATATGAATGTGATGGACCCTTCACTGCTTCAGTATCCTGACTGGAAAGGACATCTGTTGTAAGTCTTTCTGTAATGCTTCTCTTTTTGACTACTTGTTTAATAAACAGAATGGATGAATACAAACTTCTTCTGTTACATTCTCTAGTTAAAACTTTTCTAGGTTACTTTTTTTTGCAAAACTTTGCATTATCTGTCCTACCAGCTCATCCAGGTAAAAATTCTTTTATGTGAGAGAAGATGCAAATATTCTGAGCAGAGTTTTAAAAGCACTTGTATGCATTAACAAATTGGGTAACTCCAAACAATTTTTTCAAACACAGTGAACACTTGGGGCTGTTAATCCTTCTCTTCTGTGCCAAGTTAAAGCTCATCAGAAGTGCATGCACCATTACAGACATCTTCTGCGGCACCTCTGCTGGGTGTAAAAATCATGTCTGTTCCACGGGCCAAAGCTAACTTGCTTTCTAGCTATTTTCACCAGACTTTAATGTCCCTCACTTGACTTTCCTAAGATGTGAACCTGGTTTGGAAGCCTATTCTCTTGGAGAATATTTGAATCAGTATTTGCTTTTGTGTATTTTTCAGTTTACGGGAAGAAGTGGCTCGATTTTTGACCTATTACTGCAAGGCTCCTGCACCTCTTAAAGCAGACAATGTAGGTAACCCAGTGTCCATTGGTGTCTGTTCTAATGTGTTGCCATTTGCTGGGAAACAGTTTCAAATTCTGTTTCTTTTAAACAAATGATTTGGTAAGAATGCAAGCTGTTATCATGTAAATGAGATTGGTTCTTCATTTCAGTAGCTTTTGATGCAGACTTCCACCAAAACACTTCAGGTCTACTGTGCATTTGCCTCATGTTTCACTTCTGTGTGCCAACTCCTCCTGCTGGTACTCTCAATGGGACTTTATATTTTAATCTCCCTCTTTATTTCAGGGACCTACTATGCCTGTATCCTTCAGCCTTGACAAAGAGTGCCCACTGTTTCAGTTGGTTTCCATGCATTGCATTTCTCTGTTATACCTCAAGATAAAGATTTGTAATTGTACCAAGAGGTAGTTTTAGCCTGTAAAATTTTTGGCAGTGCTGCTAGAAAGACATCAGGACCTGAGTCTCTGCAGGACTTGCTGATTTGTGAGAGATACAGCCTAGAGGCAGGGGCCTGTGGAGGTCAGGGACTCCTGTCTCTGCTGAGTGCTGAAGGCAGCAGGAGCTGGTGCAGCCATTGCTCTTCTGGCTGCAGTAATTCAACAGAACCCCATACTTCATGTGGACTGAAGTTACCACTGATCAGTTTACTGATCACTGCCACTTCAAGGCAGCAGATCCTCCCTGGTGCTTGGAATGAAACTCATGGGACCTGTAGAAGCAGGAGTCAAACCTGCTTCTGTATGAGACAGTAGTTTCCACTTTTGCACAAATTTGTCAGGAAGTCAGAAAAGCTGTTACTATGAATAAATTGATAACACACATTAACTGTTGAAAAGTTGCTTTACTAGCATCTCAGAGCTGCTCCCCAACTTTTTTCCTACTTTAAGCCTATTCTTTTTCTAAATTGTTTATTTGAATAAAAAATGACACCAGAGCAAAATCTGTGAAAGAACAGGATTGAAGTTATTCTGAAGTGAAATTTCAGCAGGAAAATTCTAATGGAGAATTAGGGAGAAAATTTATTTCAATTATGTTGTCAGGAATTATTATTTTATAGTGTTGACTTTCTATGTGTGGATTTATCACTAGATTCTCTCTTTCTTCTATAGGTGATTGTTTTAAATGGTTGTGGCTCTTTATTTTCTGCATTAGCTACAGTCCTTTGTGATCCAGGGGGTAAGTGGATGGTTGGAACATAGTTTTGTTTTGGTCTGTTTTTTTCTGCTGGGAAAGAATGTTACTTTGTTTAAATACTGTTAGACAGAAGTGAAGTATTGGAAGTGGCATTGGCCTGCTACAAAGTTCTTGTTTCCTGCAAAGTTGTACTGTGAAATTCTTAATTTCCAGGGTCTGCAGATGTCATGCAGACATGCATGCATGTCACACTTGCCTGCCCTGTCTGCCTTCCCTGTTTTTGTGGTGCTCTGTCTTAGTTTGCCAGACTAAACATGGGCTATACTCATGCTTACCTGGGCTCTTGCAGAAGATAAAAAAATTAAAATAAAAATAAAGTGAAGAGGCAATAGAATTACAGTGTTTCCAGGGGACACCACTGTAAAAATGCTTTCATGTTTAGCTAAAGCACATTAGGACAGAAGACTGACCTGTTGATAACCAAATTTGTTTTCTTGGTTCCAGAAGCTGTTCTGATTGCTACTCCTTTTTACGGTGGTATTACCCAGAGTATCTTCCTCTATGGCAATGTCAAGCTGGTGTATGTCTATTTGGACAGTAAGGTAAGATCTGAGAGAAGGGAATGAACAACCTCTGTAGTTAAGCTGGAAAGCTGAGTTTTTGGAACCTCTGCAAGCAGTTCTCAGAACAAGGGTACACCACAGCCAGTGGACATTTACACAGTTTGTTGCTGGGAAAATGGGCACATAATTTACAAGAAAGTCACTTGAGACCATAAATCTGGATTCCAGTTTTGTCCTTTTCTTGTATCTGACTCCCAATAAGAGTCATTGAAAGGAAAAAAATTACCATTTGGATTCTTAAAGAGAGAAGTTGTGTCGTGTCCTACTGAAGGTGGTCCCAGGGTGGAATAATAGATGGAGATCCTGCATTGCTTTAGTTATTCAAGGATAGCAAGAAAATCCTGGGTTTTAGCAAGAAAAGTGTATGATGGCCTTTCCTCTTGTTTTACTTATTGATTTCTTTATTCTCTCTGTAGTATAAAAGGATAAGAAGAAGGTTGCTAGGTCATTATTGCTGGGGGTTTATTTCAGGGAACATTTCTCAGTGGATTGGCTCAAGGCAGTCTCTATTAAAACAACTTTGCCTCTTTAATCTTTTTTATACCTTTCAGATTACTGGAACAAACACTCGGCCTTTTCAGCTTACAGTGGAAAAACTGGAAAAAGCCTTGCAGGATGCCCGTGCAGAGGTGAGTTTAGCTGAGCCTCATATTACCACCAAGTTTACAATATATTGGAGATGTCATATCCTAAAGATCAAAGCATTTTCAATACCTGGCACCCGGCTTTCTTGTCCTCCTGGTAGACCATCTGAGATGATGCCTTGCAAACTCAGGGGCAGTTCCAGGGGGAATCCCTCAGTGTTGTGTCTGTCCAGTTTTGGTCACAGCAGAAAGGATAAACCTGACCATTCACAAAGCACTGGAATCCATTCCTATCACCAAAAAAGGTACATGAGTGTACACTAGAATTTGGAACTACCCGGGATTTCTCCCTGAGAAAGGCCAGCTGAGTTACCTGAAAACTGTCCGCTCCACACAGCAGGGCAGATGAATACACGAAGAATGCTGAGAGTTTTTGCAGGAAGGAACTCTATAGGTTAAAATGCAAGTGAATATCACTTTTCTAAAGAGTTAGTCTGTAAGTTTGGCATTGTCTGAAATCCCATATATGTTTAGCTGCATCTCTGAGTTGTTACCAGCTCTGACATCTCCAGCCAAGTGTGCTCTAAATGAGTACACTTTTCATCCACCTAACTCAAATTCTCATCTTTCTTGCCACATTCAGGGACAGTCTTCAGTAATTTATTACTTCCCAATTACTAATGCAGCTCAGAAAAAGTACTTCCATACAGAAAGCATGTGAGACCATCTTTCTCATTAATTGCTTGACCAGATGGCAACCAATTACTTGGTAGCAATTCCCCCTTTTCAAAGTCATAGATTAATAATTCTATGATATTTTGCTCATTTAACTTTGAAAATTATTTAATTGTCGAAAAAAAAAATCTTTATTTGTGGCTGAAGGTTTTCTCATGCAAATCTAACCTTTGAGGTGAAAAGTCATGGTGGAACTTCAGGGAAATCCTGTGTAACACTCAAATGAGGGACTACTCAAGTAGAGGAGCTGAAAATTTTTCCCATGGTAGGCACTCTCTTAATACTAAGGTATTTGTATTCTGCAGGGTATCACTGTAAGGGCCTTAATTCTTCTGAATCCCCAAAATCCCCTTGGGGACATTTACTCCTTGTCAGAGCTACGGGATTATCTGGAATTTGCTAAAAGGTACGTCACTTTGGAAAGCTGAGATGTCCTGAGTCAGATACAGCTTTCAGAATCTGGTGGATTACTTGCTGTCCCCAAATTTATCTGTGAATATCTTTCAAGCCAGGCAAATAGTTCATTCTTTGCACACATTGGTGGACTTAAGAAAGGAGAGGGGAGTGCTGGGATCATGGACCATGCAGTCATCTGGGGTGGCAAAACAACTTTCATCAAGGAATGCAAGTTTTATTTTTCAGGAATCCAAGGAAACACTATGGCACTGTGCTTCCCTGGGAGGAAGCTGCATTCTTTTCCTCTTAGTTTCTCTGTATTTGTAAAGACAAAGAAGTATATGAATAAGGATTCCCAGTTTCATCATAGATCATAATACTCTCTGACATTCAGATTCTGTAGGATTCTGAGTGGATGGGTAGTACATATAGGAATTTATTTTCTCTTGGCAGTGATAGGATCTTTGTCTTGTTACATGGTTACAGTGGGTGACAGTTAAGTGGATATACCTCTAATCATTTCAATGTAGAGAAAAGAGATCTAGGTTGAGAAAAATTGCTTTATTTCTGGAAAATTTGGCATCCCCTCTTCTTTGTATAAAGCAAGTATTTGCAGGCCTGAATTTGTATCTCTTAAACCAGAAGCAGCCTTCTTTTGTAATCTCCATTTTGTCCTTTTGCAGACATGAATTGCATGTGATAGTAGATGAGATCTACATGTTGTCAGTTTTTGATGAATCAGCCACGTTTCACAGTGTCCTAGGCATGGACAGGTAAAAGCAGCTCCTACTTCCCTGGCCATCTTTCAGTGATAGTTAGTTCAACATGAGGCCTTGCTGAGAACTTGTGACTGGAAGTTAAGTCATGAGCTAACAAATTCTGAATCAACCTTACATTGATTTATTTCCTTTTTTTAATTTTTTTTTGTAATTTCTGAATGGCAAATGCATTTTGTCAAATACAATCTAGCAAGTAGTAAGCTTTTTATTGTGGTATACTTCTCAATATGCATCAGTATTTGGTTATGAAAGCCCTCAAAATGAAAACAGATTTTTCATTTGTTGAAGGTGATGCTTTTCTTCCTGCCTAAACATCTTTTTCCCATGTTTCTGTTGATGCTTGCAAAGACTTTCTATTGCTGTTTACTTCCTAATTTTCTATAGAGTAGTCCCAGATCACAGTAGTATTACGGACTGGATAATGGCTTTTATTAGGTATCATTTTAATGAGATGAAAAACTTCTAAAATATTTTTTAAAATATGGTGTGGTGTTGAGGTTCTTTTTCTTTTTTAAATTTCTAGCCTTCACCAATGGTACTAGCTATCTTTTTGTGCTCAGTTTCAAGGAAGTAAAATATGTTTGGTTAAGTGTTAGCTCAGTCTTGCTGGGCTTAGATGTAAAACAACATCGCTTTTAATTCTTGATGAATACATTGGCAGAAGCCTGATTTCTAGCATTAAATGTAGGAGCTTCATATATTCAGGAGATCTGCATGTAAAGTGTAGCACTTGTGTAGCATCTGTGTCTTTGAAATATTTAAAACTTCTGCCTGAAACTACTTCCAAGGGGTTCCTAGCTTCTAAAATTGTTTTTTTTTCAAGTTTGAATTTTCCCTGCTTGACTGCTGTTTGGTGGTGTGCTGTCTATCACTGTGTAATGCTGCCTCTCTGTTTCTGCAATGCTGCACTGGTGATCCAAAAGCTTCAGCACCTATGACACTAACTGCCCATCTGCATCCTTCTACATACAGATTGCCTGATCCACAGCGGACTCACGTGATGTGGGGCATAACCAAGGTGAGTGCTGGTCGTTATTGTTCTGTGCCTTTGTGGCTGGTTGTTCTGGGCTCCTCAGGTTCCTCATGCCAGAAAGATCAAGTTAGTAATAATAGGATCCCAGTGGTTCAGTGTAATAAGGTAGTCTCTCTGTGTCTTCTGCAGGATTTTGCTGTCTCTGGGATTCGTTTTGGTACTTTATATACAGAGAACCAAGATGTTGCTAATGCAGTGGCTTCTTTGTGTTATTTCCATGGAGTTTGTGGACCTGTCCAGCACAAGGTTGCACAGCTACTTAGAGACAGAGGTGAGTCAGTAGCTCCATGTACAATCCTCTGCCATTCTGTGTGTCTTGGTACCTGGAAGATCTCCCCTCCCCTTACGTTCCCTAGTGGTGTCCTCTTTGTGCACCTTAATTGACAGTCTTCAATTACTCTGAAGCTGCCCATACAACACAAGGTTGACAGCTCTGCAGGAAAGGACCATTTCTGCAGAGCTCCTGATCAGCAGAGTTAGAGGAGCAGCTTGGAAGAAGTGCAATAGCTATTTGTACAGAAATTGCCAGTGTTATCTAGAACCAGATGAGCAGAAACAAAGAATATGGGCTTGTGGGACAAGGGAAATGGAAATCGCCTTCTAACTCTGCCCAGAGTGGAATGCTACAGCCCATGATGATTAAGAACTATAAATGTAGGGAAACTTCCTCAGGAATGTCAGGGAGATACTCTTCTGCACAGACATGAAACTGCAAAATACTTCTTGGCTTTTTTTTATCTTAGGAAACAGAAAACAAAAGAGTGAGGTGAAGTGTGAAGCAGAAAAAGACGCTAGGTGCTTTGGAGGCTTGAACAGATCTGTACAGTTCCTCAGTTCATGATTCTTTTCTTTATCTTCTTCTGGCAGACTGGATCAACCAGGTGTACCTGAGGGCCAACCATGCCCGCCTAAAAGCTGCCCATACATATGTGACAGATGAGCTGAAGACACTTGGGGTTCCTTTTCTCAACCGCAACGCAGGCTTCTTTGTCTGGATTGACTTCCGAAAGGTTGGTAGTCTTAGGAAGTGAGGCTTCTCCCAGGCTGAGGCCAGGCATGTAGGGCAACTGCATCTAGAGGAAAGGTTAATGTAGTGACAATCATTTTGTTTTAACAAATCTGTCATCTGATGAGGAGAGGGAGACTGCCGGATGTTTCAGTCTATTCCTTTCGTCAATCTGTGAACTTCCCTCCTTGCAGGAATCTTACTACTCTCAAGCCACTTCCCTCCCCATTTCTTCCTTTGTATCACAACTGCTGTACTTCAGAGGTAAAAGGTGTCTCCCTTGGCCTTTGCAGACCTCATGGGAATCACAAATTCATGAGGATCTTACTGATGTAGTCTGTACGGTATTAACCTCTGGCCCTTCTGATGACTCTCCTAGTACCTTAAGACGGGCACATTTGAGGAGGAGTTGCTGCTCTGGAAGCGTTTTCTGGATAATAAGGTCCTCCTGTCCTGCGGGAAAGCCTTTGAGTGCAGTGAACCTGGATGGTTCCGCATCATTTTTGCTGACAAGACCCACCGGCTGCAGTTAGGTCAGTATTGTTCTTTTTCCTCCCACCACAATTTCTGCAGCACTGTTCCCTTCTCTTCTTAATCCTAAACTTAGCTTATTATTATCCTCTTCTCTTCTCTGTTTTTCTCCCTTTCTCCATTATCCTTTTCTGGCTCTGATGGATTTGGAGACACTTGTGGCTTAAGTGAGTCCACTAGTGTTTCTCCTCCCTGTACCACTGCAGGTATGCAACGGATACGCAAAGTTTTGGAAGAGCGTGAGCAGGAGATACTGGCTGAGGAGAAGGAGCAGCCTTGTCAATCAGATCAGGATGGCAAAGCAGATAGCACAGATGAAGTCATTTTTGTATCCCGCCACCAGGACCCTACCTGTGGCAGTAACTCCAGCCTTGGTGACCTCATTGGCCTCTTGCAGCAACAGATGCGTTCATCTGACTGGCTACAGAAAAATACGGCTGAGCAGTTTGCCCAGGAAAAGCCAGAGGTCTATGATGTGTTCAGCAAACTGGTGGGGAAGCAATAGGGGTCAGTGTGCCTTCAGGGGCATTCCTGAGCAGTGACTGACTCTGCGTCCCTAACAACTCAGCAGTGACTTCCAGCAAATGATATATTTTCTGTATAGCAAGAAAATTACTTTGTAGGCCCCGTCCTCTCCCCCCTGTTTGAGATCTCTAATTTGTACTATATAGGTGTGTTTCCTTGGATTGGGGTGAGGGTAGGGAATGGAGGCGGGGTGTCTTGTTTGTGTGCTGCTCTCTGTTCTGCAGCATCATTGTATTTTATATTTAATTTCTAATGAATATGCTCTTAACACTCTTACAAGGTCCTGTGGTGTAATTTATTGCTCTTCACACTTTACAAGAAGAGACTTTAGTTTGTTAGTTAACTGAACTTTCCCTTTTCTTAAATGATGATCAGATGTAACTATTTTGGGGCCAGCTGTCTCAAAGAGATATTTTTGGGAGAGAGAATCTAGAATCAGCTCTAACTTAGCCCCACTTAAGGGTAAAATAAGCATGTGCATGGATTCATCTTCATGACTGAGGCTCTTAGGATGACGGTTATCTAGACTGAGTTCTGTAAATCTTTTTGTTTTCAGTTGGTTTACAGTCTGACCTCAGATCAGACAGTATCCACCGTGCTCAGTTGGTGAAATGCCTGATTTTGTTTCTATTCTTCTTTTTTATTTTCATATAAATAAACTACATCCATTGGCCTCTTGGCAAAATGTTCAGAAAATAGCTACAAATAGAGAGGCAATAGAAAGTAGATGTTCTTTTTTGCATTTTTTCTATTCCTGGAAATCCATCCCTTGTGGTTAACAGTGATGTATATTGGCAAAAAGAGTGCAGAGAATTCTTCTGCCACTGTGCTTGGTGTACCTGCAGGTACAGCTGCTTCTGTCACCTACCTCAGGCATCCAAGGAGGCACTTTCCACCATTATCACAATAATTAATGCAACTTTTTTTTCTGTGTTTCTCAATTTGCAGGGTAATTTTTTTGACTAAATGGTATTCTTCTGTCTCCTTCTCTTTCCCATTTTAAGACACTGTTTTCTGTCTGCTGGTGGTAGAGTATTTCAACTGGAAAGTTTCTTTCACAGATACAAAGCTCTTTAACTTCTGGTACTGTAAAATGTAGGTATCCTAAAGGAATTGGATCTGGTTTTTCTGCACACATGTTAATTGAGAGCTGAGGGCATTGCCCATGGAACTTGAATAGAAGTGCACCTTTCCCCTCCTCATAAATTTTGGTGGATGGACATGAGTGACAAAAGCATGTCTGCATCATAAACCAAATTAGAGAAGCATAGGCAACAAATAATTAAAGCAACCACAATTTGCTGTGTGGTGGTGGCAGGGAACTGCTTGGACAGTGAGCAGGAAAGTCTGAGCAGTGGCTGAAGAAAAGATGCTGCTGCTTGTGGCTGCTGTGAGTAGTAAGCAGTTCCTCCCTCAGAGGCCAGTGATGAAGCAGGATTGGTGAGGTGATTGGTAAGATCAGTACAAGGAATAGTTATAAACATAGTATTTGCTTACTGGTTTGGCATTTGTCCATGGACTATATTTTAAACTCCACAAAGAAAGCTATAGCATAAGACATGACTCCTTAATGGAATGGAAGGTGAGATGTACAAAATACAAATGGACTTCCTGATTTTCCCCCTTATTTATGCACCCCAAGGAGGACCTGAGCAAGCTCTTTGAAATCAAGAACCAGGTAAGACATTAGTTAAAGTAATATTTTAGGGCATCCTTATAATAAATTCAACCCATTAATTACTTCTAATTTTATTTTGTTCTAATCACTCTTACAGTTGGAGTATATGAATATAAAATAGTAACAATTAATAAAATATTTTTTGCCCATATATATTTACTGCTCAGAAACCAGGTTTATTGTACTGTCTCTGTGTCGATTCAGCTAGTAAAGCACACCTCTGCAGGAAAGAGGATGTAATTTGCTTTCAGAATCCTCACAGATAGTATGGTATAGCCCACAGTCACATCTGAGCTTGTAGCTCAACAGAAAATGCGCACGTGCGCGCACACACGCGCACACACACACAGATGCACACACACACTTTATTGCTTGGAGTATTTTCTATTTTTTTTCAAGTTAAACACCTGACTGAGGACCTCTCCACTGAGGAATATTAGCTTTGTCACAGAAAATAAAAATTTAACTGGAAATGAGGCAAGAGAGAAAAATGATAATGAGTTTGCTATTGGAAAAAACAGTGGGGTTTTTGGACTGTGAAAGCCCCATAAATTTTGTAAATAGCCTTAACTGGTTTACAAGAAATTATAAACATGCAGAAAGTCCTATGCATATAGAAGCTAAATCAATTCCTATTTGCTCTAAGAATACCCCTGAGAGGAAAAGCAGAGGTTCTGCCTATACAAATTGTTTGTTCTTTCTGCTACCTTCATGTTAGATGTTTCCTCTGCTTGATGTATCTCATAGTTCTCATTAATGGCCTTTTCTTTTTCTATGTGGCGTATCTCTACAGGCAAAAATGTAGAGAAAAATTAAGAACTCTCCTATGCTGTCCCTGCCCTCATGTTTCTTTTGACCTGTTTGTCAAGCAATAGGCAAACAGTGCAGCACCTTAAATGAAGTCAGTCAGATCTGTGTTTTTAAAACTGCTGCATTTCATCTAGAATAAGAAATGCCATTCAAAACGAGTATAACACTGTGCATTCATTTCTTGTAATCATTGTAATCATACAAGATGATAAAACCTACTTTGCACACAATTTTTATGTTCCAATTATCATTCATTTGAACACAGAAAGGATCCTAGATGGTTTCATGGTCCTTGCCATGTTCTAGTCACTCTCTCTGTCCCCCTCCCTCTCTGTCCCCCCACTCCCCTTTTTACCCCCTCTCCCATTCTGTGTGTCTTCTCCAGAGAAATGTTCAGCACTTTCAGGGTATAGGTGGGAATTTCCTGTGCAGCACAGCTCTTGGTCACAGAAACTTCCATAACATACTTTTCAGGCATATACTTGACATATTCATGTTTGTGGGAAGGAAAAATCTGTGAATCTCCAAATTATTAACCTGTGTAACATTGCAGTTAAGCCCCACAACATAAGTGGGGCCCAGTCTTGATAAGTATTTATGAAGACTCATTCATACTTTAAGAAAGAATCTGTGAAGATGAGTTTTCCCTTACAGAAATTCAATAGGTTCTAATCAAAATATTTGTAAGAGAAAATATTCACTGATAACTTAAAGAGTTTTCCACCTTAGCTGAAGAGGGCCAGTTGCTCAAATGTACTCAAATAACAAATGTATTAATGTTAATACCTTAATTGTTGTCTTTCTCCCTTGGAACATCCAACAGGTCATGCAGTTGGGCTGACTGCTGTGTGTTTCCCCCATCCCCATAACAGTTTCTTGAAACCTGCCTTGTGGTCAAATGAGCATTTATATTGATACCTTCTCTGCAGTCCTCCTCCAGTTACTTGGTTACAGAATCCCTCAGTTGCTCTCATCCTGCTGGCAGAGTGGTGGTTTCATTTCATCAGACAGATAGTGGCACACAGAGGCTCAATGATAAAAAATCGTCTCATGGAGGGAGCTACATAAATCACACCCCTAAAAATTTCTGCATCTGAGATATCAGGCATACAAAACTGCTTTTGCACTTTTAATTACATACGCAGCTATTTTTTTTAAGATTGGCTGACCTAACAAGAGATTGTTTTCATTATTTCTGAAGCAATTCAGACCACATCACGAAGAATAGGGCAAGGTAACCTACAAGGATTATATACAAAAATATATGTGTTCCATCTGAGAAAATCAGAGTGGCAAGATAGATTCGTTTTCCATTCCAATTAATGCTTTATTTATTACTGACTTACATAAAACACTGGCAACTGACTGATGACAAGATCCTAGATTAGCTGCAGCCAACAAATGTACTGAAGAGTCTGAGGAGGTTATAAATACTCTACTTTTTGTCCTCAGTTTGCCAGGATTGGTTATTTTTAGCAAATAGCCAGTCGACCTTATCAAAATGAAGAATCAAAAATAGTCTGGAAAAACACTGCAAGGAAAGGCTATTTTTAGCTCTCCATCTATTCCCTGCTGCTATCCAGCAAGGTCTGATGGCACAGCTCATGCACGACTGCTTAGTTATTCTAGGCGAATGCTTGTTATGACCTGTCCTTTCCCTGGATGCCTCAGTGCAGAAGGCATTCAATTGATTAAAGATTAATGCCCCTGCAGACCATGACAGCTGAAAGCTTTAGGGAGGGGGAACACACACTGACAGATTGTTTCTATCTGCATCTTTCTGCCAGATTAATAGTTTCTTTGAAGGGAACTCTTGCCTAACTGAGTTTCCTTGTGTTTCGTGTTCCTCAGTGGGAGTTACTGCAGCACTCCTTTTAAGTATATTTACACTTCTTTTTCCTTCCAGTTCAGGAAGGCAATAGAGAAAGTAAGAGTTACAGACATAAATTAAATCACAGTTTTGACCAGTACCATCCATCACAAACCAGTAGCACTGGAAATGGGCAATGGACTGGATCAAGAGAGAAAACCATGCAATTGGCTGCTAGATAGTTTATTGATCAGACTAGTTAGAAACTTCACTGATATAAGTGAGGGTACCATTTGGTTTTAAGACTTAAACCAGAAGAGAGAACCACCAAACCAAGGACCTGACTGCTACAATATCATTCTTTCTCTTATAATAGAAAGTCTTTAATTTAGTTCAGGACCTTATATATTGGCAGTAGCCAACAACAAATTTTTCTGAAGAATAAACTGAGCTATGAGTTTTTAGTTATGCTATGCCATAGGTGGAAAATAAGGTTGAAAAGACGTCCTCAAACCATTAGATTTCCTCTTCATATTTGGCCTTTTAAATTACCTCCTTTTATTATAAAGGTGTTTTCAGAATGTGCTGCTTCCATCACTGACTGCATTAGGTGCACCATAACCTCACATGCAGCTTCCTTACATGTGGGGACACAGTAGCTAGCAAAAGGTTTTCTCCTCTGTACACTGATCATCCCAGCAGGAAATGCAGGATGCTGTACACGACAGCAGGCAAATGTATGGTGTCATGGTAAAACCCTTAAAAACAAATTCCAAATGGCTCCCATAGAACCACATAAGGCAGGGCATAAAAGGGCAAAGCAAAGAGAAGTGAAATATCCGATTTCTCCTGTGCATTTATAAAAATTGATAGCCGGTTATCCAGATGCTGATGAATATTTTCACAAGCTATAAATGGCAGCCTGGAGTCTAAAAATAGATGCTGTGCCGCAGACTTGTCTGGCTTAGCTACATCACTAGAATATAAACAGGCTCCCTGATGTGGTTTCAGGGAAATCTCTACCAAGACAGACTACATCCTCCATTTTTCTTGCTATATATTGAAATAAAATAGCTGATGCCTCTTGCATTTGTTTCATACTAGCTTTTAATAAAACTGCACTGATTTTCAGATTTTCCTACAGGGATGAAAGGATCATCAAGTCTCCGTGAATGTTTCAGCTATAATTGATTCGGTGCACTTTCTTCTCGCTGGCACAGCAGGGAGGCAGAGGAAGCGCCTGCGGGCACTGCATGGGCTGGCGCGGGCTGCGTTCGGTGTCCCCCACCCCTCCTCCCCGCCGCCGCACGTGGACCAGCCAGTGTCCCTGTCACGCCACAGGGCTGGGGACCCCTCTCCTTGGCTCACGCACATCCAGGCACTGCTCATGCCGCTGGATTCCATAACTGCAGAGAGCCAGTGCTCATCCGAGCAGCCCCAACACATGAATGGGGAGCCTTCCAATTCACAAAAAATCAGACACTGTCCAAGCATCTTCCTGAAAGAGGGTTCCTGCCTCTGATTGATGAATGAGGCAGCTTGCAGCAATTGGAAGCTGGTGGGTTACGCCCAGAAACATTATGTGCTCTAACAAGCCCCGATAGCTTGAATTGCAGGAGGAACAAGCCAGTACCGGCTCTCAGAAGGATGCTTTAAGATCTGTGAGTGGTGTCTGTGCTGTTGGTTTGAATGTCACGGGCAGGATGAAGAAGGTAGCAGTGAGTGGAGGAGAATGCTACATCACCTGCAGTGCCACGTGTGCGAGGAGAAGTTGAAAGAAAGAAGAGAAAGCACTGCAGTGACAGGGTTTGCCTTCTTTTGTGGGAGTACCGAGCTGTCTCTGTGCGTGCATGTGGATGGCTTTGCAGAAAGCAGTTTTCCCAAGGGCAGGTGAAGTGAAAGGGAACTAATCTATTGCTGGCAGTCAAGGCTGTTTAAGGACACTGTGCTCAGTGTGACAGAGAGATTCAGTTTAGAGGCGTAGAGAAGGGATAGGTGCAAACCCACATCCTTTCACAAACACATATCATAGGCTAGGACACCATCACTTCACCATTGATACATGAGATACAAATCTATAAAAATGGCTACAAGAAAAGTTGAAAAGAGGAAAAATACATTTCCGGCCAGCAAAAGCTGACACTGCCATGAGACACACATGGTAAGAGTCTTTTAAGCCACCAAGAATTACAAGATAGAAGCAGAGCTGGCCTGCATTATATTCCAGGGGGCAGAGAGACTAGAAATGCTTCTGGCTCAGAGGTCAGGTGGCTGAAAGGACTGCAGCAGGAGAACTTTTTGCAGCAGGACATAACTGTTGAAAACTTTAATGGTTAAACTGTAACAGTTGAAACAGTTACAGTCCTAACAGCTGAAAATTGTTTACAGATGAGAGATACAAAGTCAGCCCTGTTTCCACCTCGGTGGCACTGAATGTAGTCAGGGTTGCTGTTCCAGCCCGGAGAGCAGAGAAGGATAAAGAAGGTGGTGTCACATGCAGGGACACCACACTGCTGCTGCTGGAATGTCTCCATTGCACTGTGCACAGTTCAGCTGCAGCATTTTGGGATTGTCCAGCTGGAGAAGAGGAGCTCTGGAGGGACTCTAGAGCAGCCTAGAGGGAGCCTACAAGAAAGTTGGAGAGGGACTTTTTACAAAGGTATGTAGTGAGAGCATAAGGGGGAATGGCTTTAAACTGAAAGAGGGGTTAAATCAGATATTAGGAAGATATTCTTCATTGTGAGGGTGGTGAGGCACAGGTGGCCCAGAAAAGTTGGGAATGTACCATCCCTAAAAATGTTCAAGGCAACTGTGTTGGAGGGGCTTCGAGCAAACTGGTCTGGTGGAATGTGTCCCTGCCTATGGAAGCGAGGTTGGAAGCAGATGATCTTTAAGATGTCCTCTTTCAACTCAAGCCATTCTATGATCATAGCTACTGGAGTGCTTTGTGTTTGGTTAATTTTCTTTTTTTTCCCTTTTTTTTTTTTTTTTTTTTTTTTTTTTTTTGTTTTGGCTTGTATTTTTTTGTTTTGTTTGTTTTGCTTTTTGTTTTGTTTTGGGTTTTATTTGGCCTACGGACCAAGTCAGCTCCCATTTTTGGGAATGAAACTAGTGTTCTAATTCCCACACGGCTGGAGTTTTGTGCAACAAATTTGTCCTTCTCTAACTTCTGTTAGAAGAAGATATTTCCAGTTACTTTTGTGAAGGGTTTGGGGAAGGTGTAGATTTGGGATATTTCCTCACTGTAGTAGTGTGATCCAGGAGAAAGCGACATGTGACCATAAGGCCCTGGGTCAATGAGAAAGCCCGACAGAGTTTTGTAAAGGCACACAGGACTGGAGGAAAGCGAGGCACGAATGCAGATGTGCTGAAGGCAGGTGGCGGTGGTTTATCGGTGCAGGCTCTGCGCTCGCAGCCGAGCACAGGCGCGGTCCCGGTCCGCGCCGCGCCGCCCGGAGCAGCTCCCGCTGCGCGCCCGCCCTCCCGCCGCGGGGCGGCGCTGCGGCGCCGGGCCGGGTCCGCGCGTGCGCACCGGCCGGGCCGGCCCGGGGGCGGCGGTGCGGGCGGGCCCGCGCGGAGCGGCCGGGGCGGGCGGGGCGCGGCGGAGCGGCCCCGGGGACTGCGGGCCGAGGTGAGTGCGGGCCGGGCGGGGGGCGGCAGAGCGGCAGCTGCGGCGGGGCGGCCGCCCGGCTCCTGCACACCGGGTTCCGGGCTGCCTTGGGCCCGCCCGCCGCGTCGCTCGGAAGGCGGCCCGTCCCGTCCCGTCCCGTCCCGTCCCGTCCCGTCCCTCAGCCCTTGCGCCACCTCTCTGTCCGCTGCGTCTCGCTCCCGTTCCTTCCCGTACTCACCCTGTCCCTGCCCGAGTGGATTGTGTGCCGTGTAAGAGAGAGCGTTTCATGCATGGAGCGGGACCTTTCATTGAGGGCTCTTCCAGCCGGGCTCGGGTCTGCACGGGTTTACCGAGTGGCTGAAATGCTGGCTGCAGAGTGTCATCACATAGCTGGTTCTGGTGCTATGTCAGGAAGGAGGGATAAAGGACGTGGTTAACAGTCGGAAGCATATGGAAAGTTTTTAGTTGTAAAGCTGATAGTAATGTAGCATTCTGGTTTCTGTCGTGATAACAGAATGACACGTGTATTGCCTTGTACAGGAGATTTTAGAAGCTTCCTCCAGAATGAGACTGTGGATGTAAAGTGATGAGAAGAACCGCTAAAAGTGGAATGCTTATTAGCATCTGAGATTATTTTAGTGCTGCTTTGTGTAAGTACAGTCAAGTCACTCATTACCCACCCCATCCTAACAGTCTTTTGTTAAGAATAAAAAATAAGCATGATTCAGTTTGTTACACCATTTGATTAGTAATGAAATCAATGCTTCTTTCATTCATTGATACTTCTTTTATTCATATTTGTTGTCTACTGGACAGTTGACATGTCTGACTTTCTTTATAGCTCACAAAGCAAGCAAACATCCCATTTGTCCAAAAGGAAAACACATAATTATACTGCTCACATTCTGTTTTTGGAAAACATGCTTACTACTTTTATAAAGCTCTCATTATGGAGAGTTCAGGTTGAATTTATTTATTTTGAAAGTTTTAGTTATAAACCTAAAGTTGTTGCTTGCTAATTTTTCAGTCTGTAGTTAATGTAAGTTGTCTTTTGCAGGAACCACAATTTTGTGTGTAGGAGCTTGTAAGGAATATCAAAGATGACAGTAGTTTGTGATACTTTATATTATGTCATGATTTTATTTCAAATGTAGTTCAGGATATTACTGTTTAATCGGAACTATTGAACTAAATGAACTTTTGAACATTTAAATTAACTATTTAAATGCTTTTCTCAATGTAGCTGCTCATCAAACACTTCTATGTCCCATAAGGCACATGGACAAGGATGACAAATTAATTTCTTTTTCTTTCCAGAAGTAGTTTACCATCATTCTAATCAGATATGGTGGGGCTCCTATGAAATTCAGTTTAGAAGCATCTTTACCTTAGAAACAGTATCATGGTCCTAAGTTTTGTGTGATGCCCTGTTATAAGCCCTTTGCAGGTTGTTTCTTTTCTCCTGTAGATAAGCATTTTGTTTTTTTATTAGCATTCCCTCTGAACATGCTTTGTTGTAGTGGGACCTATGGGACCTCACCACTTTTGCACTGTCTGAGATTTCCTCTCCCTCTCTCTGCCCAAGCTGTGCCTTTTTCTGGTTTGTGGTTGTTAATTGGCCCACATCATTTCACTACAGCCAGGCCCAGCAGGTCAGCCTCAGTTGGTGCTTGCCAAGTGTCAGTCCCAGCTGGCATCCTGTGTTCTGGTGGGGCACAGGAGCATCTGAAGAAAGCCTATGATCTGCTGAGGCCAAGACCCTTCCCTGAAAGGAGTAACTGCATGTTTCTCTGCATTGTGATAACTATGTATCTCTTCTAGAGTTCATCCTAAAACCTCTGTCTCTATTTTGTAGCAACAAGAGATAATTGATTCCATTATGTGTGCCTCGGCCAAATATAACACCCGGGGTCCAGCCCTCATCCCAAGAATGAAAACCAAGCATCGCATCTATTACATCACTCTCTTTTCCATAGTTCTGCTTGGCCTAATTGCCACAGGAATGTTCCAGTTCTGGCCTCACTCCATTGAATCATCCAGTGACTGGACTGTTGAAAAACGCAGCGTCCATGATGTGCCTGTGGTCAAGCTTCCTGCTGATAGCCCCATTCCTGAGCGGGGAGACCTCAGCTGCAGGATGCACACCTGCTTCGATGTCTATAGATGTGGCTTCAATCCCAAGAACAAAATCAAAGTGTACATCTATTCACTGAAAAAGTATGTGGATGAATATGGGACGTTGGTGAGCAACACCATTTCCAAGGAATACAATGAGCTGCTGACAGCCATCTCTGACAGTGAATTCTACACTGACGATGTCAACCGAGCCTGCCTTTTTGTGCCATCCATAGATGTGCTCAATCAGAACTCCCTCCGTATCAAAGAGACAGCTCAGGCTTTGGCACAGCTGTCCAGGTACGTGCTGAACCTTCAGTGTGTGAGTGGAAAGAACACAAAGTGAGAAAAAGTAAGGCTGATACAGGAGGGGAGAATGCAGAGAATGGCAGAACTTGTCTGTGTGTAAAGAACACTTTTCTAATTGCAGATTGTTTCTTCTTTTGCTGTAGGTGGGATCGAGGCACAAATCATTTGCTCTTCAATATGCTGCCTGGAGGGCCACCAGATTATAACACTGCCCTAGATGTTCCTAGAGATAGGTATGTGTTGTGCTGTGTGATGGACAGATCTGGATTTAAATGCCACTCAAGAAGCAACAAGCTCAGAAGGGCAATTGATAGCAAAGGATGTGCTCCTTAACCTTTAAAGCTAGACTATGACTTGCTTGCTTCTCAAAAAATGAAAGTAAAACCTTGTATACAAGAGGTGTTTACTTTTGAAATCTGATACGTTAGCCCCATCCTTAATTTTATAAGGGATGTGGCTCACAGTTTGCTTTTAACTCTTGGGCTTGCTCTAAGGTTGGAGATTTTTGATCTGGTGTGTAGCTGAATATGAATACTTTACAAAATGTCCCACTTGATGCAAATTAGAAATTCAAAGATGATTGTAGCAGCAGCTTTCTAATAGAAGTCAGGTGCTTCAAGGGCATTTTAAAGCAGCTGCTCTGCTTAACAAAACTGTGCTAAATTTCAATGGTTTTTGTTATCTTAATAATTAGACTATTAGTAATTGGACAAATGTTCTTAGTTATTCTCTGGCAAGTGTACTCTAAAAATATTTGCCAGGAACTTAAAAGGCATACATTCTGAGCTCAATTTTCACTTGCAGGATTGTTTAGTTTTGGAAGAGGAAAGAAAATTGGAATAAGAGGAAGGAGATACTGTTACTGAAGATGTTTCTAATATGTCAGCCTGTGTGTACTTAGTTCTGTGGAGTTAGATCCATTGTAACCAGTGCTTTTCTTGAAAGTCAAAGTTAAGTTTCTTAGGCCAAATACTAACAAAATCTTGCCTGAGATATAGGTTCTTTGCTAAAATGATTGTCTGTGAAGTGTATCTTGACTTATTTTCAGCAAAGACAATTTAAAACATCTTCCAGTACCAGAACAGTTGTTTTTTTCCTGCACATGTTTAAAGAGTAAATTTGCTCATTTAAATGACATCACTGTGAAGTAAGGCTTTAGTTTTTTCCTTCTCTGTATGAAACATGTTGTATGTATGAGTTAGCCTGGAGAGGGCAGTCAAGCATCAGTCTCTTGTAAACAAGTCTGTTAATCTGTTAGTAAATACTTGCATTAATTATCTTAGATTTATACTTAGGAGAATTTTCATTTGACAGTGGAATGGACTGCATGTTTATGGGTACATGTGTCTATAGAAGAAGTGAATTTATTAACTGAATGTACTAGATATGCTGCAGAACTTTTTTTAATTCTAGTTTTTAATCTCAAATCTCTGTTTACATTTGGCCTTGCATGCCTTGGCTTAGCAGGCAGGAAACCTATTATTTTGGTAGGTGTTTCTCCTAAGTATTTGGAAAGTATGGAAAACTGGGTAATTTAAGTAAAAAACTATAGTCTTTTTTGGCATTCAGCTGTTGTAGTTAGCCAGTCTGACTCAGTCCACAGCTGTATGATCATGAGCTGTAATACAGAGGAGAGGAAATAACTGAGCTTGGGATGGAAAAAAAGTGGGAATTCCTTTTTGTAGGCAGCCAACAGTTGGACTGTTTGATGTACAGAACTTATGCTAGAGGTCACAGGTGGAAAGGCAAGGGGCCTGTGAAAGAAGTTGGGAGTGTGGACCTAGTCTTGGAGAGGCCTGAGTGATGCAGAATGAGCTTTCAGTATGATTTTGGAGACCTTTGGAGTTCTTAGTTCATGTCTAATGGAACAAGCAATGTGGATGTGTTTTCTTAGGAATGGGTAGTTAACCAAGTGGGAAAGACTGTTGTTTGTAGCATCATAAAGCTGCTGGCCAAAATAAAGGCATGTTGGCAGAGTTCAGTTAGTTTTTGAATTACTTGTCTGAATTGTACCATGACAACTCCAGAAGGACTGCATTTGTGGGAGTTTGTGGATCACTTGTGAAATACACAGGTAATATTTGTGAAGTTGCACAGGGAGTGTGGTCTGCCTTCTACAGTCAACATGTCTGAGAGATCATACACAGTTGAACTGTAGTGGATCATGAGGTTTAATAGACTTGTGTTCTATTAATTTGCTGCAGAATATTGATCCAGGTAAAGTAAGACCTTATACACAGGGGAAGAGTTCAGTTATATAATAATTTTACATCTGGGAAAGTTCTTGGCTAAGATACTTCACTAAGGGATTGTTTGTTTATTAGATCTTTAAATCCAATTTCCAGAGAGAGTGTAAAAGTGCTTTATTCCATATTTTCAAAGGTGAAAGTTTGCCTTGTGGGCATGGAGGTTATGTTGCTAGTATTAGCTGCCAGATATGCTCTGTATTATCTGTTAATTAGTACTGTTGGATTTGGTACAATGATGAAGTTGAAAGGATTTCTTTTGCAGAGGTATTCTAGTGCTGTAGAATTGAATTTATGAACTAAGATACTATTTATTTATTTCTGTTTCAGTCCGTGAATTGAGTTCAGTGACTTGTGAAGTTTGGCAGAAAGCAGCTGCAGATGGCAGTTGGACGGAAACATTTAGAGTATAGGCCAGCTGGAGCACTTCATGGAGAGAAAGAAGGATCAATATTTGAAAAGTGGTGAAAAGTTGCTCAGGGACAGTCATTCCTTGCTGATCAGTGCAATTTAAAGATTATTTGTCTTGAGTACATTAGGAGTTAATTTTCCTACTCTCTTAATGCATCGTGCAGTGAAAATCCAAGTGGAGTTACTTAACTGGTGTTGGTTCCCTGTGGGTTTATTTAGGTAAAAGTCTGCATGACACACACCTGCTTTCTCAAGGCTGATGAGGTGCTGTAGTGTTTTCACTGGATCCTATTAAAACAATCTGTTTCTGGTTTCCCAGTTTGGAGGGGGGAGTGTAAAAAAGGAGAAAGGAGATATAAAGTGCAAGAGCAGTAACACCCAAGCCAATTTTTTTTCTCTCTTCTTGTAACTGGATTAACATGGATAAGACATAGAACACGCAGCTTCCATGGTGAAACTTAGTCATAGCAGTGTTGTTCATGTCACCAAAAGCAGGGGCTTGGGGGACATTGGAAAGAAATTAGAAATTATTTGGAACAAAAATTCTAGACTCAGCATGTATTTAATTTATCATCTGGTTCTCAAGTTGATTTTTGCTCCTATCATAGTTTGTGTTCTGAATGAAGAGTCACATTTATGGCAAAGTGTGATTATGGTGTTTGAATGCTGAACAGTTGTACTGCAGGTCAGAGCAGGAAGTGAAGTATCCTGTGGGGCATCTGATGGGGATTAGAACAGGCACAACATACTGGTGTTCATCCAGGGTGTCTTGTTCTGATGGGAAAAATCTTGGGTGATAATTTGGTTTAATGAGAATCTATTGTCTAACATTTGTGGGAAACTGCTTGTTCTAACACCTAAGGATTTCATTCAGTGATATCTGAAAACAAGAATATTAGCTAATGGATTGTTGGTGCCTCTTCCAGTCTCATGTTGACTTTTTTGTTCCTGTGTGTTCTGATTATTGATGAGACCTGTGCCTGCTCTGAAGTGTGACAGTAAGGCTTTCCACTATAATCATAACTACAAAAATGGGTACAGCTCCTCAAGATGCTTTCTTTAATGCTTTGTCTAGTAATGTATTTGTGTCCTGCTCCTTTCCACAGATAAGGATACAAACTGGAATTGAGAAATACGGTACCTTAAGCAGAACCAGTATTCCAGAAGCAGCTAAAAGTGTAGCACAGCATCCTGCAGAATGACAAAGGACTGAAAGTTTGATCAGCTCTTTGAGAAGTCTCACAGAAGAAGCTGAATCTGAGCTTCTTCTGGAACTAGGATTTTGTGTTCCTGATACCACTTGGTCACTGGACATGAAATGGCAACAAAAAAACTGTTGTTCTCTATTAGCATATTTCAAAGAGGCTTGATTTGTGATAGGAGATAGTAATAAACCCTTTTTTTCCCCTGGAATTGTATATGATATACCACTTTCTTCTATACACATTGTTCTCTTCTTTACTTAAAGCACTTCTGTGTTGCAAAAGGCTGTCCCATCTATGAAAAGGCACAATGCAGGTCATCCTATTGGAAGGTTGAATTGCATTTTAATTTATCAGTCCTTGGTTATTCCCTTGCTCTATAGCATATAGTGTCCCAAGCAACCTCTACTTTTGGAACTTAGTGTTATGACCTACAGATTTCTTGTTCTTATGTTTTCTGTTCATAGAATTTTTGTGCAATATAAAAATGAAATAAATTGCACTAGTATGATAACTTTGAAAATACAGTTGCAAATAACATAATTTAATTTTCCATCCTGAGAAGTCCAAAGTCACTGTAAGATGCTAAAATACTGTTACTGTACCGTGATTTCTGTCTGAAATACAGCTTGTCTTGAACATTTTGAAAGTTGTGCTATAGCCAATTTTAATACAGGCATCAAGGAATATCTTAACTAGTATAAATAATTCAGAATGTATTTCTCCAGATTAAAATTGTCTTAGGATATGTAAGCTTGTAAATTGCAACCATAACAACCATATATTAGATTTCCCTTTATTAATGCAAAAATGTTTCATTCCTCAGTGATCATACACAATTTTAAGCACTCTGTTGGTGACTAAATCCAATGTAGCAGTAAACCAAGATCACAAAAACTAAAGTCAGCTTAAAACCATCATGAAAACATGCCACTGACAAATGCTGATGGAAAAGCTTACCTTTGAGTATGCATCTTCATGTTCTGGTAATGACAAGCAGTGAATTGCTGGAGTTTGAATGTTACATGTTCTCAATTTAAACTTACTTTCTTGTGTTTTCCAGAGCTCTGTTGGCTGGTGGAGGCTTCTCCACTTGGACTTACCGGCAAGGCTATGATGTCAGTATTCCTGTTTACAGCCCGTTGTCAGGAGAAGTAGATCTGCCAGAAAGAGGACCAGGGTAAAGTAATTCCCATGAGTTGGGCAAAGTATATTCAATATCATATTTCATACTGGTGATTATAAAATATAAATATAGCTACTAACTTTATGGTGAGTTTAGGCAATTTTGTAAGCTTTGTTTTTGACGGCTCTTGCTATTAAAATAGATGATGCTTTCAAGGCTGATGGTTCCAGTGCTAATGGTCTTGGTTCAATTGTCAACTGCTCCTTCTAATAGCTTTGTACTTTTCTTATATGGTGGTGCCCAGAACTGTGCAGAGAACTCAGAGTGGGACAGTCCCCTCCTTTGATCAGCTGCCTGATGCACCCCAGGGCACAGTTGGCCCTCCTGGCTGCTGGGGCACTACTGACTAATATTCAATTTGCCATTGACCAGGACCCCCAGGTCTCTTTCCACAGGGCTGCTCTCCAGCCTCTCATTTCCCAGTCTGTCCATACATAGAGGTTTGCCCTGTCCCAGGTACAACCTGGGACTTGTTTTTGTTAAACTTCATACCATTGGTGATTGCCCAGCTCTTTGATTTGTCGAGATCTCTCTGCAGGGCTTCTCTGACTTCAAGGGAGCCAACAGCTCCTCCCAATTTTTTGTCGTTGATGAACTTAGTAGGTATCCCTTCCAGTCCTGTGTCCAAGTTGTTTATGAAGATGTGGAAGAGCTCAGGGCCTAAGCTGGACCCTGAGGAGCCTCACTGTGACAGGTTGCCAGCCTGATGTAACACCCACCATTTGCACCTGACCTGTCATGAAAAAGAAGGATAAAAACTTGTATGTGTGATTATGGGAATACATACACCCAGAGCTTAGAATACTGATTTTATTTGGTTTTTTTTTTTTTTTTTTTTTTTTTTTTTTGTTTTTGTTTTTGTTTTTTTTTTAAATAATGGAGTAAGACACAAACACAAGCAACACAACCCTTCCCTCCCTGAATCTTGCAGCTGAAAGTAAAGCAAGACAGTTGGGAAATAAAGCACTAATTTTCTCAGAGCATGTAATTAGTTCTTGAAATTAACTACCCTGGCGATGGTGGCTTCTCTAATGTGCTCATGTCTTCAGAACATGAGGAGGTAGAAGTCTGGAAGACATATTATGGAAGGCTCTTCTTTTTATATTTCATAAGTCTTCTAATTACACAGTTTAACAAGGTCTTACCCCTGTCGTGGTTTAAATTGTGAAGATCAAGTTGACAAATGTAGAAACTTTTATGTCTGTTTCTTCTTACTGCATTCTGTAGAGAATATGAATTTTCAAACTCAAAAACTGATTGAAATGGTGCAGCCTCTGCTAGACACAAAAGTTATTTGTCTTAGGGTTCAGTTGTCTTTTCTGGTAAGGGCAGTGCTCTTGCTGTTGCTCTTGGCCGCTCTGAGTACAATAATGCAGTCAATTAGGACAAACTTGTGCAGCAGTGGTTTACTTTGCTCACATCCTTTATGTCCTTGCTTGTGATGCCCCTGGACCAGGCCAGCAAATGGCATCTGGTTGCATCCCAGTTGATTGCTCATAAGTCTCAAGTGTTGCTACATTCTGACATAGAGCGCAAGCATGCTTTGTGTTTCTGTCCAGAGAGCATGAATGTGATGGTAGGCTCCAGCATGTATAGAAGCAGTTGTAAATAGAGAAACAGTCATATTGTTCATGTCCATGTAGTCAGCTAAACTCTGATTTTGGGTCGGATAAGAGAAATAGGTCTTGTGTTCAGTTAAGGTGTTGGAGATTCCGTTTCTCAAAACTGCTCTTTTAACAATTGCGTTGGGCAGCCCGGTGTCCGGAGTGCCATCCAGTGGCCAGTCAGCGTTACTGGTGAGCCGGGTTCCCAGCCTCGCCTGCTCTGTGCAGGAGGGGTGGGACGAGGACACACTGCTCAGAATCCAGGCTTGCTTGGGATACACCTTTTCATCACACTACATTAGTGTGTTATTTCTTGGGAGATGGCATATACTTTCTTCTGTAGCAATGTTGGATAAGCTGGATTTTGAGTGTCATAGAGTGATAGCAGTTTCAAGGCAAAATTTGCTTTTAAACATATACACAAAAAAACCTACATTTTTTGAAGCTGGTTATATGCATTTATTATCGCTCATCGGTATCATTGTTTCCTTTTCTAAAGACCTCTTACAGAGCTGAACTGAGGGGGTTTGATATACGTGCCTTTTTAATTGGATTGCTTAAAATCCACTTCTGCTGGTAGCAAGTTGGTAGCAGCTGGAGACTAGTGAGAAAGAAAGTTTAGAAAAAATACTATGCGTCTGTTAATTGGAGCACCTAAAGTGACCAGCATGAAAATGAGTAGAAGAGGTGAGAAGAGCAGCAGGAGAGGTCTGACTTTATAAAGTGTGTGTGTTTGTGTGTTTTCAGAGCTGTAAATTAAAGATGGCATCATGTGGAGTAGAACTGGAATCCTAAGTGCAGGCCTTGTGCTTCCTGTGTTCTTTTGGCAGCGAGGGCACTCACTCACTATGTGTGTTCCTTTCACTGGGGAGTGGTGGAGCAGTCTGACTTTAGCTGACCTGTTTTAAAAGGAAACCCAAGTAGATGAGTATAACAATTATATGACATGCTATTTTCCAGTATTAGTATAACTTCTGTAAGCAGCAAGCGCCTAATTTGAACTTGTATTCTTGTGTGGTTTACCTCCAGTGTTACTTTGTGTTTTTAAACACATCAGTATTTGAAACGTTCAGCACGTTTTAAATACTCACGGTTTTGGAACACGGTGGGAGTTGAGAATGTATGGGATAACATACACCATATGGACCTTCAGCTTTTCCTTGGAAATGTTGCCTCTAAATTGCCCCAAGGGACAGAACTGAATCACAGTTAAAAAAGATGAGCTTGTGCTATTGCTGCCATCACCATATCAAGACTAAATAAGCTAAATACTAAATACTGAGTTGTCAGTTCACCATCGTTTTTCAATTAAAATTCATGAGAACATATAGGGGAGGAGAAACTAGAAGCACTCAGTGTCCTATCTACTTTGTTTTAGCACACAAACATCAAACAAAAGTACAAACAATCCTGGCATCAGTAGCAGGCTGATTTAAAATGCAGCTAAATGGTGTTTATTTAAGTTTATAATAGAAGTTATAATGCAAGTGCCTATTCTAATGTAATAAGCACTCTTACCAAGTATAAATTTATTCAGAATTGTAAATAATGTTGAACTTACTATCCCAGGCTTAATTATATTTCATCATTACCCTTTCCAGCCTTGTCTGAAAATACAGTCTTGGCAGCATGTCCAAATTTAGTTCATGTTGCTCTGCTTTTCCAGGATGGAAGGAAATGTCTTCTTGAGCATCTTGGAAGTAAACTTGCAGTGCTGTCAGGTAACCTGGCTGTTTTTCAGTCCTCGCAGGTATTTCATTCTGTCATCTCAAATGGCTCTGCACCCCGAGTACCGCTTGGAGTTGGAAGCTCTTCAGGCTGAGAATGGGGAGTCAGTGCTGGTCCTGGACAAATGTACAAACCTGTCAGATGGGGTCCCTGCTGTTCGCAAACGCTGCTACAAGAATCAAGTCTTTGATTATCCTCAAGTGCTTCAGGTAAGGCTGCCTCTCCTGCAGACGTCTCTTCCCAGCAGTGTCGGTCTTAGCTGTGATTCTGTTCCTGTTTAGTAGTGGTAGGGTACCTCCTTGTATTTAATTAATGTGCTGGATATGTTTTAAAACTGCATAATTTGTTATGTTAGCTTGAGTATTAAATCCTAAGTATTGAGGATATATCCTCAACAGTATTGAGTATTATATCCCTGAGTACTTATCCTTGTTTTTAAGAGGGCAAAAAACTATGTACTCAAACTTATATGCAGACTATGCTTATATGAGACAGGTCATGGTGGTTTAGTAACACGAGGCAGTGTCATGTAAACTTAAAAAATTACACAAAGATGCTGCCAAATCCAGCAGCAATGGGATGCTAAAATGGAGGAATGGGAGGAAAAATTTGGAGGCAGATGAAATTGCTGGCTTCAAAACTGGAGAGGAACATTGGAATTTGCACCTTCCAAAGTAGCTGGCATAAAGGCTTTCAGCAGGCATGAATTTGGAATTGATTTCTCAGATGTGGCTGTCTGGTCCTTGCTAGATGAAGCTTGAAACTGAAGATGGCTTCGTCAATTGGATAAAAGGTTAAAATGAACTTTAAAGAGCTTATGCTCTTATATTTGGGCCACAAAAAAGAATGTTAAATTTAAGGAGAGGTGTTAGATTACATTTTTTGTATGCAGTTTAGTAGTTAAATTGTACAAAACTATCTGTGTAGATATGACAGACCGAGCTAGAAGGCTTGTCAGCATGCAGCTATGAAAACAACTAGGTGAAATGTGTTTCATGGCCTTGGCCCAACTTCCAGAGGCCTTTTGATGTGTCAGTGAAGATAAAACTAGATAGTGTTCTCAGACCCCTGTGTCTCTTGGCAATTCACTAACAGAGGTGCTTTGGCATGCAGTGTGGTGAAGTGAGTTATGCCACAGGCCACTGTCTGCGGCCACCAGCATATAATCTGTCTTTGAACTTCAACAAGTGATGGTAAAATAACAAACAAGCTGAGGAAAGGCAAAGTTTCCACCCCTCCTGTTATGTTTTGTAGGAAATATGTTTAACATTCCATGTGGAGGAGGAGGAGAGGGAGGAAAGGGTCATTGTGAGTCCTAAACTTTGAGTAACAAAAACTTGTTTGCTTTATTTCTTTAAATATAGACTGGATTGCTAAAAGATAGCAAGTCAGGGAATCTATATCTATATCTTTCTATATATGATTTTATAATTCAGAAGAGAGCTGGCACATGCTGAGATTGTTAAAATACTTTCCCCTGCATTTCCCTTTGGAATGTCTGGCTGATAACAGTGGTGATGTGAGGAGATGTATTTATAGTAACCTTTGTCTAGACAGGAAAAATGGTTATCTGGGCAGATGAGCATGTGTGTCCACATCTGGCCTTTGTTTTTCTTTTTTGTCTCTCCCAGAGCTTACTAGTCTCTTCCACCTGCTGCTGTGTGATCTAGTGAGCCAATGGTTAAAATGTGTGTTCATTCTCTCAGCTTCTTCCATTCCCCACACCCTTCTTTTCCTTCTCTTCCTGTCTAAGAGTGGGGGAAGGGGGAATTGGATCACAGTTCATCCTTTCCAGCACTGCCTTTACAGATGTCCTACTAGACAGACTCTTGGACTTCTGGGTTGTTAATGCTTCCTGTTTGCAGCCTTCTCTTGGATGAGATGTTCAAGGCTCTTAGTTTTCTATGGGTATGAACACAGGTCTTACAATTGCATCAGGAAACAAGTGAAGAGCCAGCAAAATCCCTTGTATTTCCTTGTTCCATCTTGATGTTTTGCTGCCCTGCTGAGCCTTCTGGCTCCTTTTCTTCAGGCCATAGAACACAAGCTGGAAAAATGTTTTCTTATCTGTGGGAACCCCTGTATCAACTTTATAATGGTTCTTTCTTAAACTTAGGGATAATATTAACTTGGGATTTTTTCCTGTTATGTAGCTGAACTCCACTAGCATTTATTTTGCAATCTTGAATCTGTAGCAAGATTCCTCAGTGACAGTGAGAACTATAGTCCCTAAATACAGGGCGACTGCACACAGTCAAGAAGTCCTCTTTGCTGCAGGTTAAGCTTGTGGCATTTTTTATTCTGTCTTGTGGACATGAGTAAATGGATTATACTCTTTTTTTGTGGCAATTTTTTTTATCTTTGAAGCTCCCTTCCTCGTGCCCTCATTTCTTCAGAATAAGTAGCATTGATGAGAGTCAATCCTTCCTTGTAGATTATAGTTTCAAGGTAAGTAATCATCCTTTACTTACCACTGGAAGTACATTGCCCAAGACTGAACCCTGCTCTTTCTGAGGTATTTTGTTACTGTGAAGAGTAAGTGAATCCTTCAGATTTCTTAAATTATACATCTTTTTGGACTGTAATACTACCTCTGGGTGGAGAGATTTGTTTTTTCAACAGTAAAACATTGCTGTCATATGAATACCCTTTCTTTGCCTGTTCTTTTGTAGGAAATGTCCTCTTCTGCAAAGTGCAAATCTTAGCCAGTTAATTCATGCTTTTTATTTGTGCAGTTTGCTATTTTCCTCTGTGTTGAATTCTATATATATCAGTATTAGTTGATTTATGCATATGATGTCAAAGTCTAACCCTGGTATCCATTATACCTGCTAATTCTACAAAATCATAGGTATTGCCAGTTTAATAAGTATGGTCTTAATTCTGCTACTTGAAAGATTTCTTGGTCTATCACTGTTTTACTTGTGAGCCACTGCTAACTAATTTATACTTTATACTTGGAGTTCCGTAATTGTAATTTATGCAACTATAAAGCCTGTGAGGGCTTTATCTAGCCCTTGATTTCTTAATTTGACTTTGAAAATGCTGACAAACATGTCAAATGACTTGAAATACGAAATCTGTTACTTCTCTGCTATAGGGAGAGCTGCACTGCCTTATAACAGAAGAAAATGAAGTTGGCTTCATACAGTTTATACTCAAATAAGTTCATCTTAATTGCTGCTATCTTGTTGTGCCAAGCTTTTGAAATATTTTAAACCAAATTTTTCTCCTTGAGTTTTCTCAACTGAATTCTAAAGTTTGGCCATTAAAAGTGCAGAATTGTCCCACCAGCGTATTTCTCATTCCTCTACTTACGACTTTTTTCCTAGCCTCTGGAAGATAAAGCTGTAAAATTTTTTTGAATTAGCTAATAATTCAGAATATATTGATTGCACAGAGCAAGTTGATTTTCCTTTTGACTTTTTTATGCAGGGAAGGGCAGGAAAACATAATGCATCTATACATACACACACACAATGCAAATATAACATTTCCTTTTTTCCTCATCTGTGTGTTGGATGCTGTTTCTTGACAGGAGTCTACATTCTGTGTTGTTCTACGTGGAGCCCGCTTGGGACAGGCTGTGCTAAGTGATGTTCTTCAAGCTGGCTGTGTCCCAGTTATCATTGCTGACTCCTACATTCTACCTTTCTCTGAGGTTCTGGATTGGAAGAGGTCTGTACCCTCACTGTTGTACATCAAACCACTGCCTGAGATACTTCATTGCCTTCAGTGATTTGAATCAAATCTGTGTGATAAGTCAAGTGTACTGGGGGTTACAGGAAATGAAATACAGAGTAAGATGCACACTGTCTTTGCCCTTGATCTATTATGTATCAAAAATAGGAGAGGAAAATAAATGAGACTGTTATGACAAAGCATTTGATTATCCTGTAGCCAGTCATTTTTTCTTCTAAAAATACAGATTTGCTGTATAATGTTGTGCTTGAAATCAATGAGTATTGGTCTCCTTTCAGGCTCTTTTAAGGAAATTATGTGCTAAATATTGCCTCACAGAAATGTTAATTCTCTGTATTGCAGTATGCTTCCCAAATTTATCTGAGATGGAATGGTATCATTACTTTTTGACTGAGTACACTGTGATAGGAGTTTAAATTATTTTTCTATGCATGCACTATGCCAAATTACATGATCTGGGGATAGGGATAATATGTACAAAAATTATTTGTTTTATGTGTAACACTGTATATGCTACTACTGTTTGGTTATTCAAAAAATCTCTGCTGACAGCAAGTCAGAGGCAATTCAGAGATGAGAATTCAGGACACCTGAATCTCTGTCCCTTCCATAGTTATTTAATAGTCTGGACAAATCAGTCTACAGACTAAGGTGGCATTATCTGTGGGCAGACTGACTGGTGTTAGGAAGGAACTGCTGGAGTATTTCATTACACTGAAGACTGCTTCGTTTTGCTTGTGTCTTTTGATTATGTCTTATTAAAATAGGACAAGGTTCTGGGTTAGAAAAGCAGTCACTGTCTTTTAATGTAGAATTTCTTTCTTCTCACCTTACCATAAGTTTTCTTTTCTATTTTTTTTTTTTTCTTGTTTATAGGGCCTCTGTTGTCATCCCTGAAGAGAAGATGCCTGAAATGTACAGTATTCTGCAAAGTATCCCCCAGCGACAGATTGAAGAGATGCAAAGACAGGTAAAGCAATGTGCCATGTTCAAATTATTTTCCTTGCTTTACAGTTGGAGTGTAGGTTCATACACCTGCCTTGCTCTGAAAGCTGTTGGAATGCAGAAACATACACTATACTCTCATGTTAATATTTTTATTATTTGACCCTATTCTTTTTTTATGCTAAACATGTGCATTTGCCATCACTTTTCAGTGGGATGGAAACTCTCCCTGAATGTAAATGTACTGCCTACTGACATCTGTTTACATATTTCTGATGAAATCACGGCATATATTTGCTTCAGTTTTTTTTTTTTTACATAGTATTTAAATTGTAGTAAAGATGTTCAAGGGTCTGTGTTTATTTAAAAAGAAGCTTTGGTTTGTAGAAAAATTTTAGTGATTTAAAATGTGAGGGAAGCATTAAGTCCAAAATATGTTAAATGTTTTATCCACGTTGACAATTCCTCTGAGAGAGATTTTTTTCTTATTTGATGACTGCAAGAGCTGAGACCATGAACTTTCAGGCCAGTAAAGAGGATATTAATATGTAATGTACACTTGTATCTAGGATATTTAATCCTTGACATCTTATTGTACCCGAGTGTATGTTGTTATAAGGTGAGATGGTACTCCTATCATTGCCTCAGTTCCTCATCAGGAAAATCATACAGGAAGTAAGAGCTGGGTATTTTAGGGAAAAGTTAACTATCAAGATGCATGGGATCTCTGTAGTCAAATTTCTGCAAGAATTGTGAAGTCAGGTGTCTGAAATTCCCTTACACAACCTTAATGACAGTCGTCATCTGCATTGTCCTTGTAAAAAGTGACCCAAGACATTTTTAGAGTGTAGCTTACTACACTCTAGTTATTTCCACTTAGGCAGTACTAAAAGATACCCTGTGTATATAAATACTCATATATGGGGAGAAAATAGACTCTCAGATTGAGAAGTCAATATCTTTCACACCTGAATTCTGTTGCCAGCTTCACTTCATTCTGTTCTAAGTCTGCAAATACCACAGCAGCCATCAGGGGTCTCCTTTCTCTTTAGTGCCTTCACACAAATGAACCATTTTGATGGGTCCTGCTGGCAGCACCAACATACCACCAAAACCAGGAGGTGAGAAAGTAACCTTAGTGTTACAACTCCTAGAGATGTGGTTTTTGGTTTAGAGATGTTAACCTAATAAAGCTTTAAAACTGATATTAATAGTCTGTCCAAATGTGCAATAACTTCCTTGTTGTCTATTTCACTGTTAACATAAAATAATCTCTTCAGGATAATGTTCTCCAGCTATGGAAAAAGCACTTGACATCACAGACACCTTAAACACTAACTTTAAAGTATGAAATCAGGCAACTCACCTGTAAAAAAAAAAAAAAAAAAAAGCCAACAAAATAAAGACAAAGGACCAAACCCCCTAAACATTCACAAGGAAGCAAGCCAACAATAACCCCCTTAATTTAGATTATTTATATATTATCTGTATTACCTGTAGCTCTATAAAATTAACTTTAAATAGATGATATTTTAGTGATCATAATACAGATAAAGTCTCTGTTCATGGTGAATTTTTTTGGATTATACATGGTTTGCAATAATCTTTGTCATTGTGTTCAGAACATCACTGAACATCATTGGAAAATATGATTCTGTTGGCTGAAGGTGTGATGTATTTTTCTAAAGCTTCTTCTTGCATCTTGTTGCTTTTATTGTGTGTTTTGATAGTAAAAGTAACAGGCTGAAATCACAAGGTCTTTCTTCTTTGTGAATTTATTTCTGTTTGTGTATTGAGGATACTTAAACATGTTATCCATACATTTTATGTCCTGTCAGCCTTATTTACAAGGCAAAGTCCCTGTGTAAGTGTCTCTGAAATTCCCTTGCTGATAGGTATTCTGTTTTCTAGCCACCTAGTATGGTGAAAAGTATTTAATGACTGATACTGTGTGGACTACCAGTAACCTGATGTGTATGGTTGAGATAATCTTTTTTCTGGGCAAATAGAACAAATCCTTGCTCTGAATTTCTCCTGGCTAAAGCATGCATTTAGCATACCAATCAGACTTTTTGGGTCTGATAACCTTTGTGGGATTGGAGCCTTGCTGCCTGACTGCATTGGTTTCAATGATTTTTCTTATGATATAATTCTTATCCTTATTTGGAAAACATCACAATTAAAACAAATATTACTGTAAATGTTTACTTGCCAGTTTTCTTTGTTGATTATTTTGTACTTTTTTGCAGTATTTCATCACAGGAGATTCTCTGAAGATCATACATCAAGGTTAAAATGTAGACATAAACATATAAGCATATATTTACATATACCTGTATTTATTTTTTTTCAAATTTAAATAGGTTGTCTGCTTTTAATGAGTAAAATTTTCTCTGTGAGTATTTTTTTTTCTTCTTTTCTGGAGATACTTCTAGCTATACATCAGCTGGGGAAGAGAGGACATCTTGTAGAGAGAAGTCATTCCATTTAAGTTATATAGGAACTTGTATTCGAAAGTGTTTTTTGCCAGTTTGTACAGCTATCATGGACATCACATAACACTGTCATGATGAGGATAAAATACAGGAGTTTTAGTTTTGGAGACATCATCTGCTAGGATCTGTGGCTGGTATGCCCTGAACTGTGATTTCCTACAGCACAATTTTATTTTGCTCAGTTTTTTGTCTGACAGTACATGGTATAAACTGGGAAGGAGAGTCATTGATTTGAGCAGAGCTTGAGTGTGGGAAATCAAAATTAATTCTACTGTCCTACATCATACCTGATTGCACTGAGATCTCTTGAGATCAGCTATATTAACTTATGCCTTTATTCTTCACACTTGCAGAACAGTTTGCTCCCAGATATTCCCAGTCCAGTTTCCTGTCTGTCCTCACAAAAGGGAATAGTTTCTGTGCTTGTAGCCTAGTCTACACAGTTGCAAAAAAATTGCAACGTTTTTTCAATACTGCATGTACAGCCTATGTCCCTGAAAACCAGATTCTCAAGTACAATAGCTCTTATAAACTGCCACATTTTGACCATCAAAACCAGCCTCTGCTGATTGAGCTGCTAAAATTAATAGCAGTCTGGATAAAACTTATGTGTCTCTGGGATTGCTGTCTTGTCTGTTTTCTACAGTAATGTTGTCATTCTAATTTTCTTTGAAGCTTCCTTGAACCATCCCCCTCTCACAAATAGTTCCATATGGAGTCTGAAACACTGGTAGAAGTGCCCAGAGGCAAGTTGATAAGCAGCTTAGCTGCTCAGATTTGATGCTGCATCCTTATGTTTTCATTTTATCTGCACCTCTAACCAGCATCCAGGTAATAGCAAAGTTCTGGAGGTGGAGGGGAAGAAGTAGATGTAATGGGCCTCTATGATAGAGAGTGAAAATTGAAATTTTGTCTTGCTCCTGCAGAGTGAAATAGGTAAAAAAAAAGCAAAACAAAACTTTGCTGGTATCTTCTTGTCTCATGCCCTGTATAGTTTCCCTTGCAACAGTTTTGGGTTTTGCTCTGAAAGCCTGTTAGTTTCTGGAAAAATGTTTTAGCACTGTAGTTGATATATAAATGTCTCTAACTAGTGTGAAAGTTTTCCACAGCTTGTATCTCAGCTGCTGTGCTTTTTTCACCCTCTTTTTGTGAGGTGAATCTGTCTTATCTGAATATATAGGCATCTTGTAAATATTTTCCTTCACTTAATACCAACATGCTTAGAACTCTTTTAACATGGATAGACTCATTCAGGCATAGAACCAGAATATGGAAGTACTATGTAATGGGAATAGAAGACTTATTCTTCTGTTTATTTGGGTATTCTTTCTCCCTGAAGAGGTTTTAGGTAAGGAGTTTATTTTCAAAAGGTGGCTTCATGTGCCTGTTCCTTTTTGACTTTGTAACACTTCCCATCTCCCAGAAATGAAACTTCTGAATTCACGTCTGTTCTGGAAGACTGGATGACTGTGTGTGCTCTGATGGCACAAGGATGAAGAGCTGGTATTTTTTTAAGTGTGGGATTTCTTTTCATGCTGGTTTTCTAGGGAAACATGGGTATGATCATATATAATGTGCATGCTGATTTCTCTTCTGATTTCTGTTGCTACCCAGTTTCAGTCAAACTTATAAAGAAGTGGAGAGGTTGGAGATAAGAAATTCCATAAAGTTAGGTACCTGTATAGGAGTTAAGCACCCCAGAATAACATGGCCTTTTAAGGGAAACTTTTCAACTTGAGCTAACAGTCATAGAAAACCACTTGCATTTATCCATTATGAATAATCTGCTTTGGCAAAGGTTTTATTTGAAACTGGCACACCTTAGGCCACAGAAATTCAGGTACAAAAAGGCCAAATGATAAAGTGATAAATTAAATTCAGTATACAAAGGGGTATACATGCAATTTTAAGCAGCCTTCCCATAGGCAGTTTTGGCCTCTTAACTACATGCAATCACTTGGAAAAGAATTCGTAACAGCTGTAATAAATAGTTATGTGAAAGGATAAATTCCATAGTCAGTTATGTTAAAAAAATTACAAAGAATTTTTAGAAAAGAGATAGAGAACAAGATGGAAAATACTATGCCACTGTGTAAATCTATTATATGTCTGCACTATGAATGCAGTCTGTAGTTATGGTTCTCCCATCTTGAAAATGATATAATAGAACAAAGGTGATCATAAGTTTCAAGAGAAGACTGGTTAAATAGCCTAAGACTCTTCATCTTGAAAATGAATGATTGGTGGTGAAGCAGGAATATAATACAGAACTGTAAAATAGGAAGGTAATGAAAAAGTGAATGGATGTGACTGTACATTGTTTAATACAATTTCATTTGATGTCAGACAGTACTTTTATTATTTGGAATCTGGTCTAAAAAAATGGAGATGATCTCACAGAACTAAGAGGTAGTCTGTGAGAATCACTGCTTCATAATTTTGTGTGAGTGAAGGGGTTTTATTGACATAAAAGCCAGAATGAAGAAATCCAGAGGAGGAAAATCTGTCAGAGATGAATGCAAAGATATACTCTCTAGCTTAAAAATTCCTGCATAGCAGACTTCTGGAAGCTGGAGAGTACTTTGAGGAAGTGGTGGCTTATGCCTGCTGTGTCTATGGGAGGGGGGTTCCTGAGGTACCTGCTGTGGAGCACTGTCAGAGGGAGAATATGGGAACAGAAGGCCATTTGGTCAGACCTGGCAGCTTCAGGACTCATGTTTACAAAAGACTTTAGTATTATATTGCCTTGTATAATAACGTTGTCAGATAATCAGGGGTTTTTAAAATGCATCTTGACTTCACTGGTTGCCAAACACTTCAGTGGGAGACTATTGAAAGTGATGTATAGTTTCCTTCTTTGAATGAATGTGTAATTCACTTTCCTGGAGCCCCACAAGCCTTTCAAATAGTGGCCGTGTACCATTCTTGCTTTGCATTAATTAAAGTTTTAGATAATCACAACTTCTTTCATTTTTAGCCTGAGTGGACAATTAAAGGCTAAAAACAGATATAAATTCAGTGCAAACAATAGTGGATAGGAAACATGTAGTTTGCAATGTTTGTTCCCACAGTTGGCATACCTGGACAAGCTGTTGTGGTTTTTCTTGTGCACATGCCATGTGCCTCAGCCCTGAACTGAAGAGAAGTTCAGACTCCAGGTCAAACAGAGCTGAAGACACAGGCATAAATCAATGACTTGTTTTAGTGCCACGTTAAAACAACATGAGTGGCTGGCTTTTCTGACCCTCCTCCCTTTCATTTAATGTGCTTCTTTGGCTCTTCTTTAAAGAGGGCTCTGTAGAGTAATTTCAACTCTTATCAGCTTGCTGACAGCTATATGAGCCTTTCTGCTGGCTCCAGGCAATCACTGCCAGCGTGTGAAACATCCCATTCTTGCAGTGAAATGGTCTTGGATAGAGTTAAAGCAAATGGGTGGTGGAGTTTTCCTGTGGGTGGTGCAGCTTACATGAAAGAGATGGGATTTAGTTCTTGTTAACCAATTAAACAGAAATTCATTTCAATATCTGGACATTAGATGCTCTTTGAGCATACTTAGGCTTTTACAAGTCCTTTTAATGAGAATATTAAACTTACAGCTGCAGTTCTTTCTGTGACAGGGGACAGCTTCTGTCTCTGGGTTCTGTAGAATCATCATTATCAAATTTAAGAGAACTTTCATCTGCCTGCCATTTGTAGCGTTTTAAGGAGTGCGACTGCAGAGCCTAACCCTGCTTTAATCCTCCCAGAGTGCTTCAGTGAAGCTCTGGGTCCCCCATAAATGTCAGGCCTGGACAATTTGCCATCTTATCAGATGCAGTGAAGTTAGTTCCAGCCCTCTCACCCCTCCCCCAGAGGAAAGATTTGTTGCTGCAAACAGCAAAGGAAAGAAAAAACTTATTCCTGGCTTACTGCCAGGATCACCATGGGAGTTGTAGAATCCTTGGCATTTATATATGAGACTTTCATTGCTCCCCTCTCTCTTCAGTTGTTGCAGAGACTATCCTTATCCTAGATTTTTTTTTTTTCTTCTTGCCTGTCCTGTCTTGTTTTTCAGAATGAAGAAAACTGTCTTCGTGGCATCTCTGAGAAAGAGCTCTGAAATTTGTGCCAATCAGCACCTTCATGTATAAATTTCTAGGATACATTTGGGCTGCTTTTGTATCTACATTGGCAGCTTCTAAGCAGTAAAAGGTTAAACTTAACTGTAAGAGGAAAATTATGCTGTTCTATGACAATTTTTTTTTGTTTTTCAGATTAGACTTTAAGAGTCTGTATCTTAAGAGTCTGTATCTTGTTGCACAGTGGATTTTTGGTACTTACCCTTTGCAGATTGCTATACACAACTTGGATAGACTACAGATAAGCCAGATGATTCAGAAATTGGAAAGGCATGTACTTTTAGAAAGAATATTTGAAAATATTCTGTCATGCACATGGAGCAGTTAGCTGCAGACAAATGGATGATTAAGCATATCTCCTGGTGTTGCACTCTTTCTTTGTTGCCCTGTATGTTGCCTCTGCTGCTGTACATCACATTCATTATCAAATCTGCTTGCTTTGTTTACCCCCTTTAATTTTTGAAAGTATTACAACTTTAGCATTTATCTATACAGCAAAAATACACTGCATTGCTGTAGTAATTTGTATGTGAGTATATTAAATAGAGTAGTAAATACACCTTGGTCTTGTATCCATTTTACTGATTAGTAGATGGATATGTAAATAACTTGCACAAGGTCAAATCATAATATTAATAATGGAATTTAGAAAACTAGATCTTGTTTTAATGACTATATCAAATGTATCTTACAAGACAGTAGGAACATCTGGCTTTTAAATTAGAAAGGTCTTACATATTCTATAGAAACAATTTGCTGCCAGATAATCTTTAGCCAGCTTTTCCTTTAATCTTTGTCTGTAAATTATGCATATTGAATAGTTTCTTAGATGCCTGGAGGTAGGAAAATTATGTGTCCTTTTTATAAACTGAATAGTGGACTGGTTTAGGAATATGCTGTAGTGCCCCTTGGCTTTCAAATGGTGTGATTTGTGTCTGGGGTTGGGCTTCTTCCTTTTTTTTTTTTTTTTTTTTTTTTCATTTGCAACAGTTTTGAATGCTCTTTAGAAATTAAAGTGGCACCTGGCATTAGCATTAGTTGCCTGGTGACTTAATTCCATGGAGATGCTATGTGCAGAAGGATTGTAGAGGGTATGCATGTTCCAGGGTGTTAATGTTGGAGTAGGGAATCATGGATAGAAGCTTGGCTTCATACGGTAAAGGATAGCATGCTATTCCAGATGTTTACCAAGAAGAAATAGATAACTCTTGTTGATGTCTATCAATATTTTTTTTTTCATGTGAATTTATTTTCAATCCTGTTTCATTGTAGTGTGACTGCCACATAGTATTATCACAACCAGCAGTTAATATTCACCTTCCCCATTTCATCAGATAGCCATACAGCCATGGGCAGTTTGAGCCATGAAGGATGAGGTATTTTTATATAGCTCGAGCTAAGTTCAGTTATTTTTAAGATGTGGAAGAAAAAAAAGCAGCACCATGTCCTAAATGGAATTTTTCCAGTAGATATGGAAAAAACCTTATGACTGCCAGTCCTTCAGCTTTTATCCTCAGAGAAGTCAGTAAGATATATCTGTATTTGAGCAATGCTGGCAGTAATGTCTGTGGTTAAAGTTGTCCAATGTTGAGAACTGTGTGTATGGAGGTATGTGTATTATGTTTGTGCTTATATAAAACAGAGCTGTATAGCTTACAGGAAACAGCAAAACATGCCTTCATCAAAAGGGCAAGTTCTTCCTGGTATTGAGCTTAAGCTCTGAAATTGAGGTATGTGCTGATTTTTGACAGCTATAATATGGTGGTAACCTTACCTAGATTTTTTTTTCTTCCTTCAAAAAGCTGTCCTTTCATGTGTGTGATTGGCACTGGGCTTGCTTTGTGTTTAGCTTCTCTAATCAAGGGAATTTAAGCTTCTATTCTCCCAGCATTAGTACAGCAGTCATGGGAAATCTCAAACAAGCCAGATCTTATTGCAGCAGTTGACACAAATAAAAGCAGTTGTGCTTTTATTTATTTATTTTTGATGCTGGATGCTGATTAAAAGTTTCCAAGCATCCTTTAGCTATGTTATGAAGCCAACCAGCAGAGAGCAGGGCAGCTGCCGAGGAAGGGAGATACTGGTGGACACAGGACAAGATCACAGTGGGAAGCATCAGTGTGTGTAACACAGAAAGCTGGGAAAGGTGTAAACAGATCCCCAATTTATCTATAGGGTGGGCTCTCCAAACACTGTTTTATTGGCCAGTGGCTCCTGCTTTACTAACCTCTAACCTCTGCAGTACTCAGAGGTGCTGCCCACCAGCCAGCCTTGTCTTTGAACCTCCCTTGGCTCCTGCCACCTCAAAGACTTGCAGTCAGATTCCTGTGTTTTGCTTGGGACCTCACCTCTCAGCAGGATGCCTGCAGCAGGGAAAACTGATCTACCCTGAGAACATAGACATATTTGAAGGCAATACCCCTAGGACTAGAAACCTATTGCTTTCAGTTTCAGGAGCTGTCCATCACTTGTCAAGAAATGTGGATAAAACATCTTCCCACTCCCCAACTTTTGGCCATGCAGTAGTTGAATGTTCCCTGCAATTGCATACATATATTTGTTTTCTGTTATTTTTCAGACTGCTGTTGAATCAGTGATGGCACAATTCTATCTCTGTACTGACTGTAGGTCAGGTTTTAGGTTGAGTGTGTAGATAATATCATAATAAGGATGATACAGGTACAAGTATTTTTGACTACTCTTGGAGTAATTAGAGAGCCTTGCAAACTCCTTGAAACTGAAGAGAAGAGAGTGGGCTGGTTTTTGTGTCTTTATATCATTATTGATGACTATGTAGATGTAATGGCTTGTCTGGAAGCTAGACTAATATCTATTTCTCTTTTTCAGCCGTGTTATTTCTGTGGTGCCAACACATGCCATTTGCTTGTAAATAGGAAGACAAACTGAAAGCTCTTTGGGAGCAAAGGGGACTGAGAAAATGATAGTAATTTTTTTATATCACATGTTTTTAAAGCTGTAAATACTGCATGAAACTTTCAGGTTTTGTTTGATTGTGGGTCTTTTTGGGTTTTGTTATTTCTTCCTCTCATTTTGTTGTTTCCTCCTCCTGCTTTCTTTGCTGACTCTGTCTCCATACTTTACAACAGTATTCCCAGCCACAGCTGAGAATGGGGTGGGTTCCTTGCTGCTCATAGTGCTGGTATCTGTTTGTTGACTCCATAACTGAGAAGTATTTTGACCATGGATTTGTAGGGTGCCAGGACAGTAAGTCAGGTTTCCTGGCTGGTGCAATGTTGCCTTCTGCAACAGAGTTGCTAAGTTGACATTCTCATTAATCAAAGAAGCAAGTTTGAGGTGCAGAAATATATGGAGGGAGGGGAGAACACCAGTGCTAAGTGATATTTTTATCTATTCAAGTCTTATGTTCTTGCTATTTTTAGAATTAGGTTGCTATAATTAGGAAAAGGAGTAGCGGAAATCTGTATTTTAAGGGTAAAGATAACACAGGATTTAAGAACTATATAAAAAGTTGCCATCTAATGAGAGAGAATGAGAACTTTTCTTGAAAATACCTTGTTTTGTGTCATGTATTTAAGCAGAAGATGACTCTTCATGAGATGAAAACCTTAGAAACACCAAAGCAGAAAAATCTCCCCAAAAACTAATCAAAAAACCCCTCAAACTCCCAAAGTTATGTGAAAGTGAGGAAGAAAGAGTGAAAATGCTAACTTTAACAGATAAGCTTCTAAGAACCATTCTTATATATGCACAGTATATGTTGTATGTATGAATTACCACAATTGACATGATTCCTTTCAAGGCACCAAAGATGAGAATCTGAGGAAGGCTGCAGTGCAAGAAGCTTAATTTTAATATCTGAGCTTGCACTAACATTTTCTTTTAACTCTTTTAAGAGTCAGCAAGTAGTCTCCAGCAATAAAACTGAGAGTAAGTAGAAGTGAGTGATTCCCAAGTGGCTGGTATCTGAAGGGTAAGATTAGCATTTCGAACTCTGACCTCCGTCCCCTTATGAATTGGCAGCTTCAAAAAGAAAAAGGAAAAAAAGAAATTTGGATAATGGAAGGATTCAGTTTTCACTCTCTGTTGTATCTGAAGGAGGCAAATGTGCATGTTTCATAGCTGAAATTACTGCAGCAGAGAATATTGAGCCAAAGGATTAAATCCACTTACTGCTTCACTTTGGAAGAGATTCTTTTTGAAGTTGAATTGCAATAAAAACCAGCACCATGAAATGTCTGTCTAGAATCTCTTTCTTAAAATATTTGACTGTAATGATACAAATTATTGTTTTGTTTGCTCATACTGCTGAAGTGTCTTATAATTAAGGAATATTCCTCTATAGGCACTCATATAATTTGTGTAAGTTAAATGGACAAATTGAGTATTTTTGAAGCTTTACTTGAGAATTGTGCATAACTCAGAAACATGGAATGAAAGTTCAGAAATAGTATTGAAAGAATGATGTCAGATTACAGTAGAAACAAACCTTAGTTAACTGGAAACAACAGTGTGTGCCCTGCATTATTCTACTGCTCATTCCTCTTTTTTCCCTTGCAGAGGAACTTCTGGTTTGAGGTTTAGATAAAGACTAATCCATAATTCAGCATCGGGGTTATCTGAAGTTATCATGGGCCTCCAAAACTTCAATTCCTTGCTTACCTCTATTTTTTAGCTTTAGAGGTGACATGCTGATACTCTGAGCACACTTTATATACTGTCTTGCACTACTGCTTTTCTTGGATGGGTTTGCAGTGAGAAACAGATACAACACAGCCGGTTTAGGTTGAGTTTGAAAGATGCTTTTCATCTGATATTCTATTAAACATGAAAATCAGAAAACTTTTCAGTTTTAGGCAAGTTGGCATGATTTTGCCCATATTTTATTGATTTAATGGATTAGCTTTTAAAATTCCTCCATAATCCATGTATGGGGACAAGAAACTAATTTTTACTTTCAGAATGCAATTTCTAAAGAGTTTACCTCCAGTTTCAGGTAATTGTACTGGCACCCCAAAAGTGAAAACTTTTCAGATCACAGCTCTCTTACTGTTATTCATAGGCTGAAACACATGAGTTGTTTTCGAAAATGTGACCTACATTTGTGTAGATTTGTGTAGCCTAGGTTTGCATTTCAAATTTTCATGCCTCTCTGGGTAAATGAGACTACTTCAGGTCACTATTGAAATCAGAGCTTTAAGGAGAAGAAGGACCATGACCCACAGCTAGTCACTTATTTTATCCTCTCATGCTCCCTTACTAAGAGAAGAATGGATTTTTCAGAAGGTATTTTAAAGTACCAGAAGTCCAAATTTCTGTCTGAATAACCCAGATTACAGAGAGAATGAGCCAGCCAGCCTTAGTTATGTAGAATGTGATTGCTATCATCAAGGGTCCAAAATCAATCAAGCATTTTTTTTAATCCCAAATTCTTACCATTTTCTAGAAGCAACAAAATACTGTTTAATTCTTAATAATATAGACTTCTGAGGCTTTCTTGTAAGCCTGTGTAATAAACCTAAACATATCACTGGTTTTAGCGAATACAAACTGATATCATCTTTGCTGGAGAACTGCATACTAAAAGTAGTTTGTGTAATCAGCAAGGAAGCTGTTGGAACAGGGAACCAGATGTAGGAACAATAAAACAGTACAGAAAGAGAGTGCAGATTACAATTTATAAACAGAAAAATGTGGGAACTTGTGGCTATAAGGCCAAAATTTATCTTGGGAAAATTTTTCTAAAATGCATATTGCTCCAAAAGAGTAACTTACCTTCTCTTCATTCCCGTTTTTCAGGGGAGCTCAGTAGGGCTCTTGAGAGCTGAGGTTTGCTATCTGTCGTATAACATCAGCTATATTCATAGGCATCTTGAGTATAGGGCAAACATACAAAAATTCAATTTATCTGGAACCTCAGTAGCCCATTTAATCCTACTACCCAATGTAAATAGTTTGGGGGGAGGGGAGGGTGCCTGGGACCAATCTCATTAGTGTACTTGGTGGGGAATAATGTGCTATGTCTCAGTAACTTAGAAAATGTTTGATTATATTACAGTATGGCATATACCTTTAGCAGGTCTTTGTGGATGCACTTCCATGTCCAGAGGTGTCAGATGCACAGCTGAGCTGTAGATATTTACTATAATATCTTTTGTATCTCTGTTGAAGGTACACATTTTAGCAAAGGATTACTGCAGTCAGTTATTTCAATTACTTAGCTAAATATTTTATTAGTTTTAAGTTTCTATTTACAAATAAAAAGATAAAGTTATTGGGTTTTTTCCCCTATTCTTCTATCCATCCCAAAATTTGAAAGGTTTAGAAAGGTTAAATCTTACAACATCTCTTTGAGGTCAATTTTACACATACTGCTGAGAGGCTGAAGTAGAAACAAGAAATCTTGTAAATAAGTATCAGAACCAGGATTAAAAGTAAGATCACCAAGTTTCCAGGCCAGTGCTGTTGCCTCAGGTAGGCCACACTCTTTTGCTTGGATAGACTTCTCTAATCCAGCTGGGAGTAAAAACCAGGAACACTAACAGCCATTAAGAAGGGAAAGCATTTAAGCAGAGTCACCATAGACGGTGTGAAAATGGTTTGTATTTCAAGGCCTTGTAAACCCTTTCAAGGCATTTTGGAAACACTGAACTGCTGCAGTGGGGCAGAATCTCACAGCATCATGGCGCCTGACCTAAAAGTTGAGAAAAGTGGTGGTTTATGGGCAGTTAAATTTTACTACTCTTTTGCGAATTTTCTTTTTTTCCCCTCTTGCTACTTTTACGAACTCCCACCAAATCATGGGCTGTGAAAACACAGAAGGCTAGCAAGTTCCTTCCATGGACTGTTTTCCCCTTGATCTAGATGTTACAGAAGGGAGTCCTTTCCTTGCCTTATGCCCAGTGTTGGTTTTTTTTCACAAACCAATCAAAAGATTTGCATTGATCTGTCTTGCACTCTGCACCAGAGCACCATTAGTGGCATTAACACTAGAATTTATAAACATTAAATGAATGGACTCTGTAACCTGATGCTATGTTGGCTTGTAAAGAGCTTATAAAGAGATGCTAGGCCCCCAAGTGTGTTTATTTCTGAGGAAAATAACACCTTACCTAAATAAATGTTACTTTCTATGAGTAGGCTGCCCTGTTGCTGCATGCTGCTGCCTGTTGTGTGGTATGAAAATAAGTGCAAATGCTCCCTTCCCAAGCTCTTGCCTGTGCTGGTATGTACTGAGTATTGCAGCTTAGTTTCTTTGTAGTCTGATTGAACTAAACCCTAGAACTGAAAACAAGTGGAATTGAACTTTTGAGTTGAACGCTTATTTGATTTAAGGAACATGTCTTACAGATATTGCTAGTGTTTCTCAAGGTGTTCATGTGTATTTGTAGAGATAAATTGATAACACTACGTTATAAGAAATTTAGGCATTTACAGAAAGTGATGTGTTTTCATGGCTGATCTAATGAGGATGCAACAGTTGAAAGTAGGACAGGAGGAAGGAAGAAAGGAAGCTGCTCAGAGCTACTTACTGGCATGCCCATGTTTGTGAACTTGGTCTGCAGAACTCACTGCTTGGCGAGAGGAGGGAATTTGGTCTCCGATTCCTTCAGTCTTTGTCTTCCATAATGAATTTGTCATGGCTTTGTTACATTTACTGCAGAAATTGAATTCAATTTAACTAGTTTCACGGGCAATCCATTGTGTAATGAGAACTTCCAGTCAATTCCAATCCACTGAGCAACCCAATAATATAATGTATTTCTCATTGTCAGTCAAGTCATACAGTATGCTAGATTTGACTGTTCAAAGCATTGGTAAAACTGTTTCCAAAACTAATGTTTTCTGTCTTTCATTTTGGATCTATCCGAGATTTTCTATTTATCCAGAAATTCAGAAGGAGAAGAGAAATTTTATTTCTTTCTGTTTTCAATTCTTTTTAAGCCATACAAGTTAATGTACATTGTTCTGTGTTGTCTTGGCAGTCATACAAAGTAGATGTTTGATTTCTGTTAACTACCTAGGTTACCCATAGCCTAAGCAATATTTAGGAATATACAAAGTTAGCTTTTTCTACAAGTCTGTGGTCTACATAGTGTGTTTCCTTAGAAAAATCTTGAAACCTCATCAAGCAGGCTTCTAGAGTACTAGAAGCTGATTTCAGTTCAAGTTGAAAGGAGAAGTCTGACTTTATCATAGTTGTAGTTTGTGTATAATCAATGCTGTGTGAAAGCCAAGGTCTGGACTTAAGGATTGTTTATTTCAAGATCCTGAAAGGTGTTCAGGTAGCTGTAATTAGTGTATTATGATTACCACACCATGAAAACATTGCTCAGTGTCTTAAAGTTATTCTTGAGTTTTCTGGATTCATAGATGTGGAAAAGAGAAACAGAGAGCTCAGGAAAGCTATGTAAGAATAATAAGTTGGCATAGGAGTCTGGAACAGAAACCTTTTTCTTTTATTGTTACTTTTTCCTGTATCACAAATGTGTTCATGGATTTTCTATCCCCTCTGTTTCTTACATTCCAACATAAGATTTTCAACCTCACAGAGCAGAAAATACCTTTCAAATGGAATCAACATACATCTTCCCAACAGAAAACTTTCCCAAAATATTTAGTAACTCAGCATGCAGAGCAGCAGACACTAGCAAGCCATGTTAATCAGTTCTGCTTTATAAAAGCAAACAAGGTGGGGAGGAAGTAATGAGACCCTGAAACATCTGTTTGGGGACTTCAAATCCCCTTAGAAGGTTTTGAGTTCTGCCTTAAAGAAACACAACTCCAAAAATATTACAACCAACTGTGGGAACATTTTATGGCTCTTTAGAAAAAATTAATTACATAAATATTAGTCTATAAAACATAAATTCCCTCTGCCCTCTTCTCCAGATTTGCTTCTGGTATAAAGGTGTAATCTTCCCTGACATTACAAGCATTCCTTAAGCAAAGAGCAGCTAGATCAGATCCTTCCATTTTGCCGAAGGAAGAAAACCATCTTTGATTTTTGTGAAGCTAGATAATAAGAGATATTATGGTATTAATAAACAATCTTAGAACATGATAGGAATGCTGTCATTTAATAACGATGGAATAGCTAATCCTGTATTTCACGCTATAATAGTTACTTAATTGCTTATAAAGTTATATGCTAAAAGGCTGCATTAGTTTCTCCTTCCCCCTTAGTGCTGTATACAGCAATTGTTTTAAACTGTTGTCTAGCATTAAAATAAAATTTAGAATCCTTTTTAGAATCCTTATACTTGAACAGGTAAGTTAGCTGTTTTGGTCCATTTTAATTCTTAATCTGCTTCTGGTTTTCTTTTTAGCTAGTTTGGTGTCTGAGAATATATTTTTCTTAAGGGATAGGACACAGAGAAAGAAATACTAATGCTTTTGCTTAGCATGTGGTGTTTGCTTTATTTAGTGTCTTTTTACTTATTCTTACCCATTTATATAATTCTTCTGCTTTTGCACTTGAATGTGGTAGTAATTTTGTTCCATGTTCTTGGTAATCAGCCTGTTATCCAGCTGTTAAGTCCTATCAGGAAGAGAAATAAGGAGAAGGGAAGTGATTCCCTTCTAAACTGAAGACACTTTGCACTCCCTCTGGATGACAAGCTCCAGTGTAGTGTCATTTTGGACACAGCTATCACTCCCTGTAGGAAAATTTTGAAACAGCCTGAAATAGAGTTACGGCTGTTTGCACAGTGAAGGTAGTGCTTTAGAGAGCACTGATCTCTCTCCTAGTTTGCTTTTTGAATTGTAACATGGATTTTTTTCATCTTAAATATTTACAGAAATATTCTGCAGAATCTGTTTTAGAGTTTTTTTTTTTTTCTTTTTTGCTCACAGAGTAGAATTTTAGGGCTGGTGATTCGGCAACAAGTCTGCAGTTCTAAACCCCATAGCTTAAACTCAGAGTAAAGTACAGGGTAGCATAAGCATGAATATATCCAAGTCTGTGCTTATAATCTTTCCTCTATGCTGTTATTTAGCCTAGGAGTATCCAAAAGGAAGTGTATATGCTGGAATCACTGTGTGTCTTCTGTCAAAAAGTACTGACTGCAGAGTGAGATCTGTTGGCATTTGTCAACAACAGATAAACAAGAGTTATTTTTGGTTCATCCTAAGATCTGTAGCTCCAGAAACTTGGTATTCCTTCAGTAATTAAATAAGGTAAATAATACAGTAACTAAATAAGGTAAATAATATTATTTAATATTTTCATAGCATGTTATTAAAACTGGCTTGTCTGTAGAGCCTTTTTGCTATTGAAGAATTCTGTAGCAAGAGTAAAATAGCACTTGCCCAAGTTTGTGTATTGTCCTCAGCTGTGTTCTGACTCTGAAAACTTCTAAAGGTTCCAACTAATGAAAAAATGCATTTGTTTTAATTGTTCTACCTCCTAGATACAAACACATCTTATAATTGGTAATTAACCATAGGGAGTTTACAAATGAAATTAATTTCTGTAGAGTTCAAGGTGCTGCAGTTTCCCAAAGAAAAGTAAGATTGTAAAAAATTGTATCTTTTGGGCCAGAATTCTTGAACTACATGGTTTGGTTAAATATATTTCCTTTTGAGTTGGATGGCGACCTACAAAATCATTTGATAGTTCTAGGGATTGAAAAAGTATATTTATATCTCTTAACAGAGAGTCACATAAGTCAGCATTTTCATTTCCAAACCCCTGATTTTCTTCTATAATTTCTGTCTTACACAGAAACTGGGACAGGATGAGAACTTGTACAGGACCTTAGTTTTAGAGTAACTCATCTGTGAAATTCAGGGCACCTGTATATAACAATCTCATGCTTCTTTTCAGCAGTTTTACGCTGTGCTAGAAATTAGCCTAGATTAACTATTGTAATATATTGGCATGTGCATGTACTTTTATGTGAAAATCATAATAATTTACTTGTAAAAATAGTAATAGGCTTCCTGGAAGACTTGGGAAGCTGTTAGTCTGGTAGGGCACATGGCTGCTGAAATTCTCTATCTGATCAAGTGTCTCTAATACTGATGTTAAAAAGTGACTTCTAAGTTCTGCCTTTCAAACAGAATGTTTTTATTTGACTGTTTAACTGTGCTATAGATTCCTTTGCCTTAGAAAAAATGCAGTATAACAGTAATTTATTTTGTTCCATGGTCAAGCTGCTTTTGGCATTTTTCAGGAGGAAAAACATATGATAAAAGTATGAAAATACTTGATTCCTTCAAATATTTTCATTCTGTTTAACCACTTGCAAAATAATGCTGCTCCTTCTTTTGTATTTTATTGGCTGCGAGTCCTTTTAAGGGGTGGAGTTGTTTGAAGCCTTCAGGCTTTATGGAAATACTCTATCTACAATAAATATGACTCCTAATTTAATTTCCACCTGACATGTAGGCTGCATGGAACAGATTGTGAATGGCAAGCCAAAATTGACTATTAAGCACTGGATCTGTACAATATGAGAGTGAATTTTATTCTCTTTACAGGCAAGGTGGTTCTGGGAAGCATATTTTCGATCGATGAAAGCAATTGCTCTCGCTACTCTTCAGATTATCAATGACAGAATTTACCCATATGCTGCCATTTCTTATGAGGAATGGAATGATCCCCCAGCTGTGGTAAGTAAATTAATTCAATTTACTTGTAAAACAAATTATGGTTTTTGTTTTTGTTTTCTTGTATAAAAGGTATGGGCTATGAAACTTAGTAGTAATTCTGCTTCTGAGTTTGTCTGTGTATGTGTTGTGCTGCTGACTTGCACAGATGAAGCTAATATATTTCATGACCACTGGCAAAAAATAATTAGCAGTTCTTTTTATGTCCTGGCATTAAGATGAGAAATTTAAACTTTTGCTATTGCACACATTAAATTGCTTCCTTGTTTATATTTTTATTTATTTATTTTTCCTTGATACACACACACACACTTTATTTCTGTTTAATTCAGGGAGAGTTTGGAGCACTGTATATATTTGGACACAGTCTGTATGACTGCAGAGAAAATAGTGGAAATCCTGAAGATCTCAAAAAATCTGCTGGGATCTTTCATATAGTTCCATTGAGAAAGCTAATTATTCTAATGCCTACAGTTTTCTCCATGTTATTTCTTAACAATTTATCTTATACAAAAACTGATGATCAAAGTTTCACCTTTTTTTTTTTTTTTTTTTTTTTTTTTTTTGGTCTGTTTTTGGTTTAATTTAAAGTTTCAGTGGTTGAACTCACTTCTGTTAAGAAAAAACAGTGCAGTATTAATTAACCTCCTGCACCAAGCAGCTGGTTCTGATTTTTTACTATATAAAAACCTGTAGATGATTTTCACTCATAATCAGTTAATTTTCTCTGTGTCAAAATAGAAAAAATAGTTTTGTTTTACTAATAAAACCAAACTTGTTAACTATCTTGCTTTATGATTGTTTAGAGAAAGGAAAGAAAGCTGGGTAGGAGTACTGGGTAGGGAGGTAAGTGTGTTTTACTTCAAACTCTTCAGACTAACCGACTGTGAACAGTTGCTGATGAAGAGTTAGGAGCTTATTGCTGTGCTTCAGAAGTTGTGTTTCCATTGCCTAGCCAAAGACATTAATAATCTCCTGTTGTCATTTCTTGGGGAGGAAATGTGGGCCTGGTTAGTATTTAAGGAAGAAATTAATCTGCACAAGTGTGTACTCCACAAGAAGGGGATTAGAATATCTTAACACCCTTACAATTACGGTGGCAAAACCAAGCACCTTTAAACACACTAAGTGAAATAAAGAAAATGCTTTAAGGATTACTCAGTCTTTAAAGGGAACCTAAAAACATCTCCTGGATTCTCTCTTATACTTTTTTTTTTTAAATAAATGCACTAATCAGAGTTTCAAAGTTGTCAGCTTGTTGGGCAGTAATAATCTGCTTGAGGCTGTCTCATCTAGCTCCTGCCTTATATCCACTCATAGCACTGTTACAATTTCTCATCACCCTGGGGAAGTATTAGAGTTGGAAGGACTTACATATATTCATTTGAGGTAGCAGAAAATGACAACTTTATCCTCTAAGTTTGATAAGAAGGCAAAGTAACTAATGTCCTTTTTCTTTGCAATAAAATTGCTGTATTCTTCTCTAAATAAACTCCATTACTGAAGCTTTTAAAGAAAATTATTTCCGGTCAGTCTCAGGGCTAGGGTATAGCTAATTGTTAAAATAAGCACCTGTGAGTTAACATTAATACCATGAAAATTGTGAGTGTCATAAATTCTTATGTTACTGGCCAGAACTAACCTCCAGAACTTGCAATGTGTATTCTGCTTTCAAATTCAGTCAACTCAGCAGCCAGTTCCTTTAGCTCTGTTTGTTGTTCCATGTGGTGTTGTGGTCAGTGGGGATTAAGTGCCATGCTCTTCTGTATGCTTTTGTTCCTGTTACGTGGTTTTGATAGGGACACAAGGGTGCAGAAAAAGTATGTAGAGGCTGTAGGCATGTTAACAAGAGGTGCAGAGGTGCAATCACCGTTTTCAGGGCTTACTGAAATTTGCCAGAAATTTCTTTAATCGGTACAAGGCTATTCATAGACCTCAGATCCCTGTGCTCTGAGTAGTGAGGTTTTGAAAATGAGAGTTCAGATTTGCCTATGGAATATCTATATAGGAAAATGCCAGTTTTAAGGGATTTGTGAATTTACTTGCTAGGACAAATTCACCTATCTAACAGAAAGAAGAGCTTGCTGTGCAAGATCATTATGCAGAGAAGGAACTCTTGGCCATGCTTGCTTACCTGCATGCCTCCTTGGTTTAAGGTGGGGGTTTTTTGTGTGTTCTTTCAGGGGTTGATTTTGCTTAGTAGGTCACTAGAATCCTGAGATGTAACAGAAAAAGTTTGGTAAAATGTCCTGGTTGCTAATTGTTGTGCTGCTCAATTGTTACAATAAGTTATGAATCAGTATAACCAGTATTTCTACTTTGACAATTAAAATGGCTCATAACTTTCCAAGGTGCGCATTATAATTTGCATTTTGTTGAAGCATTGTAGCTTCATATGTTTGTTTCCAGAATTAGATTCCTCATCTGATTTCAGTCTATTTTCTATGTTTTTCTATAGTTCTGCTGTTTAGTATTTTGATTGTAGTATAGTAGAATAGATTCTGAGTTAGCAAACACTTAGCAGATGGCAGCATGTAAGTATGCTACATAAGAGAGTTTTAGAGGTCTCAGATGTTCAATTTAGTTTGTGACAGCAGCACATATGAGGAAAAACCTGAGTAAGCTGCATCTTTCACAAAAGGCTGCCCCAAGCTTCATGTCAATTGCAAAGTATGATTGATAGCCTTCTCTTTGCTTTTCTTTGAGCTCAGATACTTCAAAATAGGAATTAAGACACATCTGCAAGCATAATAATGATTACATTGTTTTTACTGCAAAATTGCATTGATTGCATTGACTTTTGTATCCCCCGTTTGAGGGGATGGCTGTTACCTTGTACAGTCAGCATGTAAATGATACTCACTTAAAATTAGGGAGGCATAATCATGGCTAGATCTGCTCATGGATAAGCTTTATTCCTGTTCCTGAGATATTTCTCAAATCTCAACACATCCTGTGTTGAGTTTGTAGTTTCCCAAACACTTTAAACCATTATAGGAGATGCTGCTGCCCAAAGCAGCAGTCCTGCACTCTTCTACAGTTGGGTAACAGTTTCTTCTTTCATGTGCAACCTTTTTTTTTTTTTGATATTTCTATTTCACTTGTGGTGAATTAGCCAAAATAATGTTCCTTATATAAAACTTACCAGGCAAGAGAAAAAAGAAAGAGTGGGGGTGTGTGCAAAGGAGGGACTGGGTGGCTTGAAGGCTGCTTTTCTTGGCATTAGTTTGACTTATATTGGCTCAAAATATTAGTAGGACTGTTGCCTGAGTATCTTCACCAGAGTGTCAATCCAGCAGTGGTATAGGAGGGTGTTTTTCCAGGAGGGAGTATAAGGTATGCAGATGATAAATGCATATACAGTTAGTTCCATACTTTGTACATTGCAAAGGGAAGTGATCCAAGCAGTTTTTATATGTTTTTATGGGCTGACTGAAGACTGTTGGTCTTTCTCAAACAAAAAAAAAAGAGTTATAAAGTGGATTATTTTTCTACTTATTCACTGTCCTGTTGAGGAAATGGAAGACTAGTAGCATATAACATGCTAATATGTTATGGAAAGGTGCTTTGAATAAAAATGCACTATGGCATATTTCCTCCTTTTAATGAAGAGGAGCAAATTATACTTTGGGGGCCTGAAATTCATTGCTGGACTACTTGAGCCCTTTATGTCTCAGACAGTCTTTTGTTGCAGGCATGAGAGTTTAATGTCTTTTGTATTTTTTGGCCCAACCATTATCCATTAGGCAGAGGCAATCAGTTACGTCCAAGTAAACCAGAAAATGACTGATTCTACAGTGTGTGTTTTGATGGTTACCAGTTTGAGCTGGATTAGAAATAATGACTTGGGCTTGAGATGTGATCTGTTACCTTCAATTAAGTACTTTGTTATGCTCTAATAGAGGTAAATTACTTCCTCACTTGTGCTTCATTGTAGATTGCTTAAATTCCCCTCTTTGCCTTATACCTCACTAATATATATGGGTTTCTGAAAAATGAGTAAGACTGATTTTTTTCAGAATTCTTCAGCTGCTTTTGTTGAAATTCTTTCAAACCTGTTTATAATGTAGTCCTATGAAACATTAGATCGTTTTTTTTGTCAGAGGCTGCTTTTGAGCTCTGACCTTGGATGATACAGACCAGAGTTAATAATCACTTGAGAATATCAGTATGTGAACAATAAACATACCAGATTTCATTTCTTCCAGTGAGGCAGAAAACAGCACCATCATTTGGTGTAAAATAAAATAGCAGAATTTTCTTAATGCCCAGAATGCCATTCATTTAACAAAGCCTAAGTAGGATGTTCATTTACAGAATACTTTGTGTCTCCTGCCAATTACTAGGCACTTGATGCTTGTTAAGAAACTAAACTATTCCTAACCTCTATGACTAATGTTTTATAGTCCTCAATCTACAGAAAATGCTACTGTTATAACTGTGCTTCCCTCCTAGCACTATTTGTCATCTCCAAAGCGTTAAGCAAATATTAGCATACATTTTTTTATTTACTTGTAAATGAGAACAAGCTAGCATTTTTCTGGGACGTGCATATCTGGTATTTTTTCCGTTGAGCAATATTAGATTTCTGTTTCTGCTATATTTTCCAGCTACTGGTGTGATGGTTTCAACCAGCTGGATCAAATAATGCTTTATTTATTATGTTAGAAAATAGGTATTCTTTTTTATATTAAATAATTTCCAGTTTATTGATTTTTGTGTGTGTTGTGGACTGGTTGAATATCCCACATGTATTCAGATGTAAAGTATTGGTATTTTTATATGAGTGTGAAACATGACTTAACAGTTGTTTCTTTAATTTACCTGCCCAGAGGTTAGGATACTTTTCTTACACAGTGGATTATTCTGCAGTAGATAGAAGTTCCTATCTATCTTGTGGCTAATTCTTTTTGTGAGGAGGGTTTATGATTTTCTTTAAAGCATGAAATAATGGCTACTGCAACTTTGTTTGTAATTCTGTTGGGTGTAAGTACTTTGGTTGTCTCTGGACAAGTAAGGAGGGTTAATTCCTTTGGGTTTGCCCTGTGACCACTTGGGGATGGGAAGCAGGATGAAATACTTTCTCAAAGTATTGAATAGAAACTTACCATAAATAATTGGAGAAAAATAGAATAAATCATGGCTTTTTTTGGTCTGGTAATTCATAATTGAAACCATATTGAGGTTAGATTGATTTTAAGAACCATCCAGCTGAAAAAGCCTTAACCACAGTGGCAGGGGATATATCTCTGTTTTGCTTAGATGTATAGGACTGCTCAGCTACTAAGTTCAACACACTGCTATCCTTACCTCTGTGCTTTTAAAAGACAGTGAATTGTTGTTCAGACTATGTAGTTTCACTGATAGGTGGTTTACAACAAGCAGGCCAGATGTTGAAAGTAGAATACAGAGGTGGGAAAACACTGTCTTCTTCATGGGAGCAGTGAAATTTTATTCTTCTTAAGTGCTGTTGCTGAGTTTTCCCACTAAATGATAGCTAGGAAGTTCTTGATTCTTCTTTTATATGGAACATCTTACACAGCCTTGTTTTCCCAGACACCATTCTGTGATGTAGTTTCTAATGTGTCTAATGTACTTTTCTTCAAGTCTCTTTCAATGGTGAGCAACCAGTTAAGAAGTTTTGGGGCAGGACTGAGTCTTTGTTGTCTCTGATGCTTTACCAGTATCTTTGAGGCTCCACAGAATTTGAATATTAAGATTGTCCATTTCACGGTCCAGTTGTGTTAATTGATGTCGTGAAGCTCCCACCTATCTCCCTTCTGCTGAGAAAGGTCTGTTATAAATTTCCCTGCTAAGATGAACTGGAAGATTCTACATCAAGTCCAGCCTGGAGCTTCCCACATCATGAGAATTCAGCTCTCTGGATATATCATCCATAATGTATTTATTTTTCATAAAGCAGAATCAGGTTGTTTTTCATGACCAAGAGGGAGGACAATATTTGATTGAGCTATAGCAAAGGAAGGTGCCTTGTTTCTAATGCATTGTTACACATGCACACTTGTAGAAAGCATGCACAGGACAGTGCAGCAGTCTGAATCCTTATGTACATACATAACCATTCTTGACTTCTCTCTTCCAGCTTCAGGCTGTTCCCAAGTTCTCACTGTCACTCACATTGCAGTACTTTGGATTTTCATATGAACTGCAAGGATCTGTCAGAAAACTGAGACTGTGAGAATTAAGGGACATAAAATTACTCTTAGGAAACTAGCATTTCAATTTGAGCCTTTTTGCCTATGAAAATGATTCACATCAAGTAACCTATTAATCTTGGATTAATTATCCTGGCCCCTCTAATGATATTAGCTGGGAGGGTGATAGTGAAGGGTTGTCTTATCCATAGCTGAGTGTCAGCACTTTGTCAAAGAAAGGTGATGGATGACCAATCTACTGTTGCTGTTTGCTCTCTTCTCTGAGAGTGAAAGTTCCTGTGACTTTCCATCAAGAATGTTAATAAAGATGGGAATGGAGCAAATGTGCCTTCATCACTTGGTTGCTTGAGCAGTGACTAGGAGAACCCATCCCTATGTCATTAGCCATTTCATGCTTTGCTGCCATAATGGAGATTTAATTAGGTTGCTGTTGTATTAATTGCCTGTATGGTTTGCTTTTCCCAAGCAGAAATCTGGAAGACTTTAGCAAATTATGGAGGCTTGAATTTGCCTGATTTCCTGCAGAAAGTGGGGTCAATAGGTCTCAGACTGTAGACACACTCTTCAGGCAGGCAGCAGGGGGTTGGCTCTTAATGGCACTTGAGAGATGCTTAATTGCCTTTTTGAAATGTTTTTCTCAAATGAGAGGCATGGTTCTCCCATCCATTAGTGTGTGTCTACAGGGTTTTCCCTCCTTCCATCATCCTTTAGTAAATGCAGAAGCAAAACCTCCTTAAAAGTTGCCTTATTTTTCCTAAGTTATGACCAGCAGCATTTTCATGCCTTTCTTAAAGTAGAAGAAGCTGGTATTTAAGGAATGTACCTAAAATTTAGGTTTATAAGAGAAATTCTTGGCCATTTTAGGTACATATGCATGTGCTTGCATACATATGCATGATATATTTCTTTCTGTAAATGCCTAAAATAGTCTTAGATTATGGAAAAGGAATAATCCTTTTCAAAAGATATTATAGCAAGCAATTTATTAGGAAGTGCTATGGACAGAGAGAAAACATTTCTAGAAAAACTTCAAATGGGAGCCATTAATCCAGGTAGCAATTCTCGCCCATAAGTAATAAATAGAACATTGTCTGCAGATGGCTCTACCAGTTATTTCTTCTTGTAGGACAGAAACATAATATTTTCTTGGCACTCTGATTTGATGTTAAACCTCTGTTTCATGTATTAATGAAAAGAGGTTTCTGAGAGTTGTGTTAAGATGCTGCTTGACATTACCAGGGTCATTTGGGTAATAGCAGTCTTGGGGTGGGGGTTGTGTGAAAACAAGTCTGTAGTAAAGCTTTAATGAGGTGGATTATGCTCTGGTACCATTTAGATTGTGATTTGCTGTAGGAATTATTGAAGCTACAGCAAAATCAGAGGGCTGTCCCTCTGATTTCCCTTTAGAAAATTTAATAATCTGAAAGCAGATTTTTCTTTGCACATATCAGTTGCTGAAGTAATGGATGTATATTTACTGAATTACTGAGTGTGCTTTCACAGGTAGCCATGTTTCTTTCATGAACCAGAGTTCCATATTGTACCATTACTGTATCTACATTATTCTATTTTTCCTCTTGGGTAAAAACTAGAACTTTGTGTTTTCCATTAGGATCCTCACAAGCAGTTTAAGATGAAGGCTGCTTTTGCCAGACCTGATAAAGCGTGTGTAGCTAAAGGCCAGTCTGTCTTTCTAACTATTTCAGGAAGTCTACTAAAACATATTACTCCTACTGACAGGTCCTTGCCTGACACATACTCTTAGACCATCCTGGACAAAAGAGTGTGCCAATGTTGTGCTTAGCTTTTCCACCCTACATATTTATCCCCTCTTCAGTTTTGATTTGTACATAGAAGGAAATTGCATTCGCATCATATTTTTTTTCCTCCTTTACCAAAATGTTCAAAATGTTATGATGTCTTTTAGTAAACAGGCTCTTTATTCTCCTCAGCCTTGAAGTCATTCTAGTTAGAGGTGTCTAACCATTAAACACAAGGAAGGTGATTGCTGGGTGCATAAAGTTAACCAAAGACTAAATAGGGAAACAGAAGTTTTCAAAGTTTGCTTCTCACAAATATGACCTTGTAACTCTGAGTCTGTAAAACTTGCTTTACTCCTGATACAAGCAGGCTTATGGTATGAGTTTGGCTGGAGAACTTCACAGTATTTCTGTAAGCTGCTGGCAGTTGCTAACCTCTTACAAGTATTCATAGTTTTTACAGGCTAGGATTCAAAACTTCCTTGCAAAACAGCATCACTCAGTTTCTGCTTTCCCAACTCCCCTTTTCACCTTGTCCCAAAGGGTTTGGTTTTTCCCTTTGCTTCTCTGTCCGACCTCTGCTTGGAACATCATTTGGAATGGAAAATTTGAGACTAAAATGCTGGTGTTTTCATTCTTGTCAAATGGTCCCTTCACTGCTTCCTCCCCCATGTTGTCAGCTCCAAAGGGGGTTGGCACATTCAGTGGGAATTTAATTGTCTGTCTTGTCTTTTGCTGTCTGGGCTGACTTCCCTATGCTGTGTATTGAAGTAAGACCTTTAAAGTCTTAAAAAGGATGCCCTAGTTAAAATTCACAAGGAGCAGATAACTCTGAGATTTATCTTTGAATCTCATGTATTTTTAGTTGTTTTTTTTTATTCAACAGGTTGGTTTTTTTTCCTCATTGAACAAACTTTGTGGAAGCTAGTACGTTGCTCCTCTTTGTATCTGCTTTTTCCCTTTTTGCTTGGGTGCATATTTCTTGCCAAGTTTATGGGTTTGTTCCTTTGGTTTTGTTGTTGTGAATACTTTTTCACTCTGAAATTGTAATGCTGATTAAGTTTGTTCATTGAGTCCTGACTGTAGATATAAATGTCTTGAAATAATGACTAGTAAACGAGAATTAAACCATGCTAGCTGGGCTCAATTCACTTTCATTTTCCTTCTCCACAAATCTATCTGCCTCTTCCACTTTAGTTTTCATCTTAACCCCTCTATTTGGTTACACAATAACAGCTAGACAAAAATGAAAATTGGAATAAGAAAGAGATTGGAATAAAGGTTTTGAGAAATTGCCAAAGTCAGAATTGGAGAGTCAGGCTGCCTGATCTGAGCAAATTACAAACCTAGTGGTTAGGGCCTGTCTATATGAATTACTCCCTACTGTGATAATTCACTTTAATCAAATTATTTTGCTGTTTTCTTGTTTTCTTTCACAGAAATGGAGCAGTGTGAGCAACCCACTCTTCCTTCCACTGATCCCACCTCAGTCCCAAGGTTTCACAGCCGTAGTTCTGACCTATGACCGAGTGGAGAGCCTTTTCCGGGTTATCACAGAGGTGTCTAAGGTGCCAAGTCTGTCCAAATTGTTGGTTGTCTGGAACAACCAGAACAAGAACCCACCAGAAGGTAAAAACCCATGGGAGGGGTGGTCAAAGAAGGGGCATAGCATGTCTATTGACACCTGTTAAGAATGACCTCTCTTCTACATAATTTATTTTCAATAAGTATTTCATGGTTCTTTCAGAATAATCAGTTTGCATTTTTTGTGACAAAGTCTTTGGAAGTGGAATAAGAGAAGCCAAAGTAGATAACAAGAAAAAAAAAGCAAAAAAAGTGGTTGTGCTGCTAACTTCTGAATCAAAAGTTATAAATACAATATTACAGAAACATTTCTGTCCTTAACATTTTTGGAGGGAGTAGTAAGGAGAGGCCTATTTTGATCTGTCAATAGTTGCTTTTATTTCTTTGTAGACAGGCTTTCATCACAGTGTATGTACTGCTGCTACTGGACTGTTTCTAGAGCAACTGTGGTTCAAAGCAGCAAAGTAGTTTGAATGCTTTGGAGCTAGAAAATAAGTGAATATTTTGATTGATTGATGAACTGAAAATTTGGGACATTTTAGGTGTCCAAAGTGGAGTTTCCATATCACTAGAATATCTTGTGAAAATGTTAATGCTTGTCCAGCAAGACAATACGTAAGTGCCTGTTTTAAAATATTTCTGTTTCCAACACATATGATATACTGTGCTGCTCTTTGTAGTATGTGAATGAATCTGGTGTCATCTGTGTGGTTTTTAATTTGTGGTTATTTTAAAATGAGGACAGGCATTTTCCCAGATTATTTATATGTGTAGATTTTTGGAGCAAGGTTTGGTTTAAAGGTGTATTAATTACTCCAGTGTGAATTCACTGCTGTAAATCTCTCAATCATTTTATTTTTAGTAGCTGAGGTGTGCTTTGCCAGCCTGGCATACTGCTGTACTGTGTCCCCTTGTGCCAGTACCTCAGTCTAAGGCTACTCAGTCCTCACAGCTTGCTGCCTACATTTTCAAACCCAAGATCTTGATCTCATGTTTTTTTGACTCCTTCCATGCACTGTCATGTACACTCCATGGGCTGCTCAACCAACCAACTGTTGTCCAACCAACGCCCTTCTTTCCCATCCCCAGACTGCCTGCCTCATGAGACCATGCTGCTCTTAATCTCCCAGGTCCTCAGCTGGAAACACAGGTCCTGACATTAGTGAATTTCATTATGAAATCATCGTGGAATAAATGGGAGGCCTTGCCCCATGTAAGGGAAGCTAGCTAGGCTTGGCCTTTGGTAATCCTCCAGTGCTAGACAGACTCTCCAACACTGCTCATTTTATTCCTGTGCTTACTGTTCTTTAGGGTGACTTTCTTCAAGTTCCGAACAGCAGTACTAAAATCCTGAGCATTGTGCTAGGCAATTAAAGCCTCCTCATTCTGGATTAAAAACTGTAGCTATAGTAGCTGTATATGAGCCTGGTTCCCATGTGCTGTACATATGGATCTGTCATTCTCATCTGAAAATGTGGTGATTTTGTGGGACAAGAAATGTTGCCTTCTAGGAATATATGTTCAAAAAAAATGCTGTGTTGTGGATTCTTCTGTCTTCTGTAGTGAATGAAGTGTGCTGTTAGGACTCCTCACTTTATAATTCTCTTTCCAGAGGCTTCAGCTGCTGCTGCTGTGTTCTGCACTTCAAGGTTAGTTATTCTGCATAGCAGCAAGATGCAATGTAGAAATTTATCTCTGACCACTTATCTTAATTTACCATCTCCTATGAGCTTCTCAGAGCCAATCTATTGCTACCATTCACTTGGCTCATTTGCCATTTTGGCAACTTGCTGCAGTTTAAAGCAGAGTAGCTTTATTCTTTACTTTAAAAAGTGTTCTTTATTACTTCTGGGCTAAATACCTCAAGTTTAGTCATATTTTAAATGTTTTACAGCCCTTTAGAGTAAAAAATGTTGTGTATAAATTGATAACAACAGGAATTTTTGCATTAAGCAGTTCTTTTCTAAAAGCAAAAAGGTTTAGTGATATATACAGTTATGTGATCACTAAGACTGGGTGGATTCAACCCAAATGAATTGTTTCCACATTTCCTTCAAGTGAGTGTGAGATACAGGAGATTGCAAGCAAATAGTTCATTACAATAACCTTTTATTTTCAATCATTGTATTAATATTGAAAGCCAAAGTGTGCTCAATTTTTTTCTGCCTTTTTTACTGTTAAGTCATAAACTAGTTTAAAAAAAATTCAACCTGTCGAGCTTAAAATTGTGGACTTGAGAGCACAGTTGAAAGCATAATCAGTTTTGTCCTTGCATTAGCCTAAGCATTGCATTGAAGCAAATAACTATTTGTTTTTAGTGTCCCTTGTCCCTTTATTGCTGTTACAACCATTGTAATCTCTTGGCCTATGGCTAGAGAGAGGTCAGTTTGATTAAATGAACTTGTTTTATTCCAGATCCATGCAGGGCATTCCACTTGGCTCTTCAGCCAGTCTCTCGTTCAGTCTGTCTATTAGTGATCCTAATCCTCGGACTTCAAAGCTTCTGCTGTTTATAGCCTGTTAAAGCCAGGAAGTTTCTGATGGATTAGAGCAAGGAATGAGTTTGAAGTTTGTAATGTGCACCACTGTCACTGATAAAGTCTAGTTTATTACCCTACAGTAGTATCTGCACTTTTATGGCTATTCATTTTTAATTGGTTGTAGTAAAGCAGAGGTGCTTAACCTTCTAGATCATCAAGTGGTCTATTTCTTGGTCCTTTCCACAGAAGGGACATGTATCAGTACAGAAGCAGATCTTGGCTTTTGTCATTGCAACCCTTTGTGTCTTCATTTTTCGCATGTGTAAGTGGGGAGGGCTGGGTGAAGAACATCCAAACTGCCTTCCTTAGTGAGTATGTGTGCTAAATTGAGGATTGGGTTTAGGTTTCCTGGGTTGCAGCTGGCAAAGTGCCACACAAGTGACATGTGGCCTTTCCTTTCTTTCCTCTGTCAACACCAGAAAATTATTGTAACTGAAAATATCATTATTATCAAAACAACATGCTATGCATTTGCAATAATGCCTTTATGTAATGGTGCTCACAACTTAAGAGGAAAACCAATTGAAAATTAAATACTGTAAAAATTGTACAAAATTTAAGACCAAGCATCCCAGCTAAGAGGCTGTAGCTGATCTTGGCTGCTGTGCAGTGGTAACAGGTGTGGGGAGTGTGCAAGGTGTCTGGAAACAAACTCCTTTCAAACGTAGACCTCTCAGGACAGATGCATCTCTGATGTGACAGAAATGTTTTGTTATGCTGTTTGATTAAAAAAGTGAACAGGTAAGAAGACAATGGATTAATTAAACACTTGACTGGAAAGTTTTCAACCAAATAGCCTGTAAAAATATAAAATTGGAAAGCTACGTGTATGTGGGCTAGATATCAGTTGTAATTTTAAGATTTTTCTTCCTTAGTCTTAAGAGTTTGTAAGGATCATATTTTTAGCTTAATGTCTGAGAGCTATCTGGAAGTCTGAACTCATGGTTCTGTGTTTTCTTTAGAATCAGTGAAAAGAAACAAGATGAATCTATGAGAAACTCAGATGTCTTGGGCAAAGACAACAAAGTGAAGTTAACACAGTGTTTTTGATGGTAAAAAAATTGAATCTTATATGTGAAATAGCAGAAAGAAAATATCACATACAATGATGATTCTAATCTTGAAGCTTAAAACATTATAGAATCAGCTTGTTATCTTAAGTATTCATTGAATTTAGGGATGTGATCTCTTCTCTGTGTCTTTGGCTGAGATTTGCATATTTTCTCTGTCGTGCATTGAATGCAAGAAGCTCATCAATGCAGCAGTAATTCAGCCCATAGCTGTGTGTATAATACTAATAAAAATAGTAAAAGCCTTGAAATGTTACAGGAAAAAAAATCAGTTTTTTCCCTCACTCACTCTGGATCTATTAAAATAAACATTGTGGTCCAAGTGCCTGGTGCTGGGAATATTTTAGTAGAAATCATTAGTTTCTCCATCAGCCAAATATTTTTTTTCCTTTCATTCAGTGTGTTTTTCTAAATTGCTAATTCTGAAATTCAAGAAAATAGTCTATGATAGAAATTTCCATCGATGTTTGTTTCAGACAAGTGAAGAAACCACTTTGCCTACCACATAAGTCATGTTACAATGCATTAATTCATTACTGTTAGTAAATATGCAACAAGCTATACATCATGTGTGGTAGCTTGATTCCTTTTCAGGTTCAGTTTTATACACATGAAAAGTGTATTTTAAAGACTGTATTTTCTGTTTAGCTGTGGATCCTGGTGCTAAGTTGCTGGTATGGTATTACTGAAATAATAATATTGTATTTGATGCTGTTAATGGACAACATTGATATAAACTGCTGGGGCTAAGAGAAGTGAATATCCTTTGGATTGCTGTCTCTTAAGAAAGTGTTATGTTTAAAAAAAGTTATTAAAAACATCTTCAGCGACAGGTTTGGGATTTTCTGCATATTTTGCCTCTGGTAGTTAGCACTGGTAAGGATGTTTTTTTAAACTTCTCTCCAAGTTTTGAATTAATTTGGCTTCTTGATGATGGACTTAATGCCATCTTCCTTGATTAGCTAGAGAACTAATTCATGGTGATTATAGTCTTCTATAAGGCATATTAGAAACATTTTGCAGTATTACTTCCTAGGGAAATCTAGAAAGTTAGCATATCAAACCCATCTTATCAAACTGGGCCCTAGTGTCCTGGAAGCAGATATTCTTTTTTTTATATACAAAAGGAATTCTCTGCATTTCTGTAGAACAATATAAACACTGTAATGTGGGTAGAAAGCATCTGTTTTTGAACACTGAACTGACTTTTTCGCTCAGCCATAGTGGAAGGAATTCTGATGATAAGTAGAGGTAGTATGCTTGATGTTGTTTCTGACAGTTTTTTGAAACTTCAGACTCCAGCTAAATTCTACCATTCAGTATTAGAGACTGAAAAAATATTAATTGGGTTTCACTGGCAATGTTCAAATAGTTGCATTCATTCAAACTACAGCTAGAATAAGCATCAGATGAGAGCTTGTACAAAAGTTCAGGTATGAGAATTGAGTATGCTGTATGGGATTCTGTGCAACTGCAGGTAAAACAGAGCATATTTAGAGATGTTTTCTGTCAGTTTTTTATCAGTCTTTGTCTATCTTGCTCAACTTCTGGAAAGGTTTTTCCTTTTTGTATTTGCAAATGGGCTCCATAGAAGTTTTGGGAAGTCAGAGCTTTATATGAATTAATGTTCTGGACTCAGGTTATCACTAGTCATAAAATATTCTTAGCTGTTGTTATTGAGGCAGTAAAGCAGAAAAAGAATGTTTGTACAAATGTCTTTGTATGAGTCATCAAAAAGCTGTGATTTTAGACAATAAGTGGATTTTTAAAAATTTGTCATGTTGGTTTTGATACTGACAGGCATTCAACTCTTGCCATCAAGAGTGTATGCTGTATTTCCAGCTTCTCATTATCCTTACCTGCTGCTTCCATTGCAAATTATCTTTACCTGCTGCTTCCACTGCAAATGCAACAAACCATATGCATTCAAGTATCACCTGCTATTTTTTGAACTTGATACTTCTTAGAAGTGGTGTCTCAAGAATATTGCTTAGCTCTGCACAGCCACTGTGCTGATTCTCGTGTTCCTAGGCTGAGTGTTGAAACTAGGAATGGATGATTAGCATGTAGAGCAAGTAATATCCTTTGTAAATAACAGTTCTGTCTGCTGACAAGATCAACAATAATGTCTGTGCTGCAAAAGGACTTCTTCAGATTTATTAACTTTTTAGTTTTTCAGAAGCAAGGATACAGGGAATTTAACAACATGATGGTGTGCCCTAGTTCCAGTCAGGACAGGGTTAATTTTTGCAGTCTGTACCACCTCACTATTCTGTACTACCTTACTCATTTTGGGGGGCAAGGAATCTCTTTCCAGGAGAAGGGCTTCCTCCTGGTTGAGAAAACTTGGTGGAAGGAGCTGTCTGGCATTGTCTGTCCTTGGGTTTTTTTTCCATGTGAATATTCTTTTTTTCTTGTACCCTGTTGTTAATACTGTTGCTACTGTAAGCACAGTATTACTGTTCATTTTATCTCATTGATGTTTCCAGTAAGTTGTTTTCACCTCATCTTGTGATGTTTGCCTTTTTTTCCTTCAATTCTCTTCCTCTCCATCCTCCTGCAGCAGGAAGGGGGAAGGCAAAGAGTGAGAGAGCGAGAGAGGCGTGTGGTTTGGAGAGTCTTGGTGGGGGCACTCACTGGGGAGTACCATTCCCAAACCATGACACAGTGCCATTTCTCTTTGAAAAGAAATAATGCATTCCATGGAAATATTGTGCTCTATTATTTTTAATGATCCCCTTTCATGTATGATGTAACAGTTCATTCAGTACTGAGAAACAGGGCTGGATTTCAGACTAAGAAATCATTTTTATATATAAACAGTGTGTTTAAACAAGCTTATGTTGGTTACATTTTCATTACAAACATCTGATCACAAGCCTAGGGAGGTGTGGAAAATGAGAGAGGTTTTTTGTGTGAGAGGGTATTCCTTTAGGTTCTGATGAAATTGCCTCTTTCTAATGACTGTCCTCCCTTCTCTTATTTACATGTCTTATAATTCACTGGCAGCTGTAGCTGAGAAACATATCAGTAGAGGATGGGATTTTTTGCTGCTCTTTTATATGTGAGTGTTTTAACTGGGAATATAACTATAGCACCTTTTTATCCTACAGTTTTAATAATCTTGAAATCATGCTTGGAAATTTTGCTGTGAGATGTGGACTTGTAGGACTTAATGGTGGAATTGTGGGCTGGCCAGAAACACAGCCATGTATGTATGAGATTGTTAGGGTCTGTAAGCCCATTAGAAGAGGGAGCTGCTTTGGGCAAAGCTGGGAAACTACTGATTTTGTGTTTAGAGGACCACACACTCTTTTCTATGGGCTTCTCCAGCAATCAGTGCATCAGTAGTCCTAAATAGCACATAATGCCAATCATGACCTGAGCCATTACCAGAGAGCAAGTATAAGTGTTATTCACTCTTCTCTCATGATTATTTCAATATGACACCCAATAGGAAGTGCCTGTCATTCTCTTCAGAATCTTTATATAGATAGACTTGTATTTACTTCAGAGAGCTTTATTTCCAGAATTTGCTTCTATTTTCTGCTGCATCACAGAGTCCTCACTGATTTTTTAAAAAGTAAGAGTAGTCCCCAGTCCAAACATGCATTTTTACTTTTGTATGCTTAAAGGATCTCGTGCCATGATGTAAGATTCTTAAGTTTCTTTTGTGTTTGTCATACTCTGTCGGTCTGTCTTATTGTAAGAATAAAGCCTGTGCTTTTACCTTGGTTATAACAAAGTCTAGTAAACTGAGAATTTCCTCCATATAGGTTTTGCTAGTGCTGAGGTTTCTCAGAACTTTCCAAGCAGTATCTGAAAATGCAAAGTCTGATATTACAGAAATGGCACACCCTGTTTCTGATTGCTCTTTAAATACAAGTACTTTTCTTTTGTGGTCCTTTAAATATAGACAATTTTAACCTTCCTCATGGATTCCAAAACCTTAACTTCTGAAGTTGACACTTGTCTTATATATAAATTTTGGAAATTAGCTCTGTAGCAGAGCTAATTTCTAATACTTGGATCTCTCACTGGAGCCTGCTGTCCTTTATGATAGTCAATTTTGCCCAGCTTGCCAGTTGTTAGCCTGGTGTCATTGTGTCATAACATCTCCCATGTGCTTCCATCTGTGTAGGGGCAGCAACCTCCAGTATCAAGTCAGCCTCTAGGCAGCAAGTAATCTTGACATTTTGCATGCTGCAGAGTAACTGGTTACCCTAATGTCTTATTCAAAGTTTCTCCAAAATGCTTATATTTTCTTTTCATTAATCTGGGGCTAAATTCAGAAACTTTATATTATGTTTCTCAAAGCACAAATATTTGACAGTAACCCAGTTGTTGAGAACTGGTCATTTTGAGAGACTTTCCAAGACCTTAGTAAATCATGTGGATTTAAGAGGATTTGCTGACATCTGAGATGCGTGCTGATTATAATTAGATTACATCTTCATTTTTCATACACTTTTCATTACTTTTTCTTCTATAACCATTTTTTATGCAAGTGGCACATCTGTTAGTAAGCTATCAAATAGTTGATTTTTCAGAAGAGCTGGAAGTTTATTGCTTAAATGCAGGCTTGTTTTTCTGAATTATTATGTTTCGATCCTAGTGAATTTTCAGTTTCAATCTATGTTTCAATATATTTCTGCATTTTGTTGCAGTTTGGTTATCATTTTTTCAACATGTAGTAGACACTAAAACAAGAAAAGGCTGAATAAAAGAGTGCTTAACATGTATCAAATGTAAACTTTGAGGCTAAATATAGATACAAATTTGCAAATGCATGCATATCAATGGCAATTCTGCTTGCAACTGAAACACTTGTAACAGTATTTTTGGAATCTATCAGGCTGTTTAAAATTATTTTGTGCCAGTCCTGGGGTTACATTTGCATAATTTATAGGCAATTATCCAGAGGTCTTTAAGAAGCTTGCAAACATTACACAGTCTGTAGTCTTTATGAGGCAATGACATCTGTCTTTGTGAGGTACTTGCAACTGTTATCTTTTATAAAATGATACTTGCACATTGTATGGTAAACCAGTAAGAAAGCAGTGGGTGAAATCAATAGTACTAATCTGCAATAAACATCCAGGCATTCAATGTTACTGCCTCATAAGGTTACAATGACTAGTAAGGTGAAAATTTTGGAGTTTCAATGGTCTCCTACTGGAATAATCATTTCAGATTCTGATTCATGTAGGGCTTTTAAAGACCTTACAATGCTGAGAATAAAATGAGCTCATAATGCTATATTTGGAATCATTGCTCCATTTTTGTGGTGGCCCCAAGGAGCTTGCTGTATCTCCCCAGCTGGTGGCTGACCATGACTTCCACTGGGATGCATCAGTAATGGGACTGAATCCTTCCAGCTGACTACTGGTCAATATCACAAGCCACTCCAGTGTGCCAGGGCTAATGCCTTATGCCTTCTACTAGATGGACAAGAGGTGAGTAAAACAGGACAAGAACATGCATAGATGTCAAATATAGGCCATAGTCTACAAGATCACACAGATAGAAGTAGATTTTACAGACACATTTCGACCTTACAGGAAAAAACTTGGGGTAGGAAACTGAATACAAATTTTGCCAGTAAATATCGCTCTGTGTTTCTTTTTTTTTTTTTTTTTTTTTTTTTTGGCCACCCATGCATGCCAGTCCTTTTTTCTAAAATACAGCTCCAAGAAAAACTGACTTTTGAAGTCTTGCTGTGGTTTGGAAATATTACTTTGTTTTCCTGAGTGAAGTAGTGTTTGGACTCTGGTGTCTTTTAGCAGTGTGCAGATTTGTGGGTTTTTTGAGTGTTGTATGAGCTGTTAAGTCTGAGAGGCCCAGTGGCAATGAGGACTTGGACACTTCTTCCTGAGAGCAAATTTTACTTGTACATGTGGGAATGAAGCAGCTTTTCTTCTTTCTTTGGTACTGTCTTCCTAGTGCAACAGACTGATGGTGGAAAGAGTGCAAAACTGTCATGGAGGCAGATCTGATTCAAGGTTATAATGGAATTGGAAGTGTGTGCACCTAATTGTATCCCATTATTTTTGATATTGCTGTCAGCCAGCATTCTTCAGATCCTTCTGCTGAGAACAATTCCAGAATATGATCATTTGTTGTTGTTTCAAAACTAAAACCATTTTCTCAGGTTAGGACTTCTCTTATTTTTGTCCTTATTATGTCCCTATTTCAGCTTCTACTTTTCATTCTCAAAGCACAGAAACAAGGATGTTATTTCCTTATGCTCTTTTCTGAATTTCTTCTTTATTCAAACTTCCTATTCTTATGCTGATTACAATCATCTTACTGTTCATGACATTTGAGGCAGAAGGTGATGTAAGACCATCTGAGTTGACCTGTGAATGAGTCACCACATTGCCTTTTTTTTCAGTCCAGTGGCTTCCAACCTGACTATATCTTCTGTAGTAATACCCAGTCTTGTTGAAAGACAAGATGTACAGAACCAACTGCTGTACTTTTTAACTTTTGCCAGAGGTTAACCACTGTTACTATTAAAAATGTCTGCCTTATTTATGCTTTGAATTTGCCTGGCTTTAGATTCCAGTCATTGTTTTTTGTTATGTCTTTCTCCAGTTTGTTGAAGATACATGTAATTTTTCTTCTTGTGTAGATGCTTGTACATGTTAATCAAATCTACTTTTTGTTCCTTCTTTTAGTAAACTAAACTGATTGATCTACATGTTCTACCAAAAGGCATTTTCTCCTGTCCTCAGATAACTCATGTAATTCTTTTTGCACCATTTTCAGTGCTTTAACATGGTTTGAAAAATAAAAACACCAGAATTAAACAGTATTTTAGTATCTTTCTATTTGTGTTTGCTTATAGGTAAAATTGCCCTGCCTTCTGCCCCCACTTCCTATTACATACCCATCTATATCTACAAAAATTAGATGAATCCATTCTGCCATAGCAGCATGCTGAGAACTAATGTCCACTCTGTCCCTTTAATCTTTTTCAGAAGCTGCTTTTAGGGGAAAATTTGCCTTGGTCCTGGTGTTTAACTTTGCTTCAGATGTGTCAGTGTGTTTTTTGTTCAAATGCACCTAGTTTACTAAGCAGTCCAATCATATAGACCTAAGTAAACTTTGTATGACTTTATTGTCCTCACTGTTTTTCATGTCTCCAGGCTTTGTGTCACTTGCAAAGTGCACTTCAAATGAATATGTATTTCAGACATGGAAATTCCAGTGGCTCCAGGCCGAGTATCAGTTCCTCTAGACTGCACTTACCACAGAATCAGAGAATGGCTGAGCTTGGAAGGGACTTCTGGAGATCAGCTGTCCAATGCCCCTCTCAAGCAGGAACATCTCAAGTAGGGTGCACAGAACCATCTCCAGATAGCTGTCAATATCTTCAAGAATAGAGATTTGACTACCTCATTGGGCAAACTGTGTTAGTGCTCAGTCACACTCACTCTGAAACAGTCTCTCCTGATGTTCAGAGGGAAGCTCCAGTGTTTCAGTTTGTGCCATTGCTTCTGGTCCCTTCACTGGCCACCAGTGAAAGGAGCCTAGTTCTATCTTCTTTGCACCTTCCCTTCAGGTATTTGTACATACTGGTGGGACCTTCCTTGAGCCTTCTCTAGGCTAAATAGCCACAGCACTCTCAGCCTTTCCTTGTAGGGGAGATGCTCCAGTTCCATCATTACCTTCATGGCTCTTTGCTGAACTCTCTCCAGTTTGCCTATGTCTCTCTTGCTTTTATTTAAAATACTTTTTCATGAATAGTTGCTTTTGGGATGCATCATATTGTAATAATGACTACTGTTAACCTTTTTGCTAGAAACTTTACATGGTTATATGTGTATAGAATGAATGTTTGCTATTCAGCCCTTACTTCCATTTCCTTTACTTTGGTGCTCTATACTTACACCTACAGTTATTCTTTTGTAGGAATAGAGTAGGGTTTTGAAAATTTTTGAATGCATGCAGAATCTGTTAACACTTAAAGTGCTGCGTGTTAAACATATGGGAATAAAAGGAAATTAATCCCTTTGTGGAGTGAATTGGATCCAGTTTTGTGTCTTTTGGGGTTTTCTTGCTGTTTAAATCCTCATTTGACTTGTGAATTTTAATGTTTGTGTACTCCAGTGCTCTATTCTACTTGGAAGAATGCTATAGGGCACAAGTTAGAATCCATTTGTATTTATCTAGTCTTAAATTGTCTTGTCCTCTGTGACTTAGGACTTTGAAGATGAAAGAAATTGCTGAGACACAGAATGTATTCCGTAGCAATAGTCAATAGCACTAAACATTTAATTGTTATAATAAAATTTATTTTTCTCAGCCCTTGATAGAACTAACATTCTAAGTCAAATTTTTTATGACCCCTAGACTTGCAGTCAGTGATTGTATGTATACTGCTGCTTCAAATTATTTTAGTTGCAATTGAGTGAAGTATCTTTTCATGCTGTGTGTTCTAAACCAATACATATTGGCTCTGTGATTGTTGCAAGTTGCTGTTTTGGGCAAGTTATCCTCTGTGTAGCTGCCCATGAAGCTCTTTGTTGAGAAATACAGAGGGAAATGTAGCTGAACTTCTGTCTCTTGCCTTCATATGCTCTTGTGTTTGTTAAACTGAAACTGCTGTAAATTCACCATGAAGAAGTGTTTGTTTAGATGAGAAGAAGAAAAGACTAAAGAGCAGCTAAGATGGATATGCAGACTCAGAAGAAAAGTATGACATTGAATTCTATTTCTTTTAATTTTTCTCTCTAGATTCCCTCTGGCCAAAGATTCGTGTTCCCCTGAAAGTTGTTAGGACTGCAGAAAACAAACTTAGCAACCGCTTCTTCCCTTATGATGAGATTGAAACAGAAGCAGTGTTGGCTATTGATGATGATATCATTATGCTAACCTCAGATGAACTCCAGTTTGGCTATGAGGTAAGAGAATTGGTTTTTCCCTGTCTCTTAGGCTGTCCACTTCCACATTTTTGTGTATAAAGTGTATATAAACTGGAGGAAGCACTGCACAGTCTGTTGATTCAGATTGTTGCATCTCTCTTTACCGTAACAGTTCAATGCTGACTGAAATTATTTTACAGATAGTCATTACTTTATTGAAAAACCTGCCAGCTAAGAGGTTTTCAGTAACTGGCACAGGAGTGCCAAGAGACTACAGAAAAAGTTGTAGTGGAAATAGTGCAGTGGAAACAGTCTGAAGACTGAACTGCATTCTTCTTAACAGCTTCAGATAAATCAGAAATGCTAGCCAAGTGAACATGTCTTGATGGACAAGACAAGTTTCAGAGATTAAGTGTTGGGAACAGAGGAGCCCTCTTGAGGACATGCCAAAGTAAGGTGGAGAGCAGTGAAAAGAAGAACCGAAGAATTTCAAGGAGGGGACACATGGATCATGTGCTTGAAATGGCAAAGCTTCAACAGCTGCTGTTGTGATGAGGGAATGGACAGAAAGAAAACATGTCCAAATCAGTTACCCATAGCAGTACAAAGAGGTGACAGTCTTCATAGGTACTTGAATTGTTTGTTAGAAGTACACTTGAAGCAACATTGTTGTCTTCCTTCCAAAATTATGTTTTGAATTAGGTATTTTTTGTCTTCCATTTGTATTTGAGTGTATGACACAGTCCATAATCTAACATTACTGGTTTATGTGTGTATTTAAGACAAAGGTGCTGCATATGTAAACAAATCAGAAACATTAAAAAATTTAATACCATATTTTAAGAAAGCTTTGAATTATTTTGTCACACCTGTACATGCATTATCAACAGCAAAACAACACTGTGCTTCCTGTGTGAGGAATAGTACATGAAGCTGTTACCTAAGTTGAATGAAATTATGAAAACTGCTTCTCTAAGGTGGAGAAAGCTAGTGAAATGTGATAGTTGTCCAATTTTTAGCAATCTCAAGTGCAGTTAATACAAGATGATATTTTTAAAAAATATGTTGGAAGTATTTCTTTAACATATGTACATGTGTGGTAAAATACTGTTCTTTCTCCCTCTTGAGTAAAAGAGACTGTTAGCAAGAAACAAGCTTTTGGACTCCAGAAATGTCTTGTGATGATGTAGGTATGCTGAAGTAATAACAAAGATGTTAAGTAGTGGAGACAGAGGTTTCATCTATCATGTGTGTCTCCAGAAAGGAAATACTTCTCTTGCCAGGTTAGGAGTAGTGGGTTAATACATGAGGTGTGAAAGATGGAGGGAAGAGAAGACAACTGAAGGAAGGGGATTTTGGCTACACAGACCTTCTCTATACTTTGTTGTCTACGCAGAGTGTTTTAAGCACAGTACTGCAGCAGCAGAGCCATCAAGTGCTGGCAGTTCTGCAAGCTGACTTACTTTTGCCTGTGTTGGTGCTTATAACTACGAATTTTGAGTGTGATCTGATGGGATGAAAGACAGCAGATCCACAGTGTGATAATGTGCATGCTGCGTAAATCCTTGCCCCATTTGCAGCTTGATTTTGATTTTCATAAAGCTGTCTCAAATAAAGTGACTAAGAATAAGGAGTGACTTACTAAAGTCACCTAAGTGACTGTGTAAGTAGTTTTGCTAATGGCAGAGCAGGCTTGAAAGGCTTTGAAGTAAAGATTCAAAATGCAGCTGAGTTCCAGCTGTGTCAGCTGGAAGTCTTGCAAAGCAGAACCTTGTTTTTTGTGTGTCTGAGCTGTTAATTTTGACACCCTCAATGGACAATATCTGTAACATCACATATATTGAGTCTAGTCACGGAAAGGTGTTATCCTCATGGAAAACAAAAATAAGGCAAAGAAAATTTGATGTGAATTCCCCTGTAATCAGTGCAAATAGGGGATAATTGGGACCTGCAACTGTTCATCTCCTAGGATTAAGTCCAACAGGTCTAGCAGTTTGGCTGTGCTGGCTCATTTCTTGGCCTTATGGCTATGTTGCAGGGACTATCTGAGTAACAGTCCTTACATTCTGTGTGTCAATGTAACAGCTTGGACATGAGGTTGTTTAGTTTGGCAGACTGGAAACTATTTCTTTTGCAGTTTTTTGCATTTTATTATAAATCCTATTCCTTTTTGATTCTGGGAAGTTAGTTTACTGCGCAGTAACATTGATGGAAAATTAAAGTTCCATATTGAGAAGATAGTTGAGAAAAACCTACGAGTAATTTGAAACCTTATATTTTGAGTTTGGCTTCACCACCCCTACCCCCTCAGTAAATTAAATGAATAGAAATGCCTTTGAATACAGAAGCAGAGCAATTTATTCTAGAAATACACAGTTTTCCCCGTGTAGGGGATGGGTGATGTAACTCCTACTCTCTGGCACAGAAATCAGGGGCTGAAGATTGATCTTTCCTGTCCTTGAGTGTCTGTGACTTGCTTGACAGGCCTGAGCTGGCTCCCAGATGTTTAAATTGTCCTCAGCCTGTGATAATTTATTTATCTGTTTACGTGTGTTACCAGAAAAGTATCTCTCAAACTCTTGACTCATTTGCAGGGGACTCCAGAGGGAACAGTAGCAGCATATAAGGTTACTAGAAAGTTTTCTTTTAAAAGTAGATCTGCTTCTGCTTTGGTCATATGAAGGGCTGGAAACGTGACATTCAGTAATTTTCTTTTCTCTCGTGACATCCTTGAGACTTTGCATTTAAACGTGTGGCAAAACCCCCTCTGTCACACACTTGTCTGACTGTATAGAGCAAGCCTAAAAAAAACCCAGAAAACTTTGATCTCTGTACACTTTCAGCCATAAAAAATTATAGTAACACTCAAAGTGTCAGACATTTTTTACTTGTTAAAAGTGAACTATTATGGTATAGTGATTTATGACCTTGCATAAATCTATTGGAGCAAGCAGAAAAATAGTCCCTGTGTGCTGCTGTGTTAAGGTAGCAGAAGAATACTCGTGACATTCTGACTTTGAAAAAAATAGTTCTGTTAAGCTACATGACTTGGGACACTGGAAAAAAACTATTATGTCTAGATAATTTTTTTTCCCCACTTACTGAATGTTTTTGTTCACAGAGAGAGTATCAGAAAGACCAAAGAAATAGAAGAATAGAAGTATTTAGATTATCATAATCTTAAAAAATTAAAGCAGAACCACTGGCCACCTCTGAAGTGTTTGGTGTTTGGATACAAGACTGAAATCAAACATTGTAGCATTCCCACCTCTGTGTCTCAGCTGGCCTCGAGGCAGATGTCTTAGCATTAAGTAATTTCTTATCACCTAGTTATGCAGCATTTTGTCCTTACAGAGGCAAAATATTTCTATTAGAGCAATAATAGAAATAGTCTAAATGGAGATTATTGTTCTGAGCCTATGTTTTTTGTTCATAAAATGTACAGTTTGGTGCATTGCTAAGTTTGCATTTTTTCTGTTGAAAACTTTTGGACTTCTCTTGGTAGATGATCTTATTCTATCTCAGAATTGTTTTTCAGTGCTTCATCTCAGGCATTCTTTAAAAAAATCTATTCTGTTGAATTGCATATTTTACTAGGCTGAAATTTTCATGAAGTTTGAAATTCTTCATTGCTCATTTTAACTTTAAACGTTTTGTTTTCAGCATTCCTTAGCAGGACAAGTACTATAACACTGATTAACAAAATAATTATTCACTGCTGTCCACATTCAAAGCTCTTCTTCAAATTGGTGATATTTTACAAAATGTGTATGTGCAAAATATCATGCGTCTTTTAATGGACTCTGTGTTTACATTTTGCTTTTTTATTATTATTTTTTTTTTTAGTAAGAGCACAGGCCATTCCTTTGAGGATTAGGGAAGAATTAAGAGTGGATGGGTCTCTGGAAGGCAGAAGGAGTACTGATGGGCTGAGTTTGTTTTCATTTATAGAGAGCAGTCAGTGTTTCATTCTTAAAATGTTGTCATGGCAACTTTAGAAATGCTGACTATTTTTCTGTTCATTAAATTGCTGAAATTACATGTGACTCAATATATTCTACTGAATTTAATGCATAAATGTTTGAGAATGTTTTATAGAAGGAAATTCCCTGTCCTTCTGGCTACGTGGAGAGTTTGCTGTTCTGATGGCACAGCAAATTGCACAGAATAGTTGAGGCTGTGAGGCAGAAAAAGCTCTGGAGACATGAGGCTGGAGGGTGTTTTCGCTATGCTGCTTATGTCATTTGGGAACTCCACTTGGAAACAAAATTACTATCATTTCATTTTGGTTTTTCTTACAAGACTTTTAGTAAAACTACTAAGTCAGAACTTCTATTTGACATTTCATCTGGGAGATGCTTCATCCAAAAATATTTATCTTCAGGGTTGACTAGCAGAGTCTTTGGAATGACTTGTCTGCAAAGATGCATACCTCCCCTTCACTTGGCAACCTATTTTTCCTTGGATGTGTCCCTTAGCAGTATAAAGTCAGGCCATCCTTCTTAGTCTGAGAAAGCTAATAAGATCACTGGCTAAAATGAAATGTATTCATAACAGACTAATAAATTATAGGCAGCCATCAAACGGACAGTAGTACAAAATAGAGTGTAGTATTAGAATCATTACCACTATTTTTATTCTGAAAGCTTCCTTATAAGCAGTAGCTGTATATTTTAATTTTGGCACAAAGCATATGTATGGATTTGGGCAATGAGCTGGATGGAGCCAGTGGAAGTCTTTCCAGAATTACCATTGAATGAGCTAGTAGCGAACATAATGAAAAACCCAAGCTTTTCCAGTGACTTCGAAAGCATTGCTTTTAAAGGGAATCTTTGTTCAAAATACCAAAGATACTTTCTAGATGCATCAAACTGACAATTTTCAGAGGCCAGCAAATTTTTTTACAGGGTAGGGTTGATATTTAGAGTGACACAAGGAAATCTGTATGAGCAATGTGCATTATAGTTAGCTTTTATTTTATGTCATTTGGACTCTTGAAGATGACACCAAGGGCAAAAACTAGAAGGGATATGAATCCAGGGTTCTGTGTTGAGAAGGGACTGCAGTCCCATGGGAAGCAGTAGCTGACTTTAATCTTTCTTTCAGCTGCTGTTAATATGCGTGCCATTTCCTCTACAAGAATTCTTAGCCCAGTACGGTGCAGATCTGTAGTGTTCTGTCAAATCCTTTATTGAGCCTCAGTAGCTTATGTGGTGGTGCCTTCCAACAGCTGAGAGATAGACATTTTAATATTCAGGTTTAAAACTAAATCATTAATTTTTTTGAGTCCTGGAGAGGACTCAATAGGAATAAATTTTTGAGTGTCATACATTTAGTTTTGTGTTCTTTATTGAAGTTTTCTACATCGTGTCAAAATAGATATCTCAAGCCTTCAGTGGCTTGCCTGCCAGAAGTGTGTATTGTTTTAATTAGCTTGTGGCACCAAGTTGTAAGTGTCCTATGAATTCTCTTCCTTCAGTTCCAAGTTATTTCTGCTTTCAAGAGCCCTCTGTGTCGGAGCGTTGTCATATCTAAATACTATCCCAGTACTTATGCCCTAGAACTGTCTAGAAAGATTGATTTCTGGATAAAATAGAAGGCAAGGAGTCAGAAGATCTGGTTCCCATTCTTGTTTCCTGTATGATTTTTGGCAGGTTTCCTCATCTGGACATTTGAAATAATAACTGCTCTCATCATGGGATTCTAAAGCTGTATTAACTGACAGCAATAAAATGTGTTGAGATGTATAGATGAAAAGGTATACAGTAATGTAAAATCACAGAAATGTAGATGCAGAAGCAGTAACTTAGAGCTGATTGTTTTATCATATTTACTTTGACAAAATACTTGCATAGAGTCCTTATAGTCCAGGCCTCCCAACTAAAATGCACTGACACATAAAAAGTGCCCAAAGTGTACTGCTGATAGAGTGACATTTGCTGGATGGTGGTGTACATTTGGCTGTAGGGTTCCCTTGTCTTTTGTACAGACAAAGAGATTGTGAAGGGATCCTTGGGAATTTTTGAGGTTCTTTCTTCTTGTTGTTGATCTTGCATACAAAAATTTTGTTATGTATGCATCTGTTTGTTTATACATTACCAACCTAAACCAGAAACTCTTGTAACCTAACTGTTTCTTAGACTCATTAGAGTCTGTTCTTCCAGTAGACCTAGCAGTTATTTGGATTAAGGAACAAATTTTGAATAATTTGTCTGCAAATAATGCAGACAAACTGTATCAAGCAAACAAATAGCATTCAGACCCCTCTAAATAATTATAATTCTTTCTCCTTTTTCCTCTGATGCAAAAATTGTCCATTATTTAATGTGGCCAGCAGTGTGGAGAACTGGGGTTGTGTTAATGCTGTCCTTCTCCTTGTTCTTGTCTACTGTATTTGATCCTGGAGTCAGCTATAAAATAATGTATGGAGTGACAAGGATGGTATCTTGATTGTATCCAGCTGTCTGGAACAAGTCAAGGGCAAAGCAGCCTTCCATGTAGCCAAGCACCCACTAAAGAATACCAGAAATATTAAAATTTAAGCCAGTTCCTGACAAAGGAAGCGGGTTGGTTAGATCCAAAGCCAGCTGTGAAAGTAGTTAAGTTGTAGTCATATCTACTGACATCAAAAGTTTCATTTTAATCATGCTTGTGTTTAGTTAGAGTTAAAATATTTTTGAAAATTATTTGTGTTTCTCCATAACAATTATTTTAGTATTCCATAAGTAGCCTTTAGCTCTGAGACATGGCTTCTCTGAGTTCTAGGGTCCTTCCACAGCAAGCTTGTTCTTTTTTGTACTTCTTCCTGACAATTTTTGTTCCAAGAATGTGGACTTAGAAGAATTTCAGTGATCTTTGCCCCACTGAAACTCTAATCTTCCAAAGCAGATGTGTTGCATTTGCTTTCTGTGCAGGCCTGGTTAACAGCATGTCATGTTTTTTTTTTCTCCTCAGGTCTGGCGTGAGTTCCCTGACAGGTTGGTTGGATATCCAGGCCGCCTGCATCTTTGGGACCATGAGATGAACAAATGGAAATATGAATCAGAATGGACCAATGAAGTCTCAATGGTGCTCACTGGGGCAGCCTTTTATCACAAGGTAATGTACAACTTGCACTGTACTAATGTACAATGTGTACCTTAAAAAAGATCTCTATGTCATTGCTCCGTGACTTTTTGTGGTGCTATGATTATGTTCTTTAGAGCAGTTGGAGAACTGATTGCAAACTTTTCCTAGACCTCTTTCAGTTACTTTGAAAACCACTGATTTGCCTCTGCCAATGAAATAAAATCATTGCTTACTTTTATGAACTTACAAAACTCCTTCTAGTTTTTTCCTTCTGGAAAGTACATAGCAAATTTTGCAGGGAATGTAGCTTTGTAGCTGGCAGGTTCAAAAAAGAAAACCAATTTTAACAAAATTTGTGTGGTGGTCAGGAAAGGAATAATTATGCAGTTTAGCAACCAAAAATTATTTTCTATCTGCTGAAGTAGTTCTTGTCTGAAGGCACTATCACTTAGCTGCCTGCCATTCCATGACTGAAATATTTAGTGTTGCAGTTACTGTATCTATATTTAAAATTATCTTCTTTCTCTCTCTCTCTTCTCTGCAGTATTTCAACTACCTTTACACCTATAAAATGCCTGGAGACATCAAGAATTGGGTGGATGCTCATATGAATTGTGAAGATATTGCCATGAATTTTCTAGTAGCAAATGTCACTGGCAAATCAGTCATTAAGGTGGGGCTTTTCTGCTGTTTATGTTTACAAAATCAAAAAACATGAGATACATACTTAAATTTATTCAGTAGGCTTCAATATGTTACTTAATCCTCCTTTTTCTGTCATTTTCCAGTATGGTATCTTGGTCTCCTTCCATGATAGGAAAGCCCTCCTAATAAAATTTTTATATTAACTGAGAAGAGAAAATTGTTTTTTACCAGTTGTTTCTGGTGGCTATTTTAACCATCTAGATGAGCTATAAAAAAGATAATTTAAGTGACAGCTGTACTTGTGTGTGTGTATATGTAAATGCCCACATACATATATTTTAACTATTTGAGATCGCTAGAGGAAAGAAATTGCCAACTGTCCACAGCTCACTCTATCATGGCCTGACAACAGCTGATTTATAGGAATGTTAATTGCAAGAACATTAATTGCAAGATCAGCTTTAAATGAACTTTTTATCCCTGAATTAATTTCCTGACATGTTTCGACACGTTTTCAGGTTTAGACATTCACTCCGTACATTCATTTCAAAGCGTGTCAACTTGGAATGAGATTTAGAGGCCACCAGGCATTACTTCAATTAGCAGGGCCCGTTCTCCCATCTGTCCATCAGCATCTACTGGGACTGGTGGCTGCATTTCCTAGAAAAGCCTTTAGAGGATAAAGTATGTGCTTTTGCTGAAAAAGTTTTTGAGCTGTATGAGGGCACAGCAGAGCAATTTGGCACCTCTGTGCGATTCGGAGAGTCTTGCAGGGTTTGCCAGTCAGCTCTTAACTGGAGAGAGCGAAAGAGCGCCTGTTGGATTAACGTTCCGGTGAAGTATGGGAAGCTATATTTCATCGCTGTTATGGCTGCAAGAACAAATGGTGTTTATACAGGGACCTTGGCAGTGAGAAAACAGTCATTAAACAGGAATTAAGGAGCTTGTCATCGCCACTTCTTTTCGGTTACAGAAGGAAAAAACCCTCTGAGCCGTTTTTATTGGGCCCCTGTGAATTTTGCAGACAGCCGGGCCAGATGGAGCTGAATGGAGGAGCAGAGTGACTTTTTTTTTTTTGTACACCCCCTCTTTTTGAGGCAGCTCAGCTTACACTGTAGGCATGTGCAGAGGTATTGCACTGCTCTCTGTGCAAGGAGATTAATGTCCCTTCTGTTGATATTTGATAATATCTGGCGTGCCTTTCTGCAGGTGACCCCACGAAAGAAGTTCAAATGTCCAGAATGCACAGCAATTGATGGGTTATCACTGGACCAGACACACATGGTGGAAAGGTGAGTGACCATTCTTTATTTCTCTGATTGCCTTGTTCTGATCCCTCAAATCTTATCCTGTGTCTCATTAAATTAGGATCAAAAGTGTTTTTATAAACTACTGATTTTGAAAAAATGTTACATGGATTTGATCAGCATAAGTCATTCCTACAATGGGTGATGTGTCACTGAAAAGTAGAATACTACAAAAAAAGGACTTTAGAGGGGTACAATTTTTAGCAGCTTTGCTCTAAAGATTATAGGACACATATATGAAGTTCAGGTTCTTGGTTGGCTGTACTGTCAGCAATACCATATTTCTGTTTGCTGTAGAATATCCACTGTACTAAGTATTTTTTTTTAAACCAGACAATTGGTAGCTTACCAAAGAGCAGAAAGGATATAAGTTATTAATAAAATCATTTGAAATTATATTTGTACACTGTCTTCTCTCCAAGAATTGTGAAGCACATTCACAATCCTTGTGCTTCACAACTGGGATTGTGAATGTGCTTCACAATCCTTGGAGAGAAGTGAAGGGCACTTGCTGCACAATTCCATGTTCCATTTTTTCACAATGGCAGCATTATTACATTTTTCTGAAAATTTAGTTTTGAAATGAAGTATGCATTTGGAAAGGCAGTGAATGCTTAGAGTGAAATACTGAAGGTTTATGAGATTTGCATTCCCTGTTTTACAGTTAAAGGGCTTTCCAGCCTTGACCAAGGCACTAGACTTGTCTCTGCCTTGGGTTTTGAATGAGTGAAATAAGAGAAAGTTTCTTCATTTTGCAAAGCTGTTCAACACCCATGATTGAAATGGGCTATCTGATGATAAATGTACATACTAGTTATTAGGTGGAATTAACCTGAGATCTGAGACAGATAAAGGCATCTCACTTTAGGCTTCTTAGGCTGTTGCATCTCTCCTGCAAATTTGGGGAAAAATTATTTGCCACCATAGAATGGATGGGGTAGTTAAGCAGAGGGAAGAAGTCACGAGAAGAAACAGACAGTTGGATTTGATGATCTTAAAGGTCTCTTCCAACATTGATGATTCTATGATTGTAAGATGTGACCAACCAAAAAAAAATCTGACCTGCATTTAAAATAGGCCATTTCAGATTTTCATGGGGAGTTATAACATGGTTTTCTTATTAGTTATCATTTCAACAGTGAGCTTTTTTCTGTCTTTCTCTGCAGAACTCAGAAAATTTAAAGTGTTCTATGGGCTTTAATAAGATTGGATTTAAAAGGGAGTATGCAACTCAGAAGTAAAACATACCCCATTAAGATAGTAAAAATTACTCTGCAGGAAAATACTTGAGAAAGGGGTGGGAAGTTTTGTAGATTTTAAATGTTGACTGAAAGGGAAGCACAAGAGTTTTCCCCATATCTAGCAATTCTGACCTGGCTTTCAGGATGGACTACCCAAAGCCAGTTAAGCTTTCCTATGGTCAAAGTAATAGCACTACAACACCACGTGGGAGTTTTAGTTATGAACTAGGTTCTCATTAAGGCAAATGCTATAAAAACAGAAGATTTAAAAGTGCTCTTTGCCTTGAAGTGCGTTATGATGCTAGGTAAAGGTCATGTTTCCATGTCTATAGCAGTTCTTGTATCCTCACAGTAAAGTGTCATTGACAGTTTATTGAGAACATGTTTAAACTGTTGTTTTGCTTGTCTTGAAATTTTGAAAAGTGGAGAATACTGGGTTATGGGAAGTGTTAGAAGTATGCAAATCCACATATTTTTATTTGCCCAGACAAAGAAGTACATGCTGAGATAGAGTCTGAGTGTGGAGAATCTGGAGAGCTGTACAGTTTAGGTATATTCAGACTTGATTTTGAAAATCCTTAATATCATGCTGAAACTGCTTGCTACACCTAATGCCTTCTTGCCTTGTGTTATCATCTACCTAAATATAAGGGAGTTATTTGAGAATCTGAAAAGGTTTATTTTTTAAATCTTCTAAACTAGATATTAATTTAAAGTGGATAATAAATGGTAACAACTCCTAGAGCAAATTTTCCTAACTTAGCAGTGAGTAAGGCTCTCATGTCTGTCTAGCTATCTGTCTGTCTATCTATTCACTAACACTTTTCAGGGTCAGGAGAGAAGCTAAATGGAAAGAAGTATATGCATCAGGGAATTCTTGTCATTTTAAAAGAATAACTTTGTACTGATAACTTTACAGTGTTGGGAATCAAGAACAATACCTGAGATGTCAGGCAAAGAGCCATTATCAGCTTTACTTGCAGCTTCCCCAAGTGCCTGACTCCTTGCTTTTTAGCATTCAGAAATAACAAACAGGTAGTCTGAGCTAATTACTTGCCCGGATATCCAGGGATCAACCTACTGTTTGTGAAACAAACAGTTTATCAGGGTTGTCACGTGCATGCACTACAGTTAGTGTTAGGTTTCTGGTTCAGAAATAGCAGAGAGATGCCCAGCAACTGCCTGTTGGTTTTGTAAATGGAGAAGGTTTGAGAAGTCAATTGTGGAGATCTATCCAGGAAAGATATGTAACTAATTGGTTTTGTTGGGCATTTTAACTCGTTCAGTAGAGACAAAGGAGGAAGAGGGTACAGTTGAACTCTGTCTCTTATTAAGAAATTTTATTCTTTTAGCTATACACTGAATCATGGGAAAGCAAACTCTGCTATTCTTCGTGCTGCATAATTTATTTGAGATAAATAGAAGACTTTAGTCCCCAGGGTTATTGAACTCCATCATTAAAATACATTAACTGAAGAAAGCTTTGAACCAAGAATTCCCTTCATGTCCTACGAGGTTAGCCTTTACATCAGGTCACAGAAGAAGCTGCAGGAAGGTCTTCTAATCCCTGTATTTACAGGTATTTAAGGAGCAACAAGTTTGCTGCCTTTAGCATCTTTGGCTCTCAAAATGGAGAGCTCTGTAAAATGCAATCTAGAGGGCAAGTGCCAGTGCAGTAAATATAGCAAAGGGCTGAGCTGCTTCTGCAGCCACAAGAACAGCAGTGTTTTTTTTAGGACATGTGAGTATTTGTCAGAGTCAAAATAGGAAACCATTTCCTTGAGAGGCAAACTGCCCAGGCCACAGTTAGCCAAAGGCTGCAGGTACAGGGCTACCCTGCCAAAAAGTTATTTGGATTATACCAGTGAGCAACCTGATTAAGAGAGACCTTAACAAACACCAAGTTCATCCAGGAGCAATGGGGCTGTCAGTTTCTGAGTTCACACAATCTTAATGTCTTAATGAGCTGAGCACGGCTGCACATTGTCGGCAAAGAAGCAAGGAAAAAAAATAATTCTTGGTAGCAAAAATGCCTCTATTACTTTAAATGTGCAAAACCATTGACACAACTAAGACAAACACCTTCCCTCCATATTGAGATGACATTGCATTCTCTTAGCTACCTAGCTTTCAGTGTTTAATGTTCTAGATATCCTTTCTGGTTTATATTGTCCAAAAGTGTCAAGGACTTCGGAATTCAAGTGATTTAGTTCAGTGCCAGAGGTGAAATTTTTGGAAAGTGTCTTTCTTTCAAACACATTTTGTGGCTTGTGCATGACATTTCTTTCCTTTAAAAAAGCCTGTTTCTGATCTTTGAATTTGATATTTGTTTGTGGAGGCCTGAGTTCTGCTTCAGCCAGAGTGTTTAGAACACAGTAATACTTCCATTTTCAATTTTTACCATTTATTTAACAATGAAATGGTTTCTTGGTGATTAAAGATATTGTACTTGCAGGCTTAAATGAATTTGTGACCAAAATAAGTTTGGCTGTAGAAGGATCCCATTTTGATATTTTGTCATAAGACCTCACTTTTGATTTGAAAGTATAACCTCTGAAGAGGAGAGGTCGATTTTGTCTGCCCTATCCATTTAGTTCTGTCTTTTGCTCTGAGGGTGCCACTTAGTTCTGGTTGTGACAATGGCTGGTCTGATGTGGACACCTGCCCACCAGGCAGTAGGCTGAGATAACTAATTCATTTCACACCAGCCACCAAGCAGCTGTTACATTACAATGTCTTTCAGTCATTACTGGCAAAGGCAGGATTTGAACCAGTAGACTAAAAGTATTCTTGTGTTCCAGAAACCAGTGAAGGCCAGCAGCTGTGCAAACTTCTCACATGCACATCTCCCAGTGCATCTACCTCCTTGCCTATGAAGTTTTTGGGTTTCCTGCCATGAGGCTTCTCCAATACACATCATGGATTAGTTAACCACATTTCTTACAAATAACAGATTATTTGAAAGTCTGACTTTGGCTAAAAATCAGTTGTGTTTAAGATACCTCACGGTGGGCATCTGATGGAAGAAACAGAAACTGCGTAATGTTCCTGGAGATAACACTAAGATCCTGCTGTCTGCAGGACCCACTGCAACCTTTCAGTGCCTGAGGTTCAAATCTCATTCTATTGTTGGCTCACCTCATTATTGCAGATATTGAACAGCTACCTGGGTCTTCACTTCAGTCCTCACGGGTGGCTCCTTTGCTATGTCAGATCTGTGCTACACTGGAGCAGATAGTGCTTGTCACAGGACTAGAGGTTGTGTCCCACTGTAGATGATATTCTCTTACACTCTGAATTCCTTTTCCCTTTGTTTGTGGTCCCAATGATTTGAATCTGAAGATATGAAGGAGGTATGATGTAGGACAAAGTGTGAGAGGATGGGAAGGTAGCAGAAAGTAAAGCGTCTGTATTTACCTATATAAATATTTTATTCAAGTATCACTTCATATGAAGTAGTTTTCTGACACTTTTCTCAGGGCAGAAAATGGTCTGAATTACGACCATTATAGCTTGAAACAGCTATGTGGTTGAGGAAATAATTTTGAAAACTGCTCTTGCTGTCCTGTCTACTTCAAAAGAGTGTTTGGGGCAGTGTTGAACAGTCCCCATCATAGAACTGTCACACTCAGTTGGTGTGATTGACCTGGTCCTGATGAGGAAAATTATCCTGGAGCCATAGTGACCCCCTAACCCTTCAAAGGGGTCGGGAGAGGGAGCAGTGGTTGGAGAGCGAGAGACCTGCTCTGTGACTGCCTGCAGCACATCAGTCTCTGCAGCTGAGTCAAAGTGCTCATTTCTTTCTTTGTTTTCTCTTTTGAATGGCAAAAGAAATGTCACCTGTTTTCTGTAGCTCTCTGTTATGTGTAGGTTACTGTTGTCATGATTCTTGGTATCTGAATCCCTTAAAAGCTGTTTGATGTAGCAAGCAGCTAATGTTAGCTGAGCATTGACTGGGGTGAAATGAGCCAGGTTTTCTCTGCCTTGTTTCCACAGGTACAGTGCCCTTCAGTGAAAGAGTCAAAGGAGCAATGTAACGGTTAAACATCTGCTTGCTTGTTTTTTGGAGAACATGGCTTTGCCTTTCCACATTACTGACACCTGAGATTATTAAAACTGAGAGTCATCAGTGGTCCAGTTTTTTGCTAATGTGATGTCCTCTTGCTCAATATATCTTTATTTAGACAAGGAAAATAAGTTAATTTGTTTCATTTTATACTTTTAATTCAGCTTCACCTTTAAGTTACAGTACAAATTTAAGTTACAGTACGATCAGCTCTGCCTATTCTCTGAGGCATGTTTATTTTTTGTGGGAAAAGATAGAGCTTCTGAAGAAGCCTGAAAAAAGACAGACTTTTTTTTTTTTAGAACTCTGTTTTCACAAAGCCTTGGTTTTTGCAAAACCTTCGTTATAAAGGAAATTGACCCAACAGTGGCCCTTTAAGAGACATGTTGGCAGTTAATCTGTTCTGGTTTACAGCATGTACATTGCTTTAAGAATGACTGGAATTCTAGGGGGAGGGAGAAGGGAAGCTTTGACCTCCATGTGCACATGTGCTGCTGCCAGCATCCCCTTGCTCTTCTGTGTGATTAAATGGATAAATCAAAGAACACCAGCTTCTTTTCTGTTCTCTCTGCAGTGAAGCTCTCTTTTTATTTATTAGTAGCCAGCATGGCTGAAATACTTCCAAGTGCAAGAGGGAAGGTTTCTACCAGTAATTTTGGTGTGGGAGTTGCTAGCCAGCCCAGTTGTTTGAGTTCTTAATTACACTGCTTTCCTTTTCACCAGGTCTGAATGCATCAATAAGTTTGCCTCTGTCTTTGGGACCATGCCTCTCAAAGTGGTGGAGCATCGTGCTGATCCCGTCCTGTACAAAGATGACTTTCCTGAGAAACTGAAGAGTTTTCCCAATATTGGCAGCTTGTAAAGAGTGAGACAAACCTCAGAGAGGAAAACAACAACTGAAAAGGTGCTATGAGGAATATAAGGCCCTGAAGACAAAACTTGCAAGAGAGTGGGTTGCATCTGAGGGGGATGGAAATTAATACTATCTTTCTTTTACATTGCACAAAGTTGTAATTGTGATCTGAACAATTGCTTCTCTATTGCTCACAGAGAATCAAATCTATTTGTGTGTTCTCCAAAGAATGTCATCAAATCTATTTGTGGGTTCTCCAAAGAATGTTAAACACACACTTTTGTCCAAAGGAGGCTGTGCACCTGGAAGAATAAAACAGGGTCTTGCTCTCTTTGGTCTGACTGGCATGACTGACCTCTTCTATCAAATGTGCTGCAGGCTCTCTGATTAGTGAGCATCCATCCATTCAAAGCAACTGTCTGCAATGTTCTCTTCTGGAAGGAGTTTATTTCCTGTGTGGCTGGTGGACTTCTGTCTTTTGAGCTTTAACTGTTGTCTTAAGTAACTGTGTAACAAATATTTTCTTCTGTAATATGAGACAAATGTTTATTTTTTTACAACATCACAAACAAAAATCTGTCTGTTTTCATCTAGTTTAAAGAGCAAAGCATTTTGTCTTACTGAAATTATTTTGATGGAGATGGAGACACAGCAACCAGGAGGATACTCTCCTTCAAAGCAGAGACCTGCAGGAAAGAACTGCAATTGCTGCACTTCCTGTGTAAATCTCAGATTTTCTGCTGCACTCATGCAAAAGACTCTGACTCTATATCAGTACTAGCTGTATTATACAGAAAATGATTTGTCTTTAGTCGTCTTAAATTTTATATTTTCGTTATCAAACCAGCAATCAGGTTACAGTTTTACATTGTAGCCATCAATAGGGATGAAGTATGAAATATGTTTTTCATGCCTGAATCCTGCTTAGCAAGCAGTGTACTAATTTGTAAAACACCTATATTTGCAGAAACTCCCAGTTCCAGCTTCAATGTATAGGCACATGTATGTGTAAGACACAGTTAATGCACACTTACAAACTCCATTTGGTAAGTTACCATTGTTGGAAAAACTATTGTGTCTTTGCTTGTAATTTAAGGAACCTGTTGCCACAGGCTGAAACATATAGCTTAGGAAGTCTTTGAGAGAAGGTATACATTTCTTAGATGCATTTGAATTGTTTCTCTATACTGAAATGAACCTGAATGAAAAAATGAAATGCAACAAAATTAGAAATAAAGTTGCCTGGTCTGTTACTCTTGCCCTTCAGTATTAATGTAGGTCCTAAGTTGGGCTGAGAAAACAATCTCTTTTCTAGCTCCACTGATGAAATGTTTGTTACTAGATAAGTGGGATTTCACTGTCTTTTGAAACTGCTGTTGCTGCTGGTTACAGACACATCCTACTTGATGGGCTGTTTTTCTGTTACAGTGTAAGCAACCTTATTCCTCAGATTTGCCAAACCCCAAACAATAGGACAAGTGTTAGACATCATGGTTCACCCCCTCTCCTAAGCTGGATACGCAGCAATGACAGAAACCAAATGAAAGTCAGGCTAGAAACAGGAAACATCTGCTCCTATTTGTCTCACCCCCACTAAGACTTATCTTATTGCCCAATGCAGTGGATGTGCTGTGAATGAAAATCATACTGGAACAATAGCTTTGAGGGGATGCTTCACTTCATAACCTCCCTGGGATGTGCCTGTAAACTGTATCATCTGACTCTTTGGGAGTGTTTAATTACTAGTAAATGTTTTTTGCTGCACTCTGTTTCATTCCTGAGTTGCTATGGGAGCTAAAAGGATAGCTGTTGCAGTGACAACTGCTGTCTGCACAGTGACTATCATGAGAGAGAGAGGAGGGGTTGTTACTCATTATTTCTCCTTTGTAGCCTTTCAGGTTTATTAACATGAACCTTCTTATTGAATCATCCTGTTGATTTATGTGCTGGTACTTGAGCACCAGGAGATACCAGAATAATTCCCTTGAGAAGTTTGTTTTAAAAGAGTAGCTGTGACAGTGCAGTAGTCACTTCAGTTTTAGCTGCCCTTTTGGAGCTGATCTCAGCTTGGCAGGCCCTAGCAGTTTCACTGAGTTATAACACCTTCCTTACAGAGCTGTGAAGCTGCTGTAGATTCCTTGATTCTTTCTCAGGAAGCCAGTAAAACGTTTGTTTTGCTCAGAGTCTTAAAAGACACTGAGGATTTGAAATAGTTGGTTGAGTATTTTTAGGTGTAGACAGCCAAACCAGTCCTGCTAAGCTGAGCTATAATCTCCAGTCAGTAAAAAGGTAACAGGTCCTTGTGTCTGCATCCAGGAGCATCTGAGTAGTTTCCTCTTGCACAAAATGCCCAGTGACCCCTAACAATCATGTTTTATCCTTTGGCCTTTTACAGTTGCTTTTACAGGGCTAGCTCATTTACAACCCCATTTGTCTCTGTTTAGTGCCATGAAGAAAATTGGTCAATTGACCATAAAGAAAAATGGTAAAATTGCCTACTTGCTTGCTATTGTGATGTTCTTGATACAAATTCTGTAAAGGTAAGATGTAATTGTGTGTCTGATTTGGAATGGGGTTTTTGTCAATCTTTAAATTAAGATAATTTTAAACTTTCCATTGTATATATGATATCCAAAAAAAGCTTAATAATTGTATATTAAAAATTAAACCACATGAGTGTTTATTGTATTTCACTTTTGGAGTGGCACAAGGAAGCATGAATCAACTCAGAAGGGAGAATTTCAGTGACAAGCTCTTTTACTATATGAATCTATGCTAGACTTGAATATCCACAATGCACTTTGGGAAGATCTGTCAATATTTTGTCTTTTCATAACTGGAGTTTGATAGTTGTCTTGAAAACAGAAGTTTGGTCTGCATGAATTCGTCCCAATCACCTTTTGGGGAGAGTAGTTGCTACTCTAATTTTCTGCCAAGATTTGACAATAGCATTTGTCCTGGAGAAATATGGAACAGATTTTTTTTTCTTTTTTGCAAAGTGATACAGCAGATGTTAAATAACTGTGCTTTTGAGAAGAGATCTTCAGCTGAGTCGCTGAGATTGTGGTATCCAATGTGATGGCAGCTTTTTGTTTCCAGAAGTGCTGCAGCACAATCCCTGTGGATCATGCTGCAAAAGGGCAGTGTGTGCATGGCACACCTTGCTGCTTGTTCATAGCAAAGGGGGATGTGCTGCAGGCTGCAGGGGCTGCCGTGTCAGTCATGGGGAGTCCTAGGCATGCATTTTTAACATCACCAACTCTTCCTATAATGCATGAGTTTTTCTTTCCTCACAGCTCCACCATCTTATTACCAGATGTGAAACTTCAGGCCCTAATGTTCTGAATGACTGTCCTTCCATCTCTAGCTCCTGCTCTGGAACCTCCTGCCATCCATCATGCTTCCACTGGTGTGGTTCAAATATACTTTACTCTAGCAACAAGTTTTTCCTCTTAATTATCTGTTCAAGGGCCTTTTAATCTCAAGGACCTTGGAGACACAGAGGTCAAAATAATTGTGAGGTGGGATTTAAGTGATGCTCAGTACTTCTGACTCATTTTTCTTTTAGGCTGTCTTGGTGAGTATTGAGCGTTCTAGAAAGATGTTATATGAGACACATCAAAATGAATTTAGATGGGCAATTTTAATGTTAAATGTACCTCCAAGATTTGATATGAATGCCCTCCATAACAAATGTCTGATACCTTGGGTACTTCTCACAGCTAGAGCATCTTTTTGATCAGGAAAGATCTCAGAATGGTTAATGGGTACTGCATAAATCTGTCCAGCCCTCTTACGTGGAAGCTGCTCTCACAACTGAAGCATGATACACAGAATAAAAACTAAAATCAATGGTGCTGACAAGAAAATGAGATTGGACAGAGTGAGTATAAATTTTAACATTTTTCTCTTTGAAGATTTGCATACTTAAATTTTACTATGACTGCTGCAAAATGTGTTCTTTTGTAAACTAAAATGTAAACTGTGTGTAGTTCTTGTAGTCATGGATAGTCTCGTCCATGTACTTGAATAATGGGAAAAAAATCTACAAACTTATGTTTGATTAAATATATGCTAGAAAATGAGCTAGAAAATTCTATGCTAGAAAATTTTCCAATTCCAATTGCTCCAGTTGCTACTTCAGTCTGATCCTGAGGAGCTGAGAAGAACAAAGCAAATCCTGGCAAGTATTCCACCTATACTGCTTTTTCATTTCAATTTTTAGGCTGAAAACAGTAATTTCTGTCAAAACCTGCCAGAAAATACCAAACAAAATATTCTGTAGGATCTGCAAGTTATCCCATGAGCAGGTGGCCACTTCAAACCTTTTGCTAACCTTGGCATGTGACAGAGATAGCATTTGCTTAGCAGAAAATTCAGGCAGAACACTTTAGCTTTACTATTGAATCACAAGTCCTTAAGTTGTATCCCATGCTGTTGGGAGTGCCTGGAGGACAGTGTAAGTTCTTTTTATGGTGTCTGCCACTGCTGTATCTAAGTGCAAGAAATTGAGCTTCATGGATCAGCCTCTTCTTTGTAGCTGCAGATAAGGAAACAGAGAGAGGTGGTTGGATGCCCTTTGGAGATTTGTGGGTAAAAACAGGATTGAACACCAGTATCCCAAGCCTGGGATTTAGCAGAACAGCTACACTTTTGTCTGAATTGTTTGGAGCTGTGGGTTCCTTACTACCAAGGTAGAGGACTGTTAGCCTTGACTTTAAGAATCAGCAGGCTTCAGCGGGTCCTGGCATGAAGCCATTTAGAGACATTCCTGGTGCACTCTGTGTAATTTCAGCCTGATGGAAATGGCCGTAATGCAGTCCCACCTCTGCTGATCTTCAGGATTCCCCTGTCTGCAGCTTCTTGTGGTTGCTTTGAAAGTGAGTTATGTTTCCCATTAAAGGATAACAGGGACAATTGAGGCAATTATGTGGACTGGCTTGGAGCTAGCAGCACGAAGGGAGTTTTCCGACTGAAAACAGTGCTGCTCAAAGGTTCTTCCTGCAAGGTTGCCTGTTTGCTGTCTTCATTTGTCTGGAAAAGGATCCAGTAATTGTCCTTCAAATTTCCTTTAGTCATGCTAAATGCCTGTTTACTTGCATAAACAGGAAGTGCTCCTGTTCCAGACAAGCATGACAACTCTGTAGTGATCATGGACAGAGATCAGTGTAACTTGGTTATGATTTTATTAGGTCTACAAACTTGTGCCAGTGCTCAGTACCAGACTATGCAGTGGGGATGTTATGACTAAGAAAATACCAGCTTAATTATGAAGTCACACCTATTATATTTTTAACCTAAATTTCCATTGAGGGGGGCTGTACGAAGGTCAGAGCTAGACTATTTGACCAATGAAGGTGTGAAGAACTTGGGATATGCAGACCCACATGAGGTTTTCCATGTGTCATTATGAGCTGTGGTTTCTGTCACACACTGTGCTTTTAAGGATGAAGCTTACCTCTTCTAGCCCCTCCCCTCCATTCTGTGCAGTAATGGGAATCTGTAAAGCTAAAAGTTTGGGACTGACTGAACAAAATGCCACTTATGGAAATCCAGCTGCCCAGTGTGAATATCTCATGTTCATCCAGGAGATAAGCCCATAATGCCTTGGAAAGATACCTGGGC